>NW_022103900.1:27271885-27305755 GCF_000313985.2 Echinops telfairi
TCCACTCGGCAGCTGTGGGTTTGGTTGTAGTTTAGAAGCATCTCAGAAGAACCGCCCGCCATCTGCTTCTGCAAGGTCAGTCACTGAAAACTCTCTGGATAGCAGTTCTGCTCTGAAACCTATGGGGGCGCCCTGCAACGGAGCAGACTCCATAGCAACTGGTGTAGGTAACCAGACACCAAAGCTGAACCACTACCATCCAGTCATTGCCGACTCAAAGCAACTGCCCCCTGGGAATTCCCAAGGCTGCAACTCTTTACCGGAGCGACTGATGGTTTCAAACTGCGGACTTTGCAATTAGCAACCCCATTACTCAACCAGGGCTCTGTTTCAAGCATTATAGGAGGCACTTATGAACATGAATCCATTGAATTGGCATAACCTTCGTGAGGTGGGCACACTAATTTTTCCCTCGCAGAGGTTGAATGAGAAGCTTAAAGAGAAGATGAGTAATTCTCTCAAAGTCACAAAGCTAGAAACTCAGGCAGAAATTTAAATCCCAGACCAATTCCATACTCTTCCATCATAGCCGCTACACTACACTGCCTTCAAAGGTTCCTAAGAATCATTTGCTATGATGACTATATTTGGTGTGTAATAATCTCTTCTGCATTCCTTTGTTTAGTTTGCTGTGTTCTCATCTTCTTTTGTACGGCAACTTTCTAGCGTCTAAAAATGATGAATTAAAAGCAGTTATATCAAGTAGAACAGACCATGGTAAAGCAGGCCATGCGTACGTACATATTTAAAGATACATGGTATGCTACATTTAGTGCTTTATTAAAATACTTGGCTTACATGGAGAGCTTTGGAGAATTTAAAAGCTGTTTCCTTTTGTGGTCTGAGTGATTTTCACCCAAATGGGACTCAAAGGACCTATATTCCAAATCAGCTCCCGAATTGTTACACCTGGTCACCGATCCATTCACCTGCTTTTTGGCCAGGCCCTGGCCCAGGGTGGCTAAGGGAGGAGAATCCATTTGAATTCTCTCTCCCTAATTCCTTTCTTTTCTCCTCAAATCTTGCTTTGTTTTTCCTACAACCTTCTGAGCCCAAACCACAGTTGAGCGCAGTGAGCATGATTAAGGACATTGGGATGTGGCTGGGGGAGCTGCTCTAATTGCTCTAATCAGGGATGCTCTGGCTGGCGGCTTGCAGGAGGGCGGGCCGGCCTGGAACACTGGCTTCCCGGGCAGTGGGCGGCTCTGCTGCGTGTCCGCAGGTTAATGAGAGATTGTTCAAGTTTGAGGCTCCAGACCCTGATTACTCTCCTAGGTGATCCTGGAATCTGTCCACGGGGAAAAACAAAGCAAAACCGAAAAACCTTGCCTCTCATCCCAGAATGCCCCAGAAGTGGAGGCGAGAACTTAGCGCGTGGGTTCTGAAGCTCCAGTGGGAGGATCGATGAGTGCCCCGGGGCCATGCTCTGCGTCATCCGTTCATGTGATCCAAGCAGGGTGATCTGCAGGCAGGAGTCCTTTTTCACCTCGAGCAAGAGGGCAGCCACAAAGCAGGGCCCACGTTCACAGAATACTGAGAATGAAGAAACTAGCAAAAGCAATTTTTGCGTTACGTTGGAGCACTTTATAGTGCAGACCCCAAACCAAACTCACTGTCCTTGAGTCAATTCTGACTCACCGCAACCCTGTAGGGCAGGACAGAACTGCCCCTGTGGGTTGCCAAGCCTCTCGCTCATCTACTGGAGTAGCAAGTCTCGTCTTTCTCCCATGAAGTTCTCGGGTCGTTTCGGTAAGCAGTCCAACATATAACCTCGAGGCCACCAGGCTCCTGAGACACCTCTAGGTGGGTTCAAACTGCCAACCTTTTGGTTGGTAATCAAGCATTGACCTGTTTGCACCACCCATTTCATCACAAGCAACGTGTGAAGGTAAATGAGGAGGAGATGGGGTCTGAGTTGTGAGTGCCAGACCACGTGTACCTCTCACAGCAGCAAGGATCTGGTTTCTTACCAGGGGGCCAGAACAGTGCAAGGTGTCCAGTCTGTGTGGGAGAGAGAGAGTGGAGAGGCTTCAAAATAAAATAAGGGCATGGAAATCGCCACAGCAGCAATAGTCACATTTTAGCATACGTGATTTGGTTATTATACCCCTCAAGGTCAATCCCAGAACTTGAGCAGTTTAGATTAACGAGGACTACGAGATGGGTGCATATTAATGTATTGCCACCCTGTTTAGGCTGTTAGTTAAGTTATGGCCTTCTAGAAGGTGCTTTCTATCGCTTTTGCAATGGAAGTTGAAGAAGTAAAGAGTTTCCTCATGAGTCGGGGTTCTGTGGGAGCTTCAGGAGGACCCCGCCACAACAACAACAAACTAAACTCAAGGATGGCTCCTTAGAGTCTTGCCATTGTGTCCTTCCTCTGACTTAGAGTCTTGCCATTGTGTCCTTCCTCTGAGACAGATTTGTGTATTCACTTGGCAGTCTGTGTCCTTTCGATGTTCTGTCCGAGCTGTTCCCAACTCATGAAGACAATCCCAACCCCTGGCTACCTTACAGGAGTGGATAGAACTGTCCCTGTGAGTTTCTGAGATTATAAATCTCAACAGGAGTAGAAAGCTTCATTTTTCTCCAGCACCACAATTCAAATGCAGTCGTCCTTGGGCAATGTCCAACTTTCACATGCACATGAGGCCACTGAAAATGCCATGACTTGGGTCAAGTTCACCTTAGTTTTCAAAGTAGAATCCTTGTTCGGCAACACCCTACAGAGGTTTTGTGCAGCAGACTTATCCAAGGCTATGGATGCTTTGAGCTCTTCCAGGCTGCTTCCATGAGCTTTGATTCTGGAGCCACGTAAGACAAAACCTTTGAGAACTTCCACCTTTTCTCCACGGGTCATAAAGTTCCCCTGCTGTCCAGGATTTGGGTTTTCTTCACATTCATTTGTAACCAGTACTGAGGGCTGCAATTCTTTATCTTCATCAGCAAGTACTCCAAGGACTCATCTCTTTCAGCAAGCAAGGCTGTGTCATCTGTGTATCACATTTTTAATAAGGCTTCCTTCAATCCTGATGCCGCATTCTCTTCAGATAATCCAGCTTTTCTGATGATTTGCTTGGCATACAGATTGAACAGGTATGGTGAGAGGACGCAATCTTGATGCACACCTTTCCTGATTTTAAACCATGCAATATGCCCATGTTCCGTTCACACAACTGCTTTTTGATCCATGTACAGCTTCCACGTGAGCTCAATGAAGTGTTCTGGAATTCCTATTCTTCTCAAGGCTATCTATAGTTTGTTATGGCCCACAGTAAAATGTATTAGCATACTCAATAAAACACATGTTAACGTATGTGTATAAATACACTATAAATAGCTATCTACACACAGTGCATATATCTTTCTTTTTATTCATTTAACAAACATTCTTGAGCACCTACTGTGAATGCTATGAGGAACTAGAAATTAAAATAGGAGACATGGTCCTTCCCTGAATATAATGACGGCAGTAGCCCATATATAAAAGCTACACCAGCCATAAGTGATTGCTATAGCATCAATGCCAACTCTGATACATTTATCTTCTATTCTACAATTCCAGTAATCCCTGCAGCTTGTATTAGATAGAGAAGCATAGCATTTTTGCTGAAGCCTTGTATTAGATAGAGAAGCATAGCATTTTTGCTGAAGCCATGCAAATCTGCAAAGAAAAAAATCTATACCCATAGCTGTGTGGCCAAATAGAGAATTCTCATGTTCCCCTCTTGGTTTTGAAACTTCACTCTTACAAAGAAGTTCAGCCCTTTCAGAAGTGTAGGATATAGGAGATGTGTCAACCTTAGAGTGGAAATAATAGAACGTTACTGATCGCTAGCTCTCGCTGCTGTTAGGGGCAGTAACATCAACTCTGACTCTATCTTCAATGGAATGACACAATACAGTCCTAGTCCTGTACCAATTCCCGTCTTTGAGCCCAGGGTTGGCAGCCACTGTGTCATTCCTCTCATCGAGTGTCTCCATCGTTTCCATGGAGCCTCTGCCACTGCAAGGCGCTGCAGTGGGGCTGTAGGATAGAGGTGAGTCTGTCGGCACTCGAGGATTGACAGCCTTGGGAACTCTGTAGAAGCTCACGACGAGTGGGATTTGACCTGATGGTGGTGGGTTTTGGACTAACAATACAAATTCAATTTCCAGGGTCGTAAGTTGTGGCCAGCATGCTCCTGCCTCCTTGATGAGAATTTCTTGCAAAATGTCCACCTTGTTTTCCTGAAGGTATTCTAGATATTTTTAATGGTTTATTTCCCTGTGATCTAAAAGGAAATCATTTTAAATTTACATGAAGAATGATATGCCATCCACTTTGGGAAGTGCTACAAGTTTTCCTCATACAACGGCCATAATACAGGACCTAATTTAGGAGATGTCTCTGACTAGCAAACAGCCAAAGGCAACGTCATGTGGGTGGTCGAAACACTCTCTCTTCACGCCATCAAGGGGCCATGTAGCTACTGCTCAGGCAGCCCCTCAGTGAATAACTGAGCCGCTCTGAATACACTTAGCAGCGTCCTCACCTGCCTGGGACTTTCTCCTTGTGGGCTGTGAGCACCCACAGAGTTTTAAGAAGAAAGTTGTACTAACTGAACAGACTGACTGCTAGATTCATTCCAACTTGTCTTGGAGCTGAGTTCTACATTAAACTGATTTCCAAGACTGGAAACTCCTCAAGCTACTTACTCACTCACTGTGCATCATAGGTTTCCCCAATGTCTGTTTTAGATTCTTACAGTTTCAATCTTGCTTTGGAAAGATGCCAACTTTTACATATTTGGGGAGATAATTAAATGACCTTTATGGTCAGCTGCCCTGGTGGTGTAGTGGCTGTGTGTTGGGTTGTGATCTCCATGGTTGCCAGTTTGAAGCCACCAGCAGCCTTTCAGGAGGAAGACTGGCTTTTTACTCCCACAAACAGTTAACAGTCTCAGAAACCCAGAGGGTCCCTGTGAGTCAGCCTGGACCCAATGACACGGAGTTTGGTTTGTTGTCAGCACATCCAAAACAGTAGGCACTCAGAGGCTATTGGAGATCAAAATTATATCCAACAAATATTCACCTCTTGTGGAGTCGACACTCGGATAACTATGGCAGACTTTTAAATTATAGGGCAAATCTTTGACCCAAACAACTGCTGAGACTGGGCCCCACCCATGAAATGACTGGAGGATACAAAATATGATTAAAAACTAAAAGGAGCGCTACAGTATAAATAACTGATAAGACTACCATCTTTTAATAATGCTCGATTATTATTTAAGAAGAAAAAATTAAATGTGCAGAGTACTTTAAATTAAAGTCTGTTCACAGACAACGCTGGGGAATTGCTTAAGAAGCACAGAAAGCAAGGTGACTTTTTTCCAGGAAATTTTATCTCCTGAATGGAGTGATTATAAAGACAAGCTGCATTGCTCAGCTCAACACATATCACAAACATAAGCCCTCCCCACAGATTTCTAATGGGGCTGTAGTAGGCCGGGTTCTCCAGAGAAGCAAAAGCAGTGATGTGGATATGTGTATGTAGCTCTCTCTCATTGCCATTGAGTTGATGCCAATTGATAGTGACTCCTAGGAGAGGGTTTTTAAACCCTAGTGGGTTTTTAAGACTAACTCTTGATGAGGTCAGAAACCCTAGGAAGAGATTTATATCAAGGAATGGCGTGCACAGTTGTAGAGTGGATAAGTCCAGACTGGTTCAAGTCCATGGGTCAAATGTAAGCTGGATGCTTCACCTAACTCTTATAGTTGCATGGGCTGGTGAACAGGAAGCAGGAAGATGAAGCAGGAAGACTACAGGCTAGTCAATGCTGAGCTGAATGAATCTGAGGTTGGCTGAAGGAATCCAAGATCAACAGTCTGCTCTTGGTTCTTGGGGTTGGCAGACCAGATAACAGGAGGTTGACAGGCGAGATGCAGGACTCAAATCCAGCAGGAGTGAATTAGCTTCCACACACTGTCAATGTATACTAAGAGTATATGTATATATATATATATACATATACTCTTAGTATATACATATATACACATTCAAGTATACATCTTGAATGAAACTTCCCTCAATTGTATCAAGGCTATCACTAGATTAAGGAGCTCTATTGCTTGGCTGCTTTGCATAAGAGTCTGTCATGGAATTGACCACACTATGTTAGATCATATCATGGGAGACTACTAGGCTACCCAAGTTGACATAAAACCCAACATCACACAAGGGTACTGTAAAGGTTAAGGTTGGATATCAACTTGGCTGGGTCCTGATTCTCAGTGGTTTGAAAGTTATCATGTAGTCATCCTCTATGATGATAGCTGATCTAATGATGAGTTTTGCTATAAGCAGTCGATCAAATGGAAGAAATGTGGCTTGCTCCCAATATATGTGGATGTTTCAGGAAAACTTGCTGGCTTGCTGTTGGTTCTGGGTCCTGCATCTGGTTTGTCATCTGACCTCCATGTCTATGAAGTTGGGCTAGCAGCCTGTCACATTGTCTCACAGTCCTGGGAGCCCTCAGCCGCTGGTCCGTTTGCCTGCCAACCTTAGATTAATTCACCTCTGACTGCAGTCAGCTGCCTGCCATCTGACATGCTGATGCTTAGTTTGTCGGTCACTGCAGGTAGGTGAGTCGGAAGCCTCCGGCCTGGCATTTAACCCACAGACTTGGAACTTGTCAGACTCTACAAATGTGTGAGCCATGTTCTCTGTCTACATACATTCACCCATCGGCTTCACTGGTGTCATATTCATGAACTACTGAGTGGTATGATATGTGTGGATTATGTCACAATAAAACTGTTTACAAGAAAAGAAAAGGCCTTTTCACTGGGTTGCTTCTCTAGAGAACCTATCCTAAGACAAGCATATTCCTGGTTCTAAGTTTTTTAAAACTCCTCACAGCCACACTGTAAGGAGGGCAAAGTCCACGACCTTGAGTCTGTTCTGACTCACAAAGGACAGAGTAGAGCTGCCCCTTTGGGTTCCCAAGGCCGTAACTCTTTATAGGAGCACAGAGCCTCATGCGGGTGAGAGTGAACTACTGAGTCAGCAACCCAACTGTGACTTAAACCACCAGGGCTCCTAAAAGACAAAGTAGATATTGCATGATTATGTGCATTTAATAGATGAGGAAACAACAGCCCAAAGAGGTTAAGGAACTTAGCTAAGCACTTACCTTGCAGATAAGTGGCAGAATTCCCAGAAGCTATGCCAGTTGTCATTGAACTGACCCTGGCTCCTGGTGACCCGACATGGGTCAGACAGAATTATGCTCATTAGGCTTTCAAAGGCTGATTTTCAGAAGTTGGTAAGCTGGTCGTTAATCTAAGTTGCCACTGGGTGAACACAATCCACCAACCCTTTGCTATCAGCTGAGTGTGTCCCCCATTTGTTTTATCCAAGGAATTACCAGGATGAGGCGGAAAACAAGACAGGGCAAAGGGCATGACCACAGGCTGTGGGAAGCATGTAGGGAAGAACTTACTGAGATGGGACATGTATTATAATGAAGTAGAAACAGGATTTGATGGGCAATTGAATTCTCAGGAGGTTTTCGGAGTTAGGAGTTGAGTTCTGGTCTTTCCTGTAAAAGGCTCTTTTGGAAAGGAGACTGGCATGATTAATACAGAGTTTAAGAAATTTCACACTGAGTTCATGCAGTAAAGGGGTTAGTATGGGAAGAGAGTGGGGACTAAGAGTCTGACTTTCTAAAATCTAGGAAGGAGTCATGAAAAGTCTGGCACAGTCCTGAGATTTTGAGGTGGGTGTGATTTACAAACCCACTTCTGGGGGCAAGCCAACCCAGTTCAGCCTTATACAGGCTTTCCAAGCTATCAATCTTTTTTGGAAACAAATAGCATCATCTTTCGACTGTGGAGCAGCTGGTGGGTGTGAACTGCTAACCTTGCGGTGTGGGCACTGGAGCCCAGTGGTAGAATTTTCATCTTCCATGGGGAAGTTTAGGTTGGATTCACAGACCAATGTGCCTCACCTCCAGCCATTAGCCATCTCTCAGTGGAAGCTTGCAGGCCGTCATGCTGAACAGGTTCCAGTAGGGCTTCCAGACTTAGACAGACTAGAAAGAAAACCCCGGTGATCTATTTCTTAAAAATCAATCAATCAATAACGGGGATGATGCTAACTCAAGGGTAGCTAAAAACAACAAAACAACATGCTTTACAGAATTCATCACCTCAGAGCCATCTGTACATCCGATGTGATTAAAGCAGCAAAAGGCATACGACTCTGGGTACAAGGAAGAGGGTCTCTGGAACTGATGACGAGTTCTGTTGACCAGTTTAAGATGGGTTGAGCTATTAAGAGCTGTGGTCTCTCTAGGATTGAGGACTGGCTTTGGCTTAGTGTGACATCCCCATTAAGGAATGAAGGCGGCCTCACAGGGCTGCTGGAGTCCCAGAAGAGAATCTGAGTGGGGGGAGAGGGGACTCTGGGTCTCTCACTGAAATGGAAACAGACCAGATCTGATGTTATGAAATGGTACTTAGTTAGTTCACAAGATCTCAGTTAGGTAAGGACTGCAGAAAATCCACTGCCCTTGAACCACTCTGACTCATAACCTTACAGGGCAGATCCATAGAGTTTCTGAGGCTGCAAAGCTTTACAGGAGCAGAAAGCCTCATCGTTCTCTCGCAGGGTGGCTGGTAGATTTGAACTGCCAAACTTGTGGCTAGCAACCCATTACCCCACCAGAATGAAACAAATTTGAAAAGTCCTGAACTTAGTCAACTTCCAGTTAGATCCAGATGGTTAACCAAGGTCAGAGTGAGCGAGGGCTTCTGAGGGGCAGTTTCAACTGTTATAAATTGGGCAGCAGCGAATTGAGGGGGAATGATTTCATGTGCTCTGACGTTCCAGGCCCTCTGTTCTCCATAGTCTCTTTGCTGCTTCCATGATAGAACCAGCCAATCTCAAACTGCTCCCCACCAGCCTATGGTGCCGGAGGGAAGATGGCAGGAGTTCCCATGGAGCTGGGCCTTAGAACAAGGGAAGGGGGTGGGGGTGGGGGTGGAGGGAGGATGGGCAGCAGGATGGCTGAGGGGCAGGCAATTCAAACTGCTTCTTAGCCCCCCCCCCCCCCCCCCCAAAAAGGGGTCCAGTTATCGCTTTTCTCTACCCCATCCACTTTCAAAGCTTGCTTCGTCCCCTCCCCCATCCTCCCCGCCTCTTATCCGAATCTCAGTTTGGAGACTAAGGGCAAAAATGAAACAAACCAAAGCAACCAAACAATAGCAGCGAATGGGGGCGGGGTGGGGGCAAACCCCTTAGGAGGAGGGGCTGCAGTGCGCTGGGGGAGAGATGGGCTGCAGGTTTGAAGCTCTCACTCTGACCACAGGATGACGGCGCCCAAGCAGAGAATCCTTAAGCCCGTCTGATGTAACAGCATCTCCAGGGTACCTGCTCCCGCGCTGCCTGCTGAATCAGGAAGTACAGCGGGAGGGCAGCGGAGCCCCTCATAAATCTGTCTCCTTGTATTGCAATCATAAAAATGTATTCTCCGCACTTCTCCACACAGGGCCTGCCGTCATCTTCACTGTGTTTATCAAGACAGACAGAGTGTCTTCGCAGCAGCTAGAACATCCCTCTTCTTTGACAGCAAACACTGATTAAATCTTCCCGGAGAAAAGTTAAGCACACCAAAATCCCACCTTCTACCCAGGTTCAGCACGACAGGCTCTGCAGTCCCCGCTGCTTCCTTTCCTCGTTATCAGGAAAACCACCCAACAGAGAGAAGCAGGAGAATTCTGCAGGGCGTTTCTGCGGAAAATCCAGCTGCTCCAGTTGAACTTGGGTTGAAAGATGCCTTACTGGTTTCGTGAATTACCTAATCTAAGTCAGAGACTTCCCAAACCAACTGACCTTGGCGTGCATTTAGGAGAAATAAAAACAAGCAAAACAAAAGCCAAGGAGAATACAGATAATGTGTGAACCTGCAGTGCAACGCGAGTTTGGCCCTGGCAAGAACGCACATCCCCATCTTAGGTGGGGGTGGGGGTTCGGAGGGGACTGTGACAAAGATGTTAACAGCTACAAATGTTTTCCAGGAGGATTATACGTTTTGCATGAGCGGCAGTCCTTTGTCAACCGACTGACTCCTGGTTATCTGGCATGGTCAGTTTACAAAAACAGCAAATCAAAGTGACCTTGTGGGCTCCCATAAACCCTGTAAACAGGAGTGTGTGTGTGTGTGTGTGTGTGTGTGTGTGTGTGTGTGTGTGTGTGTTTATATGTATGGGCATGTACATATAAACACACATGTAAATATATGCCCCATTTTAGGTATCTGGGCAAGGGGAGAGGGGTTATGTTTGTGGCAGATGCACTGGTCTAAGCAAGGCAGCTCATCTTTTTAATCGCCCCTGTCAGGAATATAAAGTTTCCTTAAAATACGTCGCCTGGCTCTCTTCCGTGCTCCCAAGCAAGTCTGCAACCCTGGGGCTCCAGATTTTACAAGTTATCGGCATTGTCAGCCAGCCGCGGAGAGTTATCGAGATGGGTGGACTGGGTTGGAGAGATAAAATGACAGAGCTTTCCAATCCTCCTCAAAAGCCCATCGTCATGACAGGAGAAACCGAGGCTCTCTGATCCAGCCTGCTACCTGTGCACACACTTCCCTTTGGATCCTTCCTGGAGCATCACTGCAGCGGGAGGGAGAGCAGGTCTCCCAGCATGCTCCACTTTCCCTGGCCTGCCGGGAGCCAGGGGCTGAGCCACCACCAACCTGGCTCCCAAGTCTGTGAACTGACAAATTGGCTCATGAAGAAACAACCCACACCCTCCCCCCCGCACGGCCACAGCCAGGCAGGAATGAAAGCTGAAGGATGCGCAGCTTGACTCTGGAGCTGGATAAGAAAAGTAATTTCTTTTTCCACCAACTCTTTGGGGCCAGCTTTCAGCCCGCTGGGGAAGGCTGAAGGCAGCCTTTGTGCAGACTGGCCTGGCCTTTGCCGGATTTATTGACAAGATGTACCAGGTAGAGTAAGTGTGGGGATGCACCCTTTGCCTAGAAGGGGAGCAATGTACACCGCTGACAGTGTTCCAGGACCTCGGGTGGTTCCGCTCAGAAGATCATGTCCGCAATGCATGAGTATCAGGAGGAAAGCATGAAAGGCACCTCTCAAGTTTAAAGGAAAGCAAGATTTCAAAGGCATGGTGAGAGTGCCGGTGTGGGTCTGAAGTCCGTGGTGATGTGGAGTCCCTTTACTACGGGGGAGCAGCACACTGCATGGCTCCACCATGTTTGCTGTCCAGATAAGCTCCGCCTCCCTCTTTTGGGGAACAAAGAGCAAAGGGATAGAAAAATGACTTTAAGTAAAATCTGCACTAACCTCCAATCAGAAGAGTAGCAGAAATAACTTCAAAATATTCTATCCAGGAGCCCTGGTGGACCAGTGATTATCCTGTGGACTGCCTAGCATAAGGTTGCCAGTTTGAAACCACCAGTTGCTCGGTGGAAGAAAGATGAGGCTTTCTATTCTGGTAAAATATTTTGCATTTTCTAAAATGTAAAAATCTTTAAAGCTGACCTACTGAGTGGCGATAGAGAGAAGAGCAATGAGCCATCAGCTACAGTCGTATTGTATGTTAATGAGGTTTGCTGACCCCCTCATTCTCCTATCCCAAACCTTTCAACCCCCAACCACCCCCAATGAGCATGGGCTACTTTCTCCAAGCTTACTGCATCCCGGATTTCATGGCATCTAGGAGGCCTGGGTTCTGATCCTGCAATCCATCGCATGGGAGCTGTTGACCCTGAGCAAGCTACCGAAGTCCTCTGGATCTCCATTTCTTCACCTCTAAACCACAACGGTAACACCTCAACTTCTCCAGTGCAGTTAAGAATTCAACAAGACACCAACCCCGAACCAAACCCACTGCCAAGGAGTTGATACTGACTCAGAGCGGCCCTACCAGCGTCCACAGACAGACGGAGGGTGACTAGGCGAGAGATGCTGTGTTGGGGAAGGGAGCCCGGGGGTCCCGCCCACCTCACTCGCTCCCTCACCGAGTCACTGCCACTGAGTCGTTTCCTACTCAGTACAACCCCTACAGGACCGCAGAGAACTGCCCCAGGGTGTTTCTGACTCTCCATCTTCACGGGACCAACAAGCTCTATCTTTGGGGGTCAACTGGTGGTTTTGAGCAGTTAGCAGCCTCATGCATAACCACTACGCCGTATGAGTCCGGATGGAGTGGATGGCAGGGAGATGCCCCACATAACAGAAGGCCCCACCTTCTACCACTGACCCTTCATTCCATCCTCGTGGACACACACTGTGAGTTGTTAAATCTTTATGGCAGCAGTATTCATCTTTCTTCCAACGCCTAACCCGCAGAGTCACCAGAGCCCCTTCAATACGTTTTAGTGGAGATGAAATAGAAAGTACCTTGTGTAGTAGCCTAACGTACAGTAGGTAGTCAATCACTGTACATTCCCATCCAGTTGTTGTTGTTTATCACTTTCAACTATGGGGGGGAAAAACAAAACAAAACTCTTGAAAGAAGGCAATGGGACCAGGTTGTACAAGAAGATGACACAGCTATCTGAATGGCAAGTGTTGCTGAATTGCCATCAGCCCTGTCACCAGGCTCTGCAGACCCACCTGCTGAAGTCACCGACTGCAGGGCACGGATAATGAAGTGCCTGGCAGGCATGAGATGTGTACACACAGCACAACCAGTAAGGCTGCCTGCAGACCCCACGGCACAGTGTCCTGCCGCTGACTCCCCAAACATCCGCCCTCCACGCCCCAAAACAATGCCTGCGTTGTTTCATTGCCGCTGGGGATGTGCCTCTGTTTTCTTTACCAAGAGCAACACTGCTGGCTCCCAAATAGCAAGGTGAAGACGAATGGCAGACAGGAGGGACTGGCCAGATGGAAGTACAGCTAAGGTATCCAAATAGAATAAACATTTCTCTCCACGGCCAGGACACTGAAACAAGAATCCCAGCTTTGGGAGCTGCCTCCCCAGCCAACTGGCTCCATAGCCTATGGAAACAATGGACCCTTCCCACCACCACCACCCCCAAAATGGGGAATAATCAGAAATGCATTTGTTAAATGCCATTGTGGTGTTCCCGGTTTAGTCTCGGGGCAACACTGATTGAATTTAGCCACTATGGGTGCTGCCAGCCCACCTGCCACCGAGAACACCAGCCTGTGCGCTCGGTTCCTCATCTCTTCACATGTCATAACGGAAACACCATTGTGTTTCTGAACGGATCCACTCCAAATCCTCACAAGCAAGTCACTTGAGGATAAGAGCAGGCGGGATTTTCCGAGGGACAGTGGTTTGCAGTTTTGGGGCTTGGGGAGTGTGCCTGTGAGCACTGAGCGTGGTGGCTTCTGAGCAGAGGTGTTAGCAGGAGTTCCTGGGTGGCACAGTCCATTGAGTGCTGACAAGGTTAACCATTTGAATCTACCCAGGCAGGAAATGCTTGACACATGAGGTGGTGTGCCTGCCTGATACCTGTGATCTATGTATGATCTATGTCATTTGTACATCTTCAGAACCATTTTGCCAGAGGAGGCCTCACCTCAGCTGGGGTCAGTTTCTCGTGTGGGGGAAGAAGGAGAACACCCATCAGTCCCTGCCATATTGCATGGTTCCCTGGTCATCCCAAAGCAGGAGACACTTTCTTAAGGGTGCTCAGTGAACCTTCATGGAAATGCAAGTCCTGAGGTGAGGGGAGGGCATGTGTCTCTCACCGCAGTGAATGAATGCTGGCGATAGATTAGCCCTATATTCAAGACTCATTGTGTGTGGTCGTTCCATATTCTGTTGTCAATTTGAGACTTATGAGTGAAGGGGTGGAGTTTAGCCTGTCACTCAGGTCGCAGCTTGATGACCTCATTTGAAGGCACTATGGAGATAAATAGCTCAGTGGAGGCGGACACATGCTCACTCCTTTGGAGACATTGCAGTTGACAAGATGCATGCAAGGAGCTGACAAGCCCTGGAACTGAAGGAGCCACACGGAGACCGTGCCAGCACTGAGATGCCTCTATACCACTGGATCCAGCAGACTTTCCACCCAGTGACCTGTAATCTTCTTGAATTCAGCATCATTGCATGTGTTTCGCGAGTCTGAAGAGAAATTTATAGATTGGTATTGGACATATGGACTAATACCGAACTTAGGGACTTCATCTGGACTGGGCTGGGATGTTTTCTCAATATTCAATTGATCATGTATATAAAGCTCTTTCTTATACACATATGAGTGTCTATGAATTTGTTTCTCTAGTCCATCCAGACTAACACATAATGTTCAGTCACTTAAGTTTTTAATTTGTACAAGTCAACAATTCATCTATTTTTGTCTAAAAGCTGTCCTACACACATGTGCTTTCCTTTTCTAAACAGTTATTTTAAATTCTATATCATTGGCTAAATCAATTATACCAGGGGTCCTCAAACTTGTTAAACAGGGAGCCAGTTCACTGTCCCTCAGACCCGTTGGAGGGCTGGGGTATAGTTTAAAAAAACTAAGAAAAAATTCCTATGCACACTGCACATACCTTATTTTGAACTAAAAATGGGACAAAAACACCCTGCGGGCCGGATAAATGTCCTTGGCAGGCTGCATGTGGCCTGTGGGCCATAGTTTGAGGGATGCCTGAATTTTACTATCAATATTCAGTTGAATTTACCCTCCATAATTTGCTGCCCTTTTGATCAGGATTCCTCCACAGACGCTTTGATCACAATGCTCAATGACAGCAGCTGGGCAACATCCAATTCTTGTGGGCCAGTCATTCATGAGGCGAATTAACTGCACATCCCATTTCTCCTCCAATTCCTGGCTGTCCTTCCTCAATTTCTCCAGGCAAAGAGAAACCATTTGTGCCTTGGACGGTTGCTTATAAGCTGTTAAGACCCCTTGGCATTACACAATGAACTAGGAGTTAGAACGGAAGCACTAACCACATTATTAGGTCAAAACATCCATGGTTATAAAAAGAGAATGACTCATTGGTGGGCCAACAAGATCAGAACCATAGTCCTTGGAGCCAGCCGTCATTTAGCCTAACACAGTCCACAAAGACAATGTGCTACACATCCTCCTTTAGTGAGTAGTGAGTGACTGGTCCTTTAAAAGCTTGTGAGCAGTCATCTAAGGTGTAGCTAGCTATTGGTCTCCTTCTAGCTAGAGGAAAGAAGAGTGATGGAAATCAAAAGATACCTGGAAACCATTGGTACTGATGGACCATGCCAAGATAAATCTCCATCATCCTGAGACCAAACGAGATGATGCCTAACTACCATGACCAACAATTCTGAAAAGGAGCACATTAAGAGGCCCAGGGGAGAAGGGGAGACAAATGTGGGACAGAACCCAAAATCCTAGAAGAGATGAGGCTTACTGGTCTGAGAACCAGTGGGACACCCAAGACTGTAGCCCTTAGTCACCTTTCAAGGCTAGAACTGAACTGACCCCAGTGTTACAAGAAGCAACCATTTCAGATCCAAGAGGCAGCACTTGCCCAAGGACAACATGCAGAGCATGCAGAAAAGAGGAGGAATGCAAACAGCACACACAGCGAGAGGGGGGCGAAGCAATGGCACATTGAGTAAATGGCATTGGATTAGTTGAAACAAAATATATCTGAATGTTTCATGTAAAACTGATGGCCTGCTCTGTAAGCCTTCGTCAGATTCACAATGAGAAGCTTAGATAATAGACATGGCTACACTATATTCCATGAGAGAAGAGCAATGAGTCCAATGTCTGCCCAACTACTGAGAACCACAGTCTAGCCAAGTTAACACACAGCGTTAACCATCACCGCGTCATTTCATCTACTTGGTGGCCATCTGACTGTAGATTATGATTAAAGGCAAGAACCACTCCCGGTGTATTGTGTGCTGCACCAAATAAGGGAAATCTACAAGGACACAGCTCTTTGAGTAAGAAAAACATCTCAAAACCCCCAATTCATTGCCTTTGGTTGATTCCAACTCATAGTGGTCGAGTAAAACTCTCCCAGGCGTTCTTGATGTAACCTTTACAGGGCAGACGTCTTTTCTCCAGCACAGCTGCTGCTAGTGGGTTCACATTGCCTAACTCTCTGTTAGCAACCAAGTGCTTTAACCACCACACAACCATGATCCTTAAAGGAAACCTCGGATTCTTTAATATTTGGTTTGTGAGCAAGTAGCAAAGCGAGGAGAAGTGAGTTTTACAATCTCGGATGGAAAAACAGAGATAAAGGATGGGCAAACAAAACCCATCTCCTTTGTGAAGAGCCACCAGACTATTGCGCCAGTGGAATCTCATGTGCAACCTGGATTTTGGTAAGGCAATACATACATACTTTATCTTTGTAGAAATTATGGCATATTATGAGCTACTAAAAGGTATTTTTTAATAGACAAGCCTCAAACTTAAATGTCCCAATAGCATGAGCTCCTAGCTTCTAGATAGTCAACATTTTTATTAACAACCTGATGAATGTTGTGTGACTTAAAGACACTACTCATACACAATGACTCCATCTTTAGATTACAATCTTCAGATCAGGCAAAATTCTTCGTTCTGAATTTGGCCACATTTGGATTATTGCATCCAGGTCTGTGTGGGCTCTGATTAGAAGGCCAGATTTCTGTACACTGGTACAGATAGGAGCTGGAAACACAGGGAATCCAGGGCAGATGATCCCTTCAGAACCAGTGATGTGAGTGGCGATGCTGGGAGGGTAGAGGGCGAGTGGTTGGAAAGAGGGACCCGATTACAAGAAACTATGTGTGACCTCCTCCCTGGGGTATGGACAACAGAAAAGTGGGTGAAGGGAGATGTCGGACAGGGAAAGATATGACAAAATAATAATTTATAAATTATCAAGGGCTCATATGGGGATGGAGGGGAAAAATGAGGACCTAATGCCAGGGGCTTAAGTGGAGAGGAAATGTTTTGAGAATGATGAGGGCAATGAATGTACAAATGTGCTTTACACAATTGATGTATGTATGGATTGTGATAAGAGTTGTATGAGCCCCTAATAAAATGATTTTTTTTAAAAAGGCCAGATTTCTAGGAGGGCTTGTATCCATTTCGACACACCCTCGTTACAAGACAAGTGAGAGAAAGTGTGTGCAGCCGAAAGGAAAGACAGCTTTGCGTTGGTGGGAGAAGAACTGAGACTTTAACGGATAATGTTTCAAAGAGTTGGAGAGAGTTATCTCAGAGAGCAACTACACAGAAGCTACAGGGAGATAGACCTGGAGCCAAGTTTCAAAATGCCTGTTGGAGAGTAACGGGCTCCTAGGTAATGAAGGTTTTCCAATCGAGGAGTGGTTGAGTTGAACCACCACCAATGGGGATTGCGTCCAATGGATTTCTGTACTCGGAGATCAGGATTCTTGAAGGAAAGGGCACCTGAAGTACCTTTTCAATTCTCTCGCCTTCACTGGAGCTAGCGATAAAGGAGCTAGACTAGAAGGGGAAACAGACAGGTAGAATCACCAAAGTCGTACTTGTTAACGTGACAAAACTGCATGCTGCATCGAGTTGGACTTGACATTGCCTCCCCAAGAAGAGCTTTCTCCCTGCAAGTCCACACAGGTGGACGAGTAGCTTCTGTGACTCGGGATGACTGGTCCGAGTGTTTCTTGCTGATGAGACCCCATTCTAAGGAGGCATGTGGTGCCTGAGGCAGGCATTTGACAAGGGCAAAGGGTAGAAAGGGAGCCTGAGAGCAGCCAAGCCCAGAGCTTGGGCTGACGACCGTAGTTTAGAATGGAGACCGGGAACCACCGTCCCACAGGCTCTCACATGGATCGTTTGTTTTCATGGTAGGTCCTGGGACGAAAACCACAGAACAAATTTCCATAGGAGGGCATTTCTTCCTTAGCCAGCAGAATCACCTCTCTTCTTCCACCCTTAACAGCAATGGCTGCAATTTTCCCCTACGGTGGTAGTGGAGAAAAGTGCTCATTTTAAAAAAAGTCTCATTCAGAACCTCCCCTGCCATGTGTGACTACAAACATATGGTTTCTCTGCCATCCTTTTCCTCTTTCCCCTCTTCAGCTCCTTCCGACCCCTCATCACACACACACACACACACACACACACACACACAAAGTCACAACAATCCACTGGGGAAGTAAGAAACGACAGCAGCAGCAGGCTGGAAAGGCTGCCTCGGCTAAACATTGAGACAACGCAGAATTCCTATCCTGACGCAAGGCGGGTTTTACAGACCCAGAAAGTGATGAAACAAAGAGAAAGACATCAGATCAGCCCAAAAGGCAATAAAATATTTTATTTGTTTTGGGGGGAAAGGGGTTACGAAAGGAAAAAAATCATTTAAATGACTGTCAGCGTGCCTCAAGGATAAGGGCATCCAGTAGAGCTTGGCTATATAGACTACAGAGAGCAGTAAACAGAGTGGTTTTGTTTCCTCCGTGTTTGTCTGGGCAGAGGCTTCCTATTTCGACACAGGAATTGAGGGCCATGGTATAAGCCAGTCTGCCACAGGTCGCACACTGCTGCCTCTGCAGGCAGGTCTTCTGGAGCATCCCAGAGCAACTGATCCCTGCCTGTAAGCAGGTTTCCATCTAACGGAGCCTGCAAGAGATGCCGTCAAATTGCTGGGGCTTTGGGATCACGATTTGTTTTGCTTTGCACAGCTACTAATTATTCCACCTATAAGGGCTTTATTTTCTTTTGTCCTCGGAATTCAAGATGAAGAAGACACGGCTCTTGCCTGCGAGGAGCTCAGTGCACAATCTAAAGGGCCTGGGATTAATTCTGATGTTGTTAATGATGTACTTCAAGTGCCTGAAGATAGAGAAAGGCGATGGAGTCGTTGTTCTCACAGTGACTGTTGGTTTTACTTAAACCCAGGGAGGATTAGATAAGAATTTGCAGAAGAGGGGGGATTTCCTACTGACCCACAAACTTACCCTCAGCATTCTGCCTGGGGATTTTTCAGTTCTCAAAAGGACAGCCCTCACGTGAAACGAAGGCTCTCTGATCTGGAAGGAAGGAACACACTACGAATTCTAAAATAAACGAAACCTTGAAGCAGGCTGGGCCCAAACACATGTGCCCATCAGTGTCGATCTCCGCATGTTTCCTTCACCCACACTTGGTGCAGGACAGGCCACCCTCTTTTTGTCACCCAGGTCACATGCAATTGGGTCTAGTGGAAGAAGGACAAGGCTCTAGCATGACATGATGCAGGGCAGGTGGTATTTGGGCAAAGGAAAGGACGCAAGCTGCCTTGTTGTCTTATCTACGATGGCCAGGGCTCATGCTTTTCATTGGAAGGCTCGCTCAGCATAGCCACAAGTGCAGGGCATTAGAGGGTTGCCACTATGATGCCCACTGAACACTCAGTGGTTAACCTGCAGCATTGCTAAGAAGGTACAGGGAGATGGTTCTAATAATGATATCATCTATTGGTTCTAATAATGATATCTCTGCCCTTTGGCTGGAGTGGCTGGTTGTTCATTTAATTACTCTGGATGTACCACTCAGAAGGCTACTTTTGGCCCTTACGGGCCCAAACAACGTCTCCAGTGGGCACATGAATGAAGGCCTGGCCCTGCCAAATCATTCCAGAATGAGCCCTGGCCCCAGGCCAGAGGCACATTTATATAACCCAAAGACCAAGCACACGCCCTGGTTCTCTCGACTTCCATTGCCTGAAGGTCCTCCTGCCAGGCGGGCCAGATGACTCAGGGGAAAACGGTCATGCTGGGAGGAGGAATGATTCTCTGGTTAGGATAAGAGCAGTTGTTCATTACCTGATGGGACAGGTTTCTCAAGCTGGCAGAGAACAGAGGGAATAAATCAATGTCACTTTGTTCCTTAACATCTTACAACCCTCCATTCAAAGTCTGTGTTTCAGCACACAATTCCAGAAAAGCGAGGCACTGAACTATCCACATCCGGCCCCCGGTGAAAACAGGGACAGGCCAGAGATGCCTAAGAGAGGGGAGAAAGGACATCTGTAACCTCAGTGGACAGAACTACCTGATTCCCCGTTCTGCATCATTACCTCCTGGAGTGGTGCAAATGCTTCTGTAGTTGGCCTTGAACCAAGGGGAGAGAGGAGCATCTAGTCCAACCAGAAGGAGAGACGCCTGGTGACCTACTGCCAACGAAGAAGCCATCGAAAATCCTAGGTGCATACACGTAGGTAGCGTGATGACGAACATCCTCCTCGGACACACCACACGGAGAGAGGGGCATGAAGAGTTGGAATCAACATGCAGTAACTTCTCCTCCCACTGTTCATATGAAACAGTGGGATCCTGACGGTGTAAACAGACGTGCATTTGGTGAGGGCTTAAGTAGAAAGAAAAGGTTTTGAAAATGATATGGCAACAAATGTACAAAAGTGCTTGACACCATGGATGGAGGTTTGGACTGTAGGAAGAGTTGTACAAACCCCCAATAAAATGACTTTATAACAAGGGGGGGTGGAGGAAGGCCCTTGACTAGTGTCCCCATAAACTAGAAAAGTGTTAGATTAGTGGAGAAGTGGGTGAAGGTCGATGTCAGATGGTGTAATATATAACAAAATAATAATAATTTATAAATTATCAAGGGCTCATGGGGGAGGAGGGGGGGGAGCGGGGAAGGAGGGCAAAAATGAGGAGCTGATACCAAGGGCTCAAGTAGGAAGAAAATGTTTTGAGAATGATGAGGGAAACAAATGTACAAAAGTGCTTGACACAATGGATGGATGGATGGGTTGTGATAAGAGTTGTACGAGCCCCCAATAAAATGGCTTTTATAAAAAATCAAGTGAAAGGATGGCCTCCAAAAGGAAGGGTGGTTCATCTTAAAGACTTGCACATTGAAAACGCTTTCCCTTTCAAAGCCAAACTAAGCTCAAATCGATGAGTGCATTAGGGATTCTGATTTCTCAATCTTCATCCCCCCGGGATCCTTCACACTGTTTGACTCCGACTTACCCTTTAGAGTGTGATATGTTAACCTGCCACTTAATTACAAATAAAGTGCTACTAGAAACATCCACAAGGGGTCTTGGCAGCGTAGGAGCACTTGTTGGGCTGTGAACCACAAAGTTAAGTGTTTGAATCCACCAGCTGCTCCATGGAAGAAAGAGGAGGCTTTCCACTCCCGTAAAGAATTCGTCTTGGAAACCCACAGGGGCAGGTCGACTCTGTCCTATCGGGTGGCTACGAGTCAGAATGGAGGTGATGGCAGAGAGTGAGAGTGGGACACATACAGGGGCAAGGAACTGATTGAAGCTTGTGGACAGCAGCAACAGCCTGTCCACCTGACTACCTCATTAGACCTCTGTTGAGAGCAGCAAAAATAACACCATGCGTTTGCATAGATGGTTCAGGCTCCAAAACCAACCTCCATCGAAAGCCTTGACCACACACTGGATCACAGCAAGCCTCACGTTTGGGAGCTCAGCCCCTAGGACCGTAATGGGTTGCAGGGACACTATCATCCAAACATGCATACATCATCCATCGGGCCGGCTCACACTGGCTCATTAACAGATCCAATCTCCCGGAGCTAGCAACCTTTAGCTTTTTTGTCCTATCAGTGCCCCCTCTTAGTGCAGCAGAGGGAAACACCAGTAATAAGTAGACAGTACGTTGTGTTCATGAGGCTAAATACGGAGAGTGAACACGGCGAGGAGAATCACGCACAGGCTTGTCAGGTTCAGACACGAAAGAGAGCTTCCACTTCTGTTCCAGAAAGACTCCCTGAAGGTAACGTTTCAGGAACAGCTTCGGGTTCAATTTGAAATGCTATGTTTCGGTTAGCTTGCTGATCACAACAAAGAAAAGAGCCACCGAGGATTAGAGGAGAGTGGCTACAGTGGCTGTGGCTGTGGGTTAGAAGCTGACACATGAATGTGGGGCTGTGTAAATATATATTCCAACTATTCAAGATCCTTCCCCAGCTCCTTCCTTGCCAAGAGCCAGCCTCAAGCAAAGTTCTTTTCTTTCTCCCCCCCCCCCCCCACCGCCCCTCCCTTTCTGTGTTTACAATTAAGCAATAGTTTTCACTGCTGGAAATGGGGAGGGGCTTACTCCGATCTTCAAGTAGTGTCTTCCTGAAACACTGCTCATAAAACCAACAAGAAAGGGAAACAATTAAACCCAGCAATCCCAGGGGGGATCACAACTGCAGCCGGCTCAGGGGAATGCCCACAATGGAGAGGAAGGTCATAAAGCCCTCCCTTGGGGGTGGGTCAGGGGGGAGGGACAGGATGCTTTCACTCAAGGAATGACACTGGAGAACCACAATTTTGTATGCTCCCCAAATCCTGCCTGTCCGCCCACTGTCCCTGAGAACCAGCTCCCTCTCTTATTCTTATGCCCCCAAAACACACTCTCTCTCCCTCCCTCCCTCCCTCTCTCCTCTCTCTCTCTCTGTCTCTCTCCCTGCCACTTTCTCAGCCTTCTACCACCACCAAACAGCCATCAAGTGGATTGGGCCCCACGTGTGTGGGAATGCTCCACAGGGTATTCAGTGGCTCATTCTTTAGAAGCGGATCACCAGGCCTTGCTTTGGGGGGACCTCGGGTAGGTGCAGACTTGCAACTTTTTGGTTAACAGCAGAATTATCCTCTGTCCGCACCACCCACCACTCACTGCCTTCAAGTCGATTCTAACTCACAGTCCCCTTAGAGGACGGCTGGTGAAGCGCTCAGCTGCTCACCGGGGCCTTCTCCGAGTCCCACTAGTCCTGTCAAATAAACCATGTGAGCAAAAGCCAAAGTTTGAAAACGGAATGGCAGGCTTTGGTAGTAGTCGGCCTGGTTGACTAAGCAAGTAATGGCTACTAAGGTCCTCGTGTGTTTGTCAGATACAACACAGGGCGCAATGATGTTCACGCTGGGGAGGCCTCTAAAACAAACAGCCACTTCCTGCCGAAGGCCTTCTCTGCCTTCTGTCCTCAGGATGGGCTGTGCTAGTCCTTTGTAGGAGGCCACGGTAAAGCAGTTTGGGAAGAAGATCAGTTCTCGTTTCAGCCCTCGGTCTGCCCCAAAGACCTGCCTTTCAGGTTTCAGCTTCTATGCCAGAGGATAAACTGTGCCAGCCAGTTTAAATAAGAGAAAGGAGGAGCAAGCATCCCAAAGGGGAAAAAGCACTTACTGCAAGACAGGACCATAAGCCCTTCAAGTTTTAACTGACGGAAAAGATTATAAAGGACACGGAGTTTCCACTGGTAAGGGGAACACACAGCCTCAGGATTTCAGACTTTACACTGCAGAAACCAGCCTCTCAGGGAAGCTCCTGGCATGGATGGGAGACATGATGGAAAATGGGGACAGGTTGTAGCTTGAGGCTCCCTAGACCCCACACTGTGCCCCCTCCTTGATGGGGGGGGGGCTGTGTATGTCCAGATTTGCCCCTTCCCCAGTTTGAGGAGCTATTATGGTTAGCCTCCAGCTATGGCCAAGGGCCTTCAGCAGTAAAGGGCCAGGCCCTGATGCCAACCTGGGTCACCCAAAGAGATCAGGGATGTCCACAGGAGGAGGTGAATTGCTGAGTGAAGAAACAACAGTGGAATTTGATGGAGAAAAGATCCTCAAGAGTTCGAGAGACTTCCCTTACAAACAGATGTCTCTCCCTGGCTCGAGTGATAAACGCAAAATGAGAAGTCACCGTTTTGAAAATCCAGTATAAGCCTGGTTTCTAAAGGTGCCCCCAACCCATCAGAGAGAGCCAAAGATGGGTATGAGGGACCACTTCATTCATGATGGCAATGTCACAAAAGCGTCAAGAACATCCATCATTTCCTTTAGCGCTACCTGGGCTGCATTTAGTCCCACAAATACAACATGAACAAAGGCTATTAACCCACCCTCTCCCTGGGAGAGTCTTTACATAAAATGCACAAGAAACACAGCATTCTTTTCTTTGGGGCCGAAGTGGTCTGCCCGCCTGAAGCCAAGAACAAGAGGTCATCTAAAAATCTAGGGAGAACAGCATGAATTCCTCTCATTCTTCAAACTCTTCCCCAGCACAGTAACCTCCCACCAATCTTCCCATCCACAAGAAACACTTTGCAGCCAAGACCCGTGGGGTTACATAGTTCCTTCATTATTTCCACATTAGGGTCTCCTACTGACAGGTTTGGGGGTGCAGCTTTCTAACACTGGACTACTAATGGGCAAAAGACCCAGCAATTTGCTCCCATAAAAATTTCAGCCTAGAAGACACTTTGGAACCATTCTACTCTGTCTTCTGGGGTGGCTTTGAGTTGGTATTAACTCAAGGATATGCAATAACACTACCACAATATGACTGGACCCATTTTTGGTCATACAAGTGAAAAGAGGAAGTCTAGTGACTATCACGAGCGTAAGCAAACCCCCACTCCCCATCCCTGTGCCTAAAATGTTGACATTGTCCAAATGAGATTTGTGCTCAGACTCCACAAGAGAACGTTGCTAAGAGTCCAAGTTGAGTCTCCATTAATTTGAGAGGTGGTCAGAATTCACGCCAATTCTGGAGGCAGATTGTCTTGGGTGTGATTTCAGTTCAGTGGGCTACGTATACACTGAGATACCAACCAAAAAGTCAGTGGTTCGAACTTACCAGCGGCTCTGAAGGATAAAGATGAGGTTACCTACTCCCAGAAATAGCTACAGCCTCAGAAACCCAAAGGGGCAGCTCTACTCTGGCAAATAGAGTCACTATAAGTCAGAATCAACTCAATGGCAGTGAGACTATGAGTTTTGCCTTAAGTGTAAAATAAGGATAAAAATAGCCCCTACTTATAAGATTTTTGCAATGATCAGAGATTTCCTATATGTAAAGAGTTTAGAATGGCACTTGGCATACAGTAAGGACATGCCCACTGTTGTTATGTTTATTATCACACCGTTGGGTGTACCACAAAAGATCTCTGTTTGCCAGGCTTCTCCTCTCACAGAGGGGCGGGCCTCTCTCAGTTGCAACACCTTCATTCCAACTGCATGATTATGAGCAAAATAAAATAATTTTAAAATAGGCTGTTCATATCGGAGCTTCAGAGCCTATGATATATGAAGAACAGCTATGGAATCTTTGTTAACTACTTCTATTAAGAGTCCAAAAAAGTAGAGTTTATTTCCTCCCCCCTGGAATCTGAGCTGGCCCCGGGGCTTTCTTGGGTACATAAAATGTGAAGAAGTGAGGCTGTGTGATTTCTGAGCTTCAAGATGGTTTGCAGGCTCCACATTTGTTCTCTTGCAGGATGAGTATGTCATGTGAGGGGGCCTGACTTAGCCCACTGCAGGATGAGACCACATGTCAGAGGGGAGCTGCCCCAGCTGAGATCTCCTCAATCCTTGAGCTCCCAGGCACCAGCTAACTCGAGTGGCATGAGAGACCCCAGGAGAGACTAGCAAAGGAACTCCCCAGGTGGGCCCAGCCCAAATTGCTGATGTCCAGAATTATGAGCAAATGAAATGGCTGTTGTTTTAAGCCACTACATTTTGGGGTGGCTTGTTGTACAATAGATGACTGATACAGAGTTCTACACAAATAGACTACCAATAGCATTTCAAACACAAACACATGAAACGAGGTCACTTGTCTGTTAGGCAGCAGCATGATCAAACACCAGATGGGACTTCCAAGGTCTCATCCCACTCACTTTGGGCCAGTGAGGGCACTGTACTTAGAATAGTAACTTGGGCAAAGCTAAGGCCAATTGATGATCAAATCTGAAGGAGATGAAGCAAGCTCACTGAATCAAGTCCGGACTTTGCAGAGGATTGTGTTGGGAATATAGGATGTTGTTCCTTTTAGTCTGTGAATGAATATAGGGCCAGAAATGCCAAGATTTACATATCTTGAAAGCCACAAAATCCCAAATCTTAGATCACAAGGAAATTGAGTGGAGTATAGCCTCAAATACAAGAGGGTGGGCCAATCGTGCACAAACCCTGCTGTGTGCTGCACAGTGGATGCATCTCAGTTCTGCTGTGGCCTAGGTGTTGGGCTGCCACCCACAAGGTCAGCAGTTCCAACTCCCAAGCTACTCCTTGGTAGAAAGATGAGGCTGTCTGTTCCTGTAAAGCCTTACTATCATAGCCACCCTGCATAGAGCTGCTATGAGTTAGAATTAACTCAATGGAAGTGGGTTTATTTCTTAAACCTTCGGAAACTTAGATAATCTCTTTAAGTCTAAGCATCTTCAGCTGTAATATGTGCATAATAATGGAGTCTCCTGCATAGATACCACCATGAAGGTTATGGGAGAGATGGTATATAAAAAACGCTTCATCTAGGACCTGGCAGAAAGTAGGAGCCAATCAAAGGTGAGCTGCTTTGAAGGATGGCGATAGAGATGGTTAATGTGAGAGTTATTATTTTTTATTGCCACAGTTATTACTATTACTATTCATATTATTACGTTTCTGACACTGTGTTTAACGTTGATGTTCATATTCTTTGGGTTTATTAATGGCAAGAGTCTTCAAGTGGAAGTAAGTAACAGCTCACACACCCAGTGGGCCCTGAGGGAAACAATGAGGGTAATGTACAGATTCCTACTTGTTTGCCTGGGCCTAATTAGGGCAGCGTAATGTCATTCTTTTATAAAGGCAAGGAGTAAGCCACCCCGGTAGTCGACAGAATTAGATTTTTTTGTCCTTGAAACGCAATTATCCTTAGCAGACATGGGTGCTCCCGATTCAAACTGCTCTGGAGAAGAGAAGGCCTTGGGCAGGACCAGCTCGGGGTCTCAGACAATTTCCTAGGATGCTTCTTCCTAGCCTCACCCATTAGCACCCGGTGGGAGGTCTGTTGGCAAGATCTTGCTCGGGACTGGCAGCTGTACTGCAGCAGACCAGACTGTGCCCTCTGGAGCCTCGGAAAGGCATCCCCCGGCCTGTGCAACCTGACCTTGGGCTTGATTTTGGTTTTCTTTTTTCACCTGGGAAAATGGAAGCAGACTAGCCATTTCATCCAGTCAGGCCTTCACATGAACTTCTCAGACCCACAACCCAAAGGGCGAAACGGAAGACGTAACAGGCAGCCATCAGTAAACCGCACCACGTCGAAGTGCCCACAGCTGCACTCGTCTCTTCTTCCCGGAGGCGGAGCTCCTCAACCAGTTTGAGACCAGTCATTCTTTTCTACATCTTTGCATTTAAATCGCCAATCATTACAAAGGCTTAATAATGTCCACATACACTTACTGGACATTGTTAGCAATACGTTTTCCTTAATACACGTTTTAGCATCACACACACGCACATGCACACACACCCTTGTCACCATCTTTTAACTGACCCAAACTGTAACGGTGGCATGTCACTGAGTCAATTCTGACTTGTAGAGAGCCTGTCAGACTCAATAAAGAAGCCCTGGAGCGTTTCCCAGCCTGTAATCTCCCTGGGAGCGGACTGCCAGCGCGCGCGTGTCTTCCAGGAAGCTGCTGGTACTTTGAATGGCCCACCTTTCAGTTAGCCACCTCATGCTTCACCATTGCACAACTAGAGCTCCCAGTGGGGAAGCAGCGAGATCTTTCTCTACTAAACATGTCCTGGGCACGGGCTTGCTCCCCTTGGTGCCCAGAAGTGTAAGGGAAGGAAGAGCCACCTTCCAAACCGCAGAGTAGCAGTCAGCAGAGGGAGGTTCGGATGGGATGAAACACGTGCCTTGGCTGCTGAAGGAGAATGAAGCAGAGTTTCCAAAACGTTCAGGTGTCCACCGGGATCCTGTCATCGGCCAGCGCTCCCAAAGCAAAAGCCAAGGGTTATTCCTCACAGAGTTTCCATTCTCACCCGATGAGCGTGAGCGAGCAAGGTCGCTGGGCTCTGCCTTCCATCCGCTGGTGAAGTGGTTTGTGCCCAAAGTCACCAGCCTACCAAAGATAAAGAAGAGAAGGCAAGCACCCACTGGGAGCCCACAGGAGTTACCCTCCTGAACAGCTGGAAAGCGGTATAGCCAAAGGCAGCTCTCTGGGTGTTTGAAGATCTTTCCGATTAGAATAACAGCCATTTGTGCAAACTGAACAATATCAAATGCAGGAAATCCCTGGAATCAAGTCAGGTGGGGCCGTTAACCTTACGCAGAGTGAGGTAAGGAACGTTTTTTATTAACACACACCTGGGCCCCATCTAATTGGGAAGGGTAATAACTGGTGAAATCATCCCCTCATCATGTCCTCCTCCAAAAAAGTGGCTGTTTACCGAGGAGCTGGCAGAACTTGCTATAACACTGACAGGTATCAAGCGTATGTTGGCAGGGCATAGCCTTCGCACCTTCAACACATCCACAATGAAGACTCTATGCCACCGAGCCAGCCCCATCTGGAAGGCAGCCCTACCAGCTATGAAACAATGACCACATGAGATTTGGACTTAGGTAAAGAGGTGGGAGGGAACTGGAAGGCTTCCCTACATGCCCTCAAAGAAGCAAGTAGAAAAGACAAGTCATAACTGTGTCTGACTTTATTATATGTACAAATTTTATTATGTATCATATGTGTATGTATGTATACACACACACACACCAAACCAAACTCACTGCCATTGAGACAATTCTGACTCATGGCAACCATATATATATAATGTAAAAAAGACAACATAAAAGAGGCTTGGAGAATCTGCAGATCAAGGAAAAGTTACTCCACACAAAGTATACTGTAATGTGCTAACATTACTCGATATGGTAAAAAAAAAAACTAGGCTCTGAGCATCCTGGGGGCCAAAGCCAAGAGGAAAACAGACACAAAGTAATAACTACACTGAATCTCTGATAAAAATGCTGCGTCTACACTGCTCAGGAATGTTGGCTTTTTCTGTTCATTGAGAATTTCCTCCTAAGGGGTTAACTCTCCTCTCCTGGAGTAAATTCTCCAAAGGATCTAGTGTCTTCCACGTTTGGGAGTGGAAGGGCGTCCGTCAGTGGATAATTCATTAACCATGCACACATACAGAAGAGACTCTCCTACATTGCTTCTTACTGCAGCCCTCTGTGCCAGAGATGGTGCCAAAGTTCAATTCACAGAAGTGACTGGGGTCAAAATACAGGAGCCCAAGTGCACAGCAATCTGGTGATCTGACTTGGCCTAGGGGTAAAAATGAGAATTTCGGGTGAGAACTGGGCTACTGTCTGAGGCTGAAGAGCCTTTGGCACCAATCTGAGTAGAGTTATTCTCTATCGTTGATTAGGAGTCAACCGGTCAAACAAAACAAAAACTCCTTCCAGACAGGTTTTTACTTTTGAGTAATATGTATCTAAGAAATGTTAAGGACAATTAAAATAAAAACATCTTAAGAAATCTTAAATACCCTTCCTACGTTGGAATACATTTTTACATAATCAATCCAATGTAATGATGTAATTATTGACCATTTGCAACATGAAAAACCTTGATTTTTTTTTCATATAGCAGCTTTAGAATAAGAACAGTGCATAAAAGGCATATGAGGTACCCCACAAGGATATGATTAATTATACAAATCCTAGCTCCAGAGCCAGAAACTGCAGTGAGGAAATAAGCCAGTTGAATCATTTTACTTCCCTGCGGATTTGGTCCAGACCAACACTCCCAGTGGCAATGTTCTTCTTATTTAAAGCTCAAGTGAGATGAGAGTGTGTCCCACCATGTAGCCCGTTTCCACTGTGCCTGGCTATCATGGTGCCTAAAGTAAGGTGACCAGACGTCTGGTCCCGCTTTTGGCAGGACAATCCTGATTTTTAATAATTTTTCCTGCGTCCCGCGGCATTTTAAAGTCCCGATTTTTGGAAAGAATGCACAACAAGCTAGGGTATACGGTTTTCGGCTGCCATGTGGCTATTTTGCCAGGATATGAGTTTTATCAATGGTGTCTCGCTTTTGTCCCACTTTACCAATGTTAAAATCTGGTCACCTTGCCCCTAAAGCCAATCCTGTGCCTTCTCCACCACCCATCTTTTGATAACAAGCTCCATCAAACCACTGCAGTCAAGAAATAGCATTGAGGTACGAGTTTCTATCCCTGAGATACAACTTGGGGACAAAACCACCTCGAAAGGCTTGTCTTCCCCTAACCTCCTGGTCATCCACAGCATTTTAGCTCCAGGGCATACATAAGGCAGCTAGCTAGCCTTCTCTGTGTAAGCACAGGCCCTAAGAAGACCACACAGGCCTGGGTAATACAGATGATTCGGTCCTTGACTCTGAACTGAGCACCTGGCAGTTGGAATGCCCCAGACGCACCTGAGAAGAAGAGCAGGTGATCTGCTTCCGAAAGGTCCCAACCTTGAAACCCCAATAGCGCACAGTTGGACAGCACTCCTGCGGTCATCGGGAAGCAGAATCCACAGAGGTGGACGTTGCTTTCTTTCTTAAACAAAAAAACACACCTCCCCCCCAAGACAATTTAATAGTTGAACGAGAAAGCAAGAACCTCGCGTAGACTCTGGTGTTCCCCTTCACGGGGTGGCCCAGGGAGCCCACGAAGTGCCTCGAGGTGCGTCATCACATGGTGTCCACAAGGAGAAAGCCAATCTTTTTGCACACTGGCAAGGGAATTGGAAGCCAACTCACGAGCTATAAAGGATTCAGACCCCTTTGCTCAGCATAAACGTCTCGGCGGGGAGAGGCGGCTGTCACCCCAGCCTGTTCACACTTGGCTGAGTTGAAGTTCTTTCATTCCGTTCTGTGCAGTTATGTGGGAACGTGTAATTTAAACAACAAAAGCTGTTTGGGAAAATTACAGAGCATTAGGTTGTGCCTACCTCCTGTAGGTGTTCCAACACTGCCTTCCTTTGCTATAAGTGAAAATGAATACTGTTCGGATTGCTTTAGATTTGTTTTGTTTGTTTGTTTAGCCTATAGGGAAACTACCCACTGAGGAGATTTTCCTTGGGTTCAGAAAGCAATTAATTTCCAACTGGCTAACCAAAGATTCCAATTCAAGGACCTTAAATTAGCCTAATCAGGAAACCCCAGAGTGAGAAAGCACTGGAATCTCAATGACTCGATTCCTCTTCTCAGGCCATCAGTCAGTCACCTTATGGAAGTGGGTGACGGGCACTCAAATCTCATCTCTGACCATCAGATTGGAGTTACGTTCATTCAGAGTTTTCTTTCGCTCTCCTCCTCCTCCCCACTGCCCCACACAAGTCCATGGAATCCACACTCAGATCTAAGGAATCTCACAATCTGGGTTTAATCCATGTTACGAACATGAACTTGCACTTGGGAGAAGGTCCTATCCTCCTCATTGCCTTTCCTCCTCCAAGTGCCAGGATTCCCAGGGAGGATTCTGGAAGGATCGCAGTGATGCTCTGTCTCTGGTCCGTCTCAGGGACCTCCCTGCCACTCATTTCCCTATTCCCCACTAGAGTCATCTCTAAATTCAAAGAAACTGACCAGCAGATGCATCACACGGATTTTCTTCCTCCATAAACGGGCCCACAGCCTGCCCAAGCCCTCTGACCTCCACATGAAAGAAACTTCCTCTGTCTTCCTCACGGTCTTACTCTGTCAAGGACAAGTGCAACCAGTGATTACACTGTTGGCTGCTCGTTGAACGGGTGGTGCTTTGAGCCCACTCGGAGGTGCCTCCGAAGGAAGACTGTGTGATCTGCTTTCGAAAGGCTGTTGTTCTCAAGTGGGGTCTGCTCCCTAATGACGTATGCACAACAGAACGAAATGCGGCCCGGTCCTGAGCCGTCCTCACAATTGTTCCTATACTCGAGACCAGTGCGGCAGCCCCGGTGTCGGTCCAGCTCCTGAGGGTCTTCCTGCTTTTACCAAGCAGGATGTCCTTCTCCACGATGTCTGGTCTCGCCTGACAAGGTGTAAGATGAAGTCTCGCCGTCCTTGCCTCTGAAGGTTACAGCCTAGGTTACAACCCTAAGGCACGCAGTGCTACTCGCAGCCTCTGGGGTCACACTGAGTTGGCACCGAGTCAGCAGCAACCAGAGATCACCCTGCAGGCAGCACCTTAGGGATGATGTGCCCCAAACGGTGACCTCAATACCAACGGCTAGCTCAGATGCCTTCACCAAGCTCACCCCGCTCTCTTTCTAAAAGAAAATGCCTTGCACCTTGCGGAAAGGAGCCTAGAGTAAGAGGTTAGAGGGACAGAAAACCTCCTCCAGCCTGGCCTGGTGGCATAACGACGTATCCCTTCACATGGCAGAGCAGACTGACTGTCAGTGCTCAGCACCACATGAACCGCAATGTCATTTCAGCATTCTTCATAAGCCACCATTGCCCTACACAGAGATGGGCATGAGGCCGGACTCCTGATCCTGTGGGTTGAAGGGGCTTGTACTCTTTCCAGAAAGAGGTCGCAGTAGAACGGGCTCAGTAAGTATCAGCGGTAGAACAAGACACCACTAGCCTATCGTCATGCCCCACCTCCCTTAAGCTCAGGCCACCTCACCAGCCTTCTGGCAAGGCAACACAAGCTCGGTACAACTTTGCCAAGAAACAAGTGTGAAATCCCTTTGCACTTAGAGGTCATGGCCTCCAGGAGTCCTGGGAGGGGCAGTAAAGAAGCCCCATCAGTCCTCTTCAGGCTGCAGCTATGGCCTGGGGGCCCTTGTCCGGGACAAGTCCCAGCAGCAGGGGACAGTGAACACACACCTGCCAAGTCCCGGTGTGGGGGAAGAAAATGGAGACTGGTGCAATTAGCCAGGCAGACGGGAACTTGTCAAACCATTTAGATAAGACAGTACTTGAATTTATTTTTGTTCCCATTACCGCAGGGTGATTGTGCCTCTACCCCCACTACTGATTCGGCTGGCTGCAAAGCATTTTCCTAGCAAGGAGGGATGATTTCTCAGCCTACCATTTCCATGGCTCCGCTGCTTTAAGTCAGCATACATCATGCTTCTAACCAAGGGGCAGTTGACCTCCATGGAAGCAGGGACATGCAGTGCTGAGCTGGACTTGGCCAGAGAACAGCAAAAGCAATGATGATTTAAAAAAACAAAAACGAAAAAAACAGGGAGTTCATTTAAAAAGCAAACCAAGGTACATTGCTCCTTCAATCTTCCTGATACCTCATGCTGACTGCATATTGGCTTTACACTGGTTCTATTTCCATTATGATTGTGAGGAACCTCTGCTTATTTACATTTTTAAAGTTTTTTATATTATGATTCAGAGTATCCTAAGGGTCCTTGTGAAATCTAATTCTTATCGTGTGTCCTTTTTTCCTGGTGAGCAGAATATTGGGCACAAAATAGCAGCTCAGTTGTGGCAGTTACATAATCTCCTGTCAACTTGAGCAAAGGGGTAGAGTCTAGCCTGTCAATCAGGTCATAGACAATCATGCCTCTGTGTGGGCATGGCCTTCTCCTGACGACTCTGGGAACTCCTGTCTTCCTCCCTGGAGGCAGACACACTTTCTCTGCTTGACATTTCCTGTTGACAAGCCACATGGAGCCACACTGATGGCAGCCAGAGCCCTGGAGATGCTTCCACCACCACTGGATCCACAAGACTTTCCACCCACAGGCCTGTTATCTTCCTGCATTCAGCATCATTGCATGTGTTGCGTGAATCTGAAGAGGAATTTTATAGACTGGTATCAGACGTGTGGGCTAATAGCAGACTTATGGACTTGATTTGGACTAGCTTGGAATGATTTCTTACTATACATTTATAGGTTTAGTATTAAGGTAGCAGAAGGACATTGGGCCACCACTCAAGTACTCCCTCAATTCAAGAATACTTTCTTCTTTTAAATTGGCATTGTATGATGCTCACTTCCTGACACAACCGCTGAAGACAAAGCAGGTAAATAAGCAAATGTGGTGAAGAAAGCTGATGGTGCCCGCCTATCAAGAGATATAGCATCTGGGGTCTTAAAGGCTTGAAGGTAAACAAGAGGCCATCTAGCTCAGAAGCAACAAAGCCCACATAGAAGAAGCACGCTGGCCTGTGTGATCACGAGGTG
>NW_022103900.1:27306704-27308278 GCF_000313985.2 Echinops telfairi
TGAGTCATCTTCAAGGATTCTCACCCCTCACTTCTCAATTCTGATCACGTTGTTGTTGTTGTTGTTGTTGTTGTTGTTAGGTGCCTTCAAGTTAGTCCCCCACCATAGTGACTCAGAGACAACACAACAAAGCACTGTCTGAACCTGCACAATCCTTACATGGTTATGTTTCAGCCTACTATTACAGTCATTGTGTTCATTCATCTAGCTTCCTCCTTTTTGCTGACCCTCTACTTTCCCAAGCATGATGATGTCCTTTTCCAGACGGGTCTCTCCTTCAAACATTTCCAAAATGCTGAGATGAAATGTTCCATCATGCTTGCTTCTAAGGAGTAGTTCAGGTGTCCTTCTTCGAGGACAAGTTTGTTTTTCTTCTGGCAGTTCACGGTCCTTTTGATATTCTTTGCCAGTGCCATCTTTCAAAGGCATCAATTCTTCTTCAAGTTCCTGACTCATTGTCCAACTCTCCCATGCATATGAAGTGACCAAGACTATCATGGTCTCAGTCAGGCAGACCGTAGTCTGCAAAGTGATGCCCGAGCTCGTCAACATGTTAAAGAGGTCTGGTGCCGCAGATTTGCTTGATTTCTGGACTGCTGTTCCCATGAGCATTGTTGGTGGATCCAAGCAGAAGGAAATCCTTGACAAGTCCAGCTTCTCTCCATAGATCATGATGTTGTCCAGTTGTGCGCATTACGGTTTTCTTGACATTGAGTTGTGAAGTACTGAAGGCTGCAGGCCTTGGTCTTCATCAGGAAGTGTGCCAAGTCCTCCTCACTTTCAGCAAGCAAGATTGTGTCATCTGTATACTGCAGGTTGCTAATAATGCATTCTTCTTCACATAGCCCAGCTTCTTTGGTTATTTCCTCAGCATCCAGATTGAATAAGTTTGGTGGAAGGAAACAAACCTGACACACACCTTCCTTGATTTGAAGCCATGCAGTAGTCCCTTGTTCTGTTCAAACAGCTGAATCTTGGGTCATGTACAGGTTGGATTTTAAACCACACAATATTCCTTTGCTATTTGAACACCTGCCTCTTGGTCTATGCACAGGTTCCACATGAGTGCAATCAAGTGTTCTGGAATTCCATCAAGTATTCCAATCAAGTATTCTTCTCGATGGTATCCAAGGTTGTTATGATCCATTGTTGAATGCCTTTGCATAGTCAATAAAGCATGAGTAGACATCTTTCTGGTATTTCCTTTCAGCCAAACCCCATCAGATATCATCTGATGTCACATCCTCTTCTGAATCTTTCTTGAATTCCTGGCAGTTCCCTGTGGATGTATCACTGCAACCATGTCTGAATTATCTTCAGCAAAATGTTACTCGAATGTGTTAATATTGTTTGATAATTCCTCATTCTGTTGGGCCACTTTTATTTGAAGTGGATCTCTTCCAGTTGGTTGGCCACTAGTTATCTTCAAAACTTCTTGGCGAGCTGAGAGTGAGTGTGTGCTTCTAGTGCTTTATCAGCTTATTGAGACATTTCACTTGGTATGATGTCAATTCTTTGAGCCTTGTTTTTGGCTAAGGCTTTCATTGCAGCTTGGACCGCTTCCTTCTGTATCA
>NW_022103900.1:27309078-27312797 GCF_000313985.2 Echinops telfairi
GTCTAGTAATCAGTCCCTGTTCTAGTTTTGGCTGCTGATATTGAGTTTTTCCATTGTCTGTTGCCACGGATGTAGTCCATTTGATTCCTGTGTAGTCCGTCTGGCCGAGGTCCATGTGTACTGCCATGGTTTGTTGTTGAAAAATGTCAATGAAGAAGCCACTGGCCCTGCAAAATTTTATCATGCAAGAGTTTCACTTCTATAATCAAGGCCATTATTTTCCAACTACTGTTTCTTCCTCTTTATTTCCAACTTTCCAGATCCAATCATTAATAATTATCAATACATCTTGATTGCATGTGTGATCAACTTCAGACAGAAGTTGGTAGAATTCTCCAATTTCTTCACTAACTTTAGGGGTTGCTACTTTTATTTAAATCATAGTTGTATTAACTGGGCTTCGTGTTACGTGTATAGATATTTTCCTATCCCCATCAGTATTGGACTTCAAGCTATTTCTTGAGGTATTGTTTTGTTTAATGATGATTTCAATATGATCCCTCTTCAATCTGGCATGTCCAGAATAGTCAACCGTAGGATTGTCTTATTCAAAATGGCCAATAGAAGTCCATTCCAGCTTATTAAGGCCTAGGATATTGACCTTTACAGGTTTCATTTCATTTTTTGATGACTTCTAATTTGCCTAGATTCATCACATCTATAATACCCAGTAACGGAGTACAGTTGAATCAATTCTACCCTCAAAAAATGCTTACATCTATCCCATTTTTTTAATGTCTACTATCATTACTACCCTGGCCCCAGGATCATCTCTCTTGGGCCAGGTTGTGACTTCTTTCTAAGCGCTGTCCCAGCTTTACTAAGTGTCCTATCGAATCACATGCCATAAAGTCAACCCAACTCCTGTCAGAGTACAACCGTGCTCAGAGATTTTCAATGACTGCTGTCCTCATCAGAACTGGATCGTGCCACTATCTGGTCCACAAGTTGTCTGTGGCATCTACCCAAATGAAGCACTCTCTTGAACCTAGCATCCAGGTTCATTATAATGGTCCCAAACACAGGTTCCAGGGTAATTTTCCTCTCCTCCCCTCAATTTGGAACAGGCTCCTGACAAAGTGCATGGCAGACTATTCTCTAATTGACTCTCAACAGCCTTCAGTTCTCTCATGCCCCTCTGCCTAGGATTTATTCACATATTCAACAAATATCCATCTTGACCTAAGTATCTTGATCAATATCTTACATAGACCAGCCTAACTCAAAACATAAGTGTTTTTCCATTTTTATCAACCACATTGAGTTATCCCTTCTTTTAAAATCTATCAACCACACCAAGCAGATAAATATCCTTATTCTCTTCCCACTTACAGTGGCTCAAGCATTCTATCTCCCTCATTATAAAATGTGGGCTAAACTCTACTCTACTCAACTGCATCTCCTCAATAATCCAGCACAGTGCCTTGCATATAATATGTGTCATAAAAAATTGATCAATAAAAGATGCAATGAGTAAGGAATAATACAGTATTTGCCTTTGAGCAGTTTACATTTGGGGCCCAGGGTGGATGGGAGAAGTACAAAGGCAAGTAGCAATAATTTATTTCATAATACTGTTTGTGTCATAAAAGAATTATAAATGAAATCCTGTGGGAAATACAAAAAACAAGTAAGCCTTTGAGAGGGGGAGCGTTCCAAGGGGTGGTAGAGCATAGGAAGCACCTTGAAGATAAATATTTTGGTGGGCAAAAGCTGGAGAGTCAGAAAGAGAATTAAATACTGTTAGGAGAAGAGCAGAGTGTATGCAAATAACACAGAGATGAGCACATGGCATATTCTAGCTGAGGGAAAGGTGAGGAATCAGAGGCAAGCACTAGGGATGTATTTATTGTTTTAGGGAGAAAGAGAGTCCAAGTTCAAATATAATTTATAGATGTCCACTTAAGACAGAGACAAAGATGAGCGCAAATCCTCTGGATAAAGGAGGCCATGCGGGTATCCAAAGATTCACAACCACATGGCCAAGAAATAAAGCATAGAAAACAAAGAAACTTCATCACCACGTCATGGTGGTGACAGGTGGATTCATTACAATCATAGGTGGAGTCACAGAAGCCAGGACAGGACCGTGGTTGGGATACACGCATACACGATTAGGTGCAGCAGCCTAGTAGCCCAATTTCCATCAAGGGCACACCCCAGCAAATCCCTGAAGTGGAAACTGTCTCTCCCTGGGCTGGCGAGGGAAGTGGTCGTTGTCTCTTCCAAACACTCTTGCAGAGAGCCATGATTTTTATGTTGCTGGTCAATGGTCGGAAAGAGCTCAATGGAGGCTACGTCTATGTAGAGACTTACCATGAAGTTCATGCTCCCCTTGTAAACCACAGATTTCTGCAAACCTAGTGTTCCCGACTCTCGTTTCTAATGCAAAAGGCAGGCCAGCACCTCCAAGGCCACGCTGAGTCACTTGAAACAGACTCGCAGGAGGAGGATGTTGTGGCAGGTTTGGGAACAAAGGTGGTATGTGATCAAATGCAGATTCTCAGAGGATGATTTACATGGAATTACAGAGACTGAAGCTGGATGTGCATCAGAATCGTCTGAAGAGTTTCAATATTTGCTTGACATGATAATTAACACTAGTTCGAAACAGAGACAAGAATGACTCCCCATTCATAATCAAATGTTGTTAATTTGCTATGATTGATTTTAGAGTTTTTAAGGGGAATAAATTCTAGCCCTATGGATCACACCCCACACTACCACCACCACCTTATTCTAATTTCCAGAAATAAATATTTTCACTCAGTGGGTATCCTTTTAGTCCATGTTTTCATTCTTTTAAAAAATAGATATAAATAAAACATTGTTGCTTGTTTGCACTAAGATGACAGACGTCGCACTTTATAGTAATATTGTTCTGCATTTGCCTTATTCACCAGGAAGCGCTCTTGAAAATGTAGATTCCTGCATCCTCCCCATATGTAACTGATCACAATCCCTGGGTGCTACCACAAAGCTCAAACCAACTGCCCTTAAGTCAATTCTAACTCACCGTGACCCTATAGCACAGAATAAAACTGCTCCCCAAGCAGTAAATCTTGATGGGAAAACAGAGCCCATCTTTCTCCTGCTGAGCAGCTGGTGAAGTTGAACCGCTGACCTTGTGGCTTGCAGACCAACTCAGAGGCAGAAACATACTTTAAAAAGGAGGGGGGGGGCAGGGAGGGAATGTTTCTATGACATTGTAAGATCTGCTTTTGGAAGTCACTGCTACAGAAGATTTACTGGAGAAAAGGGAAGGTAGAAATAGGAAAAATGAAGGACTTCCTTTGGCCAGTAAGCCCTTTCTAGTACTCCCTGTATCCTGCACCTCCACTACCCACCCTGCTATGAGCTCAGTCTCGCCCATCCTGGTCATTCCATCAAAAGCCCCTTCTGCAAAGAATTAGCCCAGGCCCCCTGGAGCTGGAACCAGGTCTGAGAGCCCGAGTAGTTCGTCCATACCTCAGTGTCCCCCAGCTAAAGCTGGATGCAAGAACCCTGGAAGGGCACGCATTATTTAACCTGCCGTCCTCCCGAGGCCCCTTGTAGAGGTGAGAGGTGTAGAGAACAGCAGGGAGAAAGGGGCTATAGGTCAAGGTGACCAGACATCCCGCTTTTTGTGGGACAGTCCCGATTTTTAACAATTTTTCCCGCGTTCCGCGGTGTTTTAAAAAGTCCCGATTTTTGGAAAGAATGCACAACAAGCTAGGGTA
>NW_022103900.1:27313704-27328134 GCF_000313985.2 Echinops telfairi
AGCACCCAGAATGACGAGGGCCAGCAGTTAACCACAAACATGTTAGAGCTTGTGTGCTCGAGCACTGAAACCACACTGTCCTCACGTCGTAATGCCCCTTGCAGGGTGTGTACGGAGTTATGCTAACGAAACAAACAATGAGAAGAACCATGTATGAAAATCACACACAGAATTAAGGGATTCTCTTTGAAATCGTCCTCTTTAGGTCTCAGGGTTTTGCTGGTTGCTTGGTCTCTATTTCCATGAAGAAACCAAACCTGTCCTAAGTTCCTTGAAGCTCTCTCGTCATTCCTGTCCATCTGTGAAAGCCTGGAATCTCCCCCTTCTCACTCCCCCTGCCAATTTGGTATTTGGCTTTCAGATCTTAGTGTAAACTGTACTTTCTTAGGAACATAGCATGTTCCCTCCAGTCAGGTCAGCCCCCTCTCCCCATCCCCTGCTACCCTCTCCCAGTGCTTATCACACATCCTAGGCCTCCATTGGGTGGGATGCTGTGCCACTACTGTTGGCCTACAAAGACCTTGAGCCCCGAGAGGCGAGGGAAGGCCTGTTGGTTCCCTATCTCCGAGTCAGCCACAGAGGACTCCGCTCTGGCTTTCCCGCATCAGTGTCCGCACCCAGCCTCCCAGCTAAATGATGCAGATTGACTAGAGAGCAGAATAGCCTAGCAATCAAGAGGCCAAAGTGACCTGGGGAATTATTTTATTTAGCTGCACTTTTTTGTTTTAAGGAAAGGAACAAAACAAAAAGCAAGCATTTAGATGTATTTTTCCATGGAAAAGATATATTTCTCTTTTTTTGGTAATCAAAAGGGCTTGTGTTACCAAGCTCCTGGGGTCCCACACAGAGTTGGAGACAAACAAGATCTGTCCTTTGGAGAATAGGGTCTCCAGTTTGCGATATGTGCTTTAAACAATAGGAATCTTCATCGGGGGTTATTAGACATTCAAAGACACCCTTCCCTAAAGTGTGTGTGTGTGTGTGTGTGTGTGTGTGTGAGAGAGAGAGAGAGAGAGAGAGAGAGAGAGAGAGAGAAGAGGGAGCTCAGGAGTATCCCATCGGGACATTCTTCCCAGGAAAGGTTCACAGCTATTGCTGGATTTCCAAAAGGGTCTATGGCTCAGAGAGACGTCAAGCATCTGAAACAGCCCCTCTTCCTTGCCCAACCCTTCACCGCCCTCTAATGTCATTGCCAGGCCAGTAAGCTGTGCCTCAGAGAACTGTTTCAGGAAGCCACAGGACCTGAGAAAGTAGCAAGTGAGCACGTGGAAACAGTCTCAGGAACCCAGACTCAGAATTTGGGGAAGTGCCTTTCATCAGGCTATGCCTACACTTCCTATCCCACCATCGATCTTCTGGCTTCTGTCTTGCAAAGTCTAGCTGGCGCGGACTCAAAGGTTGAAACGAAATGGGCATTCTAAAATTTTACAAATATTTCATTGTCTTTTAGCCCAACCATAATCGCTGGCGTTTAATTTTGAAATGAATTTAGGGTGTCTTTGCCAGAACTGGAAGGAGCCCCCTGGTGGTATGGTGTAGGGAAGTGTTGAACTGCTAGCCTCAAGACCAGCTGTTCAAACCCACTCATCCACTGCAGGGGAGCTAGCCTATGCTTTCTGCACCTGTAAAGATGTACAGCCTGGTGAACCCAGAGGCCACTCTACTTTGTCCTAGAGCGTCCTGATGTGCCGGCCCAGACTCGGAGGCAGTGGGTGTGATTTTGAGTGGGGTGTGGTTTTTCTATGCTCCTCCCCCATGTGCAGTTTGGTGAAGATCCACATTTCCCTCCTTTAATCTCTATTCACACTACTTCCTTTCCCCCCACCTCCCCCTCTCCCATGTTCCCCCGGAATTGTCAGCAGAGGGACATTGGGCCTCCACTCAAGTACTCCCTCAATGCAAGAATACTTTCTTCTATTAAATTGGCATTCTATGATGCTCACCTTCCCGACACAACCGCTGAAGACAAAGCAGGTGAATAAGCAAATGTGATGAAGAAAGCTGATAGTGCCCAGCTATCAAGAGATATAGCATCTGGGGTCTTAAAAGCTTGAAGGTAAACAGTGGCCATCTAGCTCAGAAGCAACAAAGCCCACATGGAAGAACACATCAGCCTGTGTGATCACGAGGTGCTGAAGGGATCAGGTATCAGGCATCAAAGAACAAAAAATTATATCATTGGGTGCTCACCTCCATGATATGATCGCTGAAGACAAATGGATGCATAAGCAAATGTGGTGAAGAAAGCTGATGGTGCCTGGCTATCAAAAGGTATAGCATCTGGGTCTTAAAGGCTTGAAGGTAAACAAATGGCCATCTAGCTCAGAAGCAACAAAGCCCACATGAAAGAAGCACACCAGCCTGTCAAAGGGATCAGGTACAAGGCATCATCAGAACAAAAAAGTCTTACCATAGTGAATGATGGGGGTAGTGCAGAGTGGAGACCCAAAGCCCATTTGTAGGCCACTGGAGATCCCCTTGCAGAGGGGTCTTGGGGAGGAGACAAGCCAGTCAGGGTGTGATGTAGCAACGATGAAAAATACAACTTTCCTCTAGTTCCTAAATGCTTCCTCCCCACACACCCCACCCCCCCCACACACACTAGCATGATCTGAATTCTACCTTGCAAGTCTGGCTAGACCAGAGGATGTACACTGGTACAGATAGGAACTGAAAATACAGGGACTCCAGGGCAGATGATCCCTTCAGGACCAGTGGTGTGAGTGGCAATACCGGGAGTATAGAGGGAGAGTGGGTTGGAAAGTGGGAACCGATTACAAGGATCTACATGTGACCTCCCTGGGGGGATGGACAACAGAAAAGTGGGTGAAGGGAGACGTCGGACAGGGCAAGATATGACAAAATAATAATTTATAAATTATCAAGGGCTCATGAAGGAGCGGGGAGTGGGGAGGGAGGGGAAAAAATGAGGACCTAATGCTGGAGGCTTAAGTGGAGAGCAAATGTCTTGAGAATGATGAGGGCAATGAATGTACAAATGTGCTTTACACAATTGATGTATGTATGGATTGTGATAAGAATTGTATGAGCCCCTAATAAAATGATTTAAAAAAACTCTATTCACTCCCTCCCTCCAGCCTTTCATCACCTCATGACTCTTCCAAATGCCTGTCCTTTCTCCAAATCCAACTGTCAAGGCCTACATTTCTTTGCCCTAGAAAGTGTAACATGGTTTAGAATTGTTACGCAAGGACACCCTGCACACTCTGAGAGGAATAGTCAAGGCTTGATAAGTTAAATCCATTTTTCACAAACCACTCAACTCAGAGGGGAAACGCAGAACACTCCTGGGAGAAATTGAAACTATACATACAGCTACTTTGTCCCTGCTCTTATGTCTAGTGCACTGAAGCCATACAGGTACACGGGGTGAGAGTGATCCGTTCATGCAGCCATCTGGGACTATCCTGAACACAAGAGGAAAATCACACTTGACGACAATGAGCCCTGGCTTGATTAAAGACAGCCTGTACATGCATACAAACACGTGGGTTCATATGCATAAATTTATAATCAGCCAAACCTGCCCCACCCAATCCCAATGCTTCTCTCAGTCACACTAAAGCCAATTTCTCTGACTGGAGATAATCACAACACATAAATAAATTCCTGCCAAACAGGAATTAGTTTAAATTCCTCTCAAACTTCTCAAAAGCGTTTCCTTCAGAGACAACTTCTCCCAGCTACATGGTGTGGATTATTTTCATTTATCGCCAGCTTCTTGGTGGGGTTTCTGTTCTGTTCTTTGTTCTGCTTTCATTGTGTATTTTGGGCCACACAACTAGCCTCAAAGGAAGAGCAAGTACCAAGAACTGGGGCACAGTCAGGCTCAGGGAGAAATTGAGTCAATATCCCTGCTGTTCATAGGGAACCCCTGAGAAGCAGGGTCTGAGGGCGCCCTCCTCCAGGGTCCCTCTAGAATCTTGCCACAGCACTGTGTGAGAGGTCCCCTCACCCAACTGTCAGCAAGCAAGACCACTGATGGTACCTGATTCTCAGGAGCAGACCGATGTTCTAGAGAGCTCTAGAATGAGCTCTGGAACATCCTCTGCGGGCACCTTCGTTTTCCTGCCCTGCCTGGCAGCGTTGCCGGAAAAGCTGAAACCCATCCAGAAAAAGTTCTGGCCTTTGTTTTAAAACATGCTCTTAATGCCAGCAGGTAAGTATGACGGTCTCCAACTTCACCGCTCCCTGCCCCAGCATCTCTAGTGCCCACTGCTTGCTGCTGCGGGAACTGTCTGCGAATTGGTCTCTGGAAACATCCATGCGGTCGGATGCATCCCTGGTGCCCTAGCGTGCTCACCAGCCATACGCATCCGTGGATGTCTGAAGCTGGGGAGGTCTTCAATGGCTGGGGGTCTTCTTGACTAGACCTTCCAAATTAGCTATAACCTGTTTATAATTCTTCTTTTCTTAAAAGCCTCTGAAAGATTTCCGTGACTCCTAAGAGCAAGGCAAACTTCCTGAGTGCTGGTCCCCATCGAGAACCTAAGGAAAGCCATACGCCTCTTGGCAGAAAAATGCACATAAGCCTCTATACACTTCCATTGGGAGGGTATTCTCAGCATCCCAAAGCCCCATCTATAGGTCTCACCTTATGAAACTCTGCTTCAAAAACACAGAGACAGCAGGGAACACGTGCACCGGACAGGGACAAGCACAGCAAGTGGAAATGTGTCTTCTAAGAGATGGATGAGAAAGATTCTAGGATGGATGACTTGGAAAAAAGCTGGTGTGTTTGTAGGGAGATCAAGAGAAAGAGGGACTGGATGGTTTCCGTGAGACCCCTCTAGTATCTTTTCTTCTGGGATGGCATCTCTGATCTCTGCCATTCAATTTAACTGCCTCTCTTCTGTCCTTCCATAGCTCCAAGAGTGCCTCTCAATATCAACCCATAAAATAAAAAAACTGAGTGCCACCGGGTAAATTCTTCCTCATGTCGATCCTCCATGTGCCAGAGTAAAATGGTGGTTCCACAGTGTTTCCAGTGACTGCGTTTCTGGAAGCAGATTGCTAGACCTTTCCACCAAGGTACCTCTGATCGGACTCAAACTTCCAAACTTTTTGGTTAGTAGTCAAGCTTGTTAACCATCTGTATCACCCACGAACTCCATCCCTTAAAACAGTACTTCTTGCATCTAAAGGGCCCTAGAGGAGCTCCACTTTGGGTCCCTGCCCACGAGGCAGTTCCAACTCCTAGCGAGCCTACACAACACAGACTTGCCTTGTCCTGTGGGTTTCTTTAGGGGAATAGAAAACCTCGTATTTCTTCTCCCGTGGAGAAGCTGCTTTCGAACAGCTGACCCTGCAGCTAGCAGCCCAATGTGTCACCGATGACACCACCAGGGCTCCTTCCACTTTGGCTAGAAAGGCAAAAACAGACAGTGCTGCATGACCTGACACCAAACCCTGCCTCCTCTGTGCCTTATGCAATCCATTCTTAGCTCATGAACCACACAAAACCAGGAGGCTAGATTTGGCCATCCAGCCATAATTGCTATCCCCTGCAGTAGCCTGCAGCCACTGGTGAATGAGTCCACTTTTCTCACCACATTCCAAGCTTCTCTAAGGCAAAAGTCCAACCTTATTTGTTCCTGGGCTCCCAGTCCTAACACCAGGAAAGGTATACAGAAGAAGCTTAGCATGCGTATTGAAGAGATGGTTCTGCTCCATCTTTCAAAGCTGAGCTCAGATGGCAGCGCTACCAGACCTTTCCTTATCACTGATTTGCAAGCTCTCTTTGTAGACCCGAGAAGCCAGCGTGGAGACCACTCTAAGGAAGCTAGTTATGCTCTGTGTTATGGCTTCCCCTGGCTGAAGGAACCGACAGGGAGCATCTGGGACAGAAAATCCCAGAGAATTCCTTCTTTGCTCACTTTCAGGTTGGCCTTTTATTTTTTAATATAAGCCATAAAATAACCACTCATAATTCTGACTCTTGGGGCATAGCAGTTATGGATTGGACTGCTAATGGCAAGGTCAGCAGTTTGAAACCTCCAGCCCCTGCCAAGGGAGAAAGATGGGGCTTCCCACACCCACCAACAGCTATAGCCTGGAAACTCAAAGCAGCAGTTCTACCCTATCCTATAGGGTCACTAGGAGTAGGATTGACTCAATGGCAATGAGGTTGGTTTGTTTTGTCTTGTTTTTATGTAGGGCATCAAGGCACCCTGATAGTGTGGCAAGTTATGAATTGGGCTGCTAACCACAGGGTCAGCGGTTCAACACTACCAGCTGACCCTTAGGAGAAGGTGAGGCTTCTTAGTCCCATGAAGAGTCAGGGCCTCAGAAACACCCAGGGGCAGTTCTACTCTGTCCTACAGTGTTTTCTAGGAGTAGGAAACAACTCAATGACAGTGACTCCGTGAGGTAGCGAATGAGTGATGTGGGACACCTGGGTTCCAGTCCTAAACAATGACTCTCCTGCCTAGTGACCGTCCGTCCATCTGTGGAAGTATGTATGCTGCTAGGATGCTGAACAGGTATCCACTGAGCTTCCAGACCAGGGCAGACTAGAAAGGAAGACTTATTTATAGTTCTACTTCCAAAAATCAACCAATATAAACCATATCACATCAAGTGTTGTGGAGTGATGCCTTCCGAGGTGCAAGGATTCCTGGAGTCATTGGCGGACTCGCTAGCAGTTGGAGTCAATATTTCTCTAATATGGCCTTTTACACGTAATCTCCAACGAAGGGATGACTCCAAGAAAGCTGTCAACTATTCTGGAGCAGCTGTTCACATCTTAGTATTTAATGAGTTATAATTGCAATGTAAGAAACAATTAGACTCTGGTGCTATTTACTGTTTCTCACGATGACTGTCTTTATGCTCCTGAAAATAGATGTGACCTGACAGAGAGATTTAGGTCTAAAAACATCTTAGATTGACATATCTAAGGAGGGTGAAGGTAGGGTGATTTGAGAAAACATCATTTTACAATTCTAGGACGCTAACATCTGAAATTATCAAATGAAACTGCCAAATTTTGGTTATGTAGTCTTGTGGTTTTCATGAAAGGAATGAGGCTTCCTGAGCTCATAAAGGTTTATGCAGTGGTTCTCAACCTGTGGGTCACAACCCCTTTTACAGGGTCAGCCAACTTATAATGGTAGCAAAATTACAGTTATGAAGTAGCAATGAAAATAATTTATGGTTGGGGTCATCATAACATGAGGAACTGTATTAAAGGGTCACGGCATTAGGAAGGTTGAGAACCACTGGTTTACAGTCTATTGGTTTACAGTCAGTAGGATCCCTATGAGGCAAAACTGGATGGCAGTGAGATTTTGAGTCAGTTTTTCATTTTATAATAAGAAGTTTATTATTTTTTTTAAAAGGAGGTATGTTAGGCCAGGATGACTAGAGAAACAAATCTGGGGACATTCCTGTATTGTAAGAAAGAGCTTTATATCCAGAAGTAATTATATATCAAGCAAACATTCCAGCCCAGTCAAGATCAAGTCTTTAAGTCCGATACTACTCCATAAGTCAGATACAAGTCCATAAATCCCTCTTCAGACTCATGCAGCCACAATGAGGCAGAACTCAGGAAGATCCCAGGCTGGTGGGTGCAAAGTCTTGTACATCCAATGGCAGTGGATGCATCTCCAGGGCTCTGACCAACATCAGCATGGCTCAAAGTGGCTCATCAATAGGAATGTGAAGCAGAGAGAGAGTGTGGCCCACCTCCAGGCTTGACTGCCCTCCAATCAAGGTGTGGCCTGATTGACAGGCTAATCTCCATGCACATGTTTGAGAGCCATGCTGGCGCAAAAAAACCACCCTAGCCCACCCCTGCACTCTTACACCTTCAAGTTGGCATGAGACTATGTAACTACCACAGGAGGGTAGTGGTTTTAAAGAATACATATCTATAGTTTTAATCATGCCAAGAGAAGACATAAAATAGGAAAACACCAGTGTGTGAGTGTGGAGTATGTTAAGAAGTACACCCCGAGCACACACAAAGGCAGGGGCAAAGAGCAAGGCCGGGCGTTTCTGTGCAACATCTCCTGCTTCCCTAATAGACAACCTTTATCCTCTCACTCTTTCCCATCTCCTCCCAGGCAGCTTCTCCTGGCCTGTGATTCAAACAACCAATTAACAGATATTCACTAAGGGCCTGGTATAAGACCCCTTATTAAATTTGTGGTCTGCACAGTCACAGAGAAAGCAAAGGGCTTGCCCTCGGGCCCTTCCTTACCCATACCTACCCAGTACCTGGCTCAGGACCTGTGGGCTGTTAGTGCTTAATCAACAGAAGTAAATTGTCTACAGCCGTGGATCTTGACCCCACTTTTGTGTTAGAATCACCCGAGGAGCTTTTACTAAATACCAATGCTCAGCGCCACACCAAAAGAGATGACCATTTATTGTGTCCTGGGTGGACACTAGAGCACTGCTAGTTGTTAAATACTCCCCCGGAGGTTTTCACATGTAGCCAGTGTTGAGTATAAGGTAGATGTGAGAAGAACAAGCCTGGATGTGAGGAAAACAGCTAATTATTACAATAGCACCAACCCCAAACCCAAACTCACTGCCATCGAGTCGATTCCAACTCACAGCGACCCTGTAGAACACGGTAGAACCACCCCTGTGGGTTTCCAAAACTAACTCTATGGGAGTAGAACTCCCCGTCTTTCTCCCTTACAAGTCCCTGTGCAATTCTTACAACAAATTTCAGAACTCTTACTGCTTTCCTCCTCTCTAGCACCACCCGAATAGTGGCTGTGGAATCATTCTGGCTCAAGGTAACCCCAAGTGTGTTGCAGAACTGTGCTCTGTAGGGTCTTCAATGGCTGGGTTTTTTTTGTTTTGTTTTGTGGGGGGAGTTTTTGGGAGGAGTAGATTGCCAGGCCTTGCTTCTGAGGAATGTCTGGGGGGGCTATAACTTGTTCAACATTAAATACAAATCATTGTGACCCATTACATTAATGAGCTAAGGAAGAAAAATGGCATGAGGATACTAATTGATGCAGAAAAATACATTTCACGAAACTCGGCAAACATTCACTATGAACGCCCTGCCATCAAGTCGATGCCGACTCATAGTGACTCTGTGGTGTGAAACCGCACAGAACTGCCCCTGAGTTCCCGAGATTGTAACTGTTTACAGGAGTGAAAAGTCCCATCTTTCTCTCTTTGGTATTAAGAACTTCCCAAAAGAGGACTTCAGGGGGATTTTTTTCACTTGCTAATGGGCATCGGTAAATAAACAAGCACCCCCCTGGGGAAAAATACCACACTCACCAAACTCACAATACCAAACTCACACTCACTGCCATCAAGCCAATTCTGCCTCACGGAGGGAATCAACAGGGCAGAGTAAAATTGCCCCAGTGGATGTCCGAGACTGTGAATCTTTATGGGTATAGAAAGCCGCGTCTTTCTCCCTTGGAATGGCTGATGGGTTCAAACTGCTGCCCTTGCAGGTAGCAGCCCAATGTATAACCCAGTATGCCATCAGGCCTTCTAGATAACATCATACTTAATGAGAGATGACTCTACGCTTTCCCCTAAGATTGGGAACAAGATGAGAATGGACCCTCTTCATCATCCATATTCAACTCAGCTGGAAGCTCTACTCAGTGTATTAGGGCAAAATAATAATAAGGAATAATAATGAGGAATGAATGAATAATATGTAAGTTGGAAAGGAAGAAAAATAAAATAATACCTAATTGCAAATGACACATTTGTTTATGTAAATAATTATGATAAAAATAACCAAAGAATCTATTGTAAAAACGTAAAGAACTAATAAGTAAGGTCATAGGCTACAAGACAAAAATACAAAACTCAGGTGTGTGTTTATATATTAGTGATTTGTATGTAGACAACAAAGTTTAAACTATAGCATCATTTATAATTACTCAAAAAAATTGAATATGCAAGGATGAATCTAACAAAACACTGGTTTGTTGAAAGACTCCATGTGCTGAAAACTATGACATGCTAAAAGAAATCAGAGAAGACTGAAGTGGAGTGACATTGTGCTTCTGGACTGGAGACTCAATAGACTCAATTTCCCCCAAATTGACATACAGATTTTAGCACAATTTCTATTACAAAGCTCAGCAATGATTTTTGTAGCTATAGACAAGAGTATTGTAAGATTTATATGGAAAATCAAAGAAACTACAATAGCTAAATCAATTTTGAAAAAGAATAAAATGGGAGGAATCAGCCCATCCAATTTTAAAACTTACTCTGTAGCCACAGTAATCAAGACAGCATGGTATTATTGCCAGAAGGATAGACAATGGACAAGAATAGGAAAAGACACAGATCCACACAATGGGCCCAAAAGGACTTTTACGAAGGCACAAACTCAATTCAATGGTGGAAAGACAGCTTTTTCAATAAATGGTGTTGGAATAATTGGGTATTCTAAGGAAAAAAATAAATAATTAAGGGTATAAGAGAAACAAATCATGAAGACAGAGAGTGGATGCTTGTCTGATCTCTGCCTTATTTTGTCCCTTTAGGCTAGTCAGATAGGCCCACTGTTTACTCCATTGTTTTCTGGAAAGGATATGGGAAGTTAAAGTTTTGATTCTTTTCTTTGGTTGTTGTCTTTCACCATTCCTGTCTGAAATAGTGAAAATGAATGTGATAAGTGTAAACTTTGAGCTCAAGGGGGTGAAATCTTCCCTTGAACTTCTTCTTTGAGACCATGCTGCTTAGTCAAAATGGCTGACAGAAGGTCAAAATGGCTGACAGGAGGTCAAAATGGCTGACAGAAGGCCTGGCCAAGGCTTGATGCAGCCAGAGGCCTAAGGCCATATTGCATATGAATGGGATAGTTTAGATATTGAATTTGACTGTTTTAAAAATTGAGTTTAGGTTCTGGCTGTTCTAGGATTATATTGATTTTTTTTCTATTATTATTATTATCATATGCAATAGAAATGATTATTGGGAAGTATGAAAATAGAGAGTTTGTAAGCCCACTGCCTTCCAGCATTAAATTAGATCTTTAAATGGGTGTAGGAGTTGCGTGCAAAGAAGGCTCTGAAAAGATAAGCCCCACCCAGTGACTTGACTGCTCAGGATGTTTACATTAGAAAAGACTTGGTGAAAGAACTGTTGACAGACTAAAGAAAGAAAAAGAAGCCATTTTTGTCCTTTGGAATTTTGAACTGGAGGTTTGCGCCTAAAGTTAGAAAAATCTGGAGCCATGAAGATATTCTCCTCTCTAGGACTGAATATTAAAACAGGCAGCCTATGGATTGCTAAGTGACCACCTGGATCCCCTTGTTCAGTGGAAGTAGGAGAAAAGCAGCAACGGGACAAAGGTTGTTGAGAATTTGTGCCAGGTCCCAAGATCGAAAGACAACATCCACAAGACTTTTTATCCACCAGCCTGTGATCTTCCTGCATTTTGCCTCATTGCATGTAACTGTGTGAGTCTGAAGATGGATTTGTGGACCTTAGTTGGATTATACTGGGCTGTTTTCCTGATATATAATTATTTCTTGATATAAAGCTCTTACTTACACATAAATGAGTGTCACTGATTTGTTTCTCTAGTCAAACCCAGCCTACAACAACCCCACTGTACAAGGCTGGAAATCTTATATGGAAGCAGACTGCCACATCTTCCTTCTGTGGAATGACTAGTAGGTTCAAACCTATGGCCTATTGAATAGCAGTTGAATGCTATATGTTCACTGTATCACCAGGCTCCCCATTATATAATGACGGCTCAAAGCTCAAAAGAAACAACAATTGAGTTATAATACAGGCAAAAGATATTTCACCAAAGAGAATATACATAGATAGTAAAGCTTGAGCACTGTTTAATATCATTAGCTATTAGAGAGATGTGGACTAACTCGTGAAGAGACCTCTATACACCTATTAAAATGGCTAAAAAAATTTTTTAATGAATGACAATACCAAATATTGGCAAAAGTGTAGAGAAAATGCATCAAGCTATTGGGAATGTAAAATGATATAAGCCAACCACAGGAACCGTTTGAGAACATCTTAAAAAACCAAATATACAACTACTGTATGAGTCACCAACTATACTCCCGAGCATACTTCCCAGAGAAATTATTTTCTGTTCACACAAAAGCATGCACATGAATGTTTACAGTGACTGTATGTGTAAGAGCTAAGCACTAGAATGCTCTTCAATGGGTGAATAGAATGCTGAGGTGTATCCACACCTCATGAAATACTAATCGGCAATAAAAAGGAGCAATTACACAAAACACACACAACAAGGTATCAATTCTCAAGAGAAATAGCTAAATAATAAATTGTTTTAAAGCCAATTCTGAAAGGTTATATAATGGTATCATTCTATCGATATAACATTCTTGAAATACAAACTTCTAGAACTAGGTAACAGACTCATGGCCCTTAAGTTTAAGGAAGGAACCCTACTGGCACAGAAGTTCAGCACTCATTTGCAATCCTAAAGGTCAATGATTCAAACCTACCAGCCCTGAATGGGAGAAAAGACCTGGGGATTTACTCCTGTAAAAGCCAGGAAACCCTATGGGGCAACTCTACATCGTTATAGGGTCTCGATGGGTCAAGACAGACTTGACAGCACACAAGAACAACAAGAGATTAAGTGGCTATAAGAGGGCGACATGAAGGCCTTCAAGCTCATTGCCATCTTGTTGATGTCAACTCATAGCTACTCGGTAGGACTGAGGAGAACTGCCCCATGGGTAAGTCCTTATGGAAGTAGAAAGCTTCACACTTCTCCCACAAAGCAGCTGACCTTGACCAAAGTGGGACCCAAAACACCACAAGGGCGCTAGTGAAGATCCTTCCAAAAAACCCACTACCACGGAGTCCATTCTCCCTCATCCTGACCTGTTAGAACTGCCCTTGTGGGATTCTGGGACTCTTAACTCTTTTATAGGAGTAAAAAGCCCGGCTTTCTTCCAGGGAGCAGCTGGAGGTTTTGAACTGCTGACCTTCATGGAACCACTACGCCTCCAAGGTTTCTCACTGCCATTGAGTCAATGCTAACTCATAGTGACCCTCTGTGGAGTTCTGAGACTTTCATGTTCACAGGAGTAGAAAGCCCAGTCTAAGTCCGAGTAGCTGCTGGTGGTTTCTCACTGCCAAGCATGTGGCTTGCAGCTCACTGTGTAACCGGTATACCACCAGGGCTCGTCTACCAAGGCTTAGGGTCATCAAAACCTTCTGTCTTTTGATTGTATATGTTAATATCCTGGTTGAAATACTCTGCCTTGGTCTTATAAAATGTTGCCACAGAGAGAAAATGAGCAACAGGTACGAGGATCTCACTGTACTGTTTCTTATAATCACCTAAGAATTTACAATGATCTCAATCGCCAAAATGTTAGAAAGTTGAATCAAATCATAACATACCTTTGATATGGATGTGATAACAGTAGCATACTACTGATAAGAATAGGAGAAAATCTAATCGATTCCCAAAAAGGCAGAATTTATTTAGTACACACACTTCACACACAGAGTAAAAAACATAGATGATGCAAAACAAGTGCAAAATAACATTGCAGAAATAAATTCGAATGTATCAGTAATTCACAAGCTACAAACATATTAAACTCAGTTGTTACAATATAAAATATTGGAGGGATTTACAAAGATGATTCCTTTATAGTTTTCAAGGGACATTTTTAGAACAGGGGGATATAAATTATATAAATAATAAAGGAAATGAAAAAACAGAAACTAAAAAAAAAATGGGCAGCAATATTAACATCAGAGACAAAGAGGAACACTAATACTTACAAAAGAAACAATGTACCAAACTAAGAAAAAATCGCTGTGATGAATTAGTGGTTCAAACCCACCAGTTGTCCCTCAGGAGGAAGAGGAGTCTGTCTGCATTCATACAGATTGATAGTCTTGGAAACCTAAGGAGTAGTTCTCCTCTGTCCTGTCCTGTCAGGATCGCCTCACTAGCTGTTTTGTGTTTTGTATTTGAAGTGGGTCCTAAGAACAGTCTTGAAAACCCACAAGGATGGTTCTACCCTGTCCTGTAGGGTCGCTGTGAGTAGGCATCAACTCAAAGGCAATGAGCCGTCGTGAGAATGGGGCCTACACAACTATAAAGGGCATATGGACAAGCCCCAGTGAGAAGGTGCACGTTCTCTTCCGAGGAAGCCATCTGAAAGACGATGCAGACACAATTCAGCAGGACGAGAGCTGATGTGAACTACTTAAGTGGCAAGATTAATCTGAAATATGTATGAAACCCTATTCTTGACAAAGAGAAGGCACATCCTTTTTCCTTTTGTTTTTTTTAAAGCACACAAAAATATATCTAAAATGAACCATGCAGTATGCTTGCAAAGAATCTCAACAAAAAATCAGGGTCACATGGGCAGTATTCCTCGACTAAAGGCCAGAAAAATACAAGTTTCTCTCTCTCTGTCTCTCTCT
>NW_022103900.1:27328236-27388088 GCF_000313985.2 Echinops telfairi
GTCAGATCAGAACGACAAAATGTAATTGATGGTGCAGTGTGTTGGTGATGACATAATATAGCATGTATCCATGCAATGCGCAATCTCCAGCAAAGGTTAAAATCTATGCACTTCTCCTTTGGTCTCCAATCCCTTTCAAGAAATTGTTTCCTACAAAAGCTACACAGATGAAAGAGTTAAAGGAGGAATGCACCCGCTTTTTCATCCCAGTATTGATTGTTATAGCTAAGTGCAAAAACTTTACAATTCATCAATGTGTGAATAATTAAATTGTGGTATTTTCATAAGACTGAATATTAACAGGAGTGATGCAACTCCGTGTGCACCGATATGGAAGTACTGCAAGGTCTGAAAGATGCAGAACAATGTGGTGTAGCTACAATATTAATGTTTCATGAAAGGGGGTGGGGTATTTACATTCTAGAAACAGACTACCATATATACTCAAGTACAAGCTGATCCGAATATCAGCTGAGGCACCTAATTTTACCACCACAAAAACTGCATAAAAAAATTTTTTTAAGTGGACTGAAAAGCTTGGTTTATACACGAGTATATATGGTAACTAACTTAAGAAAGACTCTGCTAACAGAAGTTGCTTTGGGGAAGTCTTGGGAAATAGGGGAGCCATACTTTTACTAAACAGCTTTTTAAAAATATAGATTTGTCTTTCAACCATGCATTTGTATTTGAACCATTACAAATTCAAATAATAAGTAGAAATCCTCTAGTCATTTTATTTATTCATTTAAAAGACAGCAGCTAAATAAAATCAAGTCTTTAGTGGTGTGCCTATTAAATGGCAGAAATTCCAAATTCCACTGCACATTCCCTTGAAATTCCTTTATTGATGAACTGTCAGGGCTGACATGTCAGAGCAAATAAACTGGCAAACACGTTCAACAAGGTTTCCAAGAAGTTCATTACCTGATTGGTACATGTAAAGGTGCTCTGTCAAAAACTGAAGAGCAGAACAAACAAATAGGAGACTGCCTTCTTCACCACAAACCAACTTGACCTTTCTGATCTCTGGCTACTTTGCTGATCTCTCCCCTTTTCCTACTCCATGGGGACATAGCAAACACAAACCCTGCCTCAGGACCTTTGCATATGCTATTCTCCCACCTCCCAACCTTCCAGGCAGTTACATGATCTACTAGGACTCACTAAGATCTCTGTCCAAATGGCACTTGCTTAGAAAGCCCTTCTTTGACCACTCTATCTATCAAGAGTATTACCCTCAATCCTTCTCTACTGTTTTATTACTCTGTCTCATTTCTATTTTTCATCACTTTTATACTGACGCAATCTCCAATGACCGTGTCTCTCAGCACCTAGTGGCATATCCCTTGCCACCTAGTGAATTCCAACGCACAGTGACACTACGGGAACAGCCAGGCTGTGCCCAAATGGTTTCCAAGGCTGTAAGCCTGCAAAGGCAGATGGAAACATCTTTTCTTCCCAAAGGAGGCCTGGTGGGTTCTAACCACTGACTTTCTGGTAAGCAGTCAATGCTTCAACTCTGAACTGCCACAGCTCCTAGTGCACATAGACCCAAGCCCCTGGCTATTATTCCGACTCATGGCAACCCTACAGTGCACTGTCCCCGAGAGTTTCCATGGCTGTGTTATGTTATGAAAGTAGAAGGCCTCCTCTTTCTCCCACAGTGGGCTTGAACTACTGATCTTTTATTTATTTAATTATGCTGGAGAGCAAAATTCGTTAGTAGTTACCAAAGGAGGGGATGGCAAAGGAAGGGGAATCAATGGTTATAAAACTATTGTGTTGAGGGCGAGTTTCCACGATTGATAATTGCATTTGCTGCAAATAAATTGTATACCCGTAATAGTTGAATAGCTAACATTATGTGCAAGATAAGTACAACAGTGACAGAAGGGGGGGAGTATTGCTGCTGAGACTGTTATGGACAACTGAAACCGGATGGGATTTGTTGTTTGGGGGGGAGTTTCAAGGGTCAGGGCTCTGGTTTCAGGGGCATCCCTGTCAAACGGCCTGCTACCATGTTTAGGGTCGCGCCTCTACCTCCCACTCTGAAGCAGAGTGCCCGGAGTCCTATAAGCTTGCAGAGGTCATCCAAGGCACAGCCTTGATCTCCATTTTCCCGGAGCAACAGAGGAACGAGAGTGAGGAACAGAAAGAGGTTCTGGAATCTGTGACGAACTATATCCATGAACAACGGCCTCCTTTGCCACAAGACAGAAGTACTGTATGGTGCCCCATTTTTGAAGATTTTGATTAAAACTCTATAAAAGCAAGCTGATCAAAAGAGGGGAGATGCAGAACAGAATTTCAAATTTTCAAGGACTCGAGATTATCTGAGGCCATAAGTTTTGGATGAACCCTTGAAGCTATTTCCCTGTAATAATCTTTAAACCTGAACCCCAAAATATGCTTAGTTCTCCCAGAACACAGGGCATATTCAAAGAGGGAGAAAGAACTTGTGCCACGATCCGAGATTTTGTTGAGATTCACCAAGCTAGCATTATGGGCTCGGAATTGGCATTTTACTTCTTGGTCACTCACTCATGAAAGTTAGGGGAATCCTTTTCAGACAGCGTGAGGATGCAGAACTAATGCTACAGAAGTCTTCCAAAAGTAGGGATTAGTATAAAGAAGATTTTTGAACGTAAGCAGATGAGAAGGACCTTGACCCTCATGGTCCAGGAAGGGTGGGTCAGATCTAGTTAAGCCCCAGAGGGTCATGGTTTCAGCTGCCCATCCTCCAGATGCACAACCTAATCCCCATCCAATTCAGCTCTCCGCCAGGATTCTAATACTTGACTTTCTAGCGCCTACGTGATCAGACAAATGGCACTAACTAATGACAGAATGGAATCTTTCTGCTTTACTACTTTCAGACAGTTGTTGCCCAGAATTTAAAGACGCCCCACGTAAATATGATGCATTAAGTCAAATGGTCACCCAGTGCCTTAGTCTCCACCTGCTCTGATCTATAGAAGCGCCAGCTATAGGTCATCAAACCAAACACTGTTCTCCTCCGCGTGTCATCACCACGGCTTTGTAACCTAGCATCGAGCTACTTGCTCCCTTCCTATCACATCTGCTTGGATCTATGGATACAGATTAGATGCTTCTGTGAATGAACACACAGCTTGAGGCTGGCCCAATAAATACTTTCTGGACTCCAGTGCCAGTAATGAAAATAACTGCCTATCATAAAAAGACAAAAGAAAAAGCCCACTTTGCACGAATGGGCTTCACCAGTCTGTAGTTAGGAATTCTTATGGATTTAATACTTCCTCAAAACAATGCAAAAATGTTGTGTCTCCTATTTTCCCTAGAACTGGAGAGGAATTCATAAATATTGCCCATAATTTAAATCACCAATGAACTTGAGGGCCCCCCACCCACGCTCCTTCTGTAGAAAAGGGGGCTCTCCTTTACATCCATGGCAATCATCCAATTTATTTCATTGTCCCTGTTGGGCTTGAAAAAATATGCAAATTCAAATCAGAGCGTGACAAGAAAAAAGCTATATTGCTACAAGTTCTGCCCCTTCCGTATTTACATCTGTCCAGTGATGATGCCTCTTTGGCTTGTTGCATTTTAAACAGTCTGGGGAATGAGGAAATAATTGCTTTCTGAGTATCTGTCACTGCTGACCCCAGGCTACCTCTGCAGCGTATGCCTACAGCATTTACCTGGAATTATTAAGTGCTCCGGTGACATGATTACAAGAGGGGGCAGGGACAGTATCAACCTAATGAGGCAGCAGATGCTATCAGATGGTCTCCATCTGAAAATGTGCATAGGCCAGGCAGAGTCAAATCAAGTCACCAAAGACCCTTCACCCTTGGACAAGAGGAGCCTTTGTCTCCACCTGAGAGGAAAATGAGCCTCCTCCTTTCTAGTGCTAATGAGCATAGTGGAGACACCAGTTCCCTGGGAAAGGCTGGTCTCTCCGCAGTTAGGGCAAGCCTCCAAAGCAAGGGACATAGGGAAGCGATAAACTGATCCTTCCCGTTAGGACTGGAACCACTTTTCTGCATGGCTGACATTGAATCCTCGGGTTCAAAGCACCCAACTTTTGTGTGGTGCTGAACGTATAATAGGGACTCAATGCACACTTACTCAATAAGTGATTGCACTTTATATTCATTCTATGTAATATTTCACCCAATATTAAGATTTCTGCTTGGTTCTGGCCTAAACTCACACATGCATTGCTCCAGCCTTACCTGCTCCACTGGCCAGGATCGTGGTCAGCAGCTTCTTTTCCAAGGCCTTAGCAGTCAACCAAGAGTCAGTGGAGCGTGGATTCCATTCCTTCACACTGCCTGGTGGGGCCTGCAACAAGAGGTAACATGTTCCCAATGGCAGATAATTCTCAAAAACTTCTATTTAGTTTGGAAATGGATCATCACATAGATTCTGAGCAAGTGATCAGATTCTACTTGCTAATGATGTATAACTAATTATAGACTCCGCACCCTCAAGCATTTGTTTACCAATGTCAAAAGATGCAGTCTTTACATTCAAACCCAGAGCCTCGAGAGCATCAGAGATCAGCTGGTTTAAACATTTTATGTTAATTTCAATGAATAATATCCTCATGAATATGCTGAATCCAGAAGAAAAGGAGACCTGTCACACCATGCCACCTTCGAAGCAGATCTAGAAACTCAGAGGAAATAATACGCCTTCCAGATTTGGGGATTTAATGACACTTTATAATGAGTGACAAGACTGATAACTCCAAATGTCAGCCAGGTTGAGGTGAAATAGATAATCTTACATACATTAGAGGAAGTATCATTGATACACTGGGGACAGCTGCCCTAGGAAGATGGTATCACATCTTAAATGCATTCTCCTTTGACCTAGCGATTCCATTTCCAGGAATCTATTATAATGAAACAGTAGAATCTTTCTTTATAAAATATAACAATGTATGCATCAGGGTTTATGGGAACTACATATAAGTGTTTATAAACGAAGTGGCCCTGATCTGACTCCCCAATAGTGGAATGCCAATTAGATCATCATATTTATATAAAGAATGATAGTTTTTCATTCATTCATGCACTAATATTATTGAGCATCTGCTATGGTGAGCATGGTTCTAGGCACTTGAGTTACAAAACATGACATTTACAGAAGTCCCTGCCCTCGTTAGGCTTATATTTTATAGGTAATATTTTAAAATAATAGCTTACTTGATAACTCTAAAAATAAGTGATTGTTTTTGACATGCCTGGGTGGCACAAGTGGTCTGATTGGCCGCTAGCCCAAAGGTTGGCCTTTCAAGCCTAACCAGCAGCTCCACAGAACAAAGGCGTCGTCAGCAGCTCCGATTGTTTGTGTCAGCTGCTATAGTATCTATTCCAACTCATGGTGACCCCCTGGGCACAGAGTAGAATTCCTCCAGAGAGAGTTCAATTCTATAATGTTCTGGAAGCAGATCGCAAAGCCTGTTGGATGACCTGACCTCTGTTGTCAGGTGCCATTGAGCCCGTTCTGAATCACAGCCACCCGATATTGAACAGAACAAGATATTGCCTGGTCCTCATCACCACCACTATTGTTGTGCCCATAGATGTCACTCTGTCAAACCGTCTCCTGTTGGATCCTCCTCGTTTTTGATGACCACCTGTCAAGAATGAGGTTAGTTTCCAAGAGCAGGTCTTTCCCAAAGACATATTTCTTGGCATCCCCACTTGTAAGGAGCATTCCGCCTCTAGTCCCTCGAAGGCAGATTGGTTGGTTTGTAGCGAGTCCATGGCGCACTCCACACTCTCCACCAACACCATAACTCGAATGCACCCATGCTTCCCCAGTCTTCCTCATCCATTGTCCAGCCTCCCCTGCGTATGAGGCCATGGAAATACCCTGGCTGATGCCAGGCACGTCTTAGTCCTCAAGGGGACATCCTTGCACTGTAGCCCATCAAGATGTCTCGTTCCTAGACTGTTGCTTCCATGGGTGTTGAGTGGGAGTCCAAGTAAAATTAAAGATTTGACACTTCAATACCTCTCCACTTACTGTAATGTTATTTATTCATCCAGACGTGAGGACTTTTGCTATTTTTTATGTTGAGACATGATCCCTACTGAGAGCGGTAATCTTAGATCTTGCACAGTGTGATGATTACATTTCTGTCAACGTAGCTCAGCCTGGTTTCTCAGTGCTTTGACAGCTGTTACCTAAGAGAGTTCCAGAATGAGATCTGCTATCTGCTGTCCATCAGTTTTAAGATTAGTCTGGAATGAAACCCCCTTTATGAGGTCGCAGTCTTGAAGTTGGGGTGCAGCCTACTTCCTAAAGGAGTAGATGCTGTGGAGAGCCTGCTTCCTTCTTGCTGGTCTAGAGCTTGCATCTGGCCCAGCAACCTCCAGTTCTTTGGACTTACGTCAGTGGACTGCCATGTTGCTTGCCAACTCTGGGAGCCATGAACAGCCTTCCATAAGACCTGCCCATCTTGGATTCACTCATGTCTGTATCCTCCAGCCTGTGATCTTTCCGTTTCACCAATTTACCTCTCTTCTTCCTATTGTGTCATCTTACTTACTGGTTCGTTTCCTGCGCTCAGGTTCAACAGCCCCAGCAGCTACACAAGTCAGAAGAAGCCACCAGCTTAGCATCTAACCCAGAGTCTTGAACCAGACAGCACCTATAATTGTGTGAGCCATTTTCATATGTGTATGTGTGACAAATGTTTCCATTTTTCTTTCTTCCTTATTCAATGCCCAACTTCCACATGCATATGAGGCAATTGAAAATACCCTGGCTTGAATCAAGTGCTCCTTAGTCCTCAAAGTGACATCCTTGATTTTCAACACCTCAAAGGCGGCTTTTGCAGCAGATTGTCCCAATGCAAGACACCATTTGATCTCTTGAATGCTGCTTCCATGAGCATTGATGGTGGATCCAAGCAAGATGAAATCCTTGACAGCTTCAATCTTTTCTCCTGTTTATCATGATGTTACCTATTGGTCTAGTTGTGAGAATTCTTGTTTTGTCTACATTAAGATGAAATTCATATTGAAGGCTGCAATCCTTGATCTTCATCAGCAAATGCTTCCAGTCCTCTTCACTTTCAGCAAGCAAGGTTGTGGTATCTGCATATCAAAGGTTGTTAATAAGCCTTTCTCCAATCCTGATACTGAGTTCTTCTTCCTATAGTCCAACTTATTGGATGATTTACTACTAAGCATACGGATTGAATAAGTATGGTGGGAGGGCAACCCTGACACACGCCTTTCCCGATTTTAAACCATCCAGTATTCCTTTGTTCTGTTAGAAAGATTCCCTCTTGGCCCATGGACAAGTTCCACATGAGCATAATTAAGTGTTCTGGAATTCCTATTCTTCTTAAGGCTTTCCATAGTTTGTTATGGATCACATAGTTGAATGTCTATTATCTCTCTCTTTCTCTCTCTCACTGATTTTGCTTCTCTAGAGAACTCAGCTGAATATAATTAGTAGGTACTTCAAGCCCTTTTGACTCTCAACAAGCAAAGTTGTGTCCCTTGCATATCATGAGGTTGTTAAGGAAAGGGACCTTCCTCTAGTCCCAATGTCACATGTAATCCAGCTTCTCAAATTACTTGCTTAGCAACAGACCAAAAGAGCTTGATATTGGTACCCATCCCCGAGTAAGTTGGTTCAACAGAAAGCGAAGCAACTCTGGGTGGGCCGAAACCTCCATCATCCAGCTCGTAGATGAGAGCTGAGCTGCTGGGACCACTGGGGAGCGCTTCCACCCCGTGCCCCAGAGGGCTGCCAGGAGTGGGAACCAATTGGACAACAAAAGGTAGGAGTTGAAATACATCTAACTGGGAGATATATTTTCTTATATAATGCAAGATCCACCCATTAACCAACCCCCTTAAAATAGCACTAAGACCCTTTGAGGATCCCTTTGAGGGAAAACATTCAAGTAGTTAAAAAAATAATAATGCAACCCTGAGCTGTGGACCAAAATTGCCTGGGTTTAGTCCTTGTTGTGATACATACCCTGGCCGCAGGAGCTTACAATTTTACTTAACTTGCCCTTTGACGCAAAGAATAACCATACGAGTTCCATCAGAGAAAAGAAATACATCTAAAACATTTTATTTACAAGATGCCTGGAAAATCACAGGTGCTCGATAAATAGCTGGGTTGGTCCCTTTTCTCCTTTGACTTTCTTGGAATTCAGAATGCTAACGGTGCATGAGCTTTCTCTACTGAATGGTTATCCAACTTAAAAGAAATAATCCATCAAATGACATTTTAAACAACAAATTATTGCTGCTCGATCAAAGGATTCTTAATTCCCTTATCTCCTCTTCCCTGTTCTCTGCCAATACACACATAGCAAGTATCCATCCACCTTCTCTCCTTGCATGATTTTACTTCTGAGCTCTGTTTCCACTTTACAGAAGAAGTTAGTTTAAAATGGTTTTAATTAAAAATATATACACGAGTTTATTAATCCTCACCTGTCTTTTACTGTCTATTTTTGTCACCACAAAATCATCTCTATCTTTTTTTCTTCATAAAGGTTTCAAATCAGCAAGGGTAATAAATAGCCCTGCCAAATTCGGTGGCCTCTCCCCTGCTAAGAAGGGTCACGAGGCCTAAATTGACTGCAGCATCCTTATCATTTGTTTCCTGTTTGACGGTTTGCCTTAATTCACGCACTTCATTTAATGCCATAGCCTGCAAGCACAATACAGTCTTTCATTAGGATAGCTAGTAGATAGTCGTGATAATGGAAATGAACCCAGCTGCATAAAAGAGGATGTCTCCCAGATCCATTTCCATCTGGGAAAGTGATGTTCTAACAGCAAGTCTGCTAAGGAGCTAATAATGATCCAGCTTCTCTAGATGCGAGAGATGGCCTCCGGAGGCACAGCGCTGCCCAGGCCACGTTAATTATTTCACGTGGTCCAGGTCCAGGAGATTAGTAAGGTTGAAAATTGGTTTCCTACGAAACTCTCATCATACCATGTTTCATGGGGTAGATTCTTTCAGGAATTTAGTACCATGGGTAGTGGCTGGACGTGTCCAAAGTCCTGTTCTGTGTAATCTCATATACATATAAAAGCAGGCTAACTGATATCTTTTTACTCTTGTTCCCTGGAAATTAAAACCAGATCTAAACCGGAAGGACTTACTCATTCATGCATTGAAGAAATATACATTGAGCCCCTCTTTACATGTCAAGCACAGAAGATTCCAAACTCAAGGGCACAGTGTCAGCCTTCAAGGCAGATACTAGCTTAACAGGTAGCTATTACTATGACTAAAATATTGTTCAAGAAATTCCTGAAAGAGGAGTCCCCAAGGTTAGAAGGCATTCCAAATACACAGTGGCCCCAACAATGGACTCCTGCCCACCAGCAATCGTGAAGAGGGTGCAGGTTGCAGTGATATTGCTGTCTGCTGCCCAGGGGTAGCCAGGCGTCAGGGCTGACTCAAAGACAACTCACACAGGACAACCACGATGACTCTGATTAAAGTATGCATGGGGTCTTCTGGGAGCTCAAAGATGGGGCCACAGACACAGCTTGAGATGGAGAAGATGGCAGAGAAAAACAACAAAAGCACTCCTTAAAAGTGATTTTAAAGGGTAGTCCACATGGATTAACCCTCCTGTGAATCCCCTCTGACCATTGACCAGGGACATGAAGTTTCGGTATCATGCAGTGCATTGGAAAATGGATTATTCCAGATGCAGGAAAGTTCAAATGTAACACCTTATCATTTGATCTCCTTTCTGACCCATTTTAAATTTGTTCTAATTTTTCATATTTTCTGCTTTGTTTCAGTCAGTTGAGAGTTTTCGCTTGTTTTACTTTGTTATTGTTTGGTTTGTTTGTTTTTTATGTAATGCTTTTTTAAATCTGAAATTCAGGAAAGGAAAATCTATAGCCGCCAGTGACTGGATTAATGGTTTCTTGAGTATTCCAGGGGAGGTTGGGGGAAGCTGATAATAATGAGAAAAGAAAGAAGAAAATGTTCTAAAATGGAGGGTGGTGGTGATTACCCAACTCTTTTGAATATGATTTGAACTACTGAATGGTATGCTAGACCAGCTATGGTTCCTAGTACATTGAGGTCCATTGTTAATAATATGTTCATTACATTACAAAAATTCATATACAGGGTTTGAAAAAGACATAAAAGGTCATTTATTTATATACATGCATATTCAAATAGATATGCAAATCCCTAAGCAATAGCCTCATAACCAAAGAAACCAGCAAAACATAAAATAAGAGAGAGTAAGGGACCCTCAAAAGCCCCGGCATAACAGGAAGTAATATGCTTTGAAGAGTTGATTCCTGCTACCATGTTTTCCCATGATTCCAAAGTAATTTTGGTTTAAAAATCAGAAGATACTAGCATATTAATGTTGCACACGCTGAACCTTGTCTGCCTCCCTATCCTTTATTCCAGGGACCCAGCCACGAGGATTAAGCAGAGGTGGGCAGAGAAAGAATTAAAACACACGTTGAGCTGCCTGGTTTCTAGACAGAGGCTGGCTACTGCAAAGCCAGAGCGTGCCTTGGCCACACGATCCTCACCACCCTTCCTCTCCACCACAGCAGGCCACGTGAGGGAATGAAATCGCTGGCCTCGTTTCAACCTCTATCACCAATTCAAAGCTTTTCCCAAGCAGCCCTGCTTTGACTGCAGACAGACACTCTCTACTGATCTAGGTTGCAGGGGCAGTAAAATAACTCCACATTTGCATAGCATGCCAACGTTCCCTCCCACAAGGAATAGTTTTCTGTGTCTACAAAGTACTATACATGTAGTGGAGAGTCTGGTGGCTTTTTGAAAGGTCAGAAATCCATATCATAGAAATGCAATGAATGCACCGAGTGGGTGGCCCCAACATGAGACATGACACCCCCTCGTTGACCCAAAATGCTAACAGGGACAGCACTGGAGATAGAGGGCAGGTATTGTGCCCAGTCTGCCTTGCCTCCCCCACTCACCCCCACCCCCAGCAAAGCATGAAGGGAACACGACAGGGCAGCAAGGGGAGGCGAGCAATGGCGTCCCGAGAAATCCTGAAAATAGACTTCTAATTCCATCGGCAGGACGGGGCACTTCACCAGATCCCACTGGAAGACAACCAGAAGGGCCAGTTGACAGACCTGGAACTATCTATACAGGCTTTTTTCTTCCTCTTTCTCCTGTCTATCCATATAAGACAGGCAGGACAACCAATGTTTCTCCCCAGGAGAAAACAACGGGCCGGCCAACAGCTCCAGGGGAGACGTGGAAGAGCAGGAGGTGGGATAAAGGGGTGGGGTGGGGTGGGGGGCGGCAACAAACACACACAGGGAGAAGGGAATAATAAAGGATCTAAAATCAATGGTGAGGAGGGCATACAGAATTCCTGGTGGGCGTTGATCAAGTGCAATGCAGCCCAAAGAAAGTACTGAGAGTCAAATGAAGGACAAACATGATAGTACGACAGGAGGACAGTAAAAAGAAATAGAAGAAAGAACTAGGAGGCAGAAGACATTTATAGAGGCACAAATACAGGCATGCACATATGTAAATATATAAAGAAATAGTGATATAGATCTGTGTACATATATTTAAGCGTTAAGTATTAAGATAGCAGATGGACATTTGGGTCTCTATTCAAATACTCCTTCAATGCAAGAACACTTTGTTCTAATGACCTGGAATTCTGTGATGCTCACCTTCCCAACATGATTGCTGAAGTCAAAATGGGTACATAAGCAAGTATGGTGAAGAAATCAGATGGTGCTTTAAAAATACAGTGTCTGGGGTCTTAAAGACTTGAAGGTAAACAAGCAGCCAACTAGCTCAGAAGCAACAAAGCCCACGTGGAAGAAGCACACCAGCCTGTGTGATCATGAGGTATTAATGGGATTAGGTATCAGGCATCAGAAGACCCCAAACAAACAAATATATATGTGCAAATGATGGGGGTCGGAGAGGAGACCAAAGCCCACCTGTAGACAATTGGACAGGGTCACAAGGAAGGAAGGAGTCAGCCAGGGTGCAGCATAGCACTGACGGAACATAGCACTCTAGTTCTTTAATGCTTCCTCCCAAGAACATGGGCTTTAGTCTCCCTTCAAGTTTGGCACTGAACTTATCCCTGTCAGTCAATTTTCAGGAAAACCATAAAAAAGCCTATAGGAGAAACACTACACAAGAGAGGTAAACATTAACAAGTGAGGTTAACATATTTTATAACACACCAACCATTTAAGGTCAAAAGGGCAGTATTTACCCAAAGGCAAAGTTCAGAAGGGTTAAGAAAGAAGGTAGAAATGATAATAAGAAACCAGATGCGGGCTAAGAGATTGGGGAGAGGGCTCAACATTGTGGGGATTGCAACCAAGGAGATAAAACAAAACATGCATGAATTGTTGAGTAGAAATGAATCTGCTCTGTAAGTACTCGCTCAATTCACAATAACTGTTTTTTTAAAAGAAGTGTATAGATCTGGATGGAGGATATGTTGAGAAACAATAGCTTCACATGTTGATATTTTTATTTAATAAAGGTTTCTATGATTTTATAGCAAGGTTTTTATTTTCCTTAGCCTCATAAATTATAATACTAATCCAAATCTCAAAACTTTCTTTCCCAAAATGGAAAAAGTGAATCTCCAACTTTACACGGAAAGGAAAGATGCCCCAAGTAGCCAAAGCAATCTTGAAGAAGAATAAAGTAAGAGATCTCACACTTCCCAATCTCAGAACTTCCTAGGCAGCCACAGTCATCAAACAGCCCGATACAGACTAGCAACACAACAAGCCCAGAGACCCAGAGAACGAAACTGAGGACCCAGTAGTACATCCATCCACCGAAGAGAACTAAGCATTGTCAAAGGGTTGAAGACCATTTGCCATGAAAAAGAACGTCTCTTTAACAAGTGGTGCTGACAAGACTGGGTCAATTTGCAGAAAACGGAAACTGGATCCATACTTCACCCCATTCACAAAACCTACTTATAAGATACCTAAATGCTACAACTCAAAGGATGTTCTGGGTGATGGCACAGAGTCAAGGGTAGAGGTCCTAGTTTTCAGCATAAATATACTAGCAAACATAACTAAAATATGCATAAACAACAAAAGATAAACTTGATAACTGGACCTCCTAAAATTAAGTAAGTATGCACCCTGAAGGACTTTACCGAAAGAGTAAGAAGAGAACACACAGACTGGGAAACTTTTTTAAAAAAATAAAAACATATCTGGCGAGGGTGTAATCTCTAAAATCTAAGTATATGTCCAATGACATCCATGAGATGGGATATTATGTACTTTGGACATTGTCATTTGGACATCATATTAAAACTTTATGGAGACTGCTTCTGGTCGTCCTTGTTGCTGCCGCTGTTGGTGGGGCTGGAAGAACGAGTGGTGAGGACAGCAGTAGTAAAGAGGGTGGCAGAGGGAGCAGAAGAGGAGGAGGTGAGCTAAGAAGGAACGGAACACAGCGCACGCAGCCCCACCAGCTATTCCACCTGCCCGAGCAGCAGTAGCATCCTGGACCTCAGCTCCCTACCACCCATCTCCCTAACATACAAAGCCCAGAAGCTTGACCAAAAACCATGTCCTCTGCCTCGTCAGCCTGTATCCCACCTGTGATCCGTGCTACAAGAGCCAGTGTTGGGGTATTTCAAAACCATTGGAGAGGAGTAATAAACAGAGGAGAGCGGCTTTCCCTTGTTAAAAAGGCCTATGGGACGAGTCAGACATTGCCTACACGGGCTGTAAGCAACATACACCTGTACAGAGAGAAAGTCAACAATTCAATAACAAAAAGCGAAAGAATCCAATCAAAAATGAGCAAAGGGCCTAGGCAGACACTTCCCAGAGAGGACATTGAGGAGGCTCACAGACACAGGATGAGATACTTGGAATCATCAGCCAGTGGAGAACTGCAAATCGAAACTATAATGAGGCACTACCTCAGCCCTGCAAAAACAGCACTGGTCAAAACAAGATAAAATCACTCACACATAAGAAACGCTGCCAAGGCTATAGGAGATTGGAACTCTTAAACACTGTCGGTGGGACTATAGAATGGCACCACCACTAGAGTTCATAGTGTGGAGCTTCCTCAAAAAGTTACAAATAGAAAGACCACGTGATCCAGCTATCCCACTCCCAGGGATCTATCCTAGAGATCTAAGAGCAGTGATACAAATAGACATATTTACACCCACTGCAACATTACGCACAACAGCCAAAAGACGTCTCAGTGAACAAACACGTAAACCAATGGTGATCCGTGCACCCGCTGGAATCCGACATAATGAAAAGCACAGTGAGAAGTCCATGAACCACCCCGTCACACGGCTGAATCTAGAGGACGGGGTGCGGAGAGAAGTAAGTTATGCACCCAAGGGCAGATATGACATGGCCTCACAAAAAGAAATATTCTTTGATGGTTATCACGTCTGGGAGGGAGAGGGAGAGGACGGGAGAAACCCTCACTAGCGGGGAGAGCACAGGTGTTCCTTCTGACGACGGGAAGTGCAGTAGAGAAGGCGTGGGAAGTCAGCACAGCTTGATCAAGAAAAACGAAGACACTGAGGGTTCCCAAGGAAAAGGACAACTCCAGCGAATGCGATACCAAATGATTTTGCAATAAGATTAATAAGCAAACAAAATATGTGAGTTGTTACCAAGGAAGCTAGGTATGTGTGCTATATGGTTGTGGGAAGATGTATGGCAATATATGCACACCTGCATATATACCTATGTGCATATGCTTGTAGGTGCTGTGTATATATTCACATATACAGTAAAGCAGGCAAGGGACAGAGTTATAGATACTTTCTAGACAGACACAAGTACTTTATGCAAGTCGTTTACTGAGTTTGAAGGTTCAGGGGCTTAATTTTGTGGGAAATTAGTCCAATTGGCACAATTTCATTGATAAAAGTAACATTCTATATCCTAGTTTGATCAGTGGTGTCTGGGGTTTTTAAGAGGTAGAAAGCAGCCATCTAAGATAGAACTATTGATCTCTTCTCATCTAGAATAAAAGGCAATGAAGGAAATCAAAGACTCAAGCAATTGATTCGTCCACAGGACCCCTGGCTCTTGCTAACCATAGGCTCTTCTAGCCTAAAACTAGAGGAAGAATTAGATGGTGGTTGGTGACCCTACCACCGTTCTGACACAATAGAAGATCTTGGTTGGAGTGAACAAACAAAATCCAAATTCATTAAAACAAAAAAACAGACTTTCTGGACCGACAAAGACTGGCAGGATCCTGGAGACTATCACCCTAAAATATCCTTTTAACCATAAACTGAAGCCTTTCCTGGAGGTCCCCTTTCAACCAAATAATAGATCAGCCTAGAAAATAAACAAGTGCATCCATGAGGAATACACTCCTTTAAACATTCTAGACCAAGCTGGCAACATTTACACCAAAGCAGAGATGACAGGCAAGGAGGGGCAGGGACCCTGGGTGGGTGGAAATAGAGCAGGCAGGATAGAAATGGTGAAAGCACAGCAGCACATGCTGCAGGGATCATTGCCAATGTCACCGAACTATCGGTGTATGCGTTGTTGAATAGGGATCTATTCGCTGCGTGTGCAACAAGACCAAACACACGGCCACTGAGTTGATTCAAACTCATAACGATTCCACCTAGCACACAGTAATATTAAAAATATATATAACAAAAACCAGACAAGGAGAATAGAGGAAAAACATTTTCCACTCTTACCCTCTCCCGTATTCTGGCAAAAAGCAACACCATGGAAAAATCCAAGCAAATCAGAGCAAATGCCTAGGAATTTCTGCTAATCTGGTGCCAACAGACCAAGAACCATACTTGTATACCAACATTTGACTTCATTTTAACTGGTGGTGCTGACACTCTTGAAAACACCCCACTGCGCACGGTCCCTGAAATATGTTTTCTCTGAGTTTCTCAAAGGGCTGAGACATCCGCCACAATGTATAACTAGGACCTTGGAATACATCAGATTTACGCTGGCTTGAAGTTCTGACCAGTAATGTAACAGGAGAGCAGGACTCGCCTTTCCCACGCACCTACTCCCACAATCCCAGAAACACAGCACAAAATGCCTGAGGACCTTAAGGTAAGAACGTTGACTTTGACATCAGACAAGTATGTGCTCAAATCTCAGTCCCATTGGACTTGGTTCTGAGGTCTCCTAAACATTATTTGGCCTTTCTAAACTCATGTTCTCCATGTGTGGAGTAAGAGTAACAATGTGTAGGACTCTCTACACAGGATTGCGGCTTGATAGAGGGGCTGAGAGAAAAACAAACAAAAATAAAGCCCTCCTGTGCTGGTCAAACCTTTTGTAAATCAGGAGGAGGCAAGGGAGGGGTCTCCTTTTAAAACAGGACTCGCCTTTTTCTAACCCATACAGAGGCACACTGGCTTCTAGCTGCAGCAGTAATGAACCTGAGTCAAGTCACGGGAAGAGGACCGGACGCCGAATGTACAGGAGAGACGGAATCCTGGATACACTGGGACAATATGGACTGTGAAAAAGACAGAAAGTTACACAGCACTTCGCTCCAGAGAAGGATGGATGGCAGCCAGAACTGGACAATATTTACCACCTCGGATCCTAAGCACCCATACCCGAAGCTCATACACTCCCTTCTACACCTGCTAACGTTAAAGGTCCTCAGACAAAGGGATTGCCAATGATAACTGGCACTCACTGACCAATTTACCAAGGAAATGTTGCACTTTTATCAGGTATCAAAAGATCAAAAACAAACAATTATATTGATGTGAACGAGGAGGGTTGGAGTGGAGACGCAAAGCCCATCTGTAGATAATTGGCTATCCCCACACTGAAGCATTACAAGGAAGGAAGGGATGCTTCAACCAGGGTGTAGTATAGCACGGACAAAACACACATCATTCCTCTAGTTCCTGAATACCCTCCCCCCCACTACCATGACCCAGTTCTACCTTACAAATCTGGCTAGACCAGAGAACACACATTTTACAGATAAGAGCCCTCGACACATGGAATTCAGGACAGATAAACTCCTCAGAACAGTAGTGGGAGTAGCGATATCATGAGGGTAGTGGGAAGGTCGGGAGGGGGAAGGGGAGAAAGGGGGAACCCATCACAAGGTTGGATATATGGCACACACACACCCCCCACCAAGGGGACAAATAACAGAGATGTGAGTGAAGGGAGACAATGGACAGTGTAAGATATGAAATAAGAACAACAATATATAATTGATCAAGGATTCACGAGGGTGGGAAAGTGAAGGAGGGAGGGGGAAAACGAGGAGCTGACACCAAGGGCTCAAGTAGAAAGAAAATGTTTTGGAAATGATGATGGCAACCTATGTACAAATGTGCTTGACACAATTGAAGTATGGAATATTGTAAGAGCTATAAGAGCCCCCAATAAAATGATTTTTAACAACAGAGAGAGACACATTGCACTTTATGTCCTTTATCTCTCTGGCTGAACACATTCACCTTCCTGAATCTAAATCCACAAGACCATCCAGTCTGATTACGTTTAACTGAGGTGGAAGCGATGTGACATCCACAAAGTGAGCAGTCCTCACTGATGAAAAGAGCCACAGTGGATTCTCTGCGATCCGGACCCAGTGCCGGGAGAATTCCCAAACCAAACCCACCGCCTCTGAGCTGTTTCCTAACCCTCGTGGCCCTCTGGGATAGGCGACCCTGTCCCTATGGGTTTGAGACGTCGATCTTTAAGAGAGGGGAATGCTATGTCTTTCTCGTGCCGTGAAAAGAGAAGGAAAGAAGCAGTTGTTGGTCCAGAACTGCTTAGTGCTGTGGCAAGCTACTCCCGAAACCTCAGCTGCCGAGCGTCCCAGGGAGCAGTCCAGGTTTGGTTCGGGTTGTCCTGGGGCGAGCATGGAATGTCCTGAGGCAAACGTTTTCAAATAAACCATCCATCCACAGGGGTGGAGGAGCTATAGCAGACCGTAATTGTAAGTCTCAGTCTGAGTGTCCTTTGCCCCTCGTGTTCTCCGAAGAAGCTGTCTGTCAAGGAGCGGAAGGCCGAGCCCGAGCCGTTCTTTCCACAAGCTACAGGGAGGAGAAGGCTGGTTAATGCGGGCAGGCCTCGGGGCCATTGACACGCTGCCAAGAAGTAGCTGAGTATGTCACCGGGACATGCCACTGGGTGGCTCTGAAAGCGTTGGAGAACCCCTCTCCTTAGTGTGTAGCTGCCATGGAGTTCATGTCCACCTGCAACAAACAGAAGGCTGCCAAATGTGGGACCTTCGAGGGCACCCACTGGCATTGCCATGGATTGAGAAAGTTGTGCTACTGAGAACCGTCAGCTACATCTGACCCCTTCTTTGGCTTCCATGGAGAAAGAACATATGGAATTGTGTTCTCCTCGCTGTCAACCTATGTACCTTTCCTGCCCCTTTCCTTTCTTTCCAGCGGAAATCAAAGCATGGTACGTGGAAGCTAAGTCCATTCCCTCCTCAGTCCTTTGACGGTCAACTGCACAAGGCTGTCTGCCTCCACTGGGACGTTGGTTCTATTTGGCGGCAGACAAGGACTCTAGTTCAGCTCTGGAAAACTTGAGTTTTCAAGACCTCAAAAAAATCAAAATAAAAACCCCGAAATCCATTCTATGCATGGCTCTGCTTTAGTGTTTAACGCTTGTCTACCCTGGTTCATTTGACTCTATGCAACAGTGTAAACGGATCAGAGATTCACAGCTTGGCACAATCACTTCCTATAGGATGCTGGCATGTCTCACTTCCTCCAAACTCTCCTTGCTCGAGGAAACACCAAGAGGAGACTAACATGATCTAGTAGAATTCTGAGGTCACATGGGTTTTTCTGAGCTGTATCCCTCTTTGGAAAAACAATTTCATCACCAATTCTTTCTGACCTCTCACTCTGTTTTTAGCTCTTAGTTTCCCCAAAGAGGCTGGTCAGCATGTCCTTTGCTTCCTGTTGGGGAATGATCCTCGTGAATCTTCAAGTCATTTAAGAGCCATGAGGGCTCCACCAGCATTCTGGTCCTCCTGATTCCCGACAACTCTCCCGTTCATTGACTATCCACCACAACACTGCCTGGCCACTCCAAGCCACCTACGCATGCTCTCTATTGGGTCCTGCCAACAGATCCTTTCTAACTCTTGGCTTATAAATGATGCTGCAGCAGGGCATTTGTAGCCCTAAAGTAACTGGTGGCCTATGTCATCTTCCCCCCAGAATCCCACTGTTTCTTCTCTCCCTCCTTGTTAAATGCTTCATACTTCCTCATCCTTCTCTAACACAGGCACCGCCACCCCTTCCCGTACCCTCTCTTCTCACTAGATCCTGCCAGCACAACTAAGGGGCTTATTTAGACCCATTGGTGACACACTGTGGGGGTGGGAGAAATGGCTACTTATCTTCAATGAGCAGAACAACAAGATTAAGACTCAAAGCTCTTTGAAGCACATTCATGTTCACAACACTGAGAAAAGTAGAGCGTAAAAGCACAGGAGATTAAACGAAGTCGGGATCACAAACTAAGATCAACAGCCGCCTTTTTGTGAAAACACTCTAAGACACAGCCTTGTGTGGAAAGTTCTTTCACAAGAAGTCAATATGATTAGGGGAAGATACTGAAACCACAGTATTTATCTGAGGAGCACACAACCTAATCCCTGAGGTTAATGAAACCCCAGATCACAACGGTCTAATATATTTTTGCTAAGCAGGGGTAGATCATGTGGTGAGGATTTGTAGTTCAATCAAAATATCTGCACTACATCCACTTGTGAACATAATGCGACAATATCTATGTGATTAACAAAGCAGCCTAGTCCAGGAGGGTTGCCAATGGCAGGCAGAAGTATGGCCCAGTTAAACAAATGAGCACGGAAGGGTATTATTAGAACTGAAGTTGTAGATATTTGAGATGAAAGGCTTTCATGTAAGTAGAAGGTAATAGGCAGAGGACAACCCTTAAATAGAGCCTTCTGAGCCTCAGTAATCTTTCTTAGACACAAACCAGACACAGAAAGATCTAGAGTTTTGATGGCATCTTCTTCTCTGTAAGTAGAAAGATTTGGTGGGCCATAGGTGAAGTGACTGTAAATGTTCAGAAATGAGGAAGGAACAGTAAGGTGTGAGAAATAAGGAAGGAGAATGCAGTCAATACTCTCCCTCAATTACTGAGAATCGCTTAATCAGCCTTGCTCCTAAACCTGGTGGGACTAGACCCAATACCCTCGTTCAGGTACAGAAAGCTTTGGTTTTGAGCAAGCACCTTGTACTTTATCCCCAGGTGTAAACAGGGCTTGCCAACTACCAAAGATGGATGACTATTTTTGTCCTTCCTTGACTAAGTACTCTGTGGACAGCTGCCTAAATAAAGACTCATCGGCATATTACTGTAGGACATGTGTCAAACCATGCTGATACCCGATTTATAACAGTGAGAATTTCCCCTTATCCTTCTCTTCCAAAGACCTCTGCTTTTATTTCCTAGAGCAATGTAAGTGCAGCACATCTACAAGACCACTGTTTTGTGGCAGGGGGCGGGGGGACAAAATCAATAGAATAACACAAGCAATGTCCTCAAAAAAATCCCTCATAGCTGAAAAAGCATCTGGCTATGTCTTAAATACATCTAAGTGTGTTACGCTGGGTGAACTATAGAAGCAAATCTAATGACACACACACACATATAAATGTAAGAAAGAGCTTTTTATCAAGAAGTAATTATATATCAAGAAAACAACCCAATCCAGTCCAACTCAAGTCCATAAGTCCCTCTTCAGACTCACACAGCCACATGCAATGATGCAGAAATAAGAAGATCACAGGCTGGTGGGTGCAAAGTCTTGTGGATCCAATGGCTGTGGAAGCATCACAGGGCTCTGACAGGTCCCAGAGTGGCTCACCAGCAGGAAGGTGAAGGCAGAAAATGTGTGTGTTGGGAGGGCAGGGGGAGGAGCAAGTTCTCTGGACCCTCCATCAGAGAAGGTCCCGCCCACAACAAGGCACCATCAGACTGTGACAGGTTGACTACCACCCCCTATACTTTTATATATATCTTCAAGTTGAAATTATGCAACTACTACACCAAGCCAGAGAAAAAGTCAGGCATGTGTTAAGATGAGGAGTACATCGGTGTGCACATGGTTAGCTGCTCAGCTGCTAACCAAAAGGCTTGAGCTACACAGAAGAAAGGCCTGGTGATGTTCAGACAAATTAGCTATCGAATGCAGTCCAGAGCCTGGTTCTACTCTAACACACAAATAAATGAGAACCACAAGTCAAAAGCAACTTGGCAGCAATTAGGTTTCTGCTGTTGATTTGTTTTAAGAGGTGGAGGGAGAAGAGTCCTGGATGAACAGGACTCTCAGGGGCACGCAGGAGAGGGAAGGATACATTCACTACATTTGCTCAAAGGGCCAACCAGCACCCAGGCCCCTGGACCAGAGATGAAGGCTGCAATGGGGAACAGCCGAACTCTGAGCGAGCCACTGTACCTACAAAGGGAACAAATGGTCTCAAGAAAGACTGACATTGACCAAATTGTAAGACAATGCTGTTGTTCAATATTTCCATAACCCTCTTTATTGAGTATTTCTCGATAAGTCTCTTTCTTCCTTCTTCCCAGTCACACGGATCCCTTTGGCAGGTTCTGAGCTGACACCCATTCAACAGTCACTATTTACAGAACTTCTACTTGGCATCAAGCAACCCTGGTGGTACAGTGGTTCAGTGCTTTTCTGTTAGCCAAAAGGTCAATGGTTCAAACCCACTAGCTGCTTCTGTAAAGATCACAGCCTTGGATCCTACAAGGCAGTTCTACGCTGTCTATTGAATTAGAAATGATGGTTGCAGCTATTTATACACATTATCAGACTTGAAAACAAGAGTCCTACCCATATAGCTGGATAAAATCCACCAGGATAAAAGATAAAGTCCATCTATTTCCTAGTGAGTCCCACAAGTTGGGGGTGTTGCCAATATCACAGGGAAGTCATTTAGCATTCCCCCTGCTTTTTGTCCCCCAAAGTGACTACCTTCTATTAGTAGGTAACCTTGCCATTACACCATTCGAGCTGTATTTTCCAGTTAAAAACTCGAAGGAAGAAAGCCGTGAAGTTAGTCACTTAGACCTCTGTATGAAGTCGTTATCTGTATCCTTATCAAAGAGTAGAAATTGAGGTAGAGAATTTGGGAAACTGGCTCCTTAAAGAAAGTTCCTGGCAAAAAAGTCTGTACCAGAGTACTTCCAAAAACATTACTACGAAATCATGCCGTTGTTGTTAGATGCCTCCGAGGCGGGACTGACACAGGGCAACCCTCCGAGCAGAACCCAGCACTGCTAGGTCCTGCACAGTGCTCACACCACGGTTCCGGTTGAGCCCACAGCTGTAGCGCACGGAGGGCCTCCGTCGTCGCCACTAACGATCTACTTCACCACGGCGTCCTTCTTCAGAGACTCGTCGCTCACTCCTAGTCACGTCCATAAGTGTATGAACCTAAACCTCACTACCCTCCCTTTGATGGAGCATTTCACTTGTACTTCCTCTTCCTGCAAGACACATTTTGTCATCCTTGTGGCCGTGAGTTAAATATTCTTCCCCAACACCATAATTCAAATGCAGCAATTCTTCTGGTCTTCCGTATGCAGTGTCGAGCTTCCAGGTGTGTATGACACGATTAGGAATATCTTCAAGTTCACCTTGATCCTCCAAGGGACACGTTTGCTCTTCAAACATTTTAAAGGTGTCTTATGCTATAGATTTGCCCAGTGCAAAAAAAATTTTATTTCTTTACTGCTGCTTATATCAGCATTGATCAAGGATCCCAGGGTAATGGAATCCTCAACAATATCAATCTTTTCTCCATGTGTCTGCCTGTTGTGTATTGGTTCCATTTTGAGGATTTTTGTTTCCCTTACAGTGAAGGGTAAGCCACACTGATTCACATCCTCTTCACCGTCAGCGAAGAATGCGGTGGCATCTGCTTGCTTAGGAGCCTTCCACCCATCATGGTGCTGTGGTCTTCTTCATACAGTCCCATTTCTCTCGTTATTTGCTCAGCATTTAGATTAAGTGTGGGGAAAGGGTACAATTGTGATGCACATCTTTCCTGATTCAAAGCCATGCATTCTTCCCTTGTTGTGTTCAAACAACTGCTTCTTGAGCCGTGTACAGGTCCTGCGTGAGCACAGAGACGTGTTCAGGAATTCCCAAGGTTACCCACCATTCGTTATGCCCCACACAGTCACATGCCCATGCATAGTCAAGAAAACACAACCACAGGCCTTCCTGGTCTTCCCTGCATTCAGTCGCACTCCTTCTGATGTCAGCAGGGACATCCCTTGTCCCATGTCCTCCTGAATTTCTGGCAGGTCCTGGTTGTTAATAGTGCTGAAATCAATTGTGAGTTATCATCCACAAAATTTTACTGATATTAATAATATTGTCAGATCATTTCCACATTCTGTTGGATCACCTTTCTTGGGAATGGGCACAAATAAGGATCTCTTTCTGTCTGTTTTCCAAATTTCTTGGCATGGGTGAGTGAATGCTTGCAGTGCTGCATCATGTGTTGAAACATTTCGATTGGTAATCTATCAATTTCTATATTGTTCTGGGGTTCTTTTGGACAATTCATTCAGTGCAGCTTAGACGTCTTCCTTCAAAACCATTAGTTCTTGATCTTATGCGATCTCCAGAAATAGCTGAACACAAACCAACTCTTTTTGGTAAAGGGACTCTGTATTTTGTCCATCTTCTTTTGATGTTCCTGTGTGGTTCAATTTTTAAAAAAAAATCTTTCAATATTATAACTCGAGGCTTTCATTTTTCCTTCAGTTCATTCAGATCAAGACATGTTGAGCATGTTCTTCCCTTTTGATTTTCTAATTCCAAGTCTTTGCATATTTCATGATAATAATTTACATTGTCTCCTCAAGCTGTCCTTTGGAGTGCTCTCTGTTCAGCTCGGAATTATTTCCTCCTGTTTCTTTAGACTCAAGAGCAAGTTTCAGAGTCTCTTCTGACATCCACTTGGATCTCTTCTTTCTGCCTTGTGAACTTAATGACCTTTTGCTTCCTTCATGTATAAGGTCTTGATGTCACCCCACGGCTCATTAGTGCTTCATGTGTCAAACTGGTTCCCGAGACAGTCTCTAAATTCAGGTGGCATGGACTCATGGCTGCGTTCTGGCTCTTGTAGACTTACCTTCATTGTCTGCAGCTTCAACTTGAACTGGCACATGAGCAATTGTTGGTCTGTTCCACAGTCAAGCCCCAGTCCAGTTTCAGCTACTATATTGAGCTTCTCCAGTGTCTTTGTCTATGGATATAGTTTATTTGACTCTGTGTATTCCTTCTGGCAAGGTTCACATGTATAGGCTCCCTCGATGTTGTTGGAAAAGGGTGTTTGCAATGAATAAGTCTTCCAAAATTTTATCATGCAATTTTCAGTTTTGTTTCTATCTCCAAGACTATATTTTCCAACTACTAATCCTTCCTCGGTCCCCAACTTTCTCATTCCAATGACAAGTAATTATTAACGTATCTTTATTTCATTTGATTGTTTTCAGACTGCAAACGTAGATAGAATTCTTCAATTCATTCATCATTGGCTTTGGTGGTTGGTGTACAAATTTTAATAATAGTGGTATTTGCCTGTCTTATTTGTAGATGTATGGATTTTATCAACTTGATGACTTTGATTTTCCCAGATTCATACCTCACGCCTTGCACATTCCAGTTATTAATGGTTATTTCTGCTGTTTCTTTTCATTTTGAGTCATGACCCTAGGCAAATGAAGGTCTCAAAAGCTTGGTTCTTTCAAGGTTGATCCACTGTGAAGAGACAGATCCTCGCTAGTAAGTTTTTGAGTGCCTTCTAACCTCAGGGGCTCACCTTCCAGTACTTGATCTGACAGAGTTCTATTGTTACTGATAAAGTTTTCAGTGGCTAATTATTCAGAAGTGTCTAGGATGTTCCTTCTTCCTAGTTTATCTAAGTCTGGAAGCTTCACTGAAACCTGTCCACCTTGGGTGACCCTCCTGGTATCTGAAATACTTGTGACATAACTTCTAGAATCACAGCAACAACACAGAAGCCACCACAGTATGGCAAACTGATAGATGAGTGGTGGTACAAAATCATGAAAACCTTGATTTAAACAAAAATGTCAAAATGTGAAGATATTGTTTCTTGACATAGCCTCCGCTTAGGTCTATACACATGTAAAGGCAATGTTTGCATCTCTCTAGCCCTCCCCCAGGAGACCTGGTGCTGTAGTAGTTACATATTTGGCGGTTAACCACGAGGTCAGCAGTTTGAAACCACCAGCTGCTCCATGGGTGAAAGAGGAGGCTTTTTATTCCCGGAAAGAGTTCAGTCTCAGAAACCCACAGAGACCGTTCTACTCTGGCCATAGGGTCCCGATAGGTTGGCATCAAGTTGATAGCAGTGAATTTGACCTTCCCCAAATAATCTTACACTCTTTGATTTACACCACATCAAAATGTCAGTCTGGCATCCCAAAGCATCTCCGCACATGTTCCTTTTCGATGTTCTTCGCGTGTGAGGAAGACAAACGTCTGGAGTGGAAAGATCATACTGTAAACGTTCCCAGTAGAATTCTCATAGGGCGGGCCCTGGCTTCCCTCGAGGGACGCACAGTGCTTTGCCATTGTAGAAAAGGAAGTGGCCCCGCCCAACACTCTCGGACTTAATCCTCACCAACACAACTTTCTATTTTTGTAGAATTTCTTCTTATGGAGGCCCATGATAGTCCTGTGTGCTTTGATCAGATCTATCAAGATTACCTCTTTGGAATCCCCAGTTTCCCACGGCTTCTGAGCTCACCTCTCTGTGTTAAATATCTGGCATATCCCCTGGGAAGGCACTATTTTGATTGAATGGGGTGTTTTTCTTCCTACTGAAGGCACACTAACAAGACTAAAACAAATATATTGCGTAACCATTTAAACTTACAATGAAGAATTTAGCTGTCTATCACTTCTCGGTCTTTTGGCTAAGATCAAGTGTGAAGAACTTAGATGTCAGCATAACAGAAATAAGTGTATTACTGAGAGAACTTGTCTCCAGACATTCACTAATTGAGACATGCTTAAGCACGCTTTGTTCGGGCTAGACCTGTGCATGTATGAAGTGGAAGAATCCTTGTGAACTTGACCTCGCTCAGTAGGCAGTCCAGACACGGAGTGTAGCCTAATTCCCTCAGACCACGCTCCCAAGAAAGCCCCTTTTGCTTCTGCTTTGCATGTTCTCGAGCATGAAAAAATCATTTAAACCTTAAGTCATTTCCCCTGCTATTTTCATTGCTTTACTTATTGGGTTGTTAGAATCTAGAGGAGTTGATTATTTCCTGGTTTTTCGAAAAGCAACATCTGACTTTGCATGTCCCCAGCAGAAGACGTCTGTATATCTGAAGTATTTCCCTGGTAGGTGTGACCAGGTTTAAAAAGAAAAATAAGACTTAAACCTCAATTCCAAGAAGCAAATATCATGTCTGACGGAAAAATGCCAAAAAGGGCTTTATAAGGAATGAGTCTTTTTTTTTTTTTTTCAAATAAAGAATCAAGTTAATGATAAATGTCACCTGAAAAATCTTTCTAAGAAATTAAATACCCCAATCAGGGTTGGCTTAGTTATCTAGTGCTATTAAAACAAAACCAAACCACAAGCAGGTGGCTCTTCTCTTCCAAAGAGGAATGTAAAGTCTCACGCTTTAGGAGGCTAGAAGTTTGGGGGAGACACTCTCTCTCCCTTGTCTGTGGAGAAAGGTCCTCTTCTCTAGCTGGCTCCTGGGAAATCTCCATATGTTTGGGCATCTATCTCACACCAGTTTTAGGAAGAATGCTATTTGACTCCATAAAGCATTGCACATCATTTGGTACTCAACTTCTCAACATCAGATTTCTACCGATCAAGAATTCCATCTTTTTCATCAGAAATGCCATAAGATCCCACAGGTGAGTTCTCTGTTTCTCTTATTTGTGCGGTTAAGGCAAGTGGCTTAAAACAATTCTCACGTGATTTTCTCCCAGCTTTCAATGAAGGGAATCAGAACATGAAGTGAGATTAAAAATAGAGCAATCTCAAAAGAAAATAAAAGGCAGGTGATTTCTTCCTCACCAGCATGTCCTTAAGCACCGAGCAATGAGCAGATGCAAAACTCTCTACAGCACATTTGGCTGCTATTTTGTTGACACAAAAGGCTCTATAATTGCCCTAAGAAATTTTGACTTGTCTTGAAAATGTTATTTTTAAAAACTGAAAATTTAAGACAGTTTCACATCCAGAGACCCTCCTGTCACTATTCATTGGGCATGTCGATTGCCTTTCACAGTTTGCTTTTTCTCAACAGTCTTTAGCCAAAGAGGCAAAACCATGAAAGGCTGCCTTGATTAATGCCACGTAAAACCTGGTTCGGGCTCCCCTCTCATCCTTGCAAGACTCTCCTGAGCGATGACAGCTGCTGATCTACAACCACGTGGAAGGAGATGTGGGATTAATGGTCAGAGCCAAGACAAAGAAGCCCTTTCCAACACAATATTCCCAACGTCTATAATTTTGACTCATAAGGCAGACCAAACAACTTTCTCTACTGAATAAAGACTGGCTTATTTTTCAAAAAGAGAATAAATGACAACTCACTAGAAGGCTTTAACGCTATCAGAAAGTATACACCTAAATGCTATGCCCAGATCTGTTTAGTGTTATCTATCTGGAAAATGTATTCAATTACCTGGTAGGTGTGACCAGTTTTAAAAAGAAAAAGAAGATTTAAACCTCAATTCCAAGAAGCAAATATCATATCTGAAGGAAAAATGCCAAAAGGGCTTTATAGGGAATGAGTCTTTTTTTTGTTTTTCAAGTAAAGAATCAAGTTAATGATAAATGTCACCTGAAAAATCTTTCTAAGATATGAAATACCCCAATCGGGGGTTGGCTTAGTTATCTAGTGCTATTAAAACAAAACAAAACAAAACAAAACCACAAGTAGGTGGCTCTTCTCTTCCAAAGAGGAATGTAAAGTCTCACGCTTTAGGAGGCTAGAAGTTTGGGGAAGACACTCTTTCACCCTTGTCTGTGGAGAAAGGTCCTCTTCTCTAGCTGGCTCCTGGGAAATCGCCATATGTTTGGGCATCTAGCTCACACCATCTCTCCTCAATCACTTGCTTGTTTAATCCCTCCTATATCTCAAGAGATTTCTCATTCACATATCAAAGAAAACTGATTCCCAAATGACACATATTATATCTATTCCCCAATGACTGTAACATAGTCACACAGGTTAGAATTACTGTTGTTCCTTGGCTTTGAGTTGGTTCCTACTCCTATCAATGCTGTGTGTGACAGAAGCACACACTGCCCCAGCCATTGTGTCACCCCATCTTCCTGAGGGTCTTCCTCGTTTTCATTGCCCGTCTACCTTGCTGAGCAGGATGTCCTTTCCCAGACAACGATCCCTCCTGGAAACATGTCCACAGTCTGTGAGACAAAGTCTCAACATCCTCACTTCTAAGGAGCGTCTGGGTGCACTTCTTTTAAGATTTGCTTGTTCTTTGGGCAGTCCACGATACTCTCGATATTCTCGGCCAGCACCGCAATTCAAATGCATCCATTCTTCGTCAGCCTTCCTTTCATGTCCCATTTCCAGATGGATATGAGGTGATGGAAAATACCAGGGTTTGAGTCCGGCACACCGTAGTCCACACAGTGACAGCCTTGCTCTTCAACCCTTTAACGAGGTCTTGTGTGGAAGATTTACCCATTATCATTTGATCTCTTGATTGCTGCTTCCATGAGCATGGATTTTGGATCCAAGAAAGATGAAATCTTTGCCAATCTCAATCTTTTCTCCATTTATCATGATGCTCTCTATTGGTCCAGCTGGGAGGATTTGGGTTTTCTTTACCTTGGGTTACAATCAACTCGTACACTGAATGCTGCAATCCTTGATCATTTTCAGCAAATGCTTCAAGTCCTCCCTGCTTTCAGCAAGCACGAGTGTGTCATATGCATATTTTAGGTTGTTAATAAATCTTCCTCCAATCCTGATACTTCATTCTTCTTCAAGCCCAGCTTCTTGTATTATTTGCTCAGTATATAGATTGAATCGGGCGACAGGTCACAACCCTGATTCACACCTTTCCTGATTTTAAACAATGCAGCATTCCCTGGCTCTTTTCCAATGACTGTCTCTGATCTATGCACAGGTTCCACATGAGCACAACGACGTATTCAAGAGTTCCCATTCTTCTCAATGTGATCCATAGTTTGTTAACATCCATAGTTGAATGCCTTCTCATAGTTAATAAAACAAAAGCAAACATCTCTCTGATACTTTCTGCTTTCAGCCAAGAACCATCCGATGTCAGCAATGATAACCCTCAGTCAGGTCCGCCTCTAGGTCTGCCTTGGACTTCTGGCAGCTCCATACTGATGTACTGCTATAACTGTTGTTAAACTGAAATCTCACTTGCATGTGATATTTCTGATACTGCGCAATCGTTTCCACATTCTGTTGAATCCTTTCCATTGGTGTCCCATTAATTCCGGAAGCCGTGATTTTAGCTAGTGCCTTCAGGACAGCTGGGACATCTTCCTTCAGAAGCATGGGTTCCGGATCACATGCTACCTCCTGAAATGGTTGACTGTCAACCAATTATGTTTTATAGAATGACTTGGTGTATACCTTCTATCTTCTTTTGGTGCTTCCTGTATCGTTTAGTGGTTGCCCACGGAATCTTTAATAATATTACAACATGAGGCTTGAAGCTTTTTTTTCTTTCAGTTTGATATGCTGAGCATGTTCTTTCTTTTTGGCTTTTGAACTCCAGGTCTCCGCATATTTCATGACAGTGTTCTATTTTGTCATCTCGAGTTGCCCTTTGAAGTTTTCTGCTTGGCTTTTTTACTTCTCCAGTTCTTCTTTTTTGGTTCAGCTACTCCATGTTTAAGAGCAGGTTTCAGATTTTCTTCTGGCATCCATTTTGGTCTTTCCTTTCCTTTCTATCTTTGAAAAAAAAAAAAAGAGTTGCTTTCTGTCAGTGTTCAACGTGTTGAAACTGTTCTTGAAACTCAGGTAGCATATGCTCAAGGTTATAGTTTGGCTCTTGTAGACTTGTTTTAATTTTCATTTTCAACTTGAACATGCATATGGGCAATGGATTATAGTCCAAAGTTGGTGCCTGGTCTTGCTCTGACTGATGATACTAAGCTTCTCAAGCGTCTCTTCCCACCAAGGCAGTTGATTTGATTCCTGTGTATTCTTACTGCCTATTTCCACTTGTGCAGTCACTGTCCATTGGGGTTGTTCAAAGGTACATGCAGTGAAGAAGTTGGTGGTCTTGTAAAACTCTATCATGTGACGTCCAGCTTTCTTTCTAACCAAGGCCAATAGTTTCCCCACGACTGTTGCTTCCTCTTTGCTTCAAACTTTTGCAATCCAATCACCAATAATCATCAGTGTATCTTTAATGCATGTTAGATCAATTTCAGACAGAAGTTGGTAGAATTCTTTACCAATAGTTTTATTGGTTGATGCATATGTTTAAATAATAGCTGTATTAACTGGACCTTCTTGCAGGCAATAGATGTGTTTCTATCGCAGAGAGCATTGCTTTTCAAGATGGTTGTTCACATGGTCTTGTGATGACTGTGATACCTGATTAAAAGCAAACAAACTCTCTTTCACTGAGCAATTCGGGTCCATAGCAACTCAATGGACAGAGAGTTTCTCTGTCCCTCGGGGTTTCTAAGGCTCTAAATCTTTACAGCAGCTGGAAGTCTCATCTTTCCCTAAGGAGTGGTTGGTGAGTTCAAACTACTGACTTGGTGGTTGGCAGCCCACCGTGTAATCCACACACCATCAGGGCGCCTACAAAAGGAATCAGACTCACTCTGGGAAGAGGAAACAGAATTCTCCAGAGAAAGAGAGAGGGAAATGGACAATATTAGAATACTACTACTATGGGTAATATTTAAAGAATAGTATTTAATATTGAGAATTATATTTTATTTAAAGAGAGCATATTACAGGAAGGATGTTCACATATCCATTGGAAGTCCAAGATGGAGAGGATGGAAAAGTGGTTATTTTGAAGCCGTAAGAGCCAGGGTTTTACTCATATTGGTGAAAAAACACCAATCCAAAGATGCAGGGAACACAATATATAGCAAGTAGAATAAATAAAAATCAATTCACACCTAGAGACACTGAAGTGAAAATGAAGAATAATATTATAAAACCAGTCAGAGAAGAAAGGCGATTCCCACCAATTAAACTAATGTCATGGATTTCATGACATCTGAAGTCAAAAGCTAGTACAGTCATGTGCCACACAATGTCCATCCAGGCAATGCCTGATGGCAATGTTGGATATCATGTACATCAGACATCCATGGTCCCAACACCCAGAAAGACTCATATTAAAATGTCTAGGTACATTCTATGGTGCATAATAACAAATTTGTACAACTCTGCAATACTATTATTATAACATTATAAGACTATTATTATTATTGTATTATTATATTAAAGGTATCTTTAGTATAACTGGAAGTGTTTCTTTAATTATTTTTGCATAGTAAGGTAGACTCCATACTAAATAAATGTTTGATTAACTGACATTAGGTATGTGCCTAACTATTCTTTTTTTTTTTTAACTTTTAAGAATATATATATTTTAAATATTAAGTAAAATTTAAGGAATGATATAAACAGACATGAGGAAAGCAATGAGAACAAATAGGTGTGTCTGGGTGAATCAGAACTTGTTTTTATCAATTATTTTTTAATCATTTTATTGGGGGTGCTCTTACAAATCTTATAAGAATCCATCATTCAATGATATTAAGCACACTTGTATATATATGTACCTAACTATTCTGACTTAGGTACAAATTTGAATTAGAATGCTTCACATGACCAAAATAACAACAACAACAACAAAACAGTTGCCAAAGATATAGGTAATTTTATTCATATATCCAACTATCTGTATAAAATAAAAATAATATCTATGTTGTAATGGTCAAATGAGAGCCAAATATTACATAACAGTAGCCCTGATGGATGATGCAATGATCAAGAATTTGGCTGTGAACCAGAGGGTTGGTAGTTCAAACCCACCCAAGGGCTCCATGAGAGAAATACCTGGTAGTCTGCTTCCATAAAAATTACAACTGAAAAAGCCCCGTAGAGCCATTCTATTGCCCATGGCATCACTATGAATAAAAAATTGACTCCAGTCTGAACAACAACTAAGCATGTCATTCAAGAGAGGGTGACTATGGAGGTAAAGTATTCCATGGTGCTTATGTTGTTGGGGAGGGAGTTAGGCTATTGATCAAATGTATTAACAAAAGAGAAAATGGTCTCACGCTCTAATCAGCCGGGGCTGGCCCCAAGACACCCTAACCACTTTGCTTCCCATCCTAAGCCTGCTTCACCCCACTTGGATCTAGGGTAGCAGGGGCACTGGCTGATGTGGTGGAGTTTTGCGGCTAACAGTAGTTACCTGTGGGGCTCCAAATGGGGGTTTTGAGCTTAGTGCATGCCTCCTGATCAAAAGAGTCTCCCCACCCCACCCCCATTCCACATTCCCCAGCCCTTGCTGTCTCACCTGAGGGAGGAGGGGCTCTTGGTAAAGAAAGGTCGGTTGTAGAAGCTGAAATGTTTATCCATGTCTAGAAAGTATGGTACTCGGATTCTAACCAGCCTGGGCGTGGCTGTTTGAGGAGGGCTCTGTTGGTGCTGGGCACTGTTTGGCTTTAGCAAACAGGATTGCAGAACAGAGGACAAACCTTTGTAAAGTGACCCCAAGGACTGGTCAGCGAAGTTATGTTTGAGTCCCTGGGTTTGGGGATTGAGGCTTGGGGTGAAGCAAGAGGTGAGAGGAAAGGTTAATGTTTGACAGCGTAAGTCCAATTTTCTCCTGGAATTATTTTCTTAATTTTAGCAAAATATCCACGACCTGGAATTTGCTATTGGAATCTGTTTCAAGTGTTCAGTCTGGAGGCATTAATCCCATTCACGCTGTTATGCAATCCTCATCACTGTGTTTCCAAAACACTTCCTCCGCTCAAACAGAAATGCTGCACCCAGGAAGCAAACACCCTGTGCTTCTCTTACTCTTAGCCCAACATGCATCTGCCTCTATGCATCTCCCCCTTCTCTTATATTTCCTATAAAGGGGTCATGGACAATATTTGTTCTTGTGCGTGTAGGGTATCTCACTTAATAGCAGTGTAGGGTATTTTATATAATGCTTCCAAGATCCGCCCATGGCACTGCCTCCAGGACAGTTTCATCCATTTCCATCGAGAATGTTCTTTTCCTTAGGTGGTGTCCAACCACATCAAGGGGCCCTGGTGGCACTGTGGTTATATGTTGAGTTGCTAATTGCAAGGCTGGCAGTTTGAAGCCACCAGCCGCTCTGAGGAAGAAAGATGAGGCTGGCTACTCCTGTACAGAGTTACAGTCTCAGACACCCACCGGAGTCGGTCTGCCCTGACTATGCATCAGAATTGCCTGGATATCAGAGGGAGGGGGAGGGAGGGAAGAAGAAAGGGAAGGAGGGCAGGAGAGACAGACAGACAGAATGAGTGTCCGACGACGTCAACCCACACCAAGTTTTTTCCTGAGGGCTTTCTTCTTCCTCAATCACTTTGAGAACCTCATCAAAGGCTTCTTTGCAAGCTGGTTACTGACGGGGGCTGCCTGAGTACCCAGGTTGCCCTCCAGAAAATTAACCACAGAAGTTTCCTGTGGCCAGGTCTCTACCACTTTTCACGATAACGTGGGCAGCCAGGTTAGTCTGGGCAGAGGGAGGTGAGCCAAGTGCTGGGAAGCAGCTGCACTGTAACTGGAATGCTAACTTGTGGAAGGCAGGCCTCTTTTTACATAATCCGAAAGCAAACAAAAAGAAATACCAGTTGGCAGTGGAGAAACTGCCTAATGCATTTCAATGCCAATCCCAAATGATCTGTGAACTATTTATTATTTGGATTATCTGTCCTTCTGATGATATCCACTAGAGGAAGAAGTGAGTGGTGACAATCATCGTTAATGGCTGCCCACTCACCTCAACTTCAGGAGCATTAGAAGTGATGCTACACTTGTGGGTTGCTAAGGACAAAAGGTGTTGCCCAGTTGAGAAACCAGGGCTACTCCAGCATGAACACCTGTTCACAGTATCATATGATCCTTCACTTGCATAATATATTTTATAACCTTTGCCTAAAGTATTGGAGGGTGCATTTTAGAGTAAAGCACAGCATTACCTGGTTTTCCCACATGCCTGTAATTATACTAAGGTTGACATAAATTTTTTGCTAAGTGTACAGAAAGACAATGGCCTCCTCCCAATGGAAAAGTTGTCACCAATAACTGCAACATAGTTTTTCCTGGCCTTCAAATAGAAAACCAAATCCACTGCCATTGAGTAGATTCTGACTCAAAGCAACTCTGCATAGGGTTTCCAAAATAAAGACTATTTAGAGAGGTGGTATCCTCTGTACTTAATCTCTCTGTATGCTCAGAAGGCAATCGGAGAAACTGCACTATGTGAGCAAGAATGCAGCATCAGGATTGGAAGAAAGCACTATGAACCACCACCCGCACTGTGCAGGTGACATAACCTTGCTTGCTGAAATTAAGAAGGACTTGAAGCACTTTCTGATGAAAATAAAGTATTATTTTCTTTATTTATTTCTGATGACTTGTAGCCTTCAATGTGGATTACTATTCAATGAAAAGAAAACCAAAATCCTCAAACTGGACTAAGAAGTAACATCATGAAAAACACAGAAAAGATTGAGGTTGTCAAGGATTTCATCTTGCTTGGATCCACAATCAATCCTATTGCGGTAGTTACATAATCTGTTGTCAATTTGAGACATAAGAGTGAAGGGGTGGAGTTTAGCCTGTCAATCAGGTCGCAGCTGATGACCTCATTTGGAGGCGCTAAGGAGATAAATAGCTCACTGGAGGCAGGACACACAGACACTTGCTGTAAGACATCACGCTGATGCAGCCAGAGTCCGGAGCTGGAGAAGCCACATGGAGACCCACACCAGTGCTAAGATGCTGCTACCACCATTGGATCCACAAGAGTTTCCACCCACTGGCCTCTGATCTTCCTGCATTTGGCATCATTGCATGCATTTCATGAGTCTGAAGAGGAACTTATAGATTGATATCAGACATATGGGCTAATACCAGACTTATGAACTTGATCTGGACTGGACTGTGATGTTTTCTCAATATTCAGTTGATCTTGTATATAAAGCTCTTTCTTATACACATATGAGTGTCTATGAATTTGTTACTCTAGTCTACCCAAACTAACACAGCTATGGAATCAGCAGACAAAAGACCAAGTGCTATGTTTCTACCCAAACCTTAGTGAACCATGCCTAAGCTAACCATGGGCTAAGCACTATGACGACCTTAGATGTTGGCCTTACAAGAAACATGGTCTCCCCCAAGGGCCACACCAGAAGGACTTGAGGTGGAAGCCTGAATGAACGAACTGGGCCCTACTTCAAAACTACTTGTACCCTTGGAGTAAGGACTGAAATAACCTTACGGGAGAGGAAGCAAAGGATGGCCACCCTAAGACTGTGGAAATGGTGGTCACTGGACCTTGGGTAGGACCCCTGGCTTAGTGGTTGTCCAATGAAATAGGACTCAGACCCACCGTATATTTAGAACCTCAATGCTTCCTTTGCATTAATATGAAAGGTTTCAATCTGATAGGCAAGGATCTTCACTGTAAAAAATGATACAGGAAATTTTCCCCTAGCACAAACCTCCATGCTCAGTGTAAACATGGCTCAATCAATTAAGAAATCATCTGTACAAAGCAGTAACTTATGGATCACAGCTCCCAGTTGGACTCTACTTACATAAACTCCTCATATCAACAGTGCCTTAAATTATATGCCATTACATAAATTACTGACATTATCAATGCAATCACCTTACACCCCAGGGGATGAATGACAATGTTTTTCTTTTTTGGTTTGTGTGTGTGTGTGTTTTTATCAAACTATGGCCACCAAAGTAAACCAGTTGTTTATAACCCATGGACAAGCCGATGGATTCTAGGTACCCACTTAATTCTAGCCTCAATCCAAGAACAACTAGTTCTTATAACATGACTCTGCTTGATACTCAACTTCATGGAAAGATTGCTGATTATAAGGGTGCTACATCAAAGTGTGGAGAAGAAGCAGATGGTACCCGGCTATCAACTGGAATAGTCTGGATCTTAAAAGCGTTTACTCAAACAAGCAGCCACATCTAAGTAAGCCATCAAACAAACCCACATGGAAGAAGGACACCAGCCTGTGATCAAAAGATGATAACAAAATCTAAATATGATGAATGGAAAAGTATCAGAGTTCAAATTGTGAACACCTGATTTGTAGAAGGCTATGGAGGACAGTGGGAGCCCAAATCCATCTGCAGAGCATCCAGTCAGACAAAGCCCCTGGCAGATCCCTCTAACCACAGGCAATGGACTCGAACCGCTTCACTATTAGACAGAGGTTACTGTAAATTTGATTATGGTATCTTGAGCCATGGTATAAGATGACACTTGGTCAGCTGAGCTCCCTCTTGACTCAACCTGAATTTGCTCTAGGCTCAAGTATTTCTCAGTTTGTCCTCAACAGAAATTTCTTTTCTGGCTTTTTTATATTGTTCTTGGTCTTTTCCTTCTTACTGTTTATTTTTATCTTTATTTTTAATTATTGTTTTCCTCTTTGTTTCATTTTGGTTTTATTGTTTCTGTTAGGCTTCCCAGTTTATGAAGCACAGAAGGAGTGGATACACAGAGACAATAACTGATGCAGTGGTTGATCAGAGGCAGGGGGTGGGGAGGGTGAGGGGAATTGTGCAGTAACACTGAGGGAGGGGGAGGGGAGCACTAGAACTGATTGTGAGAATGTATACACAACTCCTTTCAAAAGGGACTTACCTATGGAAAAGTATGATATGTGAATATTGGATCAAGAAAACTACAAAAAACTAAGACAAGAACCAAGCTTGACCAATGGTTACTATGGGCGAAGAAAGAAGAGTTGTTGCTTAGGGGGCCCTGAGTTTACGTTAATGGTGGCAGAATAACTTGGAAAAAGATATCAATAACGATTGTACAGCATGAGGAGTATAATCAATGGCACTGAATTATACCTGGAAAAGTTGTTGAATTGGAGAAGGTTCTATTGCGCATATTTTTCCACAATTAAAAAAATAATTACACAAATAAAAACTCAAGTGATGCATTGCATTGAGTAAATCTGCTGCGCAAGACCTTCTTAAAGAGCTGAAGAGCAAGGCTGGTACTTTGAGAATTAAGGTGTAGCTGACTCAAGCCATGACATTTTCAATCACCTCTTACGCAAGTGAAAGTTGGACACTGAAAAAGGAAAACTGAAGAAAGTTGGATGCACTTGAATTATGGTACAAAGAACACTGGGAGTACCGTGGACTGCGAAAAGAACAAACAGGCGAAGAAAGCAGATAGTGCCTGACTATTGATTGAAATAGTGCCAAGGATCTTAAGGGCTTATATTCAAACATGCAGCTATCTAAGCGGAGAGTCAACTAAGCCCACATGGAAGAAGCACGTCAGCTTCTTCCACAGATAAAAATAATAAAACTCAAATCTGATGCAGGGGAAAGTCTGAGCTAAAATTGTGAACACCCAATTTTTGGAAGGCTGTGGAGGACAGTGGAGCCCAAAATCCATCTGTAGAGGATCTGGTCAGATTAAGCCTCTGGCAGATCCCCTCTAGCCCCTGGCCTTACTACCAAACATAGATCACTGTAATCCTGATTATGCTGGATCAAACTTGATTCTTGGCCAGTTGACCTCCCTCTACCCAACCTGCATTTCTTCTAGATACAAGGATCTCTTGCTTGCTCTGTGACAAAAAAATTCTTCCCTGGCTTTTTAAATATTGATGGTGATCCTTTTTCTTACTCATTGTTTGTATTGTCATCTTTATGTCACTATTGTTTTATCCTTACCACTTCATTTCGTTTTTGTTCTGTGTATCTGTTTGGGTTTACCAGTTTGTGAAGCACAGAAGGAGTGAATGTATAGAGATAAAAACTAATGGAAAGGTCTGTAGGCGATGTGGGGAGGGGAGGGAGATGGGGAGGGTAAGGAACTTCAGGAGTAAACAATGAAGGTAGTAGGGGGAGTGAGCACTAAAACTGAAGGTGATTACACACTCATTTTAAAGACAGTTTAATCATGGGGGGGAAGGGGGTTGAAAATGCTCTGAAATTGATTGTGGTCATGATTGTACAATTCTTCTCGATATTATTGAACTATTGTGTGATATGTGGATTAGGTGCCAATAAAACTGTTAAAAGAAAAACAAATAAATTTATCTTGCCAGAAATAATCTAGAATGCTCCTTGGTAGCAAAGCCGGCGACACTTTGTCCCATGTACTTTGGACACTTGATCAATTATGGAGAGACCAGTCCCTGGAGAAGGACCTCCTGCTGAGTAAAGTAGAGCGGCGGAAGGCACTCCGTGAGATGACTGACAGCGCTGCAACAAGGGGTCGATCGAGCGTGGCAACAATGGGAGGATGCCGCAGCGCTTGGCTGGGTCTGTTCTGTTGCACGTCTGGTTGTTATGTAATATGTCGGAGGTCACTTGACGGGACCTAGGAACAGTTCATCGGAAACCTCGAGAATTTCTGTATGGGCATACATAAAGTCAAGCATTTTCAGACCTAAAGGAGATTTTTAAAAAATCATTTATTTTCTGCTTTTCTTCCATCCTTAAATCAGCTTGTGCTTACCAATCTAGCGCCCTTTCCACCACCTAGTAATTTTCCAACTTAAAGTATGTTTTGTACTTTTTCAGTAAAAATGTTCCCTTGAATCCACTACTATTAATTCTCAAGTTTACCACTTAGAAACCAACCAACATAAAGCCAGGTACAAAATCTCTATGCATATTGCTCTTAGCCTAGTCAAGCCAAAGAATTTTTAAAGCCCCTTGATATAAAATATAAATATGTATCGTCCAAACTATAAAGCCAATAGCATTCAAGTGGATAGCATTGGTTTCATAATGGCGGGTGATGTGCTAACCCTATTGCTGTGCACGTGAGGCTGGAAACCATGGAACAAGCTCTTTGGGTTCCGCAAGCATTGACCCCCACGTTCCATGTGAGAGCGGGAGGGACTGCTGTCCTTACTGGGGCCACAGGACGACTTCCCTCAGCAGCCAGCCTGCGGGCATGGGGTCTTTAAATGTAAATACTGCTTCAGCGTCACTTTAGTCTTTCCTTACCAACCATCCACATTGAAAGGAGTTCTGCGTGGCACCAATTTGAACAGAAACATAAGCGTGAGTGCAGAGACCAAGATCCTGAAGCCAGGCTGAGCTAGAAGGCCGTCCTCAAAAGCTCCTGACTAAATCCGTATTCAATTTTCACTGCCAGTATTGCAGTCCTACTGGTAAATGAGAGCAACATTTGTAAAGGTTTACAGAAGATCCATGGCCCCTGAAGTCTGCAAATGTGCTGAAGGAAGAAGCCGGAGCCCTGTGCAACTTGACTTCTAGGAGGCACTCGCAGGAGACTGGAAAGAAGGAGGGAAAAAAAGTTGGGGTGTAATCCCCTGCCCCCCCCCACACACACACACACACTGCAGGCAGCATCGCTGATGTAAGTCACATCCTTCTACAAGGGAGCTCTATGCAGCGCGGCTCCCTCCACATCTGTGGCTTTAGGAATTCATAAATCTCATTCATTTCTTTGTTCATTAGTGAAGGGGAAGTCGTGGCTTTCACAATGAAAGGCTCTGTGTTTTCTTTAACTGGGGTCCTTAAACTTCAATGTGAGGGCCAGTCCTCTATAGCACTGCCCCATCCCCACGTTCCTACAGACAGCCTGTCCGAAGTGCGTCCTTGAAATGGACAGCAAACAAACAAACATGGTTGGCTGAAAACCCGGAGGAATGAGCTTGGAGGCGTAGGCTGTCTAGCGGGGTTTGGACTTGTTCTCAGCATTGCTGAGTGCTGTCTTTCCTGCCTGCCCAGCCCTCTCTCTGCGACCTAGTTTTCATGATAAAGGAAAAGGCACCACTTTAGGCCTTTTCTCAGAGATTACAGTCCAGAGAGATGTGAAATAGAATCCCAACTTGAAAGCCTACAAAATAGGCCCTGTGCTGCTATTGCAATAAATGTCCCATAATCATTGTCCACGGAGCCGGGAGCACAGTGGGGAAACATTGGGCTGCAGACACAGAGGTAGCAGTGCTGCGGGGTGGTGGGGATGGGGGCACGGGGGGAGGCCAGTCAGGTTGCTCTTGTAAGATGCAGAAACACCCACAGTGCAGCGCCGCCCTGTCACATCAGGTCACCGTGCGTGAAAATGGACTCGACTGCACAGACACCGTGCAGTGGTCTTACACCCGCCCCACTCACTTCCACCTACAGCTTTTCCATGCTTGGCCCTGCTCTCTGCACCCAGCGGTGACCCCAGGCCCTTAGCACTCAGATCCCTATGCCACCTGACCACTACCTGGGTAGGCAGGAGACTGGAAGGTAGATGGAAGAGAAGTTGGGCTGCTCCTTCCTATCCCACCTCCCCACCACACACACATGCACACACACAAATGTAGGTAGCCTCTCTGATGTAAGTCTCATCCCTCTACAAACGTAGCTCCCAGCAGCACGGCTCCCTCCACATCTGCAGCTTTAGACATTCACAAATCTCGTTCCTTTCCTTGTCCCTTCAGTGAAGGGGAAGCCATGGTTCTCCCTGCAAGAGTCTTGTGTACGAGGGGGTACACACACACACACACACACAAATGGAAAGAGCTCTGCGGGACAGAGCATTAACAGTACACATTTTTTCTCGCTAGGTGAGCATTGAGCAACTCGCTCCGAGTTAGTGCACCCAGTGGTGCCACCTGGGAGGGTTCTCTCTGGTCCCAGTGACTTTTTTTGTAAAAGCAGTTTTGATCGAACCTCATTTTTTGTGATGACGGATTTAAGACAACAGCATCCAACTGTGAAATTTTGTTTCCTGCTTGGGAAAAATGCCGCTGAAACTGTTGTGATGTTGAACACAGCTTACAAGGACAACACCATGGGAAAATCGCAAGTGTAAGAGGGGTTTTCTCATTTCCAAAAAGAAGAAATGTTGATTGATGACAAACCTCATTCTTGATGTCAGCAACTTCCCAAACAGACAAAAATGTTGACTCATAGTGCATTTGGAGTTCGTTTCACCAGGTCAGATTGTTAACCAAGTTTTATATTTAGCGCTTCTGAAAACATTGCTTAACAGTGTGCATCAAAAAAGGCCTTATTGCAAATGTGGCGAAGAAAGCTGATGGTGCCCGGCTATCAAAAAGTATAGCGTCTGGGGTCTTAAAGGATTGAAGGTAATCAAGCGGCCATCAAGCTCAGAAGCAACAAAGCCCACATGGAAGAAGCACACCAGCCTATGCAACCACGAGGTGTCGAAGGGAGCAGGTGTAAGGCATCATCAGAACAAAAAAATCTTACCATACTGAATGATGGGGGAAGTGCGGAGTGGAGATCCAAAGCCCATTAGTAGGCCACTGTAGATCCCCTTGCGGAGGGGTCTCGGGGAGGAGATGAGCCAGTCAGGGTGCGATGTAACAATGATGAGAAATACAACTTTCCTCTAGTTCCTAAATGTTTCCTCCCAGCTCCCACTACCATGAATCGAATTCGATCTTGCAAGTCTGGCTAGACCAGAGGAGGTACACTGGTACAGATAGGAACTGAAAATACAGGGAATCCAGGACGGATGAGCCCTATAGGACCAGTGGTGTGAGTGGCAAAACAGGGAGGGTAAAGGGAGAATGGGTAGGAAAGAGGGAACCGATTACATGGAACTGTGGGTGACCTCCTCCCTGGGGGACAGACAACCAAAAAGTGGATGAAGGGACACGTCGGACAGGGCAAGATATGACAAAATACCCATTTATAAACTATCAAGGGCTCATGAGGGAGGGGGGAGCGGGGAGGGAGGGGAAAAATGAGGACCTAATGTCGGGGGTTTAAGTGGAGAGAAAATGTTTTGAGAAATGATGTACAAATGCACTTTACACAATTGATGTGTGTATGGATTGGGATAACAGTTGTATGAGCCCCTGATAAAATGTTAAAATAAATAAATAAATAAATAAATAAAATTTTAAAGGCCTTATTTTCTGCGTGTGCCAAATGGGGTACTGTTTTTGCCACCTGGACAATGCACCTGGCCACACAGCCATCTCAGTGTGCCAGTTTTTGGCAAAATACAGCATGCCTCTCTTGCCCCATGCACTTGCCTCACTTGACCTTACTCTGTGTGACTTCTTTTTGTTTCCAGGACTGAGGAGGGATATGAAAGGGCAGCGATTTGATGACATAGAAGAAGAGAAGAAAAAAATGAGGGAGGTGCTATCAGCCATCCAAATGGATGAGTTTGAAAACTGTTTCCAAGAATAAAATTGCAGATTTGACAAATGTATTAAGTACAATGGACAGTACTTTGAAGGTGCTAAGGTTGTTATTTAAATAAAGTTTAAATACATAGCTTTGATTTTAAAAATATGATTTTGGGGAGTAACTCTTGTGTTCTTTTAACTCTGCACACATTCCTAGGCCTAGCTTATCATTTGTTTCTCTTCATTTGAGCCAGTGAGGTAAATGCTGTCTCCCAGTGGGACCTCCTACTGAGGAGTCCACTCTGGCCCATGGCAATCCCGAGAGTGCCAGAGTAGCACTGTGCTCCTCAAGGTTTCATGGGCTGATTTTCTGAAGCACAGCACCAGGTCGTCCTCAGGAGGCACCTCTGCACAGACTAGAACCTCTGACCTGTGGTTACCAGCCAACCTCATTATCCTTTAGCACCATCCCTTCCTGGGACCCTTACTGATAAAATGATCAAACTCAGTCAAGCAAATTAATACTACAGAAACTCCTAAGCACAGATTGTATGTTCAAAAATTAACAAAGGAGAAAAGGGGGAACTTGTTGACCAGGGAAGCAAACCCATAATATAAATTACATACACAACAAAATGGCCTTGCTTGACCTTCTAGCTCCACTCTTGAAAAACTTAGCTCAAGGAAATAGTCCTGCTTGATATGACTGGCCTGCGGAGAAGGACCCTCTCTTCTTGCCTGGCTGCTGGAGTGTCTGCGCCATCATGAACGACAAAGTAGCTATCCAGACCGGGCAGTTCACGACCGACTGACTCCTTCAGCAAAAACAAATGGTCATTGATGTCCTTCACCCAGGCAAGCAACCATGCCTAAGAAAGAAATTCGTGAAAAACTGGCCCAAGTATACATGACGACACCAAATGTCTTTTTTTTAAATCGTTTTATTAGGGGCTCATACAACTCTTATCACAATCCATACATACATCAATTGTGTAAAGCACACTTGTACATTCATTGCCCTCATCATTCTCAAAACATTTGCTCTCCACCTAAGGCCCCAGCCTCAGCTCCTCACTTTTCCCCTCCCTCCCTCCCCGCTCCCCCTCCCTCATGAACCCTTGATAATTTGTATATTATTATTTTGTCATATCTTGCCTTGTCCGATGTCTCCCTTCGCCCACTTTTCTGTTGTCTGTCCCCCAGGGAGGAGGTCACATGTAGATCCTTGTAATCTGTTCTCCTTTTCCAACCCATTCTCCCTCTACGCTCCCAGTATCGCCATTCACACCACTGGTCCTGAAGGGATCATCCGCCCTGGATTCCTTGTGTTTCCAGTTCCTATCTGTACCAGTGTACACCCTCTGGTCTAGCCAGACTTGCAAGATAGAATTCGGATCATGATAGTGGGGTGGGGAGGAAGCATTTAGGAACTAGAGGAAAATTGTATTTTTCATGGTTGCTACATCGCACCCTGTCTGGCTCGTCTCCTCCCTGAGACCCCTCTGCAAGGGGATCACCAGTGGCCTACAAATGGGCTTTGGGTCTCCAAATGGGTTTTGTGTCTCCACTGCACACTCCCCCCCTCATTCGTTATGGTAAGATTTTTTGTTCTGATGATGCCTGATACCCGATCCCTTCAACAACTTGTGATCGCACAGGCTGGTGTGCTTCTTCCATGTGGGCTTTGTTGCTTCTGAGCTAGATGGCTGCTTGTTTACCTTCAAGCCTTTAAGACCACAGACACTATATCTTTTGACAGCCGGGCACCATCAGCTTTCTTCACCACATTTGCTTATGCACCCATTTGTCTTCAGTGATCGTATCATGGAGGTGAGCACACAATGATATGATATTTTGTTCTTTGATGCCTGATTAACTGATCCCTTTGGCACCTTGTGATCACACAGGCTGGTGTGCCACTTCCATGTGGGCTTTGTTGCTTCTGAGTTAGATGTCCACTTGTTTACCTTCATGCCTTTAAGACCCCAGACACTATATCTTTTGATAGCCGGGCACCATCAGCTTTCTTCACCACATTTGCTTATTCACTCTCTTTGTCTTCAGCGGTTGTGTCAGGAAGGTGAGCATCATAGAATGTCAATGTAATAGAAGAAAGTATTCTTGCATTGAGGGAGTACTTGAGTGGAGGCCCAATGTCCTTCTGCTACCTTAATACTAAACCTATAAATACATGCACATAGATCAAATGTTATTTTTGTGTTTGGGTTTGGAACCCATTTGGGGGTGACAAAGCTACTGGCTTTGGCATGCCTTGTGATTCCTTGGATTATGCATAAAATAGAGCCTACACCCAGACCTGCCAGACACAGCCTGTATGAGAAGAAGTCCTCAAGAAAGCAGCACAAGGACCACAAGAATGAAGAACGTCAGCGGGGGCTTCCAGGGCCAGCGCTGGTGCTGGCACACAGCAACGAAGTCAAGAGCAGTGAGCTGGAGGCTGGTAACAGGGAGAATACAGGTTCTATGGCAGCTTGGTCTGCAATGGATATGTGGATTTTTTACCAGAGACATAATAAACTATAAAATCTTTTTTTAAAAGAAAGGATACCCCCCAAAATGAAGAGTTTTACCCATGCAGAAATGCATTCCATTCTCATTACTAGAAAGGAAACTTTAGAGACAACCTTAACGTCCAACAGTAAAGGAATCGCTAAATTATTACATATCAACTTGGTAAACTAGGATGTCGCCACGAAATAGTATACTTTTTTTAGCAGCAAGAAAATGTCTACTAATACTGGTAGGTGTGGTCAGGTGCAATTGCTTCAATAGGGCCCTTCCATCCACGTCTGCCACTCCCATCAAATGATTGGGTGAAGGTCATGCCAATAGTGAAACACGACACAAATAGAGGGGATTTGTCCGGTTTTTCTATTTCTCTGGCTATAAGAGAGTCATTTCAACAGCAGGAAGGAAAAACCCTGAGACTATGGAGAGAAAACAGCCCCCAGTGGAGGATGTTTCGGATCCCAGTGGGAAGTGGCGGGCACACCAGAGTCACCACAGGCTGGTGCACTGAGACCAGAGACCATGAGACTGTGAGACAGAGGGGCCAGTGGGCTTCCCAACCCTCAGAGAGAGAGACCAGGGGACCACTTGGATGAGAGGCACGGCTGCTGGCTAATGAGAGGCACTACTATGGACCTAAGATTGGATCCTTATGCTTTATGTATCTGACTCAAGGTGGCCTGTTAACTTCTCTGACAAACCCCCATCACCCCGAGTACTGCCTGTGAGTTCTGTGTGGCCATGGCACCGTACACTTGAACCCAGAGGAGAAGCAGAATGCCAGGGGAGGAAGGGTTGGTGTCCAAATCAGGTAAAGAAGGCTAGGGAGTAGAGGCACATCTGACCTCTGCCTCAGGACGATGAGTCTTGGGCTAAGCATGGAGCTGGGTTCGTCTTTACCTTCCTGAAGTTGGAGGAGGTCAGAGAGAGCTTCTGCCCGCATGCTATTTCTTCAGGTAGGTCAAAAGGACATTTGAACATGGGCCACAATTTTAACTATGCAAAAAAAAGTATATGCACGTGCCTGAATGAAGATAAAACTTCTAAACGTTCATAGCAACATTGGTAAGTAAAACAAAAACTTGAACAGATACTACAATTCTAATCCTATAAAAATGCATAGGCCTGCACCCGAAGGTTAATAACACTTCACAAGACAAAATCTCATTCAAGAATTCAGATTCCAACTACTGTTTGGTTCCCCCCCCCCCGAAAATAGCTCTAAAAATAAAACAATGGAAACAGATCATATCATGTCCTTCCTAAAAGGCATACTATCCAGAGACCTCTGGCTACTACTCGTGATAACAGAGATGCATTCTGGGAGCCGGGGCTCCCTCAAGTCCACGTCCTGCCTCCAGTTACATTGAACTTCAGTCCCCAGTATTTTCGTCTGCAGTAGGATGACTACCAGCCCACGCACAGGATGTGAAGCTAATACAATCTCACGGGACTACAAAACAACCTCTCTGCTTTGGACACCTGCCTCCTGGCACACACCGACTCTCTGTGCCGGCTGTAATGGCAACTCTTTTAAAGGAAAGCATTTTCTTTGCCGGTTGTTTGTTGCGCAGCCCTGGTGAGCTCCATTTCAGAGCCCATGCGCTTTCATGAGAACGCAGTTAAGATGAACGACGTCGTTCGGGGGGGCCTTCACGGGAGGTTTTAAAATATGTTTCACGGGCCTCCTTAAGGAGATCCTATCTGGCAGAGTGATAACAGATTGATGGTAGTGACCTTCTTCGCATTCTTCTTAACTCCTTTTAAAATGAAATCAAGGCTCTTGCTGCTGAGGTCTATGGGCCCGGTGCCAAGACAGTGTAATGAGGGCTACATATCATCCCTCAACCTCAAGACCGTCAGTGCAGTTCAGCGGTAATGTGCTAATGCCCCTGAAAAGCGGGGCAAAAGGGGAGAGGCCCAGGAAAAACTTGCTTTCCCCATTCCCAGGGCCAATCTTCTTTCTACCCTGCTTGTCAGAAAGACAACGTTTCTGCATTACAAACGTGACACGACACTGGCATGACAGCCAAATGCTTCCCTGAGCATGCAGCTCTTTGTGTTTCACTTTAAACTGATGCTATGATATCTCCCCTAAATTATACACTTTAGCAGCAGTTCCTGATCTAAAACATTTATTGGTCTAGAATATATAGGAGCTTGAAATATTGTGATTCCCATTTCATAAACAAGCAGGTGATCATTTTCTTTAATTACACATTAATTTCAATGTATTACCTGGATTGGCAGTTATTGTTTTAACAGGGTGAGGATTAATGAACAGGTGTGCTCTGCTATAATCTGACTGAAGAATTACACATGATTCACTTCCGTCCTTCTCTCAGCCGAGTGACGTTACGAACATGGCCACGTTGCCTTACAGAGTACTTTTCATTTTCAAAGGATTTTTGAATCTGGGATGATTATCCTGGACACTTTCCCTTTGCTAGAACCTTCTAGATAATCCACAGGTCTGCAGCAGTACAACTCCTGATGCCCGTGTGTGTGTGTGTGTGTGTGTGTGTGTGTGTGTGTGTGTGTGTTTTCAATCAACGAGATACAGTGAGAGGTGGTGGGGTAACTATGGTCCTTAGGGAGGGTACCCATGAGCACTTCAAATGGTCTGCCTTCAGCACCTAACCAAAGAGCCAGAGGTTCAATGCATGCAGCAGTGCCGTGGAGGAAAGCTCTGGTGATCCACTTCCATAAATCACAATCATTAAAATCCTATGGAACACACTTCTATGCTGATGTACATGGGGTTGCTATGGGTTGGGACCGACTTAATGGCAACAGGTTTGGGGTGGGGAGGATTGGAATGAGACAGACCTGAGTTCTAGTCTCGGCACAGTCTCTGACTTCATGACCTTGGATGAATTATTCTGAGCATCGCTTTCTATACAACTGAAACGGAAGGGTACCACATTCCACCGGTGGCTGTTGGGAGAACTGAATAATATTTAACTTATGAAAAGGGTCTGGCACATAAAACAAACAAAAACTCAAGCCACACTCACCGGCATTGAGTCCACTCCAACTCATAACATCCCCCCAGGCCCAGGGAGCGCAGCTCCTTAGAGTTTGCAAGACTGTGAGTCTTTACAGAGGCAGACGGCTCCTCTTTCTCCCTCTGAGTGGCTGGTGGGTTTGATCTGCCAGCCTTGCAGTTAGTAGCCCAACACTGAACCCACTAAGGCACCAGGCTTCCTGGTCAGTAGCAAGTGTTAAACAAGACAACAGCAGCTATTTTTCCTCCCTCCTAAACATTTTCTTACTCCACTCAAATTTATTTCTTCTAAGTCTGGATTCTAAGAGGTATGGGGGAAGTGGAAAATCAAGAATAACCACCTCAGTCACCGAAAGTGTGCCAGGAGGGACTGGGTGGGTAAAATCCTAGACCTCTGCGCGGCAAAGCCCGCGCCAACACACAGCCTGCAAAACTCCACCCTGCTGCTGTCCACTGCAGGAGACTGTGAAGCCCTGCTTTGGGTCAACTCCAGAGCATCCCGGTGATTGACGGATTTACAAAACTCAAGAAGAAACTCATGTATATCATCACCAGGTTAAAAAATGGCTCCCATTGATCAGATCTGTTTGACCTTCTGGTACCCACACTCCTACCTGTCCCTACCGTCACCCCTGGTTGGTGCGATCAAGGGAATCCAGGAGGGAGTCTCATATGTGACTTGGGAGGCTAAGTCATAAAAGACATTGGAGTCCCTTGGTCTCTTAAAATCAACTGCTCTGGGGAAAATCAACCCGGAGGACACCCAAAAAGCACACTGAAGAGACCCATTGGGAGGGGCAGGCAGCCTGCCAGCAGTGACTGCCAGCCAGATGGAACCCTTAGAAGTAAAGCCTCTGGTCCTGGTCAAGCCAAGAGGTCAGTCTTGCCAGCCACTCTTGGGGAGAAAGGCACGTCCGTCTACTTCAGTAACAACTGAAAGCCTGGGAAACCCCGCGGCGGGGCAATTCAACTCCACCCCACGGAGCTGCTGAGTCCAAACTGACTCGAGGTAGTGGGCTTTGAATAAAGCGTTAGGGCAGCAGGGAAGAACTACACTGGGAGTTTTCTTAGCAGTAGTGACTTAATTTAGCCGCACAAAAAATGCTAACCTTTTTCTAAAAGAAATATATACCTAAACCCTGGATTCCTAGATCAAAATGAGTTATCACTTGGCATGGAGATAAAAGCATGACTTATAATGATGACTTTCGGCCAAAGATTCTGCACTCAGGGCAAAAAAAAGAGTTGAACTAGCAATTAAAAGCCTTCTTTTTTCCTCTCAATCCTTAAATTCTACACAGTAATCCTTAATTGAGAAGTTGGCATGTCAGTTCAATCCCACCCTAATACCTCAGCTGGTACCGGGTCAACCTCTTGAAGCGCTTTAACTGATGTGGCCACTGCTTCCCGTTGGTTCCCAGGGCTGCAGAGAGAAAAGGGAAGCAGGGAATGTGCCCTGCAGATGACAGCACAAGGCAAACGCTGACAACAGCCCTCCAATTTCCACTCCACTTCAGAAATGAGGACGACACTGTGCAGGCTGCTCGTTCCAGAACAAGGAGCCATGCAACTCTGAGAAGGCACCTAAAACTCACTGCCCTATACAGCCAAATAGAGCCCTCACAAGAGAGCGGAGAAGGTTCCCAGACAGACATTACCATGGCAAGAGCATGAACAACCTAGGTCGGTCCCAGATTAGTTGATTATTTGCTGTTCCTTTAGCTATTAAAAAAAAAAAAAGACCTGCTAAAGAATGTGCTGAGACACAAATGGGGTAAAAAGGACTTTGTAACTCAGTTGAGCCTGACTTACAATTTGCAACATATTTTACTGGACGTAGCTTCATAGCTTCCATGGCTTGTATTAAGCGCTCATACCTACTCAATAAATTTAGCCAAAAAGGAAAACTTCACAGCAGTCTGTCTTCTCATCATGAATGTCATTTCATCATGACATTTTAACTTGAAGTTGACCTTGGTATCCATAGAATCTCCGCAGCCTACTATCCTACTCCCCACTCTCACCTATAAATCTTTGTGCAAAGCCATCCAAAGGTTGGGAGTGCCTGCATAGGGTACACGGTGAATGCTCCTGGCTCTAGACCACCAGGAGGTGCCTCTAAAAAAAGGCATTGTGATCCACTTGTGAGAATTCTGTCACCAAATCCCTATGCAGCACAGTTTACCCTGATGCACATGGGGCCATAAGGAATTGGGAGGTACTCGATAGTAAGTGGTCTTCCTGGTATAAATGCAGAAAGAGTCCACATCCCTTGAAACAGGGGGACCACATAGTTTATCATCCAAGCTGGAACACTTTTAAGAGGGAAAGGGATTCTATTTTTAAAAATTACATGAGATCCAGAGATGTGTCTATGGGAACTCGCCCTGGGAAACCTGGGCATCTGGTCACCTTTCTTTTAAGCCTCCCAGGTAGACCTCAACGTAAGAAGTTGATGCAAGTCTTCCACATTCTCCCCAAAGGAACCTAAGTGTTGAAAAGACTGTTGAGTGCTTTCAGAAGCTTTTGGGTTTTGCCAATTGATTTTGACACGGTGGTGTGGGGGGGTGCTCTCTGACTTTCCCCTTACTGTCCCCTACTGCTCCTGTTTACCTTTGCCCGCCCACCCCACCCCCCACCAGCTGGGCAGAAAACAAAACAAAACAAAACATGCATCTTTTTAAAGGAGTCCTGTTTAAGCTTGTATGTTTTAAAACACAGAGATTGTACTGAATGGGAAAAAAAACCCCAAACTCAATTCAGACTCATAACAAGCCTGTGGGACAGGGCAGAACGGCCCCTGTGTTTCCAAGCCTGTAATGCTTGACTGGAGTAGGAAGCCCATCTCCCACACTGGATGGAAAGTGACCAACCACATTTTACCCCCAACTGCCCAAATCAAATACTGCTAACATTTCTGCAACTATCCTTCCAGGCTACTCTCAAGTTTCTAATCTTTAATTGTACTAGTAATATAGGACTATTTCCCTCTAAAATGTAGAAAATTAGAATCACAGTAACAGCACAAGCATCAAACTCACTCCCTTCCAGAAACAGAACAGCCACATTTCATTTCAATCTTACCCTCACTGGTGGCAGTGTGTGCTTGGTTTTCACTTTTTATTATGACGTGGATGAAGGTTTACAGAACAGATCTGTTTTCCAATCAGTGTTTCATGTACATTTTCTTTCATCTCATTGAATAATGATAGGATTCTTATATACAAGTTAAAAATAAGAAAACAATGGGTGAGAGACTGTAAGTGACTTTGTTTGGGAGCCAAATTTCAGCCCCAAGTACTTCCAGACTCCAAACTTGTTTCTTGTTCTGTTATATAATATCATTTCATTGATTCTGCACCCCTTCTTCCTGGCTTTTCTCTGCTGGTCAATCTAATCATTGTGTGGGTAATTTTCTACCTTCATATTCATTTGTAAATATTAACATAAAGTTTATGAGGCTTGATCTTCAATAAGACCAACGTTTGCAATGTTACCAATGCTGATGAGAAAAAAATTAGATCTTACAGAACTTTATTCATGGGAAAAGTAAAAATTTCCCTCCATCCCTCTACAAGTAAACCCAAGTCTACACCACTTCATTGAGAGACACGCAAGGAACATTTTGTCTCCTTGAAAACATGTAAGCACACAGACACACGAGTGGCCTTACAAGGCAACACCCTTTTCAACACGACCCAAAGAGCCAGTCACAATCATTGTCCCACCCCCCACCCCCGCTCTCTGGAGCCCCTCCAATCGACTGTCGTGCCCAGCACTTACCAAGCCTCTTTTACCAAGGTCACTAATGCCCACCTGTTTCCAAATCCCTAACTCACCTAACTCACACAGAGTACATAGCGTATGTTGCTGCTTCGTTCTTGAAACACTTCTCATCAGATTCTCATCCTGCTGCCTTGGCAATTCTTTTTTTTTTTTTTTAATCATTTTATTAGGGGCTCATACAACTCCTATCACAATCCATACACACATCAATTGTGTAAAGCACATTTGTACATTCATTGCCCTCATCATTCTCAAAACATATTCTCTCCACTTAAACCCCCGGCATTAGGTCCTCATTTTTCCCCTCCCTCCCCGCTCTCCTCTCCCTCATGAGCCCTTGATAGTTTATAAATTGTTATTTTGTCATATCTTGCCCTGTCCGACATCTCCCTTCTTCCACTTTTCGGTTGTCCGTCCCCCAGGGAGGAGATCACATATAGTTCCCTGTAATCGGTTCCCTCTTTCCTACCCACTCTCCCTCTACCCTCCCAGTATCGCCACTCACACCACTGGTCCTGTAGGGCTCATCCGCCCTGGATTCCCTGGATTTTCAGTTCCTATCTGTACCAATGTACATCCTCTGGTCTAGCCAGACTTGCAAGGTCGAATTCGAGTCATGGTAGTGGGAGCGGGGAGGAAACATTTAGGAACTAGAGGAAAGTTGTATTTCTCATCATTGTTACATCGCACCCTGACTGGCTCATCTTCTCCCCGAGACCCCTCCGCAAGGGGATCTCCAGTGGCCTACTAATGGACTTTGGGTCTCCACTCCGCACTCCCCCCATCATTCACTAGGGTAAGATTTTTTGTTCTGATGATGCCTTATACCTGATCCCTTCGACACCTCGTGGTTGCATAGACTGCCTTGGCAATTCTTCTCTGTCTCCTCTAACGGCTCTTCCTCGTCGTCCTGAGCCCTACATGTGGGGAACCCTCACCCTCGGCTTTCTTTTCGTCTCTAGTTACACACGCCCCTACGTGAGCTCATCCAAGTCTCTGCCGTAAGTGCTATCTATATGCAGATGAATATAAAATTGATGCCCCTAAACTTAAAACGTGTATGTATTTCTGTCTCCTTAACACAGGGCTGCATTAAGGTATATGAGGTCCAAAACATTGATAATCTGTGCTGACCCCTCCTCTGCTTACTCATCCATTCAAATAGGATATGCAATATGCACAAACACACACTTGTATTTATGTTCACCACCCATGATATAATTTCTTTTAAAACAACATCAATCATTTAAAAAAATGAATCTACCAGAAAATGGAAAATAAAATACATTAGTATAATATTTATTATCTAATATTCACTTAATTTATTTCCTCAAGAAACTATTCAATTTCCTTACATGAAGACATATAAATATTCTGATAAAATATAAATGCAATGTTCTGATAAGCACCCTTTGTTGCTTTCTTGGAAGACATATTTAGAAACACACAGTGCAGTAAAGTAGAAATATATTTTGTAAAATAAATAAATATTGGATTGTGCATGCTCTTAATGTTAATACCTCATTTATTACCACAGAGGGTACAATATCAAGTATTATGTCCCACGCAACAGACAATAAAAAACAAAGCTCATTTGGTACATAACTCAAACTTTTCAGATTAGATAACTATTAATTAATATCTCCAGTATTTCGGGGGTGTTTTCTATGCTAGCAATATATAAAATTATTACCCACATCAGTCGGATATTAAATGTATGCTAGATTATGTATATATGTATGCTAAATATATTTTAAAGTTGAAGTTAAAATATTATGGTTAATAAAACATAGAGCATAACGATGTGAATGCTATACAGCTAAGAATAGCTTGCAATGATCAACTTATTGGAGTTCCTGCACTTCTGCAGTTTATCTGGAACTAGAGTACCCATTGGCTGTTTGGCAGAAGATGCTCAATAGCATACCCTTGTGATTGTATCATGCCAAAGAACACTGCTGGCTCTCCTGCCTGGATCAGCAGAAGTGGAAGTACCATACAAGATGGTCCTCTCATAAAGGATCAGACCCCTTTTATCTATTAATAAAATCCACCTTTGACCACTAAACACTCAGGTTGGATCCAGGTGCATACTGTAGCAAGAGTTAGGCTCAACACCCCCACCCCCTTGCTTATCAAAAACAAAGAGTTGCTTCCAAGAAAGCCACCGAATAAGGAGTTTCAATTGTCCAGAAGGGGATCGTAGGGGACGTATCAAGGAAGATGTTGAAGTGGTAGGCTCCCTGTAGTTTGGTGCCCTTGTGGGTGCCTCGGAAGCTTGTATGTGAATTTCTTACCAGCCAGCACAGCCTCACACACTATGCTACTGTCCGTTTCCCTTAGTGCCCTGCCAGTTCCCTTCCACTGCTGCACTCACTTTTCCTGTGTCTTCCCTGCTTGGCATCGATGGGCCTTTTCTTTGGGCTAATGGTGCCCCTATTTTGTTGATGCCCTAAACATGTGTTCACCTCGCTCACTGGCAATCTGCCCTGGCCTCGACATCTCACGTTGTCCGTTACTGTTGGATTTATTTGGACTCGAGAGAGACACCATGTATGTTACAATATGAAGCTGTGACATAGGGCTTACAAAACTGATTTGACCTTTAAAAACAGAATGCCAGGCCTTTCTTCCAAGGTACCTCTGGGTGGATGCAACCACCAACCTTTCAGCTTGCAGTTGAGAAGTTAATAGTTTCCACCACCCAGGACTCCTTAATCCTCAACTCTATACATTCAAACCCTCAACTCTATACATTCAAACTCCTTAATCCTCAACTCTATACATTCAAACCCTCAACTCTATACATTCAAACTCCTTAATCCTCAACTCTATACATTCAAACCCTCAACTCTATACATTCAAACTCCTTAATCCTCAACTCTATACATTCAAACCCTCAACTCTATACATTCAAACTCCTTAGTCCTCAACTCTATACATTCAAAGTCTTGATGCTCTTCATCCTCATATGCAAATCCAAAATTCACAATGTCTAGAATGCAATCAAAGATTACTAGGTCTAAAAAGCAGAACCATCACTCACAATGGGAGCGGGGTATCAGTTAATTAAAATCACCTGGAACAGAGAGATACCAGATGCTAGAGTTAGCAGACAAAAACATTAAAATCGTTATAATAACTACACCCTATATGCTCAAAGAATTATAGTATGAATACATGTAGTGTCACTGACCTATAAAGGTTACAGAGAGGCAGTAACTGGATTAATAGTTTCTAAGGGTTGTGGCAGGGGAGGATGGAGGAAATGAGGTGCTAATAATAATGAGAAAAGAAAGAAGAAAATGCTCTAACCTTGATTGTGGTGATGACTACCCAACTCTTCTTCATGTGATTACACCATTGATTTGTATGATATGTGAGTTATACATCAATAAAACTCTTTTGAATGCTTTGTTACCTATATATTTACCACAATAAACAAAAAAAGGTAAGTAGGTTATAGAAAAAAAGTAAAGCCCCAAATCAAATTTCTATAAATGAAAAAAAACTATGTCTGAGATGAAAAATACAATAGACAGGATTAATGATAAATTAAACACTGTAGTAGAAAAGATATGGGGACTGGAAACATAGTAGCAGAAACTACCCAAAATGAAAAAGAAGAAGAATGATATTTTTAAATGAAGAGAACATAAGTTAATTACAAAACAATTTAAGCAGCCTAAATTAAATGGGTGCCATAAAGGAAGGAATGTGGAGATAGGGAAAATATTTTAATAGATACAATTTTTTATTAAATCTAAATTGAACTGAATTGAAAAACAAAACCCTATGAGGCTACAGTTCTAAATACGATTGAAATGGCATGGAAGTCACATACCTCTCCACTCTTTGGGCAAGTATTACAAATTGCCTTTTGTACTGATAAATGCCCAAGGGGCACATCTTTGTAAAATCCTGCCAGAAGACTTTGTTGTTCTGTGGGTTAAAAAGCCTGCGACTCTGCCTCGTGGTCATGGCGCTGTGCCTTTGTTGCCTCTCCACGTGGGGATGGTAGAATTTACAGAGCTAGGGGAGTCATACCAAGTAAATTCATGGTATCACAGCTATCAGCTAATTTGACCAATTTGGTAACTAGACAACACTTTACTCATCAAAATGAGCCCCGGTTAGTGAGCTTAGCCATTCAAATCCACCAGCAGCTCAGCAGGATAAAGATGAGACTGTCTGCTCTGTAAAGATTTCCCACTCAGAAATCCTACGGACCACTGCTACTCTGCTGTATCGGGTCCCCAGGAATCAGATCTATTTGAGTGAGTATAATCTATTCTCTAGATATTCAAATGGTAGTGGGTCACGCATCAAAATCCTATACACATTATTGTGGCATGCACACGGAGCATTACCAAGGCAGAACACATCCTGGGCCAGAAAGCTGGTCTCATTTGATTTAAGACATCCCATCATGTTCAGTTCTGTTGCACACATAGGCCCTGTGAGTCAGAACCAACCGGACCCCACCAGATCTACAGCACCTAACAACAAAAGACATCTCAGGAGTACTCGCTCCCTAAAATCAGATTTATTCAGAAACCAAGCAACAGGAAGGACATCTCGGGACCAACACCCCCCACCCCACCCCCACGCACACACTTCTGCATAAACCATGGATTACAGAAGCTAAAAATAAAGTTAGACACTATCCTGAATTAAATGAGAATGAAAGCACACCCACATCGGTTTGTGGCGTGCGCTAAAGCAGCAGGTCAGGAAAACGGACGAACTAAGTGTCTGCAGGAGAACAGGCGAAAGGTTTCACACCAACGAGCCCAGTCTCCACTTTAAGAAACAAGAAAAACAACCGCAAAGCCATTAGGAAACAACCGCAAAGCCATCTGGTCATAAAAATGAGCAGAGCATCAATTGAAAAACTGGAAAACAGAAAATCAATTGAATTGGGGAGGGGAGAAGCTATAAGTTTCTTTAAGTTTTGTTAAGATAATCAATCATTTCATCCATCTCCACACAGAATGATCACAAAAATAAGAGAGAAAATGCAAATCACCAACATCATGAAGGAGACAGCGCAATGTAGTCTATAGGCATTAGAAGTATGAGGGAATGTCATGAACAACTTTATTGTCAAAATATTAGCAACACAGCAATAAAATAATTTTAAAAAAATATTAGCAACACAGATTAAATGAACAAATTTTGAAAGACACAAACTTTGAATGCTTCTTAAAAAATAAACTGACAAAATGAGTGATCCGGGGTCTAATAGGAGCTAATTTTATCATTTAAAACTTCCCCACAATGAAAACACTACATGCAAACAACTTTACTGGTGAATACTACTAGGCATTTAAGAAAGACAGAATACCAACTCTACACAGACTCGGAACATTGAAAATGAGAGAATGCGTTGCAACTCACTGTATGAAACCAGCATTTGGATGACACCCAAAGCAGATCAACAGAAGGCAATGCAACTACAAATCAATGTGCCCTGTGAATATATGTGAAAATATTTTAAACAAAATTTGCACTAAGAGAATCTCACATGATGCATAACATGTTAGCATATCATAATCAATGGGTTTCAAGATAGGAATGCAAGCTTAGGTTAAAATCCATAGAATTTGCCATATAAACAAATGTTAACAAGAACAACCATAGGATCATCCCAAGAAAGCTAGAAAAAGAATTTGACAAAATCCAACACCTGTTCCCGGTAAAAACTCAGCAAATTAGGAATAAAAGGAAACTTCTGCACCCTGAAAAAGAGCACCCCTGAAGAATCTACAGCTAATCTATTCGGGAAGAAAGGAATGTTTTCTTCTATGATCAGGGACAGGAAGGCCTGCTCTTACCATTTCACTGTACAGGAGGATCGAACCAGTGCAATAATTCAAGATAAAGAGGCACAAAGGAGTCGGCCAGAAAAAGCAAAACCATCTTTACTGGAGGATACCATCTCGAAAACCTAATGAAATCCTCCCCCAAAGTTAAAGCCGTCATAAATGAGTTTAATAGGGTGGCAGGATACAAGATCGATATACAAAAATTGATTGTGTTTCTATACTAGTGGCAAACATCCAGAAATATAAAAATTGTTTAATTGTTAAATAAAAAAGACCACCAAAAAAGAAAGAAAATGGTGGTTAACTCTGCCAAAAATGTGAAAGTACTAATCAGAGAAAACTTCAAACTATTGCTAAGATAGAGAAAGCCTAAATAAATGGAAGTTACGTAACATTTTTGTAGAAATTAGCTAGCTGATTCTAAAATTCATAGAGAAATGTACATGAATCAATAATACTTTTTAAAACCCTACCTGATTATTATATAGTTATAGAATCAAGAAAGAAGAAGCACATAGAACAATAGAAAGAAATGAAGTCCACAAAAAGACGTGGTTCAAAAATACACGAACAACTGATTCTGTACAGACGTGGAGGAAGCGCCTTTTCCGCAGAGATTGCTGGGAAGGTTGAATATATATTTACAAAGAGTTGAAGGTTGATCCATACCTTGCACTATATAGGTGAAATGAACTCGAAGTAGGTCATATTTCTAAATGTAAAATCTAACCAAACCTTTAGCAGAAAACATAAAAGAAAAAAGTTCCTAGATGCAGCCCTAAATGCAAGCTCCATAGAAGAAAATTTGATAACTTGAATCCCATCACTTGAAATTCCATCAATGTAAAGTTTCATTTCTCTGAGAGCACTGTTAGAAAAGTAACAGACAAGCCACAGCATGGGGAAAATATGTGCAAATCATGTACCTGATAAAGAGACTTGTCTTCAAAATGGGGAAGGGCTCTTCAGTGGAAACGCAGACGCAGGTGACGAGAAAGCAGCCCCATTTTTTAAAGAAGACGCTTCACTGGAGAAGATGAGCAAATAGTGGATAAGGACACAAAAGATGTACAACATCATTGCTCAGCTGAGAAATGCAAATTAAAACGGCAATGAGTTAAAGTGGGTAGCACACCAAGCACTGGCTAGAATGTGGATGAACTGGAATGATCACACATAGCTGAGGGGAGTGTAAAATTGTCAAATTTGGGGGAAACAGTACTGGATTGCTCAACAGTTAAACACGCGGCTACTGAGTACTATAGCCATTGCACTTGAAGATGTTTATCCAAAGCCGAAAACAATCCAAATGTCCATCAACCCTGGTGAACTGATAACGATTGTGATATAAGTCCATGTGCCTATCATGTGGGATATCCAGAGTTTACTACTGGACAGCAAAACAGAATGAACAAATAATGCAGTGGGTATTTTAATCTTACAATAATCATACTGAAGGAACCTCGGGGCAAAAATGAGGAAGTACTATAGGCTTTCCATTAACCTCTAGAAAACACAAACCACCCCACTGGCAGAAGACAGCTCAGCAGTTGCCTGGGGACAGGAAAGGACAAAGAGGCACAGCAAAGAGGAATTGCAGAGGCATAAGAAAGCTTCTGCGTGTGATTAATGTGTTCATTATCTTGATTGTTGTCATAGCTTCCTTTATTTGCTTTTAGAGATCCCTGGTGTCACAGTGGTTAAGTACTCAACTGCTAACTGAAAAACTGGCCATTCAAACCCACAGGAAGCTCCAAGAGAGACCTAGGAGAGTCTGCTCCCAGAAAGACTAGAGACGGAGCAGTCCTACCAGGTGCTACTCTGTCCTGCAGGGTCACTATGAATCAGCACCCACTTGACAGCATCTCTAAAACATTTGTGTGTTGTTATTGTTGCTGTTGTTTGGGGGGATTAATATGTACGTATAGATTTTCGTATATATATATAGTTAGATGCACGGAAGTCCAAAAGTATTGGACGAGGGTTCCAGCTCAGACGTGCAGTGTGTTTATTTCGAACAAACGTGTTTAAAGCATGTCTCTGCTCTAAGTGGATGGCTGTAGACAAGTTCTCTCAGGAACGTGTTTGTCTTGGACTCTAGGTACCTTCAAAACATAGGACCAAGCAAAATAGTAGCTTCCTGGGGAATCTGCTGACCAGTTAAATTCAAGGCCAAGAGGTCAGTTCAGAAAGATTATGGTGGCTATTTGTGTGTGTGTGTATCAGGGACGAGTTACTACAAAAG
>NW_022103900.1:27388348-27390121 GCF_000313985.2 Echinops telfairi
TTAGAATCCCTTAAGCATCCACACACACACACATACACACACACACACATACACACACACACACACACACACACAGTCACAATGACGTGGAGTAAACTGAAGGGCACATGGCGAGGGACACACCGCCTTCCAAAGTGTACAGGCCCTGAGGGAGGACCTGTCAAGAAACATAGCCTCATTTTTTGATGCTTTTGTTTAATAAAGGTTTCTAGGACTTTTTTCTAGGTTTTCTAGGTTTTCTAGGTTTTCTAGGTTTAAAAGTTTCTAGGACTATTTTACATACCTTGATATGTGTTATTATATATATAGAGAGAGAGACTACACAACAGGACTTCTAAAAGTGCATAAACAAATGGTATGAAAGGATAAGGAACATTTTTCATGAACTCTTAGTAGCCCCTCATATATGTTGACATGCATCCTAAAGGTTAATGGTTCAAATCTACTCATCAGTACAGTGGGACAAAAAATACCTGTCATCTACTTTGGATAAGATTTTAGCCAAGAACATCTCAAGCTACAGTTCAACTCTGTAATAGACAAGGGGTCACCGTGAGTCGGAATCAACGCGACAACTAACCACACAGACAGACAGGCAGAGTTAAGTACTCAGCGAGGCAGTGGAACGTTGGTGGTCAGATGGACCCAGAGGCACCTCAGAAGAAAGACCTGGAATCTATTTCCTGAAGTCCACAGCCACTGAACACACGATGGCATGCAGTCCTACCCTGACAAATGGGCTACCATGAGTTATCCGCACCCCACACACACAAATGACAACTCCACTGAGAAAAAATCACAAATACACCATGTCAGCGCGCATGCATTTACGTACACAGCATTTATATACACACACGTGTACATATGACAAGGCTCCAAAACATTTGTGGAAACATGGAATTAAAAGACAGTGGAATTTTTCCACAAGTATATGTCAAACGCGAGAAATGACACACTTTAAATGCATACGTCTTGTTTTAGATCAATTATACTGGAAGAAAAATAACATAAAAGCCGTTTTAAAAAAATAATAAGGTTAGGTTGCCCTTTTGCCGAGCTAAATTTTGGCCTGATTGCAAAAATTTTCTTGAAGAGCAGTTAGGAACAGACTGACATTGTTAAGCTTAATGCTCTGTGAAATAGTTTAAACTAATTGTTTCAAAGGCCTGTGGCAGCAGTTTTCGGAGATTATATCAAATGACACTGTTCTCCTTTGTGCAAACATAAACTAATGTTGCCCCGTGATGGCAAACAATGCGCGTGCTGCTGTCATGTCGATCACGTTCAGACCAACAGCTGACGATGCTATCTCACCTCAAGAGGTCTGAGAACGCCATGCCTTGGTCGCCGGGCCATGCTTGTCACCTGTCATTAAGAGCAAATCTAGTCTCCCACCAAGGGAAGCAGAGATTTGAAGTACTGGTGGAATGGTCTCTGAGTGTGTGCGAGGAAGATGAGAGAGAGAGAGAGAGAGAGAGAGAGAGAGAGGAGAGAGGCACAGGGGCAGACAAAAAGAGATCTGAGTCAATAACTGTGTTCATCTTCTGACATTTTCTGGTTTTAAGTTTAACTGTGTTCATCTTCTGACATTTTCTGGTTTTAATTTGGTCATTTCTTCCTGACAGGAAAAAACCAGAAAGCCATGGGGTCAATTACTTGAACTTCTAAATACTTCCCCTCTCGCCTACAACCAAGGAGAAGGTTGCTGGGATTCTTAGCTCTCCCAAGTTCATGCCTCAGCTTTAATTTATGGAGCAAGCACACAGGCATGGC
>NW_022103900.1:27390221-27411149 GCF_000313985.2 Echinops telfairi
GGTCACACATAGGGTGTGCTCTGCCACTAACTGCAGGGCTGGAAGTTTGGAGCCACACAGTGGATGCTTGGAAGAAAGGTGTGGTGATCCACTTCTAAGAGAATCCAAACCAACTGCCATCAAGGTGCCCCTCACCCACGGTGACTGTGCGTGTGTCTGTCCATGGAGAACTGAGTCAGTCCCACGGGGTTTGGGATGGGGGCGAGGGGAGGGGGGAGAGTAGATCTCCAGAAGTTTTTCCTGAGGGCTTCTGGGGGAATTGGAATGGCCAGGCTTTGGTTGGCTGTTCCTATGGTTGTTAGGTGCAGCTGGGTCTGTGTTGACCCAGAGACCCTGCGTACATCGGAACAAAACCCTATAGGACCCTGTGCCGTCATTAGAGGACAAGTGTCCACATTCCGACCAGCGCGGCGTTCACTGAAAACCTGGTGGCGTGCAGTTGTACTCTGCCACACATGCAGTCACCAGGAGCCAGACCCCACTCAGCACCGGTGGGTACGCACCCACACAGAGACACACGAGCATACGAGGGGGTACCGCAGAACACCCGGATGTGATGTGATGGGGGAGTGCAGGTAGGGTTCCTTCCACCAGGCCAGACTGTTAATCAAGCTTTCTATTTAGAGGTTCTGAAAAGATTGCATAACACTGTGTGACAAAAAGGCCTGGTTTGTGGCAGACGGGGTCCTGGGTTTGCCACAATGACAATGCACCTGCTCACAGAGCCATCTCAGTGCACCCATTTTTGGCAAAAAAACCAGCATGCCTCTCTTGCCCCATGCACCTTCCTCAGCTGACCTCGTTCTATGAGACTTCATGAAAGGACAGGGGTTTGATGTAAAAGAGGTGAAGAAAAAAAATGAGGGAGGTGCTGTCAGCCATGCAAGCATTGAGTTTGAAAAATATTTCCAAGAATGGAAATGCAGATGTGACAAATGTAGTAAGTATAATGGAGAGTACTTTGAAGGGGCTAAGTTTGTTTTGTGAAAATTTAAAAAGTAAATATAGAGCTTTGAAGTAAACTTCTGGGGCTTTTTTGGTACCCGCTCATACTTGTGTGTTTGGGACCAGGTTCCCCTAACAGCGGGGCACACGTTCCCTGTCCCTCGCATCTTAGCAGAGGAGACGTGGTCACGAGCCCGGGTTCTTAACTAGGCGGTGATCAGTCCTCACACTCAGTCACTCTCGCTCACGCTTGTTTTCGTGCTGCCCAGTGAGTGTGTCCTAAACCCAGGCAAGGCCGGTGGCGTGTGGACAAAGCAAAAAGATGGGGTTCACCGCTGTGACTCCACTTCTTAAATCACAGCTCGTTCCTCTCACCTATTGATTTTAATCCGTCACTTTGGGTCCTGAAGCTTCTGACCCCTCACAGAGTGCCAGCTGCCTGCAGCTCCGGCTTCTCCGGCTCTGCTGCTCTCCTGTCCAGCCAACAGGACTTTGTTCTGGACTAGCATGAAGGACTGAAAAGAATCAACCGTGGAATAACTGTGTGTCTGTGCTGTTCTGTTAGGTGCCATCATGTCCCTCCCAACTCACAGTGACCCTGTGTACAAGGGAAGGAAACACTGCCAGTCCTGCACCATCTTCAGTCATTGCTGCTGCAGTTCGCTGTTGTGGTGACCACGGTGCCTGTCCATCATGGCCTGGAGCGGCTTCTTTTGCACGAACCTTCTGCTTTACCAAGCATGGTGCCCTTCTCCTGATACACGTCCACAGGCGTGGCCATGTTTGACCAGTCGCGAGGAGCCTTCTGGCTGCACTCCCAACACGGATGTGTTCGGGATTCTGGCAGCTTTTCACCGACACCGTCATTCAAAGCAAACTCCTAGCACCATCTCATCCCATGGGAGTTCCCGCCTTCTGGGGTCCCACCAACAGCCTGTCTTCTGACTACAGGTCCAGATGGATTCAGAGTTCAGAAAACTATGAAATACTCCAACAACTAGGGAGCAACATTGGGGCCCCCAGGTAGTCCTACGGCATCTTGATCCAAAGGGGAAATAAGGGCCCACTTTGGCAGCTAAGCCCCGAGTGAGTGCATGGCTTGGTGTGGTAGTCACCTAGTCTGGTGTCAATTTAAGGATTAAGAGTGTAGGAGTGGAGTCTAGGCTGTCAATCTGGAGACAGTCAATGAGACTTCTGTGTGGGCATGGCCTTCTCAAGAATTCTGGGAAATCTGGTACTTGAAGACATCTCTCTCTCTGCTGCTCCCTGGGAGACACTGCAGAAGACAAGCCACACGGAGGCAACCAGACCTCTGAAGCCACAGAGAGACCCCTCCCAGTGCTGAGATGCTTACAACGCCACTGGACCCAAAGACTTTCTACCCACCGGCCTGTGATCGCCCTGCCTTGGCTTCATTGCATGTGTTTTGTGAGTCTGAAGAGGACTTTATAGATTGGATTCGGACATGTGGGCTAGTATCAGACTTATGGACTTGGACTAGACTGGGTTGGGATGCTTTCTTAATGTACAATTGCTCTCGTATATAAACCTCTTCCTTATACACACATGTGTGTCCATGGATTTGTTTCTCTAGTCTCCCCAGAGCAGCACATTGGTGAGAAGATGGTGTCTTCGTGAGCATTGAAAAGGGGCCTCCCTTTCCAAGGCCAACAAAGCCCTCTGTCAAGCAGCACATGGATTGCATGTCAGCCCCAGTTAACCCTCTGGCTTGCTCCCTCCGTGCAATGGACAATGGGCACAAGCACACAGGGTGGCCTTGCCAAGCAGTACCTAAGGCTCAGCCATTTCCTCTAGGACCAACTCTAAGAGTTACCCACGGTGACCCTCCTTGTTATGCCTTTTCAGTCCCCGCCTCTGGGCTGCGTGGTGGTGGCTCAGCTGTGCTTCTGGGGATGCAGACGGGGGAGTGTTGGAGCCAAGGAAGCACAAGCACGGTGCCTGGTTTCCTGTGCCTTTGGTCCTCCACCACCTGCTACATTCCAGAGCGGGCTCTGCTGAGAAGCACCCTGCATGGGGAGGGTTCACTTTCTCTGCATGCTTCGGATCTTGACTAGTTGAATCATTAGCCAAGTTTGGAGGCATGCCAAGAGCACATGCTAATGAACACGAAGTCAAGGTATTACTGAAAGCAGCAGCGCTGACAACAAGAGGGCGTATTGTTTAAGTAAATGGGGTCTGATTACCTGAAAAGACAGCTCTGACCCGCATGATGAATGCATCAGCAAGGGTTGGTTCAAGCAACAAATGTGCAGATTAAAAATGCCACATTGGTGGGGGGGGGGGGCTGCTGCACAGGAGGGGCACGGGGGAGGGATGGGGAAGCAGATTTGTACGTTTGTCACCGCATACTCTGAAGACTGGGTAACTCACACTCCAAATGCCACTGTGATTTTTTTTTTAGACAAAGATTCTAAAAGGTTGGTAAGTTCAAAGATGAATTCATTTAGCCTCTCACGGTATTTTTTTTAACAGCCCTTGTAAATAAGAGCTTTGACGCATCCAGCCCACTGAGCCCTGAAGAGGAGGGTAAGGAGGAACGAGACAGATGAACTAGACTCTGCTGAGCTGTCCGCTTTGTTTGGAGGTGGATTTCCTACAAGTTCCTCCAGCTCAGTCCCACAGCTCACTGCCGCTTGGTGATAGGACAGGGGGATTTGGGGGAGGAAAGAAAGAGCCTCTTTTGTCCGACTTCTATGAAAATATATCTGACTGCAGATCACCCTTTCTGTCCCAAACTCCGGGCCCCCCTTTACTGCCAATGCCAAAGGACACCTACCTGAGACCTACTCGAGAAGCCCCCAAGAGCTGCTTTGGGGTCAGTCTTGCTCATAAAGAAAGCATCCCTCTTCCTAGGTGTGAAACGAGCCACTGGCCTCCATCGGAGTCAAGTCCAGCCAACTGGCAATGATCACCAGGGCACGTATTAAGGAGGATTCGGGGATAGCACCCTGTCCCACAGGGAAATGGACTATGGTTGCTAATCGTTTTAAATTTGAGGTGACCCAGTTTAGATCATCAGGCTGTCTATCATGCTGCTATCCTTCATCAGCAATTCCAGCAGGCATCCGTGATCAATCTTGCCCTCACAGAACACACACATTTACATAAATGTGATCCTCCTCATACCAAACATAATGGGGGCAAACTGCTCATTTAGAACCACAGCGCTGAAACCATGGAAGAGACCACTCCTGCTACTGAGAACAGGCCTATGGGGCATGCATGAATCTAGGGAATAACTCCTGACCAACAGGCCCGGGGCTTTATTAAATGCCACTCGACTGCTCAAAAGCTTACAATCAATCTAATGCGGGGCCTGGTCTCACCCCACGTCTCTGGGTTTAAGACATTTATCCGTGCGGATCAAGAGTCAGTCTTAGATTCAGCATTGGTGAACACACTGAGTTTTGGAGAACTCTGGGAAGCCTTGGGCTGGGTCTAGCTGCATCTTAGTGACCCAAGAGTCATTGATTAAGCCTTTTGGGACTGTGACATTCGATAGTGGTTCCATTGGGTTCCAAGCTGGTGCGGAGGGGTGGGAGTGGCGCGGTCCAACAGAACACGTGCCTCTCGCTGGCACAATGTGATCCTTCGTTGCTGTTAGTTGACAAGCCGGCTCTAATTCACATTGCCCTTACTTATATACAAAGAACAAAGTGCAGTGTGGTCCTGCAACTGTCTGCATGACGGTTGGTAGGTGTGAGTCTACAGCTGTGCTCATTGTGTCCGGCTACTTCAAGGCTACTTCACAGCCATTGTTTTCACTGAACCTCCGCTTTACCAAGGATGAAGTCCTTCTCCAGTGACTGGTCTCTCCCAAGGACATGTCCAAAGGCAGTGAGTCAAAGTCTCGTCATCCTCACTTCTAAGGGCTGTTCTCCGTGTATTTCTTCTAAAACTGAGCTGGGATCTTACCAGGGCGTCAAGTTGGTTCCTTCCAGCTTGACCGCCTACTGAAGGTTTTATTTCCACCCCAAATGGACAGAGTCAGAACCTATACTTTTACAAGCTCTGCAGATGATGCTTCTGCATTGCAGAGTCATGTGGGGATCTATCAGAATCATTGGCGATCATGTCCAAATGTAGATTCCAATTCAACTATACTTGTGGTCATGACCATCCTGAATATACCCTACCTCATCAGTATCTGGGAGGAAATGAACAATTTCAGAGGTCGAAGCAGAAGGAATAGGCTTGAATCTTACCATAGGTCATGAACTAGAAGAAGGCCATTAGGCAGTGTAGAGGCCCACTCTGGTCTCAGAAATAGCTAGTATCCTGTCCTAACCCTGTCCCTCTGTCCTCACCCTGAAGGGCTGCTCTCCCAGGTCTCCCCAGGCCACAGGATGCAACAGAAAGTCTTCTACACAGATGAGCCATAGAAAATATCGATCTCACCAAAGCGCAGACAGCACACTTCACAACCTCCACCCGTACGTAACCAGTTGTATTCTGGTTGGAGAGGGGGCGCGAATGATCATTAGACATTGGGAACATTGACTTGCGCAATTGTTCTGGCAGCCAGTCAGGAATCCAGGAGGCATGCTAAACCACTGATCATTGCTGTGACAGTTCAATATGTGGGAAAGGCATGTGGGAGCTTTGTGAGAGTGCAGGACGAGGCGGTGCATCCAAGCCCAGTCATCTTGCGTTTGTCTGAAACATTCCACTGTGAGGCAGCATGCTCAAAAAAATAAAAAAAATATCAAAGTCCCAATGTGCCCATGCATTAGATATGCTCAGCTTTTAGAAACAATGAAAGAAATCAACCTATTTTTACAATTTCCTCGCAAGCCATGTTCTTTACAATTCACAAGGAATATAGCCTTCCAATGCATGGATTAAAACAACTGGAGGATGTGGAAGTTAGAGAACCCTCAGAGGGATTCAAATAAGGAGGTCTGAACTTACAAACAACGGTACTTCTGCACAAATGTGCATCAAAGGAATGCAGGAAAAGCTCTGGGAACAGGTGTCATCCTTCCTACGGTTATCCACTACCTCAAAAAGAAACCACAGGGGGAATAGTGTTTTAGAAGTATCATGTTTTTTTCCACATATAATGCACCCACATAAATAATACACACAGTCAAATAATGTGCTTATATAGCATGACTGTGACAATTAGGTTTATTGCGCCAACCTGGCCAATGGAAACATGTGAGATGAATCGAATGGCAGTTTAATTGGAGGGCAAAGAGATAAATGGCTCTGCAAGGCCCTCCCCCCTCTCTTTTGCTCTCTGGTGATCAGAGCATGTGCTGCTGCTATAGTAGGTTATCTGCCTCACCCTGTGAGCTATACTACCTGTGGGCCAGGCCAACCCATGGATCATGTTGCTAGAGGTTGAGGCTCCTTCGAGACCTGCTTCACCATGCTGCATGCTAGTGCATACATTGCTTGAGCTTGTGGCTGATGGATCCTGTCACCTTGCATTGCTTGAGTTTTATCTCCCACCCGGGGCCTGCTTCACTAAGTCCCTGAGCTACTGGCTGTTGGTGACCCACCCTGCTGCTTGCTGCCTGTGGGCAGACTCTGCTTGCTTTACTCCAAGGAGGACTCTGCTATCTGCTTCTTTGACCTTGGACCCAGCAACCCACGTGAGTTGCAGGACTTCCAGTATATTAACTGTTCCATGGAAGTGAGTGGAATTGAGCCCTCTGTACTGCTGTGTGGACTAGTTAGATGTTATATTCCTTATCACTGTATAAACCTATCCATATATATATATATATATACCTATATGGTTATAAGTGTCCTGCTTTCATTTCTCTAGAGAAGCCTGCCTAACACAATGGCTAAGGAAGACCGAAGAAGAATGAATGCATTGGACTATGGTGCTAGTTAAGACTATTGAAAGTACCATGCACTGCCCAAAGAACAAACGCATCTGTCTGAGAAGAAGTACAGCAGAATGGCAAGGCCGGCAAGGCTTCCCCTTACGTACTTGGGCCACATGTCAGGAGCCCCTACAGAAGAATATCATTCCCGGTAAAGCAGAGGGAAAGACCCTCAACTAGCTGGATTGACGCAGCGGCTGCAACGATGGGCTCGAAGCTCCCAACAATGGTAGGGATGGCACAGGACTGGGCCGTGGTTTCTTCTGTTGTAGAACAGGTCACTATGAGTTGAAACTCTTTGACGACATCTAACAACAACCTACGCAGAAATGCATTGTGGAGGGAAGTATGGTTAATACTCTCTGGAGGGAGGGAGGAAGACAATGGAGCTTCCAAAGCAGCATGCCCACAGGATTTCAGGCTGCCACTTTCTGATGGATGCACAGCTCCAAAGATTTTATGGACAGTAATAACAATAAATGATACTATTTTTAAACACCTGTTTTCTACATCCTAGATGGTGAAATTGGCCAGCATGTATGGTTGGCTCCAAAGAGGATATGCACCTAGTTCCACATGTTTTAAGATCTGGTCCAAGAACAACTCTTGTCCTAGTAGTTGACCTGGCTAGACCAGATGATGCACAGTGGGACAAATGGGAATTGGAAACGCAGGGAATCTAGGACAGATGAACCGCTCCGGACCAGGGGTGACAGTGGCGATACCAGGAGGGAAGGGGGGTGTAGAAAGGGGGAATTGATCACAGGGAGCTACATATAACCTCCTCTCTGGGGGATGGGCAGCAGAGGGGTAGGTGAAGGGAGACGCCGGGCAGTGTAATATAAGATATAATAATTTATAAATTATCAAGGGTGCATGGGGGAGGGGGGCAGAGGAAGCTGGGGGGAGGAAAATGAGCTGATTCCGGGAACCCAAGAGGCAAGCGAATTTTGGGAACGATGAGGGCAACAAATGTATAGATGTGCTTTACACAATTGATCTATGTATTGTGATGAATTTTATGAGCCCCAATAAATTGATTTTTTTTTTTAAAGAAAATTTTAAAATAGCCTTTTTAAAAAGAGAAAGAGCTTTTTAAAAAGCAAAGAGAAAGCTGCTGACTTATGTTTTTCAGTCTTTAACTCAAAAAGATTCTTTCCTTTCTCCTCCTGATGGAATTTATCTACCTAGACTAATAAATCCTTCAATCAACAACTTGTTGTCTGCCCCCACCTGCAGAATGCCTATAGAAAAAAAAAACAAAAAACCAGCCACCCAGGGATGCTGAGAGGTTTAATTATTGCCTGGGAAGCAACACCCTTTCCAGGGATCTTTAAGGCTGATTTTCATAATTACTGACTGATTGAAAGTAGGGCTTGCAAGAAGTTAGACTCATTTCCATATTAATATTAAGTCATGATTAACGCAGCGTAGGACCCTAGTACAGGATCAGAAGGCTCAGACTAAATAAAAATAAATCTGACAGAGCAAGTAAATTTGCTACTTGTCTTTCAAATGATTTCCACTCATTAACTAGCACACAATATAAACTTATAGTTGTGCCATGATAATGCACCCAAAGCGAATCCAGGCAAGTACCAAAGGGATGCAGCAAGCACAAGGCCTCAGACCTGAGGATTCCTTATATTTTCCATCTCTCTCTCTCTCTCTTTCTCTCTGCCACCCCCCTAATTCTTCTTGTACTGTTCTTGCATTCAATAATTCTCATGCTCCCCATCTTTCTTTACCTCTCATTCCAACACCGTCTCTTGAGCTCTTCCTAATCTTCTGCTAGAGACTAAAGGGCTTTGGTCGCTGTGGTCCTGGCCGTTAGGCACTGCTGAATCCGTCTAGACTCCTAGTGGCCTATGTGCAGCAGAACGCCCCACCACCCAATCCTGCACCGTTCTCACAACTGTTACTCTGGAGCCTAGAGGTACAGCCATTGTGTCAATCCACCTCATCTAGGGCCTTCCTCTTAGTTAAAGATCTTCCACTTAAACAAGGATGATGTCATTTTCCAGGGACTGACCTCTTTTGAGGTCAGTCTCTTTTGCTTTCTGGTGATCAGAGCATGCTCAAAGTACATAAGCCAAAGTATTATTTGCCCCCAGTAAATTTAACCCCAGTACATTATGCTGATGTCCTATGCTCCGATACATGTGAATTTAGGAAATAAGGTCTTGCGCAAGAGGCTAAATTAGCCTGAGGTCACAGCAGAGCATGGTAGGTCTTAATCCAATCGGAGTGGTAATTTTAAAAGAGGAAACGAGACGTCGTCGGATATGAAGGGAGGGAAGATGAGCAAGTGACAAAAAAGTTTAATGCCACAAGCCAAGAGAGACAAGAAGGATCTCCCTGTGCAGGCTAGCAGCCCTGAATTTGGACTGCTAACCCTGGTGTTGTCGTGGTTACACGTTGGGATTCTAACTGTGAGGTCAGCACTCAAAACCACCAGTCACTCTGGGGGAGAAAGACAGGGCTTTCTCTACTCCTATAAAGAGCTACCATCTGGGAAGCCCTCAGGGACAGTTCTCCCCTGTCCTCCAGGGTCTGTGAGTTGACACTGACTCAATGGCAGTGAGTTCTAGTGAGAGGCTCTAGGAGATGTGACACAGCATTTATGTGGTTTAGAAACCACTCCCTTTATAGCAGCATTAGGAAACCAATACATACTCTCCCAGGCAAGCTTGCCCTGTGTCTCAGGCACAGTGTCTGTCTGGTGCTTGCTCCCATCTCCCCGCTCATATGTTTGCTTCATTCCCTCCCCCCACCCTCACAATGGTAGAATCTAATGGATTCAACACCAAAAATAAAGTAATAATTAATCAGATTAGCTAAGAGTAAATAATTTTTATTGTTCAACCTAAGTGCATACAAATCACTTAACACTGCTGTGTTTAATCAAACTACCATTTGGGGAGAAGAAATGCCCTGCTAGATACACACATTTTCACAGTGAGCAGGAAATGTCTCCGACATTATTTATCTGAGAGAACAGTCTCAAATGTCTTCAACATTATTTATCTGAGAGAGCAGTCTCAAAAGGGAGGGTAGGATGGGGGAGGGAGGAGCTGATACCAAAGGCTCAAACAGACAGAAAATATTTTGAAAAAGATGATGGCAATATATGTACAAATGTGCTTATATTTGTACAATACATATTTGTACAATACCGATGTATGTATTGTTATAAGAGCTGTCAGACCCCCAAATATAATGATTTATTTATTTTTTTTAAAATCAGTATCTCTTTGAAACAAGAAAGGAAAAGCCCTGATCTTTATCTGACTAGATCAGCTATGACCTCTAGGCCATAATTTTCTGAAACAATTTTCATGAGCATTAGAAGTTACATGACAAACCAGAATAATGCCAAGAGACATTGTGAAAAATCTCTCATTGTTATGAGAGCTATTTTTGGAGTTTCCACTTGACGCATATTAGACTGAGACCCTTGGGGGTTAACGTGCTGACCTGCTAACAAAAGATTGCTGTTCCAGATGCATCTCAGAAGAAAAGTCTAGACATCGACTTCCCACAAAAGTCAACTCTTGACAACTCTATGGAGCGCCGTTCTACTGACACACAGGGCGTTGCCTTGAGTTGGAGACAATTTGACAGAATTCATCACAACCGAAGGAGACCTGGCGGCATAGAGGGTTACTTGGTAGCTAGCCTCAAGGTCAGTAGTTCAAAATCACCAACAGCTCCATGGCAGAAAGAGGAGGCTTTCCGGGTCCATAAATATTGACAGCCTCAGAAACCCAAAGGTGCACGTCTACTCTGTCCTATCGTGTAGCCGTGAGCTGGAACTGACTCTCTGGCAGCAAGGTGAGTTGGGTTTTGATGGGTTGTTGTTCGACATGTGTCTCACTCTCCTTGAAGTCCTTTGGTAGGGGACGAAGAAAGGCCAAGGAGAGTAACCGCATCTGACGGTGGTTTTGAGGGCCCTGTTACACTTAAATGACTAGTATTTATTGACACGAAGCAGAACTCAAACGGGAACACAAGCAGTGCCTGTGTCCCTCACGTTCAATCAAGGTTGTTCCATTTTAAATATTTCTAATTTAAAGTAAATCGACTTTTACATAGTCCCCTTCACTAAGAAGAATCCACCCGCAAACTGAGAGACACACACAGGAATACCTGTATTATGGGAAGTGCATGAGCTGCACTCCTGCTTCGGTCGGCCCGGCCTTGGAACCAGAGGTAAAGGCTCTGCAGTAACTGTTCATTTTACCAGTCTACATTTGTGAGCAATTTTCAGATGATCCTTAGATTTCAGAAAATCTAATAATGATGTTAATGTACAGAATGTCTCCCCACGGCTCTATCACATCCCAGCATAACAGAAGCCAGATGACTGGGCTTTGTTCAGTTTTCCTTTATGGAAGCCAGAGCCCAATTGTTTTGATGTCAAAATGTCACTTACATTAAATTTATTGAAAGTGCATCTTGGTATTCAAATCCTTCGTTGAGCAAGCCAGAGTTTTATTCCATGTACTATTTATTATGTCTATTCATTCACATGCGGAGACCAAAAATAATTAAATCAGTACCAAAAATAAGTAGCTAATTAATTTCTTATTTGCTGAAGGAAATTTTCTCATTCATGATACATGTTTATTTTACCCATTTATTGCTCCACCACTTTATAGCAACTCTGCAAAATCTAAGTCATATTTCTTTTAATATATTGGAAACAAAAAAAAAATCAAGAACTATCTTGGTCCAGTGCACTTAGAAAGAGAAAGTGGGTGTTCAGGATTCTCAAAGCAGTTGGTAAGCACCACAATTGCAGAAACAAATGCATCACCATGAGTTGGAAGCAAGTATAAGAAAATCATTCAGGGACCACCACCAATTGAGGATGATCCAGTAAGTCACAGACAATAGCTGGAGAAGTTAAATCATAGGCAGAGTCGTAAAATATGCAGGAAATATAAAAGAAAACTCTAGGGGAAATAGGAAATCACTAATTGTTTGTTACAGTCATGGTGAATGAGCAAAATGTGATGGAGAACATGTATGTAAGAAAGTAAAACTGAGGAAGGCAGTCCTGTCCAGGTCATGAATGAGCCTTGTGAGCCATGTGCAGCTCAACATGCCAGATCTAAAAGAAAACAGCAGACTGTCATCCCTGAAGAGATGGCCTGTGTGCGCGTAAAGGAAGAGAGGGCTCATCTGAACCAGCATGGATGGTACCAGAACAGCAGGCAGTGGTCTGATCTCACAGCCTTATTCGAAAGGATTCCCAGTCCTATTCATGGAACTTCTGGTAGGATATCTAGCCATAATCTCACCAGAGACTACTTTAGACCAGCTCCTACTCATGTTCCAGAATTCAACACCAACAGAAAGACTTCCAATGGCTACTTGCTTAAGGCCTCCTACCTACCTGCATCTAGACCAGCGAAAACCACACCAGACAGCTGCTTCGAGGCCCGCTTCTATCACCTTGCCTCACTTCAACTTCTCTGATCACTGCCATAAATGTAAATAGGTACCTATGGATCCCCACACTCTGTTCTCCATCCTTACTCGGCGTTGCATGCACCATCTTCTGGTCTCTGCCCTCCAAATCTTCTGGTGGCCTTGTTTCCTGGTAATACAGCCCCTCGGCATCCATGAACTATTCCCAGAGTTAAGTTTCTATCTTCTGACCTAAAGGAAATTCTTGTTCTCTATTAGAGACAAGACTGAGCCAACAATCACATTCTCTCAATCCTGAGAAATGGGGGAAGATTAGTTTTCAAATAAAAGAAACTTCAAGATAGCAATGGCATTAGGAGATAAAACATTATCATTCTCTCTTACATGAAAATTTTCAAGAGGTAGTCTCTACAAAGTCATGAGACACCTGGGCTGGGTCTTATCTGACCACATCACCATCTTCTTTACATATCTTCTGCTTCATTAAACAGCAAAGCTACCATGTCACAAGAGTACCCAAGGGAATGAAGTGAAAATGGGCTTCTTTTCGCTTTCAGGAGGCTTTATAGCCTTGCACACACCACTTCCACTTACAGCTAGTAGGTCAGAAAGGAGTCACACGATCGCATCTAGTGGCAAGGTAAGTTGGGAAAGGTAGTCTTATTCTGCTGGCCATGTGCTCAGCTAAAAACCATGGCTCTATTGTTAAGGAATTACACGTAAGGAAAGTCAGCAAGCAATTTCCACCTCCCAGGTGGCTTCCAGCGCAGTATACCTGTCAATCTAAGAGAGACAACCTAGTCACTTCCACATACTCCCTGACACCTGGCTTATGCTTCTCTAGGACAATTTCCATGGATATGCACCCAGAGTACCCTGGCATCTGAAGAATTTGACTTCCTCAATGGAAAGACTTCTCTCTCCTGCAGTGCTGCCATCCTCTCCCTGACCACATTCCAGACCCTGACATCTGGAACGCAAACCCCTCACTCACCCCAACTCCCCATCCCTGCCCTTTCTCATTTGCCTACCGTATAACATAGCAGAGCATCTAATCCCAACAGATGCACTTTTCCCAGGTTAGACACCACAGTTACCTGAACAAGCACTTGCTAAAATATAAAACCCTCCCTGCCATCAAGTTGATTCTAACTCACATCAACCCTACAGGCAGGGGTAGGGAACAGCTGGCCTACGGGACCTATGAGGTGCCTCACCAAAGAGAAGCAGTTCCCGCCATCACATTAGGGTCAGCTAAATGTTTGATCAAATATAGTTGGCTGATTGTTAAGTTGATCATTTTTTATGGCGCATGAATGATGTTATAAATATCCAAATGATCCTTGGCAAAAAAAACCAAACAGTTGGGTTTCTGAGGCTGAAACACTTTATGGGAGTAGAATGCTTCATTCTTCTCCCAAGGAGCAGCTGGTGGCTTTGAACTGCTGACTTTGGGGTGTAGCAGCCCAACATGGAACCTGCTTTGCCACCAAGGTTCCTTCTGAACTACAATTAGTTTCACTAATTCATGTGGAAGCACCTCTCACCTTTTCAGGAAGTGCTCATCTTGAATCATTTCAAAAGCAGTGGTCCTCCGTGCTCATTTTAAACTGTCACTATAGTTTCGAATTGTCCTTTTACGTCACTTCCTTCTCTATTAGATCACGGCCTGGGTCTTGTCTAGCTTTTACTTTGAGAAGGGGCACAGGGCATAATTCACAGAAGGCACCTGATGAAGGTTGGCTTGTTTATAGACGGTGGAAAGACGGATGATAAGGAGGTAGGCTGTACCTTCTTAGTATTGTACTAAGGTAGACTTTTAGATTTGAAACAATGAAAAAAGAATACCACTTAATGAAGAAAAACTCAGGAAGGTGTGTCCCAAGGCCTGTCCCACTCAGCAACATCATTGACATGATAATTAAAAATGCCCAAAAAAGGCAAAAAAAAAAAAAAAATTGCTGAAGGCCTGGAGCCAAGAGTAAAATAAACATGGTATGCCAAATACAAGATTCAAAGACCCTTAATCTGCTGATGGGGTAAACCATATATATGTGGTCTATACGTAGTCAACACACACACACACACCACACCACACTCACTCTTAACAAAGGACAAATGAGAAGTCCTTCTTTTCACCCAAAACTAAATCTAGAACTCCGCCTTCAAAGATGCAGCAGCAGAAATCAATTTAAAGTTGTATGCGGGAAAACATAAGCAGGGTTGTTGCCTTTCACCGTATGTCTTCAATCTGTGTGCTGAGCAAATCATCCAAGGAGCAGGATTCTCTGAAGAAGAATGTCGCCTCGGGGGTGGAGGGAGGGTCATGAACAGCCTGCCCTGTGCTGAAATCTGTGTTTCCATCGAGGAGGACTTGAAGCACATATGACGAGTCAAGGTGACAGCGTTCAGTGCAGACGACGCTTCAACATGAACACAAATTCCTCGCAGCCAAACCAATCATAACCAACAGTATGATCAACGGAGAAAACAATTGACGCTGGTCTGGGAAGTCTTCCCTACCTCATGCTCCAGCCTCTGCACAACTCAGTGATTTTTATTTTTTATTTCCTTCGTGTCTTTTCTGGAACCACTTCACTTATTTTTAAATGAATATTTTTAAAAGGCTCGCAGACAGCACAGCAACAATTTAAGTAAGCCGACAAACAGGCTGGCTCCGAGACAAGGGAACAGCCAGCGGCTCAGCCAAAATGAACGCTTCCCTTCAGTTTCCTCCCATCTCCACTGACGCATCGTATGCATTTCCAACGACAAATAAAGCCAACAAACATCCAGAAAGAATATTATCATCCGGTCTAAGTAATTCTTTACCACAGAGAGTCATTTGTTCATCTCAAGTATAAAGGGGATTGGAGAGAACTAGTCATCACCAGGCAGCAGGAGCCCCACCTTTCCCTCTAGAACGTGTCCAGATAGAGCTAAGCCCAGGAGAAGCTCCCCATGGCACCCAGACCAGCTCACCATCCTCAACTCCACATGCCAATCAGCACCTTCCAATCTGAAAGAAAACCTGTTAGCCAATCTAGGACCAGAGCCCTGGTGGTACAGTGGGTACACCCCTCACTGCCATTGAAAAGTCAATCGTTCAAACCCACCAGCCAACCACTTGGAGAGAAAGAGTGGTCATCTGTTTCCATACGGATTACAGCCTTGGGACCCCTCTGGGCCGGCTCTACTGTTCTACAGCATCACTACAAGTCAGTCGTGGGAACCAGCCCAGAGCGGAGTCATAACAGATTTCTATACAACAGAAGGTGAATTAATGGTCAGGAATGTTCTCTATCCCAAACATAAAGTTTTATGAAGTTACTTTATATTAATGCAGTTTGTTATACTGCTGCCAAACTGCAATTTTAAGATTAAAAAAAATAACACTTTTGGAATGTGATCCTCTATCTACATCTCTACTTCAGACAGCAAGTGCATTATCCATACATTTTACACACATGATAGCCTTTGCTCCTCCTGACAGTTACACATGACTACGATCATCTTGGGGCATTGGGCAGTTAACCACAAGTTGGCAGTGCATACTCACCAACTGCTCCGAGAGAGCCAGGAGGCTGTCTGCTCCCATACAGAGTTAAAGCCTCAGAAACCCCAGAGGGGGCCGCTCGGCATCTGAATCAACTCAGAGGCAGTAGGTTACTCACCGGTCCTTTTAACTGGAACATTTTAGAACCACTCTTGTTCCTGGTGTCTTGCCCGAAACAAAGACTATGACTACGATGAAAATCCCTTACCTCGACTCGACTCAGCACTTAGTTTAGCATTGCGCGTATCCACACGGTTATACCTGTAGAATTCAAGTTAAATTCTATTGAGTGGCAGTGGGTGTGTGTAGATGGGGTGTCCAGGGGGCTACGGTGGCACAGAGGTGAAGCCTTGTCCGCGAACTGAAAGATCTGGGTTTGAAAGAACGGGCTGGTGCATGAGCGACAGGCCTGGCAAACAGTGTCCCTAATGATGAAAGTCTGGGTGTTCTACTCTGGTCTGCAGGGTGGCTAGGAGTTGGATATAAGGGGTTAGAGCTGGTGCAGAGCCAAGGGGGCACGTTTCTTAAAGGCTCCCAGGTGAGCCTGATACCGATCATACTAGATGGTGCAGTGACAGAATTTCCTTTGGGCTCTCAGTCCCAATTCTGAGAGCTGTCACCAGGCAACCATAAGTATCTATTAACCAAACCAAACTCAGATGCCACCAAGTCAATGCTGATGCGTAGAGACCCTCTAGGACAGGGTAGAACTGCCCCTGTGAGCTTCACAGACAGGAACTGCTTACAGAAGTACAAAGCCTTGTCTTTCTCCGGAGGGGCAGATGGTGGTTTCAAACTGCAGACCTCGCATCTCACAGTCCAACACGTAACCACTAGTAAGTGAGCAAACCCTGGGCAGGCTCTCCCCAGCCACGATGGACTGGCACCACAATATGCTACCTGTCCACTCAAGAAATATGAAATTTTTAAAGAATGGCCTATATCATATTTCCACCAAAAGAAATCAAATGCTTTCAAATGATATTGGCAAAAAGATAAAGAAAGCCGGGGACACAAAATAGGAAGTCCAGAAATAGGGCCACATAAACGGAGACAACTGCTTTGTTACAACGGTCGAAAGAAAAGCAGTGACGAGGAGAAAGGTTCATTTTTCCACAAAAGCTGTTGGGACTCCTGGCTCTCTATAAGTAAAACACCAACAAAAGGCTCAACTTCAGTCTATACCTCTTCACACCACACCAAAACACTAACTTAAAAGCGATCAGACACTTAAATGTAAAACCTAACGCTATGAAAGGAATTAAACACGCATTTCAGATGTGGGCATCTATGAGTCAATGGGAGTGGGTTTGGTTTTTTGGTAAGGTGACCAGCAGTCCTGCTTTTGGCGGGACAGTCCCAATTTTTAACAATTTGTCCCCCGTCCAGCGGCATTTTTTAAAAGTCCCGATTTTTGGAAAGAATGCATGACAAGCTAGGGTATACAGTTTTTGGCTGCAATGTGGCTATTTCGCCAGGATATGAGTTTTATCAATGGTGTCCCGCTTTACCAATGTTAAAATCTGGTCACTTTATTTTTTGGTGGGGTGGGAAACCCATCACTCTGTCACATGCTCTGGCTCCTGGTGCTGCTGCTGCATCTCTGGTGGAATAGCTGCCTCTGGATCTCAGAGGTGGACTCCACAGGGATCCGAGGTCCAGAGGACACACTCCAATCCTGGCTCTTGCCTTGCCGTTAAGGAGAACTCTCCTCCTGCTTCTCAGGTGGCTCATTTTATACACAGCAAGATGGCATTCCCAGGAGTCCAGTTCTCAATTACAGGTGAAGCCTATCAGTACCTTCCCCCCACCTTCTTAATAGACCCATGTAGGGAAAAGCCCTTTGGTGAGAGGAAGAGACTTTGGCTCGCAGAGCCTCGTTAAATAGTTCACTGCCCCTGTGTTCATGCATAACCTCCCATGAAGCAGTTGTTCAAGCAAAGCATGGAACCATGCACGGGTGTTAAAGTGCAGAAAGATGTGCATCAAGGTGGTATCCTGTCACTGTATATATGAAACCAGAGAAGCTGGCATGCAAATGAGTGTGATATCAGATTTGGAGGAAGACCTCTTAACAACCTGCACCATGTAGATGATAAAACTTTTCTTGTTGAAAGTGAGGAGGACTTAAAGTATTGGCTGATGAAGATCAAGGATTGAAGCTTTCAATGTGAATTACAACTTCATGTAAAGAAAATTGGACCAACAGGTGACATCATGATAAATGGAGAAAAGAGCGACGCTATCATGGATTTCATCTTACTGGGATGCACCATCAAAGCAGCAGTCAAGAGATCAAAAGGTGAGTCGCATTAGGTACATCTGCTGCACAAGACTGCTTTAAAGTGCTGGAAAGCCAGGATGTTACTTTGAGCACAAAGCTGTGCCTGACGCCATGCCTAGCATTTCCAATCACCCCATATGCGTGTGAAAGTTGGACTTTGGTCTAAGGAAGACCAAAGAAGAACAGGCGCCTTTGAATTATGGTGCTGATGAAGGATATAGCAGCACCGTGAACTTCCGAAAGAACAAACTGGCTTGGAAGAAGTACAATCAGAATGCTCCTTGGCCGCAAGGGTGGTAAGGCTTTGTCTCACATCCTTTGGGCATCAGGAGAGACCACTCCCTGGAGAAGGACAGCATGCTTAGAAAAGTGGAAGGGTAATGAAAGGAAGGGAGGCCACAATGGGCACACACATGAGAGTAATTGTGGGGATGGCCCGGGGCTGGGCAAGGTTTTGTATATTTGTACATAGGGTCGCTATGAGTTGAACCAACTCCATGCGCCTCACAATGGACTAAACCAGGAACATTCCGCAGTGAAAACAGCAGTCTTGAAAAACAAAACAAAAAAACTGCCCTCCTAGAGCTTAGTTTCTGGAAGGAGAGAGAGAAACGTCAAAGAAACAAAATACATTGCATCTTAGCGAGTGATACATGGAAATTCAACATGGCCACCTAGGCCAGTCAAATTCCTCCTCTTTGGCATCCACAATGCCCAGCGACACCTGCCACAGACCTCCTAAAAGCAGACATGGTGCCCTACCTACGTACACTGAGGACATCCTTGAGCCAGCTGGCTTTTAACAGGTGTGGTACAGTGAAGTATTTACGGCTCTGCTAGCCACAGTCTACAAACTCCCACCACGTTTCTGGGTGGGACTCGATGCAGACTGGGTTTCTTTACTTTGTTCTTCCTGGGGCTGGGTAAGAGACACAGGGGGAAGGTGCTGATATGATGATATGATTCAGTTGTGAATGAATGTTACCAGGATTTGACAATGTGATTGTCAAAGCATGGCATTTTAGCAAGGGGCTTAGTCTAGCAACAAGAAGAGAGGCTCTCACTGCCGTCTAGAAAGAAGAACCAACAGGAGTGAAGCATGTGCTTTGGATGCTGACATCCCTGTGTGCTGACCCTCCTAGATCCAGCAGACAGAACGCTGTGATACCAGAGGAATGGCAGCACCAGAGCCAGAGAGAGACTAGAAGGCTTTCTGGCCCACGGATCCAGGAAAGCTCAGTGCCTTCAGGCAGGAGGCTTGCTGTTGGAGTGCAGGGTCTCCAGGTACTTAATCTGGAATCTAGGTTTGCTGACCGGTGGAGCTAGAGCCTAGTGTCTCCAGGCCAAGGATTTATAGCAGCATGGGGTGCCCTTTGGGCATTTATTGGCAGTGCCAAAAGAGCTTTGTAACATTGCCCAAGCAGGACAGAGGCCAAGTCAATGAGCTGAGGGCTAGAGAAAAGCCTGTCGGCAGGTGTGGCAGAGATACAAAAAATTGTATCCTGAACATTTCTGATCCTGAATTGTAACCTGTTAACGTTCTATGTGGCCACTGCAATGAATTATCAAACCCAGCAGAAAAGTAGAGCGTGCTATGGGAGGAACAGCCAGTGTAAGAACTGGTAAGAAGGTTGAGGGCTAGAGGCATGTTTGACCTCCACTTCGACACCTTGACCACCAAGGAATTGGCCTTGGGCTTATGTGTTTGAGTCCCCTGCCCCCTTGCAAGGGAGGAGTCAGACACCACCTGCACACCCTTTTTGCAAGAGGAAAAGTCACAAGTACATTAAGGGATTTTAATGCTCAAACCAAGTCCAAGACTGCGCTTTTCTATCTTCTGGTCCAGAGATGTGAGTAGCCTTGCTGTCAGAAAGCAAGCATAGATTACGGCCAATGTCAGCAGTTAAAATGTAACACCTTCACCTTCATCTCCCTTTGGACCCATTTTAAAGTTGTCTCACGTTTTATTATGTTCTGCTTTCTTTGCCATTGAGGTATTTCTCTGTTTTATTTTGCCATCGTTGTTGGGTTTGTCATTGTTTTTTGGTTTGGGTTCATGTGTTTTTCTGATATGAAATTCAGGAGATGTAAATCTGTAGAGAGAGTAACTGGATTAATAATTAATTACCTAGGGACATGGCAAGGCAGGTAGGAGTGGAGGGGCAGGGCGTAGGGAGCTAACAAGTTTGAGAAAGAAGCAAATATTCTGAAATAGCTTGTAGTGATCATTGCATGACTCTTCCTAATATGACTGGAGTCCTGAATTGCACGATATGTGAATTACATGCTAACAAACTGTTTTTTAAAGCATGCATAAATAAATAAATAAAAGCAATGCTGTTTCATTCCATGGCTTCCTTAAAAGAGTATGCGATTTCTTCCCCTGGTCCTAGTTCTGAAGGCTGGCCAGGCTGGTGCCGCGTTGATGCCCTGGGCTAAGACAGGAAAAGGAGAGAGCGAAGCCTTGGCCTTCGAGACCTTGAAGCTCCCAGCCCTTCTGCTCAGCTTCCTGGGGCTCTGCCTCCCTGGGGCCTGGCTGAACAGAGGCGCAACTGGAAAGGTGAGGATGGAGGGTCATGAAAGGGGTTCCGTATCCCCCCACACAAAAGCACCTCTCTTTTCTCCCGGCGTTCTTACTAGGGAGACACTAGATGGGCCATCTTCTGCTACATAGATGTAACCTCCTTTGGCTTTATTATAAAATCTGTACACGTGTGGGCAGGCTGTGTTGCATGGGGGAAGGGTCTCCCTAGTCATGTATCTGCGGGCGGGAGAGTGCATTCTGGAAGCATTTGATTTGGGGAGGGAAAAGTGTGTGTGTGTGTTTGTGTGTTGGGGTGGGGGGG
>NW_022103900.1:27411249-27422502 GCF_000313985.2 Echinops telfairi
GGGGGGGGAGACTGCATTCCACCCTGATGAAAAAACACTTCGCCTAAAGTGCATCCATGCATTGCAAAGGCCCAGGACCTCTGCCTGAGAGCAGTTTGCTGGCAACGTTCTTGATTTTGATGGATTTGTTTTTAATGGACCTTTCTCCGGCTACCTGTGTTAACTAACCGAGGGGCACAGGCAGCCTCATTTCCTCTTCCAGACCTGACCAATCCTGATGGAGCAGCTCTCTGGAGAGAGGGAAGTCATCCATCCTCTCCCACTACTCCTGGGTCCTTCTTCCTCCATGAGAGCGAATGAAATATTGGATAAAAGATAACCCCTCACTCGGAAAACCTTTAGCAAAAGTTACTTCAACATAAAAGCTACTAGATGGATTTCTCACCCTTTGCTTGAGCAAGACTCAGTTACTATCAAATCACTTCTTTGGCTCTGCAGCTTTACCACAAGCTCAAACAAATCAGGGGTGTAAAGAGAAATATGCCCCCACGCCTACAGCCCAGTTGCTAGACACTCCAAGTGCTTCTGAGCATAACTAGTCTTTAAATCGGTTACCTTATTTAAAAAATCAGAGTCGAACTACCAAAGTATCACCCCACAACTTACTAACCAATTGGCAGCTGTGGTTTTACAGTGGAGCGAGCCGGCAGGCATCAAGACATGCAGCAGTTATGGAGAGATGGCAGGGCAGGAGGTGATTCAAAGGTCACAGTATCTATGAGGAACTTTTGCCCCAAATGGCTAGCCTGCATCTACTTAAGCCTCTGCACTTGATTTCCAGCTTACAGGCGACGCGCACGCCAGAGCAATCAATTAAATGAGACACGAGGAAACAGCCAAACAGACCCACGGCATCGAACAAGGCAGGTAACCCAGGCACCTCAACAGGCTGAAAGAAGACAGAGGCTAGCAGAGGTCCAAAGAGACGAAAGACACACAGCCAAATGTAGACAACAGACCTTTATTGAATCCTAGTTTGGAAACAACTACTATTTGAGAAGATTTAATCATAGAGAAATCTGAAATTACAGCGGCTCCTAGAGGGTAAGATAGAATCGTGACGGATTCTCTCGGTTATTACCTGGTATCTTCCCACCGCCTATCGGTTTGCTGTGTTCTGGCGACTTGCGTGCTGCTATGATGCTAGACGTTAGGCCAGCAGCGTTTCAACTACGACAAGATAAACCCTGGGGGTCAGGGTTCAGCAGAGCTTCCAGGCTAAGGTGCACTCGGAAGAAAGACCTGGCAGTCTTTTCACCAAAAAGCAGTCGATGAAAACCCATGGATCACAACCGAATACTGTCCGACAAAGCCCCCGGCATTGCAACGGCACTCCAAGCACTCTGTGGCACCGAGCCGACGTAGGCATGCCAGCAGCCATGAACACAGAGCCGAGCGAGGCCCCTTTCATGCTGTTGCACACGCACGGCTGCCAGGACAGAACCCACAATGATACTGCCCTGAAGTACTGCAGGCAAAAAGGTCCTAGCACTCAGGAAATGCCTGTGAAGTCTGAGACTTAGGGGACTGACACTCAGGGAGAGAGAAAGACAGAGGGGGAGAAAAGCAAGTTGGGCGAAATTGCTTGCTAGTGATGAGGGCAGGTGTGGCAGGGATGAAGAGCCTTCCTCTTTAGCTAACTGCTCTGGAGTTAGAGCCTACTCTGACATGTGATTCCTGTTTCTCGGGGAACTTGGTCCAGCATTTCCAGCTTTGAGTCCGGAGGTGCAGGTGGGCTCCTGCTCCTGCCCTGGCACTGGGATTGCATCGGGGGCACACCCCGGTGCAGGCAGACGGGCAGCGCCAGCCCTGTTCCACGCTCTGAAGTTCTTATTTCCTGCAGGCAGTGATGTGGAAAGGGAGCCCTGAATTATGGCCGAAGCCAGCCAGGTCCTGTTGACAGGGCTTTCCAGTTCCCTGAGTACCAGGTGATGATTAACCTCACAAGGCAAGTCCAGCCAACTTAGGTCCGCTGCTGAGACAAGGGCAGCCCCACTAATAAAATCACGCCAACAAGCACGGCTCCTGGGCACTTCGCATCATGGACTAGACTCAGCGGGCATAGCAGAACCGCCCTGTCGGGTTCCTAGGCCTGCGATCATTATGAAAGCAGACTGTCACCTCTTACTGGTGGGTTCGAACAGCCAACCTTTGGGTAAGCAACCCCTCCCTTCCCAGAAGTCTACTTCACTTTTATAATGACTGACATCGGTGCCGGTTTTCCATAACTGAAGGAAACCCAAGAGGATCTAGGTTTTTGTGGAAAAAAAGGTGAAGAGCCGAACTAGAGTCCCGCTTTTGTTCTGCAGCGAGCCCTGCACAAGGCAGCACAGAATAGAACCGCCAAGCTCCTTCCTTCCCAGGAACGTCATGAGCATCCCAGCATCGAGCCACCATAACTGGCAATGTGCCCTCAAACACTCCATGCTCAGGTCATGGTAGGCGTTATGTAGGACGTGGGTTGATTTGGGCTGGTTATTTCAGGGTCTGGGAATTACCAGTAAATGTATGGCTATTGCTTCTTCCCTCATGTGCCGATTATATAATCTGTCAACTTGAGCGAAGGGGCGGAGTCTAGCCTGTCAATCAGGTCACAGCCAATGAGGCCGCTGTGGGGGCATGGCCTTCTGAGGATTCTGGAACTCCTATCTTCCTCCCAGAGGCAGACACGCACTCTCCCTGCGAGACATTCCCGTACTGCACCATCAAATGGAGTCCCCCACCCCCAGGCGGTGTAGGTAGTTAACATGCTCACTGCTAACGGGAAGGTCCGAGGGTTGAATCCACTGAGAGGCACCTTGAATGAAAGAAAGGCCTGGTAATGTCTTCTGAAGATTCCACCACTGGATTCACAATAGCACGGAGGCACGGGTCTCGTAGGACACACGGGGGCACCAGGGCTCACGCTGACTTGAAGCAATAGCTTTGTCAACCGTCAAGAACTGCATGAAACGGCCCTGGGAGGACAGGCGTGGTGAGCAGAGAGGGGTTTTCGGTTGTTGTTCTGTTTGTTCCTGCTAATGTAATTCACATGCAGGAAGCCAAGTGCTCCCCCTCGTGCTTGAAAAAGATGGAGATGGGTTCTTTGGGATGGGGAGGTCACTGTTTCTCTTCTAAGAAAACCGTACATTTGGGGGCCATTATGCTGAGTGAAGTTAGACACAAAAGGACAAAAATTGCACGAGGCCACTGCTGTTAAAAAAAAAAAAAAGCATCAAGAACAGGTTTTCATACCAAAAGAGGCAGACATCAATGGCTACCAGGGTGGGAAGGAAGGAAAAGCAATAGGCTAGCAGGTAGACAGGTGTCAACTTGGTAAAGGGACGGATAATGTCCTACAAGCGGGAGACAGGTTCAAAGGGGAGGGCAGAGCAAGCTACAGGGAGGTGGCACCCGTTGTTTAAGATGTTAAATGCAAATGATGACCTGCTATGTAAACCCCCATCACATTCACAATAAAAAGTTGGATTTTTTTTAAATATAAAGAAAATCATTAAGGCCAACCGCTCCCCTGCTCCCCACCCCTTGAAATTCTTGTGTCTACACATCCGTAATCATTTATCATGATGAAGAATGTATCGCACTCTAAATCACAGCTTGCTGCCTGACGTGGGGCCTGTCTACCGAGGCAATCCAAGCAAGAGAAGCAAAGATGTATCACCTCGTCCAGTTGTTCCTCCCAGGGCATCCTTAATTGGCCCTCGTGCCGTGGTGCGAATCTCTCTTTTCACATATGATGTTTGAAAATTCAAACATCTAAACCAGATGTTTTCCTTCTCAAAGTGATCACCGATAGTTATTAAGGGGAGAGAGGGAAAAACAAGCTACTGATATCCCATGGGTCTGGGTACAGAATGAAGGGAGGCGGGCCCTCCGGAGAACAAGGAAATTAGGCAGGCCTTCACGTCTTTGAGAGAGGCAGGAGAAGGAGGAGGAAGCCAGTCGGAAGGGATGCTAGAATTTACCTACAGAGTCACCATACTGAAGACAAGCACATGTTTATCATCATTAATAAAATGAAAAGTAAAAATTACGTAAAACATAAAGGCTGCACTGGACTAGCTTACAGCAACCAGAAGGAAGGGCCAGCAGCAGCACTGTGGATGAAATCTCACATCATGTTGAACGAAAGAGACTGGAGACACAAAAATAGAGCAAATTGAACGGCTGTATGATTTTATTTACATGAATGTAGGTATGTGGAATAGTTTTGTTTAAAATTGTTTAATGTATCTTAGAATACATACCATATAAACTCGAGTATAAGCCAACCCAAATATCAACTGAGGCACCTAATTTTACCACAAAAACTGCATTAAAATGTGCAGAAAAACTCGGCTTATACTCAAGTATGTACAGTATGCAGAATTGTGCTGTTTCTTTTAACATGTGTTTTGGTTTTGGTTTTTAGTGTGAATATAAAATTAAACCCAAGCAAAAATAGTTGGTGTTGATAGAAATCAGGAAAGTGGTTATTTGGGGAGAGGGGTGGAAGGGTCTGGGAAGGGACACAATACGGTGGGCAGTGTCTCTGGGGGCTAATCCAGTGGTTTCTTGATATGGGTGCTGCCTACACAGATATGTTCAGTTTGTGAAAATTCATGAAACTGGATTCCCTCCTACAAGCACTTTTCTATATGTACAGTATACTTCAATACAAAAAAATACAAAGTTCAATTTAATACTCCAGGGCCGAGAGCACTCTGGCTTCTTTCTACTTGTGAAATGACCTCAGAAATAGTGATATTCTATAAAGCCAGCCTCTTAAAACAAGTGAAAATTTCAAGGTAATTAGGCGCCAGCTTCTAAGTCTATAAGTAAAGTGAAATTAGACACAGTCCCCACAAATGACTCTGCAGGCATTACCCAGAACTGCTGAGGGGAAGTAATTACAAAGGCCTTTGATCTTCTATTATAATTTCCATGTGTGATCTCAAAGGAGCCAGGAAACAAACAAGGCCCCTTGTCTTCACCCGTTATAGCGCCAGGCTCACATCACTTGTCACCTGTGCAGGGTAGGACTCGTGTTGTCTGCTGCCATTGGATTGGCCCCTGCTCACAGAGCTCCCAAGCACAGCAAAAGGAAGCGCTGACTGCTCCCACACAGTGCCCATGATGGAGTGAGGATTTAGGCCCTTGTGATACACAGGGCTTTCATTGGCTGAGTTTTCTTTAAGGAGCTTGCCAGACCTTCCTTCCTAGTCTGTCTTAGTATGGAAGTTCTGCTGAAACCTGTTTGGTGTCATAGCAACCCATAAGACTCCAGTCACTGCCAGGTAGAGTCTTGTGTGCATTGGCTGGGAATTGAACCCAAGTCTACTGCATGAAAAGCAAGAATTCTATTACCAAGCCACCACTGCCTAAAGAATTCAGGAAAGGACCTAGAAGTTATTCATCTCCAGGTTCAAACACCATGGCTTAGATCATGGTTCTCAACCTGTGGGTCGCGACCCCTTTGGGGATCAAACGACCCTTTCACAGGGGTTGCCCGATTCATAACAGGATCAAAATGATAGTGATGAAGTAGCAACAAAAATAATTTTATGGTTGGGGGGGTCACTACAACATGAGGCACTGTATTAATGGGTCGTGGCATTAGGAAGTTCAAAACCACTGGCTTAGACCAAGGAGCTCACTGAAGTCAACTCCCCCTGCTCTTGATAAGCAAGATAGCAGTCAGAGAGCCCATCTGCATATATTATGTTGGAATTTTCCACGATAGGATTCTTAAACACAAGAAAGGACAGAGAACTTGACAGAAGTTGCACACTCTGCTTCTTCAGCCTCCCGGGTTCTGCTTCACTTTTTGCCTGTGTAGCCTCTGCCTGGAGATGCTGGTAAACAAAGCAGCCCTGTCCTTATCTGAGAGATAAAGTACAACAAGTACGGAAAAATAAGGAGTCCTTGGCTGGTAAGACTGGTAATGTGTGTAACTGCTAACCAATAGCTGCTAATCAAAAGACTGCAGGTTCAAATTCACCCCAGGTACTGCAGAAGAAAGACCTGGCATTCTGTGATGGGTAGGTTTTGGGGCCAACATGGTTCCTGTAGGAACATGTGGGCAGAGTGTAGTCTTTCAATCAAGTTGACTGAGGATGCTCAAGGTGGGTTCTCCTCACCCCCAATCTTTCTCTCTCTCTCTCTGCTTCACCTTCCTGTTGATGAGCCACTTCAAGGCGCTGATGGTAGCCAGAGCCCTAGAGATGCATCTACCAACATTGGATCTTCAAGACTTTGCACCCACCAGCCTGTGATCTTGTTGCATTCTACATCATCGCATGTGGCTGTGGGAAGCTGAAGAGGGATTTATGGACTAGCATCAGATTTTATGGAGTAGTATAGGACTTATGGGCTTGATCTGGACTGGGCTGGGAAGTTTGCTTCAGATATAATTATTTCTTGATATGAAGCTCTCTCATGCACATATGAATGTCTGTGGATTTGTTTCTCTAGTCAACCCAGGTGAACACACAGATTAAAAAGCAAACAAACAAAAACAGTCATGAACTCAGTTCTACTCCCCTGGAGTCTCCATAAATTGGGAGCAGAGGGAGAAAACATCTGTGACCTCCCATGAGGTCACAAAGCCAATCACTGGTCAAGGGTAACATGACTGTCATTGAGTCAATTTTGACTCTTAGAGAACCTATAGGTCAGCTTAGAACTGCCCTGGGCGTTTCTGACACTGTCATTCTTTACCGAAGTAGAAAACCTCATCTTTCTCCCACAGAGCCACTGGTGGTTTTGAACTGCTGACATTGCAGTGAGCAGTCCAGCACCTAAACCACTGTGCTACCAAGGTTAGAACTCACACCTCAAGACAAAGTCCTCTGCAAAATCTTGTGAGAACTAAAGCGTAAAAGAAATGATCAATTCTCTTCCTTGGAGTTCGGCTAGCTCCTCTGATCGCGGAAGGCTGGCCATGACTGCTCTGCCGCAGAGAAAAAGAGAGGGATGAGTCCGCAACCGGAGCGAACGGTGCCTTCTGGCCCTGCAGAGTCTAAACCAGTGCCAGCACCCTCCCCCACCCCCGTGCCCCCAGACTAGCAATGTCCTCTGCAGGAATGAGTGACTTATCACACCTCTGAATCTGCTAATGAGAATGGAGTAGCTGAAAATGGGGGGGGGGATGTAAATAGAAATTACATTTTAATAAGTAATGAGACCCCAAATGAGGCTGGCCATTCAGAATCACTTCTGAACTGTAATACAGGATCCATTTACATTGTCTTCCAAAGCACACACACAGACACAAAAAATATCACACAATGGAGCTCATCTCAAGTACAGCCACAGAAAATAGAAGCCAACCTCTAAAAGCAATCAACATTAAAGTGGGTTTCAGGAATTGATCTCCAGCATAGGTCAGTTATGGCCAAAGTTCACACAACAGCAAATAACAGTAGGAATGCACATTATATTTAGTATTAGCTGAAGCAGGTTGGGCAGCGTTCAATTATATGAAACAGAAATGGGATCATTTAAGAAATATTAATTGAGCCATTGTTTTGTGGTAGATACAAGTCCAAGCACTGGACATTGTCACTGGACATTAGACAAAGCCAAACTCACAGCCAGATTCCAATTCCCTGTGACCTAGGCAGGGAAGAGACGCAAACTAGCGTCACAAATCAGCATTCAGAGGCAACCTGCAAAGTAGTCTCCAGGTCTGGAAAGGAGAACATTCATTGACAACAATCTTAGAAAGTTCTACTTGCTCCTCTGAGTCTGAAGACTAGTCCCCACAGCTGGATTGGTAGATGACCTTCCACCAGTTGTCCAAGCAGAGTCAGCTCTCGCGCATGGTGACACCAGGTATGTCAGAGTAGAACTCTGCTCCAATCAGCGTTCCCAAAGCTGATTTCTCAGAAGAGATAGCCAGGCCTTTCTTCCAAGGCACCTCTGAGTGAAGGAGGACCTCCAACCTCTGGACTAGCAGTTGAGCAGGTGCGAAGGTTAACCTGCTCAGCTGCTAGCCAGGATGGATGGACTCCTTAGCGCACCTTAGGCAAAGGGTATGAGACATACCTTCCCCTTGAGTGCCATGTTCTAATCCTGGAAGCAGACAAATGTATATATAGATTGAGACCGCAAAAGCTACTTATTTAATCCCTAAGGGGCCAGATAGCTTAATTCTGATGGCATGTATTATCCAGGCTGACAAGGACACTTTCAGAGTTATTGGTTTGCAGGGAAAAATTAAAAAACCAAATTCACTGCCATCGAGTCAAGGCCAACTCATAACAGCCCTATAGGACAGGGTGGGGCGTCCCTGTGAGTTTCTGAAACTGTCACTCTTTACTGGAGTAGAAAGGCCCATCTTTCTCCCACAGAGCAGCTGGTGGTTTCAAACTGCTGACCTTGCAATTAGCAGCCCGAAGTATAACCACTAAATACCAGGGCTCCCTGCAGAGAGGAATTACAGCCTCCACTACCCTCCAAGGTGATATATCCAAAGAATTTTGTGAATAGAGATGGGAGCAGTGGCCAGTATAAACGAAGGGCCGGTTAGGGTCGAAGACAATCAGGCCACTGTCCAAGACCACAGGACCTTCCCAGGAGAAAGCACAGGTCCAAGGTGAGCGCAGTACTTTCTCTGGCCCTCCAGGTGGGATTCCTCCAATCCTTCCAGAATCTTCCTCTAACCTCCATGTTGTAACACTCCAACCTGCCACTGTCAGCCTACCTGGCACACCGACAGTGCTGGTGGTCAAATTGCTTGCAAGGCTGCTAAGCTTTCCTTTGCCTCTCGGGGAGAGGGCGCTTCAGAAACCAACTCCATGTCGAAGGCCCCCCGTGAAGCAGCAGCAGTGGCTGTGAGGAGCAGCAGCTTGCGGCCATAGCTAATCCCAAACGGGACTGTTAGGGTTTTCTTTAAAACCGTTTTATCCATATGTCATACAATTCAATAGTTCAACCATATCAAGAAGAGCTGCATAATCTTTAGCACAATCCTTTTTTAGAACATTTTCCTTTTTCCTGTACTATTGTTATTCGTGTAATGTTTTCTCAATTTTGACAAAGATATACACAAAAACGTTCACCAATTCCACAACTTCTACATGTAAACTTCAGAGCCACTGATTAGACTCTTCGTGTTGTACAACCATTAGTGTCATCCCTCTCCAAACCGTTCTGCCACCATTAACATGAACTCAATGCCCACTAAGCAAAAACTCTTCCTCCTTCAACATAGGTCAAATTTGGTTTTGTTTTTTAAGTAGTTTTCTTGATATAATCTTCACATGTCATACATTTCCTTAGTTAAACTGCTTCTTTGAAAAGTATTTAAACATCATTACCATCAGCTCTCATGCTCGCCCGCCCCACCTGCAACCCCTGGTCACTCCCCAATTCCCCTCGTCCTACCCTCCCCTCTTCCCAGGAAACCATTGCATCAATTACTGTCTCTCTGCATCCACCCAATGGACTCGGTGCCAGCCCAACTCACCTTTCTCTTTGACATCACTTGCAGCCAAGTGACAAGTTGAAGGAATATCCATAATTTTTTTGCAATTAAAATATTTATGAAAATGCCAGAAGACAGCAAGTTTCTTTATGGCTAGAAAAATCTGGAAACAGACAGAGGGGGTGGTTGCTGTGGGGGCAGTGAATCCTCTTCCAGCCAAAACCTCTAACTCTTGGCAAATGACCTTTGCCAGCGCAGATCTAGGTGGGGGAAGGATTGACCTGTGAGTCATTGTAAACAGGATTTATTGGGATGCCATCCTGCTGGGTAAACAAGAGAGGGGATCCAATTACCAGTGAGCATCAGGAGTGGGGCACATCCTCTGGACCCCGAGATCCCTGGATAGTGGACCTCCTGGATCCCAGTGACGTCAGAAGAGCAGCAGCAGGAGCCAGAGCATGAGACAGAGTAGTGGACTTGCCAACCCATGGAGCAAGGAAAGCTGGGAGCTTCTGGGCAGGAGGCTGGCTGGAGTAGGGTGCCTCTGGGCATTCGCTGACTCTTGGAGGTAGAACTAAGTGCCTTCAGGTTGTAACTCACTGGAGTGGCGTACCTCTGGGCTCTTCATTCAGGGAGCTGGTTCAATGACCCTTGGAGTTTGAGAGGAATGCCATCTGTTTGAGGCTCACAGTGGAGTGTCATGCCCTTTGGGTTTGTCCCAGCAGCCCTGAAAGAACTCTGTACTATTTCCTGACTGACCAACTCTCTCCTGAGCATTTCTCACCTGCATTGCAACCTGTTAACTTCCCTAATAAACCCTTTAATCTAGAATTTTGTATGTGAAGTCTGATTAGCCATTGCAAAAAAAGTATAAAATCTAGAGGAGAGGTTGGGCTGCAAGGTACAAGGTCAGAAGTTTGAAACCACAAGCCGCTCTCAAAAAGATAAGGCTTTCTATCTCTCTTAAAGAGTTACAGTCTCAGAGGCAGTCCCACCCTGTCTTTTTAGGGCTAATTTGAGTCAGTATTGACTGGATGGCAGTGAGTTAAGTTGAGAGAAGTTGAATTCAGGGAAAGTAGAGAGTGAGTCTACAGCAGAAAAGAGTTGCCCAAAATCATGTACACAATTATTATTGTTGAATTGTATATATTAAAATGTTGAAATTGTAAATGTTCAGTTACATATATTTACCACAATAGAAAAAAAATTTGAAGCGTGGCAAGCACTTCACTCGAGTGGGGTTTGTATACTATGTGAAAGGTTGATTTTTCCACGGTGGCACCAGTGAGCAATGAAACTGGGGAAATTTATCACTTATCAAGGGGTCACGAGGGAGGGAGGGGGAAGTGAGGGGGAAGAGAGGAGCTGATACCAAGGGCTCCTATAGAAAATCGAAATGTTTAGAAAATAATGATGGCGACATACCTATGTACAAATATGCTTGATACGACTGATGTGTGGATTGTTATCAGAGCTGCAAGAGCCCCCAATAAAATGGTCTTTAAAAAAACAAAACCACCACTCCCATGATCTCTTGGGGAGCCGTGGTGGTGTCGTGGTTACGAATCAGGTTGCAATCCTCACAGTCAGCAGCTGGAAACAGCAGCAGCAGCTTCTCGGGAGGAAGACTGGCCTTTCTACTCCTGTAAACAGCCGCAGTCTCGGAAACCCCCAGGGGCTCACTAGGAGTCAGCATGGACTCGATGGCAGTGGGTTAGGTTTATTATCTCTTGTACGAGAGCCCACCATCAACAGGACAAAAGCCGCAGCTGCTGCAGCTCCTATGTGCTGTCAGCCGACCAGCTCCTGGCAACCCCATGGAGCTGAGTGGAACTGCTCTGTTC
>NW_022103900.1:27423801-27426154 GCF_000313985.2 Echinops telfairi
CAAGTGCCTTCCAATGTCCGTGAGAGTGTCTCTCTCCCACTGAACAAAGGTCACCAGATTTCCCGCCAGTTTTCAAGCCTTGGTCTGTTTCTTGTTGGAGGGAGGATTTTTCCTCGTGTTTTCAGGGTACTCATTCCTTGCTCGCTGTAAGGGGTTCTGGCAGCGCAATGTTTAAGCACTCAGCTCCTAACTGAAAGGTTAGTGACTCAAACCACCAGGGACTCTGAAGGGAGACAGACAGACCATCTGTTCCCATAGGATTACAGCCTCAAAAGCCCTAGGAGATCTGAAATGCTGTTGCTGTGAGGTGGCGTAGAGTGAGATCTTGCTCAAAACCACCCTCTGCCCAACAGAAGGACCCACCACCCGGTGAGCCTGCACCTGCCTCACACTGGTCATGATGTCTGAGCCCATTGCTGCGGCCATTGTGTCAATCCATTTTGTCTTCTTTTCCGCTGCCCCACGACTTTATCAAGCATGATGTCCTTCTCCAGGGACTGGTCTTTGCCGACATGTCCCAAGTACATGAGCTGAAGCCTGGCCATCCTTGCCTCGAAGGAGCCTTCGGGCGGTGCTTCTTCAAAGGCAGATCTGTTTGTTCTTTTGGCAGTCCGCGGCACTTGCTCTGCCGGCACCACAATTCAAACGTATTAATTCTCGGTCTTTCCGATTCAATGTCCAACTTTCACATGCATATGAGGCTTTGAAAATACCCTGGCTTTGGCCAGGGGCACCTTAGTCTTAAAAGTAACATCCTTGCTTTTCAACACTTTAAAAAGGCCTTATGCGGCAGAGTTGTTAGATCTCTTGGCTGCTGCTTCCACGAGCACTGATTGTGGATGGAAGCCAGACAAATCCTCGATAACTTCAACCTTTTCTCCATTTATCACGGTGTTACCCATCAGTCCAGGTGTGAGGATTTAGTCTTCTCTACATTGAGTTGTAATCTATCCTGAAGGCTGCAATCCTTGATCTTCATCAGCAAGTGCTTCAAGTCCAAAATAGCTTTTTAAAAATCCCATCATATATAGGCCGTCCAATGTCAACATTCCTTTCCTATATGTTTTTTCAATTCAATTTCAATGTTCTTATTGTAATTTTAAAATATCACAAATATTATTTTAGAAGTAAAAGGGACCATCATGTTAATCTACTACAATTTGCATATCTACTCCCTTCATTAACTCACTTTCCATTTTTATAATAAGTAATACATTTCAGCACATCTTCGTGTCAAAGCTTTGTCAGTGTTTTGGGGGGTCCCCTTGAAGATGTACATTACCCCTTTTAAAGCTTTCAGTGTGCCCTAAGGGCTTCTCGCTTGTTTCGTGTGCAGTCCTTCCCATACTTAAGAGTGAGCATCCTCCCCCAGCCCCTGGGTTCCTCTTCAATTGGCCCTGTGCCTTCCAGGAGGCTCCTGCTCAGATCAGAAGCAGAACTGCCCACTGATTTCTAGAATCTGAGCAGGCCCACTTTTAAGAGGTGGAGAGTCTTGGTTTTGCTTTTGTTTCTGTTGATTTTCGTTCCTTTTCTAAATATTTGGATTGCATATTTCCTTCTCTTGACTGCTTTTTTAAAAAAGTAAAACCTTTAGGATTTCTTGACATTTCCTTCTAAAATATCTACCATAAGACACCTAATAAGGTCCTATGGCCACCTTTCGAATTTCCAATTTGTAAAAGTTCCCGCAGGTTTCTAGTCAAACCCTGAGCTACATCTGAATTACTTGCCCTGGTTGACAGCCTCACCTATCAGAGAGGATCGCACCACTGTCCACACCTTTGGTTCCAAAACACAAGACTGCTTTTGGTCTTTTTCTTTTCCAGAAGTTTGACAACTTTTATAGAGTTTAAAATCCTGAGTAGTTGGTCTTTGTGTTTTTTTGAAGCCCATGAGCTGTTTAACTCAATCATAATAATATTTAGCAAAGATATAACGATTAAGCTTAAATTGTACTATGTTCATGAATGTCACATCTAAACAGTGTAATGTGACATTTACTAAAACATACACTGCACAACATACAAAAAGAAACCACAGTCATAAACTGTGTACCCATCGGAAGTTGTCTATCTAAATCTGATTTGGCTGCATCTACATCTTTCTATTTATTCATTTAGGACCAACACCATCCCATAAAGAAGTGGCAAAGGTTTCACAATTGATGAAGAGGGAGGAAGGTTTCTCGACTTAAAAGTCAAACCACAGGCATTGAGATAGTTAAGGTTTATTGTGCCAACCTGGCCAATAAACACATGTGGGATTAATTGAAAAGCAGAGCGATGAAATGGCTTGGTGAGCTTCACCTTTCTGGTTCTCTGGTCCCTTGCTCTCTGATGGTCGGACCAGGGTG
>NW_022103900.1:27426745-27433292 GCF_000313985.2 Echinops telfairi
ATAAAACTCTCTGATACATATATGAGTTTCTGTGGATTTCTCTAGACTAACACAGGTGTTTATATGCCAACCTAATTTGTGGTTGCAGATGCTATGCAGCTGAAGATGAGACACCAGTACCACTAGTGTCTCAAATTTTAACGAGCCTCTGAATCACCACTACGACTCATTCTTCAGTTTGAATCATGCATTGCTGTGATGTTGGAAACTATGCCACCAGTATCTGAAATCACCCAAGGTGGACAGGATGCAGAGAAGCTTCTGGACAAAGACTAGGAATGGGTGATCTACTTCTACAACTTGGCCAAGAAAACACTCACTCAAAACCAAACTCACTGCCAGTGAGTCTACTCCAACTCACACGGACCTCCTAAGACAGAGTAGAACGGCCCCTGTGCGTTTCTGAGCCTGTGACTCTTGGTGGGAGTAGAAAGCCGCATCTTTCTCCCGCAGAGAGGCTGGTGGTTTCAAATTGTTGATCGTGTGGTTAACAGGCCAATGCGTAGTTGTGTTACCAGGGATCCTCAAGAAAACACTATGGAGTAACAATTATGGCCTGGGGTTCTGAGCTAGGCACAGAGCATGTGCAGAATCCATACCAATATCTTGGGACTACATGTCCCCAAACATCTTCCCAGTGGACGTTCCCAAGAACCTCATGCATGTGGGAACTCTCAGAAATGCCAGTTACACAAGCAGGAGGCAAGGGATACCAAGGCCAGCATGCTGCTGGTAAGGCTTTCTTCCTCCCAGGAGGCTCCAATTCTGAGGGTGGCACAGGCCCTGGCAGTGTTATGTTCCATTGTGCATAAGGTTGCTATGGGTCCAAACTAATTCAATGGCACCTATAACAAACAACAAAGGGTATCCAACACTCTTTTCCAATACCCTATGCCTTTCAAAAGCAAGCCTTTCTCTTGGGAAGACAACCTGAGTTCCGATAACAACTCTGACTCAATTTGGAAGCTGCTTGCTGGAGAGACATCCAGCTTGGTCAGGTGGAAGGCCAGCAGAGCTGTTGGATACCTTCAGGGACAGAGTGATGCAATGAACTCAAATGACCCAAAGATTATGAAGATGGTGCAGGCAAAGTTTTGTCCCGTTAGACACGGGGTCACCATGAATATGAAATGCAGCTTCTGACCCCGTTGGCCTGGGGTGGAACGTGAGACTCTGCAGGTCTCACAAGCTCTCCGGGCTGCCAGTGGGGTTCTATAAATCTGAGAACTTGGGCATCCCTGGATAAGGGAGTGGATGCCTGAGCAGGGAAAGGAGAATTTTCTCTGAATATTTTCACAGCTTTAAAGTGTTGAACCATGTGATTGAATTACCTATTCAGAATATCAATTGTATTTTAAAATTGTAATACATTTCTTAGACTATCCTGAAAGCTCAATAAATGTTAACTCAAATTAACCCATTTCCCAAGAAAGTAAATGGTAGGCCCAGGGAGACCACTTTCATTAAATAAGTTAGCGCTTTCTTTCACACAAGGGATGGACAATCCTTTATCTACTCACGTTCTAGGATCATGCCAATATAATATGTTTATTACAATAACATTTTTCAACCCAATTCTCTTCTCTGAGACAGCATACCTTAGCCACCATAGATGAAAAGAGTATTCAAGTTAGCCTTCTAAACTAACATAGAACTAAAAAACAGTCTTCCATTCAATTCTCCTCTGAGACCCCTCTTATGTCAGAGTAGAAATGGGTCCATCGGGCTTTCCCACATTGGATTTTTCAGATTTATAACACCTGGTCTTTTTTCCGAACCACCTCAGACTGGACTCAGAGTCTAACCTTTCCGCTAACTGTTGAGTGTGTTGACTGCTGGCACCATTCAAGCCATCAGGCCACTTTCACTGCACAGAGACCCTTCAGGACAGAGGACAACTGCTCCTTCGAGTTTCGCAGACTGTAAAGAACGTAAGGGAACAGAGAGCCCCAAGGATCGGCACGTGGTGCTGAGTTTGCAGTTAAAAGCGCATCATGTAATTCATTACACCTCCAGGACTCTGTTAGCACCATCCAAGTTCTCTTCAACGGAAGGAATGTGTGTACGTGGGTGTGGCATGCAGTCTTGATCCTGGGGCTGACCCTTCTACTAACCATTAACTCAACCACCAGACCTGAGCTTAGACTGACCCAGTCCCCACCCCCATGTGCACTCACAGACTAGCCAGAGCAAACATCTTCTGCACATACCTGGTCCTGACTTGGCTCTAAGACTCTGAAAGTATTTGTTGCAGTTTGCAGCTTCTGAATTAATTAATATTCAACTGTCAACCCTTCCATGCTTGCTTGGCTTCAGATTTTTATCAAGTTACAAAGCAAAATGAACTATGTTCTGTGGCAGTCCCTTCCCTAAGGCTTTGGCTTCTGATCTCATCTCCGTTCATACTGCCGCCTTCTTGGCCTGAATGGTCATCCTCTCTCTCAGGGTAGCTGCTTCCCTAAACCCACTCTCTCCCTCTGATACAGCCTGGGCTGAAAAATCACTCTGTGGAGTCCACATGGAGTGCAGATAGTGAACGAACTGCCTGCAAACCGAAAGATCCGTGGTTCAAATCCACCTTCGGGTGCCTTGGGAGACAGGCATGAGGAGTCCCTGAAAAAACTAGTCTCTGGAAACCTAGGGAGCACTGGTCTACTGACACACGAGAGGTGCCTGAGTGGGAAGCAAGGTGACAGCAACTATTTTTTCTAACATCACTTTATTGGGGGCTCTTACAACTCTTATTACAATCCATACATCAATTGTATCAGACATACAAGTACATATATGCCATCGTTCTTTTCTAGACATTTACTTTCCATTGGCAGCAACTATTTTTATACCTGCACAGATTTGCAACATGAGCTAAGCAGATAGGATGGAGACAGGCACATGCAAGCCGGAGAGAATGCATGTGCCGCAGTCCTTCCTAAAGGTCCCAAGAAAGTGCGAATGGCCTGTGCTCCTCTACTTTCTGAAAGGTTGTCAATCTGTCTGTAGAGACGACAGGTGAGAAGAGCGGGGGAGGGAGGGCGTGGGGGGGGGCAGCTCTACCCTGGAGCACGTGGGGCCAGCGTGAGCTGCAATCACTCAACAGCAACCTGTTTTGGCTGCTGCTGTTGCTTTAACCCTGTCCCAAAGAGTTCTACCAGCAGCAGCACGTCAGAAGAAGCATGGAAAAGCACGCTTTACTCTCCTCTCTCTGCCTGCTCTCCCAGGGATGAGACAATGACCCAAAATGTTGGAATATAGGACAAGGCAGCCCTGGTGACGTAGTGGAGCTTCCGAATTCTCCACTCAGTGCACAGCCCCAAATAGCTACCGGACTCGGCCCCACACCAGCACTGAGTCTCTGCAGCATGGGGTGGACGTGGAGGTGGGGGGGGAAGGAGGGGGGAGAGGGCAGAGCAGGCTGCCGCAAGGACCCAGCCAAGGGAGCTGCAGTTCCAGCCAGGGATGAAGGTTTAGGAGGGACTTAAAGGGAATCAAAGAAATCCACAACTGAAACACATAACTCTGGAATCGGTTCTGACTCAGTGACCCAATAGCACAAGCTAGACCTGCCCCCATGAGGCTCACTCTTCACGGGAGTAGAAAGCCTCATCTCCCTCCCAAGGAGCAGCTGGTGGTGTGCCACCCCAGGCGTGGCCCACTATATCACCAGGACTCAGACCGAGCACAAGCCAAGCGTATCCTTAAGCCATGTGGTTCCTCTGGCCGCAGTCTGGGCTGTGTGGCTACCCTGCCCACAGCTGGCTGGGAAACCCTTGTCCAGGTGACAAAAGCCAATAAGATGCTGAGTCTGCCAGTGAAAAGCCAGGGCAGTGACTGGTGGGAGTCAGCAGGCTGGAGACAGCAGTGACCGCAGGCAGACCACCCTCCATTCACTCAGAACCTCTCACCAGCTCGTCCTCCTGCACCTTCGTCAGACCAGGAGTAGCCGAAGGTCACTGTCCCTCGGGCGTCACCGGGCACTCTCCTCCTCTCCACTGTGCTCCAGCCAGTCTGGGCTCTTGACCAACCACCTAGGTTTCTAGGAAGGGTTTTTGCACTTACTTTCCCTCTGTTCCTCCCGTGAGCATTTTCACACGTCCAGCTCTCTACTCCTTGAATCTTCACTCAGTTGCCTCCATTGACCTTCCTTACTTTAAATAACAGCTGCCTCCCACCCACCCCCACCGGCCCCAGCACCCTCTCTTTCCTCTGTTCGTTTTCTGCGCAGGCCTTATCCTATTGACATGTTCTATGTTTTACATATGTATTTGTTAGTGCCCCTTCACCATAGCACATAAGAGTGCACGAGAGGTAAAAAAAAAAACTTTGAGGGAGAGGATGCTATAAGCATGTTCTATCACACCCTCTACTCTAGAGACACCCTCTACTCTTACAGCTACTGACTGAGTTTGGTAATCCATTGCAATCGCCACACACAACTCACAGACGATATTCGTGATTATGAGGGTTATTACGGACGTTAACAGAGTACAATTCAGGTGAGAAATGCTCAAGCTACAGTTGCTACAATGCAGGTGAAAATGTTCAAGAGACACATGTCAGTCAGGATATGTTACAGAGCTCTTTCAGAGCCGCTCATACATGGTTGCAGGGCACGTCATGCTGCAGTAAGCCTCGACCCAAAGGCATTGAGCCCAAGCTCTGTAGATCAGCCAAGCCCAGCCCCTCAATTAGTGCCCAGAGGCACCCCACACCAAGTCAGCTTCTTGCCAGAAAGCACTCAGCTTTACTTGCTCTGTGGACCCACAAGCCCCCAGCTCTGCCTCATGCTCTGGACCCTGGTTCTGCTCCTGTTCCTCTGACACCACAGCCTTCTTCTGGATCCAGGAGGTTCACTGAGCAGGGATCTTAGGGTCCAGAGGACAAGCTCCACTCCTGGTTCTTACTGCTAGTGAGATCCCATCGCCTGCTTCTCAGGGGGTTCATTTTATACCCAACAGGGTGGCAAGCCATTTATTCACAGGTGAAACCTATCAGGGTCTTGCCCCACCTTCTTACCCAGACCCAGAGCCATGTTAAATAACTCACTGGCCCTGCAAAGCAAAAGCCGCAATGCCCATCGGGCCCTTGCCCTTCTTCCCACTGCACAGGCTCTTGCTTCTCAATCATTAGCACTGAGTTGGTTAACTCTCCTCTTTGGAGTTTTCCTTAATGTCGCTAGGCTCCCACTTTCTCCAAATTCTTGTCTCCACCACATAAAACATCACATTAGCCAAGAGCACCTGCCTTGTTGGGCTGCTGAGAGGAGTAAATGCGTTCACTCCTGCTTGGTGAAACATTTAAAACAGTGTGTTGTTACTTATTAAAAAACTATCGGCCATGGAGTCGGTGCTGACTCGTAGTGACTCGATACAATAGGGTAGAACTGCCCCTGTGAGTTTGCAAGACTGTAACTCGGTTCTGGAGTAGAAAGCCCCGTTTCTCTCCTGCAGAGCAACTGGTGGTTTTGAACTGCTGACATTGCAGTGAGCAACCCAACACATAACCACTATGCCACCAGGGGTCCTATGGCCTCTATCAAGTACCCACTAAATCGCAGCTCAATTGACTCGATGGCAGTGATTTGCAGCAGGGAGGGGGGGGGGGCTTGGTATTTTGTAGGGTGGGGGCTGGTACTCTTAAGAGTTAGTATGTGTATCTTGTAGTATGGGTATCAAGTAAAGACTTCTTTCCATAGCCGAGTTTATAGGCAGATTGAAGGCAAAGATCTTATCCCTGATTTTGGAACCCCCCACCCCACCACCTACTACTTAACACAGCTGTTAAAAATTTGCCGGCTGACTGAAACAAAGGACTTCAACTTTTAAAGATGCATTGTCAGACCTGAAAGCCTCTGTTTAAACAGTGGCTCCCACCCCTCCGGCCCTTCCAGGACTTACCTGGTGTGCAAACAGAGCAAATCTCTGAAAACTGGCATTTCTAATAGGAACGTTGCTGGTGCACGAATAACTAAGCCAAAATACTATATAAAAGATCAAACAAATATTGACTCAAAGAATTTTCCCCAAGGCAACTGTTATAGTCTTATCTTGGACAGAATGTTTGCTCAGTTAATTAGGTAAGTATTGCGATGGGCTCAGCAGAATCCAGCGCCGACCCTGCCAAGCCGAGTTTCACATTCCCACCACCTTATCACAGTATTTACAAAGCCACACGCAAGTCCCTTCCTCCTATGCCCTCACCTATCAGGGCGGCTAATGCCATGTGCGGGATTAAATGATAAGTAAGTCATACACCTTTTATCTGTGGACAAAAGATAATAGAATCTCAGTGCCAACGATGCTGTGTGCTGATCCCACGGCAAATATGCTCTGTCTTCACCCTCCCAGAAATGCATCAGGCTGCATCTGTTAGTACCTGTTGAGTTCTTGGAACGGGAATGAAACAGAAGAATTGTGCAGAGAGAGAGAGAGAGAGAGAGAGAGAGAGAGAGAGAGAGAGAGAGAGACTTAGTTTGTCATTATTCTGAGTCACAGGTCCTTTTGTTATCACACTAATTAGAGAAATATAAATAAGTGCAAGGAATGAAGTG
>NW_022103900.1:27433392-27446857 GCF_000313985.2 Echinops telfairi
AGAGGAGAGGAGAGGAGAGGAGAGGAGAGGAGAGAGAGGCGTTTCCTGGTTTCATGCTGTATACCAACTTCCAATGAGAATCTGCTTCCTTTTCTTAGCAAGTCTAAAGCCTGCCAGAATGCAGGCGCCTCCGAAGTCACCTCTCAATCACGTAGACGTGTGTGCAGTGAGCAGGCTAACAAGGGATTCCCTCAATTGTGGAGGAGGTGAGTTGTGACCCCTAGAAGCCAACGGATGCATCCACAACTTTCCTTCCTTCCTCCTTCCCTTCAGGATCTCTGGTGGTGGAGCCATGAGTGACGTGTTGGGCTGTGATCTGCAAGGGCAGCAGTTAGGAACCACCAGCTGATCCTCGTGAGAAGGAGGCGGCTGTCTACTCCCGTAGAGTTACCGTCTCAGAAACCCACAGGGGCAGTTCTACCCTGTCCTACAGGGTCACCGGGAGTTGCGTTTTAACTTGGTGGCAGTGAGTTTGGATTTAGCCATTACTTCTCTGGGTGCTGACCATGCTCCAATAAACAGGTACAGGCTCGGAAGCCCCCAGGGTTCTACCCTGTCCTATAGGGTTACCATGAACCAGGATTACCAATGGCAGTGAGCGAGTGAGCGAGTGAATGAGTGAGTGAGCGAGCGAAGCTTCTTTTAATAGGAATCAATCACCTTACCAAAGAACATTGCCTGGCCCCTGAGCAAATGGATGCTCAAGGATGCTATCTATAAAAGAAGCCGTGCTGGCTGAAAATAACATGCAGAAGTATAGAGGAGACAAGAATGGTAAAATTTACCACAGAAACTTTTTTCTTCTTTCTTTTTTTTTTTTTTTAATGTTGCAATGGTAATTTAAATGCCAAGTTGACAAACGCAATAGCCAAACCATATATCCGTCCTGCCCAACTAGCTTCTCCGTCAGAAAAGATGCAGTCATGCAAGGCATGGCTGGGTTTGGGGTGGAACCTGAAGATCTGCTCTCTTCCAGTTCCACTCAATTCTGATCAGTCGAGTTCCTCACAGCGTGTAAACAGTTCTCCTACGAACAAACATTCATAACATGCGATAAGCAAGACTGGTGAGTCCATTGTTCTTAAGTACACACAGTCTGTGTTCCCAGGGCAACAAGCGTTGTCTATGGGCTCTAGCCTGAAGCTTTTGCATAACAATCACCCAAAAAAAAAAAAAGACTCTTGGTGACTGAATAACCACAATTCTTCCCCACAAAGTTCTGCTCTCCTACTCGCAACATTGATGAATCCTTGATGCTGGGTGGCTTCCTTGGCTGCTCTTGGTGCGAAGCTACCCCAAAAACGCAGCTCGAGAAATGAAAGGGATCACACACTAAGACACTGAGGGGGAAGGCAAGGCTGGAGCTTCATAAAACAGTGACCAAGTTTAACCTCTTCGATTTTCATATTCTCTGAAAGTTGAATTTTTCAAAAGATTTTTCTTTCTGAACCATGTCAACTGCGTCAGTTAGGCTTGGAACAACTCTACTTGGAGAGAGAGAGAGAGTCTAATCCAAGGTCATAGGAAATCACCACGTTCTCCACTTGACGTAACACATTCTGCATACCCCTGGGCGATGATGTAGTCTGGAACAAAGCATGGCAGAAAAATCACCACCAGACTTGCCCTACCCTGCCCCAAACATCGCAGCCAGTTGTTCTACAGATAATTGGGGGTGGGGGGTGGGGGAAGCATGCCATTTTTTTCTCAAACTATCCAGAAAGGCAGGGAACTTGGCAATGATTCCTTCTGATTGACACTTTTCCAGTCAGCACAGGAGCCCACATGACAACAATTTGCTTCCTCCCCATGGGATTCCCCAGTCACTTAGAAATTCCTTTAAAGGTCCCTGGTGGCACGAGTGGTTAAGTGCTTGACTACTAGTCAAAGATGATACCCACCCGGAGGCCCCTCGGAAGACAGGCCTGGTGATCAGCTTCCAGAGGCCACGGCTTTGAACATCCTCTGGAGCGCTTCTAGCCTGCACACATGCAGTGGTCACGAGTCAGAGTAGACCCAACAGCAACGATAAGCTAACTACCTGAGAGAAGGAGGACTTCCCCTTGGACTTACCGAGCCAACCAGCCCTTCCCCGGCTCCACAAAAGGCAATCTATCAAGAGCCCTCGTGGTGTAGTAGGCTATGCATTGAGCTGCTAACCACAAGGTCAGCAGTTTGAACCCACCAATCACTCTATGGAAGAATGATGAGGCTGTTTGCTCTTTAGAAGAGCAAATCCCAACTACGGCCCCAATCCCAACTACGTGGACACCTGTCCCTCCCACCAGAAGAATTTATTTCAGAGGATACCACTGAAGCTGCAGCTCAGGGAGAGGGACATGTCTGATCAGAGCACATGGGCACAAATGAAGAGGGAGGAAGAGAGAGTGGAGCACAACCTGGCCCACCAAGCCTTGAGGATAATATTCCCGCTCAGAGCAGCCAATCCATGAGAAGACCATATGGCTGACCCCATTATGAGACACAGCATCCCTCACTGCCCCATAGCCCTACAGGGGACAACACTGGAGACACAGGGTTGGAATTACGCCCAACCTGATCCCACCACACCGAAGCAAAATACTAAGGGTATGCAACAGAACAGCAAGGGGAACTCAGCAACAAAGTCCCCAGGGAATACCAAAAATAGACTTTGGGGCTTGGCACCTCATCAGACTCGACCAGAAAATACTCCTAAAGGCCAACAAACAGTCCTTGAACTAACTACAGGCTTTTCTTTGTTGTTGTTTTGTCATTGGCTTTTTGTTGTTATTGTTTTCTTTTCTTTTCTTTTGTTGCTTTGTTTTGCTCTGTCTTGTTTTTGTGCATGTTATTATCTCTGCAGGTCTGTCTAAATAAGATAGGCTAGATGGACAATCTGGAGGAGAAAACAATGGGACCGACGGTTCCAGGGGGACATGGGAGAGGGGGAGGTAGGGGGAAAGGTGGTGTTGTTAACAAACTCAGGGACAAGGGAACAAGTGATCCAACTCGGTGGTGAGGAGGGTGTAGGAGGCCTGGTAGGGCGTGATCAAGGGTAATGTAGAAGAAGAATTACTGAAACCCAAATGAAGGCTGAGCATGACAGTGGGACAAGAGGAAAGTCACAGGAAATAGAGGAAAGAACTAGAAGGCAAAGGGAATTTATAGAGGTCTAAATAAATGTGTGTACTTATGTAAACATATTTATATATGAGCATAGGAAAATAGATCTATGGGCACATATTTATAGGTTTAGTATTAAGGTAGCAGATGGACATTGGGCCTCCACTCAAGTACTTCCTCAATGCAAGAATACTCTGTTCTATTAAACTGGCATTCCATGATGCTCGCCTTCCCAACATGATCACTGAAGACAAATGGGTGCATAAGTAAATGTGGTGAAGAAAGCTGATGGTACACGGCTATCAAAAGATATAGCATCTGGGGTCATAAAGACTTGAAGGTAAACAAGTGGCCATCTAGCTCAGAAGCAACAAAGCCCACATGGAAGAAGCACACCAGCCTGTGCAATCACGAGGTGTCGAAGGGATCAGGTATCAGGCATCAATGAACAAAAAAAACAAATAATTGTGAACGAGAGGGAGTGCAGCTTGTGGACCCAAGACCCATCTGTAGGCAACGGGTCATCCCCTTACAGAGGGTCATGGAGAGGAGATAAGCCAGTCAGGGTGCGGTGTAGCAAGATGAAACATACAACTTTCCTCTAGTTCCTAAATTATTCCTCCCCTCCACTATCATGAATCCAATTCTACCTTACAAATTTGGCTAGACCAGAGGATATACACTGGTACAGATAGGAACTGGAAACACAGGGAATTCAGGACAGATGATCCCTTCAGCACCAGTACTGAGAGTGGTGACAGCGGGAGGGTTGAAGGAGGATGGGATAGAAAGGGGAAACCAATTACAAGGATCTACATATAACCTCCTCCCGGGGGGATGGACAACAGAAAAGTGGGCGAAGGGAGACATCGGACAGTGAAAGATATGACAAAATAATTTATAAATTATCCAGGAGGGGGGAGTGAGGAGGGAGGGGGAAAATGAGGAGCTGATGCCAAGGGCTTAAGTGGAGAACAAATGTTTTGAGAATGATGAGGGCAACAAATGTACAAATGTGCTTGACACAATGGATGGATGGATGGATTATGATAAGAGTTGTATGAGCCCCCAAGAATATTATTATTATTTTTTAAATGCCGGAAACCCAAAGGGGCAGATCTGTTCTGTCCTATCAGGGCATTATAAGTCAGAATTGACTAGGTGGCAGTGAGGTGTGTGTGTGTGTGTGTGTGTGTGTGTGTGTGTGTGTGTGTGTGTGTGTGTTATTGTTTGTAGTTTTTATTGTGAATTAGATGGGAGCTTACATTTCAGATCATCACTTTTGTACTCAACATCTTGAGAAGAAACTCCCAAAAGTGGAGAGATTTCTATCCTCCAGGAAGTTTCTGGTCTAAGGAGCTTCACAGATCGCTCAGGATGTGCCCATAGTGAATTGTTGATTTAATTTTTCAATTACAGAGCAGAAAGATGTTAACTTATTCTGTTCTGAGCATAAAATAACTATTTGGAGCATTGAATAACTACACCAGGAATCTTTTAAAATGACATTAAGTGTAAATAAAAATAAGTAGAATAGAAACTATAGGTAGCATATGAACCAAAGCCTTGATTATCTGTTAAACCAAAGGAAAGAAGCAAAGGTTATGAAGTATCATTCTCAATACCATGTAATACCCCAAACCTAAATTTATGGGCTGATGTTCTGTTTTGTGATTTTTTTTCCTATTTTATTTTCTTTATTTTCTACAAAGGTCATACCAAAGGGGATGGGGGTGGGGGCTTCAAAAAGTTTGTGGAAATTTTTCCTTGTCTTTTCATTCAATTTTTCCTCAAACTTTTTGAAGCATCTAATATCTATAAATAGGAAAATACAAGTTTTTTAAATTCTACACAGAAAAAAATAGGAATGTGATCCACAAGTCTATTTCAAATGTGACCCACCTGTGATTCACCTGCCATGTGACCCATCAGTCTATTTCAGTGGTGACGTTTTCCTGGCTCTCCATTTTTCTAGGTCCCTGTGTAGGACAAGGAGGCTGGTGGTGCTGTGGGTGAGGCATTGGGTGGCTGGTGCCAGACGGGGGTCTCACGGGTTCAAGCCCACCAACCAACCACTCCCTGGGAGAAAGACGAGGCTAGCTGCTCCCATCAAGGTTTAGAGTCTGGGAAACCCTGCACGGGGTGGGGATGATTCCGAACAGGCTCAATGGCAGCAGCTCTCCACTTTACCCAGCATCCCACAGGGGAGGGCAACTGAGAATCCATCTGCATTGCTAGGGCTCACAGGGGCTGCTGACGCTGCCGGCCATGAGCCTCACTCTGAGGAGGTCGGCGGGGCGTGATGGGGAATCCAGGAGTGTCCAGACTGCATTCTCCCAGGATGCACAGCAGCCAACCCTAAACTGAATAGAACAAAGAGAGCCTCAAAATACCACCTTTGTTCAAAGTGTAAAGGAGGGGCCCCCATTCATTCCTCTCCAGTGAACCCTTCGTGATGCAACAGCCATATCCTTACAAGGGGGTCAATGAAATTAAGATAATCATGATTGCAGGACCTAATAATTAGCTAGTTTTAGAACATCCGATGGAACCAGCTCTGGCTCCACCTTGGCAGCCTGCCTCTCCATTCGCTGGAATACTCCGTAAACACACCAAATTCCCTGGCAGTTGTTTTCAAACACCACATCGTTTCCTGCAATGTTTCTGTTAGATGCCTAAGAGTAAGAGGCAGTCCACGAACTGAGGACCCAGTGCTCATAAGCAGACAGCCGAAGGCAAACACAGATGCCGCGAGCTGAACAGGACTCTGATCAGCTAGCTCCCAGGGCTGACATTGTGAGCAGGGAGGCAAAGGGAGGGAGCGTGGACTGGTACCAGGCAAGGCGGCCCTGCCCTTGGACTTTCAACCTCATACTCTGCAGCAAGACCTAGGGTCCATCAGGGGTTCCCTTCAAAATCAATGTTCAGAATCCCATAAGGCCTTAATGCAAAACTGCAGCACCTAAGAAATTACTCCGGCCCACACCTAACATCCTCTACCACCCAATCCCATCAAAGCACAAAAGGGGGGCTATGGTGTTCCCTTTCACCCCAAGAAAGAAGGCCCAGGTTGTTAGATCCCCCCAAGTTCTGTGCTGTGAGAACCTCGAAAAAGAACAAACTTTCTTAACATTGCAAACAGCAGGAAAGACTTCCCACCCACCTCCAGGGCCCCAAACACCACATTTGCCGTGTATCCCCAACGTTGTCATTTCCTGTCTACAGTGAACTAATTACACACAGTGGGAATTCCGGAGCTGCTGGGTTCTACTGTTTACCCGCTGTTAACATATTGTGTGACCTCAGAGATGTTTCCCCAGTGCCTTGATTCCCTGTGCTACAAAAGCAAGATAAGGGAATGATATGCTTGACAAAGGGCCCTGACACAATACTCGAGTCCTCCCTCGCCTACAGATGCTCATAGAGGTGATAATTAATATGTCTGTTTTACTTGGGCCTTTAAAGATTAGTGATGGCATGTTGTGGAAAGTATGGCCTCTCCTATAATACCTCCTCGTGTGCTAAAACAGGCTTCCGTGGCAAATGCTACCTATAAAGTTATCGATATCTGAGTAGATCAGCGGGATGTGATGGGGAATCGAGCATGTTTCTTTGCAAATCACTCCAGTTCATCCAAGATTTCGATGAGACACACTTTTCTCTATCCATTGCTCTAATGGTAAGCCATGCATCTTAAGAAGAGTTCATAGTAGGAAAAAATTACCTTAAATTCCATCTCCATAACCTTAAAGGTCAGCATTAAAGACTTGGTGGTAGAAAATTAGTCTGGACTCCTTAGTTACCGAAAAGCCCCCTGTACCCCTTGGTCATAATCACTGAAAATCCTGTTTGGAAGACTGGTCAGCGAGTTGAAGAATGTTCATGTTGTGCTGTTGGGTGGCAAAAGATGGTTACAAAGCAGTCTACACCATGTAATCTGATTTTCTAAACCTATGTGGGTACAGAACAATATTTAATAAGTGGTTGCTTTCTTATATCATACATCTATCTGAGTAAGCTAAATATTAATGTTCTAATATGTATATTGCCACAAATGCAATGCATATTTTCCCAGTCTATTGTTTCTTCACATGTATAGGAGTTTTAGCTTTTAAAATATTCAAATATGCTCACCATCTCCTCACTGGTGGCTTCCCTTGCTTTAGAACTATGAAGATTGTCATTTCTGCACAGGTCCAATAAATATGATATCACCTCTGCTAGTTTTTCTAGTAATTTGATTTGCAATATGTACATCTCTGGAGTGATTCTGTAAATACGCTACGTTTCACGGAGCCTGGGTGGCATCCTAGTTACCCACTGAGGTGACTTCTGCAAGGTGAGCCTTTCTGATGGAGAAAGTGAAGGCTTTCTACTCTCAAAACACTTCGTCTCAGAAACCCACACGGGTGATTCTGCCCGGTCCTGCGGGGTCCGCGTGAGTCAGAATCGACCGGATGGCAGTGAGTTTGGATTAGGTTTTGGTACATTTCATGGGATTTACATGGGAATCTTACTATGTCCAAGCCATTGATGAAATAACCAATGAAGCCATTCTTCCTGACAGCTTTATTTTGAGCACATGAGGTCATTTGAACTCCATGAGAGAGCTTCAAGTACTTCATGGGACAATTCCACTCTCTTCCCCTTCCGTTTTTCCACGAACTTCTTGAAGCCCCCACCCCCACCCCCACACACATAGATGGAAATTTACAGGGATGCACTTTTGCATGTAAATGAAAAGAATGTCGACAAACAGGCCCAAATGTTCAGAACAGTTTCTTCAGAAATTGCAGCAAGACATTCTGAACAAATCAAATCGTCCCATCCAGCTCCTTCCACGTCAGTGGAAGTACCGCCAGTTTGGCAATGACCCCTGTTTAAAAGCAGGCCTTCCTTTTTCCATCGAAGGCTTTGAGAATGTAATTGCAGGGTAAGAAGGTATGTGCCAGCTGAGTCACCGACTACTGTTTAAATTCTCTGCTCATTCTATAGGGAGAGGCTATAAAATGGAAATAAGCCCCCTGACCTTAACACAATAAAGGTAAGAGAAGGCGAAGGAGCCATTGATTAATTTGGTCAAGACTGAGAACCCCCCTTCTCACTCTATTGATTTTTATCCCCTCCAGACCTATTGGAAACCTGCCGGACGTGGGATGTACAATATAAATCTGTGCTTGTTTTTACATTCCGAATGTGCGTTACCATGCCCGTTCAGATATAAGCTTCAGCCAAGCAGAGGCTGTGTTTATTGGCTAATAAATGAAGGAATGACCTTGCTACAGTCTTTGTAGTTATCTCAGTGGGCATTACCCTAGAAAGGTTGCCCGGGGACCAAGGAGCCAATCTTGCAGCCCCAGCCAGTGCTGAATGGAAAAAAAGAAAAAGAATACACAAACATCTATCACTGAAAACATTCATCCGAATTAATCTCCCCAGCTGAGTAACACAGGCAGATTTGCCATCAATTTGCACCCTGAAGACTGAGACGTGATGATCTCTCTCTTCATTTGCATAACTGCAATTCCTTGTTCCCCAGCCCCGTTCTTGACTCAACAAAACAGCATTGCACCATTAGGGTTTCTGCATGTCTATTCTTGCCGGGACAGTTTTGAAGTATGCCTTTTAGAAATGGCTTTCAGAAAAAGGACTGGGGGGAAAAAAATCTTAGTAATCTTCTAAGGTTCTACGTGGCTTGGGTTTAGAATCTAAGCTTTTCTAAGTTTGTTTTCCCAGCTACTTTTTCAAAGAGGGAGGCAAGGGCTGGAAGAGGTTCCTGGAGGGGGCAGGTGGTGGCTGGCGTCCCCAACCTTGCAATGCCTCCCTTCTCCAATAAGCACACTTATGACCATCGCCACCCTCAGTAATGCTACAACAGGCTGGCATCTAATACTTGCCCACCACCCACGCTGGTGAAGATTTCAAATGCCATTTCCGGTGCTGTGTTGGTACCAAAAATGTCAAGGGTGCATGTGTCCCCATCTTTGAAAAATGGTTCAATTTAATATTATGCTTGATTATTAAATGTGGGGAGATCCCTGGGAGGCACAAACAATGGCACAATGCTGGCTGCGAAGCAGAAGGCTGGAGGTTCAAACCTACCAGGGGTGAAAGACCCAGTAAGCGAAGCTTGCTCACTGGGTACCCTCACCCTGTTAGACTCAGCGCGACGAGCTGGAGTGACCAGATGGCGGTGAGTTTGGTTTGTCCGGGATCACACACTTGAAAAGGGGCTTGGCTTCCATCAAGGGGTGCTCATGGGGTTGGGCTAATGGGTCAGGTGCAGGCCAAACCTAGAAGCAGACGTTTTGATGTGGTGAAAAGATGTGAAATTGTTCGCTACAGATTACTAAATAAGCACAGGCAGGTCAGTGCTGACACTGCTTCCTGGGCAATCCAGAGAGAGGTACATTGGAGGAAAGATCTGGCAATCTACTTCCAAAATATCTGACCTTGAAAAACCCTCTGAAACACAATTCTCCTCTGACAACAGGCACAGCTCACCCGGAGTCCAAATGGACCCTGCAGCCACTTTTTGTTTTGTTTTGTTGTGCTAAACGCCACGTTCAAGAAATTGCTTCTCTCTTCCGGCTGAAAAAGAGCAGTTCCAGAAAGGTGCTGTTGAATTTCCTGATATGCCTCTAGCCTCAACCATGAACTACAAAAGGACAACCTCCAAGAATGTCGTCTCTGTCTCGCTTCTCTTGGAAAAGAATGGACGCATTTGTCATGCAGCATCGGGAGGCCAGGGAAGAGGAGAGAGATTATTTTACATGCCAGCAAAGGAATCCTATGTGGCTCTTCCCATCACTGTCCCCATCCTACTCCCAAGCCCTGAGGAGTCTGGGAAACCCAGAGGTAGAATTACACCCTAATAAATACCAGTCGGGCTGCCCCACCCTCTCTTTCCTCTGTCCCAGCATTTGCCTCGGGGACTTGAGTGGAGAATCAGCCACACCTCACGGGAGGCTCCCAGGGAATGAAGGGCAAATGGCAAGGGTTCAGAAGAAATGATGTGGCCACAACTATAACTCTATAGGGAGAGGCATCTAGGGAAATACATAATGTTTTTTTTGGGGGGGTAGGTTGTCGGGGCAGGGGGGAGGAGGCATTTAATTTTTATTTTATTATTGAATTCAATGTTTCATTAGTAGATTGAAATTATTTTACATCTTATTTTGGGATTCAAGCACGAAGCCTTACATAGCTGTTCCTGTCTGCTCCCAGCCACCTTCAGCAGTGCCACTGCGCAGAGAAACACAAAACCAAACCCGCTGCCTTCACGTCAATTCCGACTCATAGGCACCTGGAGGACATGGCAGGACTGCTCCTGGGGGGTTCCGAGACCGCAACTCTTTCTGGGAGTAGAAAGCCTCATCTTTCTCCCTCGGAGCTAGCTGGTTTCCAACTGCTGACCTTTCAGTTGGCAGCCCAACTCATAACCACTACGCCACCAGGGCTCCTCCAGCAAGGGCACTGCAGCCTAGGAAAGAAAGACTACAGAGCTGTGTCTACAGGAACAACTGGTTCTCTCTAATCTTTCCAGTAATGCTTCAAAAAAAAAATCCTTGTTGCCATCTAATCAATTCCAACTCGACATATCGGAGTAGAACTGTGCTCCCGAGAGTTTCCGATGATTGATTTGTCAGAAGGTCACCAGATCTTTCTTCCAAGGAACCCGGAGCAGCCTCAACATGCCAATGTTTCAGCTAGCCCCACCCGGAGACTCCAGCAATGCCTCAAGTTTGGTATTACTCTCCCCACTTCAGTGTAGAGTCTAGATTCCAACCTGACGCAGCATGCTCTCCCCTAAAATATGCAGTGCCCCCCAAAGCCTCTGAGAAGAAGAGCAGAGAGCTCCTCTAATCAGCCTGTTGGGTGATGACAGTGTTGGGACACTTGCAAGAAAGTCCCTAATGGAAGCCAGGCCCAAATGAGTGACGACTTAACATCTCGACAGATCCAACTTTCTCGCAGCAGCTCTGAAGCTAAAGCAATAGCAAGGCAAAATTCAGCCTGTGGGACTTCACACTGTCGCCACCAATCCCCAATCCTTTACTCTGCCCTGGTTTGTCCACTGCGGGAGAGTAGTACTCTCAGTCAGGCCACCTGACTTGATTTGGACACTGGGAATGTAAGCCTGAGAACACCCTGAGGTTTTCTGATTGCCCCTTGCAGCCATGCTATTGCTGCAAGAAGAGGTGTCCCAGGGTACCTGCCTGAAGGTACCAAGGTGAGTGGAAGTGAACCCACGGCTGCTCAGGTCCAGAGCTCGAAGCACAGCTGTTCAGCCAAGCCCAGCCCAGATCTGCTAGCTCCAACCAAGCCACGGTTCTAACCAATCTAGCCTGGCCAGCTCCAACCAAATCCACGTTGCCCGAACAGTAAGAAATAACTACTCTTTAAGCCACTGTGTTTCACAGAGCACTAACATGCCAATACTTAACTGTGGTTCAGGAGTCTGTTCCTAGGGGAAAATTGTTCTTGTACCCCCCCAAAAATTATAATTCAATTTTAATAAGTGTTTACCATATGCCTGGGTTATATAAGCACTTTAGGTAAATTTAGGAGTCCTGGTGGCGTGGTGCTTATACATTGGGCTGCCAACCTCAAAGTCAGCAGTCCAAAATCGCCAACCACTCTATAGGAGAGAGATAGGAAGGGGGTGTTTCTATAACCTTAAACAGTTGCCATCTCAAAAATTCACAAGGGTAGTTCTACATTGTCTTCCAGGGTCACAATGAGTCGCCAGTGACACAATGACAATGAGTTTGGGTTTTTTAGTTTGAGGTAAATTTACTTAATTATTCCTAACAACTCTATGAGACAAGTATTTTTACCAGTATTTTAAACATAAGGCAGCAGAAACAGCAAAGTAATTTACCCACAGCTGGGAAGTGGTAAAACAAAGATTCAACCCCAGGCAGCTAGGTCCTGAGCCCTTGCTCCTAACCTCAGGGTTAAATTTCGTGGTCCTAACATGCTGGTACAGGGAGTTATTGAGTTATGAGTTATTGAAAAGGGAATTAAAATATTTTTAAGTACATGGAGTCTTCAAAACGTTGATGAAAAAATGTACAATTCCATTCATTTCTTAAAACTTTCTGTTGTGAATTCAGCAAAGGTTGACCAAGCAGATCATCAGTTTTGCACTCAATGGTGCACATACATTCGGTTTCAACTCATCTTCAAAGGCCTGAATCACTCACCCACTTTCTCCACGGATGTCTAGTTCCTCTCTCTCCTCCTTTCCTACACTTCTATCCTTCGCCTTGCGCAAGTGCTGCCCTTTTGATCCTAAGTGGTTGACCTTTCTAATGTACACAGGAGTTCAGTTCCATACTTGAAGGGTGATTAAGGGTTGTTCTCTTGGGGGTTCTACCGATCTTTATCTGACCAGTATGTCTGCTCTTTTATTGTTCTAACTTCTGTTTTACATTTTGATGACATTCTAGTCCAGGGCCTTCTAATATGACCCTTTTAGAGCAGTTGGTAGTGGTAATTGGGGACCATCTAAGTTCTTCTGTTCTCAGGGTTGTAAAGACTGATATTTGCATGGTCCATTAGTCCACTGAAAGAATGGTTTCCATATGTCTTTTGATTTTCATCATTATAATTTCCTTCTGAAAGGTAGAGACCAATATTTGTACTTTAGATGGCTGGTCAAGAGCTTTTAATACTGATCACTACTCATCAAAGCAGGATGCAGAACATTGTCTTTGTGTATTGTGATCCTTTTTTACCTTGGTTCCCATCTATAATCTTTTCATTTCATTTTTCCACATTTTTAAGCCCCCTTGTATAAACTGTATTTCTCAACATAAATTCCAAAGTACAAAATACTTTTGTAAGCTATGAAACCAGCAATTGAGTCCAGCCTAAAAGAACTGAGGGCTTGGGGAAATTACTCATATCAATGCAGTCTTTTAACATTATTAGCTGAAGAAAAAGGGGTGCCCTTTGAAGATTTTTTTCAAGAGTGGGAAACAAGAAGAAGTCAGAAGGAGGTCAATCAGGGCTGTAAGTTGGTCCTAACATGCTGGTACAAATCGCCCTTGTTTGACGAGACAAAATAGAAGCATCGTGGGGAAGAAAGAAATCTCCGGTGAAGCATTCTTGAGCATTTTTCTGCTACAGCTTTAGCTAACTTGCTCAAAACACTCACTCATAAGCACATGTTATCATTCTTTGGCCCATCAGAAACTCAATAAGCAACCTGCCTTGAGGATTCCAAAATAAAAACTATTATCATGAAGTTTACTCCTGCCTGGTCTGCCTTTGCTCTGACAGAACCACTGCCACCTCTTGGGAGTCACTACTGTGATTGTGCTTGGTCTCCAGAGTCATAGCGGTAAAGCCA
>NW_022103900.1:27447551-27454085 GCF_000313985.2 Echinops telfairi
CAACGAACCAACTCTCGCAAGCCTTCACAACCACCGTTTCCTCTGTTTCAAAAGTCCTCCCTGTCCTTTCTGACCCATGCCAGGGTCTTTTCAATAATCTGTTCTGTCTCAAGTATGAGAGTAAAAGGGATAGATCAATCAATACATTCAAACTCTGGTGTTGGTGAGGAGCACGGAGTCTGCCGTGAACTGCCAAGAGAATGGGCAAACCATCTTGCAAGAAACACAAAGTGTTCCTTTAAACCAGGGGAGTGAGACTTTCGCTGGCTTACTTCAGTCATGTCATCAGGAAAGACTAGAAGCTGAGAAAAGACATTGTGTTGTGGAAAGTAGAGGGTCTGAAAAAATGTTGCATATCTTTAATGATACAGACTGACACCCAAGAAAGCAAACCTAAAAACCACTCTAATACATGATGAGCATGAAGATGGCCTGGGACAGCGGAACGTTTTGTTCTATTTACTAAGGCCGCCGTGAGTCGGAGTCAACTCCACGTCAACAACAGCCCCTTCCCAAGTGCTCCTCCAGGGCACCCTCTAAGATCCAAGTCCAGGAGCACTCCTGCAGGAACAGCTTCTGGTCCTCAGCCAAGCAGGTGGCGAGCTGTTAACCCAGAATGGCCCCCAGCTCCCAGGGCCATCTCTAAGGAGCACTGACCAAGTTGGCTGTTACTGCCTGCGTAGCTCTTCCTTCACCCTTGAAGGCAAGGTATAGGTCAGTCTATTGCACGTTTGTCAACCAGTAGCTAGTAAGGTACCCCATCCCAGAGACTCGGTAAAGGTTTGCGGAATGAAAAAAGCGGGTGAAAGTAACAATAGCACGATGGAGAAATGCAGGCGGAGACCAGAGATTTCAAAGTTCATTTTTAAATAACAAGGTATCATTTTTTAATAAATGTTCATTAAGCTGCTCAACACCTCTGGGTCTCCAGCTATATATTCTTCAATTAAAATAGTGCTTTCATGACAGCTTCCTCTTCCAGAACCCTCCTCAAAGGCCCGGTGCTCAGGACAGCACCTTGGCCCCATTGACAAAAGACACTGTCGATGCTGGAAAGAGCTGGGCAAGTTCAAGGCACACTCTACCTGTCCAGTCCTGGCCACACAAAAATACATGCGCTGTGATTCCAGGAGAGAAGCTCGGGGCACAGGAAGGCACATAATTGAGGAGGGAGGGGAAAGGGTTCAGAGAGGTGATGGCTTGGCATGGGGTAAAAAGGCTTATTTAACAAGAGCAAATTAGTTTCTCCTGGGAGAGACCCAGTCCTAACTTGTGGCTGACAGGTGGCTATTACAGCCTTAACCTCAAAGACACCCATTAAAGGTTCAGGGCTCAGTGACCAGGCGCCACCTGTGGAGAGCCGACAGAGGTCACGCGATGGAGATTACGGCTACCCTCAGAAAAGCACGTCCCTCGGAGCCATCGATAGCACCAGCCCATGATCTGGGTAAAAAGAGAAACTCTATACAATAAGGGAAATGAACTGCTCCTAGGGTAAAGGCTGAACTCCTCTTGGCAAACTCTTTGTTCCCCTGACGGCTTTGCATGAACTACGGAGCAGTGTTTCTGTTGCGGAAACCGTATCTCTGGTAAACCGTATCTCTGGTAAACCGTATCTCTGGTAAACCGTATCTCTGGTGTTCGGTGAGACAGGAGGGCCTTCCTTGATCCCTCTGTCAGGGATCCAGGACTAGACAGCAGAGTTCTAGACAACTCCACTGTAAGCACCCGAAGAGATCTTAGAAATCAAGCTGCCTGGTGGTTTTCCAGCCCTTTCTGCTGACCCCTCTGCTCACACACCAGTTTACAGAAGCATAAATAAGGGAGATGAAACTGACACCGTGCCCTTTCGGGGGTCAAGGCCAGGAGTCCCAGCTGCTGATGTAATAAAAAGCTTCCAGAATGGTTTGATGATGTCTTAGCAATTTGGCACTTCGTCCAACCCTGAGTTTTGCAGATGCAGAGGGGTACGTTGAATGGTCCCAGGTCCCAGGGACCGACAGCATTAGGATCAAGAGCAGAACTGACATCCCCGATGGCCAGTCGAAATGCTTTCCTTGACCTGGTGCCACCCCTCTTTCTAGGACGGCCTTTCAGCCCTTCCCTCCATCCTCCCAGGAGCACACGCTCTTTCCAGTCCAGAGCTAACATGTGGGGGGCCCTCACCTTACATAGACGCTTATCTCCCTAACAGGAAAAACTCAGTTGTAACCACCACCCCAGCCCTCTCCTCTCCCCACCCCAGTGACTCCCAATGTGACCACGTCCTCAGCATCTGCACTGACCTGGGACGTCCGTCCTCAGAGTCCCCATTCCGCACCCGCTTTCCTCTCCCATCCTTGCCTGCCGCGCTGGATCCGCTGCTGGTGGAGTTTGTCCCCACCCAGTATTTGTGTTTGGTTTGAAAATCCTGCTTGCTCCACTTTTTAATTTCATTTTAGAAGCTTGCAAGGAGAGCAGCCAACATTTAATCGTGGCAACTGGAGGAGACTTTGCAAACCGCTTACCAGGCACAAACAGAGTAGTTATTTTCCTATTTCCCTTTTGATTGAATTGGCTGCTGTATCATATGCAGTAAACAATGTGAACCAGAAAATATTTCTGCATCCTTATCTCACCCACTCCCATAATAAAAAGAAAAAAATGCACTGCAATAATAAAAAAAGGAAATGAGAACTTCTTATTTGTTTAAAAGTTAATTAAACTTGAAAGGTTTGTGGGGACAATTCATTCTATTTTGTGGCACAAGACCATAAGGTCTGCATTCCACTTTACCAGTGGAATGATAAGAGGCAACCTGATTTTATTTTAAGACTAATAATAACACCCAATAACGCTAGAACAAAGGGGATCTCTTTAAGTAGCAAAGTAGAAATGGAAACGCTTGTACCACACAATTCTGCATTGAAATGTCAACACTTTTTTAAAAGTGTATATCAACTTAAATTCATTTTGTTACTACTACTTTCTTGTCTGGCACGATCAGAGTAAGTAAGCATAGAGGCATAAACTTATGGACTTGTACAGCCTAGATAGTCCTCTGACTTGACAGAAACGGACGCAGTATTGCCTTTTCACAGAAGGGTGAATGCACAGTTAAACAGAACAGGAAGCCGCCCCAAAGGCTTCTGGGTAACACAGATTCAGAGTCGGATAACGTTCCACTCCTTGTCAGTCGCAAGGACAATGCTGAGTAGGCTTTGTAGTGAGGGCAAAGTAGGAATCCTAGAAGAGTCACACTCAAGAGGGACATGGGAACTGGCATTATGTTACCCAAACCAGACACAACAAACGGAGCCAGCAAGTGGCCTGCACGTGGATTGTCTCCCTATAGAAAATGGTGTGTGTGTGTGTGTGTGTGTGTGTGTGTGTTTCTGCACAGGTCATGAGGCAAAATGTTTTGTTTTTGTTTCTCCAAGGTTAAAAGGCACTGAGATGACAAGTTGGGGGCTATAAAGGGCAGATACAGAAAAGGGCATTGCAACCCACTGAAAGGAAGACACCTCCAACAAGTCCATTGTCCCATGAGCGAGCGTAGGGAGCATTCGGAAAGCCAGGGACTTTTCCAAACCCAAAAGAGCTCAAGCTACATGCAGGTCACAGATTACGTAATGGAAGGAACTCAGACAAAGCAGGAGAAAGTTAAATGAGAAGACCTCTGTTCCCCACCCCCGTTCTATGAGGAAACACAGAGGGAAACAACTGCACGAAGACGCAAGGCCAAACGTAACCAGCTTGTAACGTCATTTGACCGTACAGACAGGATTATCTCATCCGTGGAAGGAAAGTCTGTAATATTTAGAACCAGGGGTCTCAACTGGGGAGCTTGTAAAAGATACCCATGCCTAGATACCATCACATACCAATCAAAGCAGCAAGGCTCAGAGTTCGTTGGGATTTTTTTTTATAATCATTGTATTAGGGGCTCACACAACTCTCCACAATCCGTACATACATCATCTGTGTCCAGCACATTAGTACATATGTTGACCTCATCATTCTCACAACACCTGCTTTCTACTTGAGCCCTTGGTGTCAGCTCCTCATTTTTTCCTCCTGCCTCCCCGCTCAATTAAACAGAACTGAACCCCCTGAACCCTTGATAACCTACAAATTACTATTATTTTGTCATATCTTATACCATCCAACGTCCCCTCACCCAAGTTCTCCACTGTCCGTCCCCCAGGGAGGAGGCCATACATAGACCCTGTCATCTGTTCCCCCTTCTCCTTCATCCTCCCTCCACCCTCCCAATATCGCCACTCTCTCCACTGGTTGTTGGGATTTTTAAAGCTTCGCAGGTAAGGATAGATGACTACTGACAGAGATATATGAAATGTATAGGTGCCATTTGACAAAGCGAGGGAGGCAGGAAGACAGCACCAGAAATGCATATTTTAGATCCTAAAAGGACCTGAAATACATGAAGTTAGCGTTTCTGCTTTCTTCTTGGGGTGGAGAGAAGCTGAAAAGAGGAACACTAGAACAAAAAGCCAGATCGACTGCAAGTTCATAACTTTACTGAGGCAGCGTGTGAGGTTGCAGGGGAAGCAATCTAGTCCCAAATCTAAGAGGAACAGATGCCTGCAGAAGACAAACCACGTGCACTCGCTAATCTGGGGAAGACGCCCCTGGGCGTCACCATGGAAAACAGGTGGGAGAACTCCAGGTGCATGGAGGAGCCAGCACTAAAGCCACAGTACAAAGGGACGACCTCCAGCTCACAGTGGAACAGTCAGTCCCTGGGAGAAGCTCTCTGGCACACCAACCTCAACTCTAAAAGTATCATGAGAAGACGCTGAAGCTAACAGTGTCCTGAGAGGCACCAATCACAAGGTATGTAGTTCAAAGCCACCAGCTGCTCCAAGGGGAGAAAGAAGAGGCTTTCTAGTCATTGAAGATTTATGATGGAAGTGCACGAGTGTGCTGAGAACAACTACAGCACAACAAACCTCAAATCCAGGCCGAATTCTGACTAGATTAATCAAACCCCAACCCTAAAGGCCTAGCAGAAATAAAAAGGCATTATCAATTTTCAGAAAGAAAAACTATTTGTCTCAATTTCTAATATCCTACACAAGGTATTCAGATCTCAATAAAACATTGGAAGGTATTTAAACACACACACACACACACACACACACACAGCACTGCCATGACTCAAAGCAATTAAAAGAAGCAAGCTCAGGTATAAGACAGCTGGCACTGAAACGATCAAATAACCATGATTACTATGTAAAAGGCTCTAATGAAAGAGTGGGCAACATGAAAGATCAGAGGGTTAATTTAATAGATAACAGCTACACGAATCAAATTGTTATGTTCAAAAGCAAACACAGTAACAAAGGTGAAGAATAATTTCAATAGTTCATCAGAAGACTTGACAGTCACAGAATCGGTGAATTTGAAAGTGGGTCAGTAGAAAGTATCCAAACTAAAACAAAAGGGAGAAAATAAAACCAGTAGAGAACAGTATCAAAGACTCAACCTAGGCAAAATTGGAATTTCAGAAGGAGTAGAAAGTAAGACAAAAGAAATACTTGAAGAAATCATATCTGAGACTTTTCCAAAGCTGATAACAGATCTAACGTGCTCAAAAACAAGAAGCAAGATAAATATCAAGTTTGTACACGGGCACACACAGACACACGCTCATATTTTATTCACATAGCTGACACCAATTTTTTTAAAATCTTGAAGGCAGTGAAAGAAAGGAGGATTAAATACAAAGGAATAAATAAACAAATTAAATAAAACATCTTTAGCAGACTAAAGAAACTAAAAGAAAATGAAATGGTATCTCAAAAGTGCTAAAAGAAAAAATTCCACCCAGAATGCTTTATGCAGTAAAATTATCTTTCAAAAATAAAGGAGAAATAAAGAGTCTCAGGCAAACAAAAAACTGAGCTAATTCTTTTCCCGGAAAGTCATATTACAAGAGAAGTTAAAGTTCTTCAGGCAAAAAGTATGTGATGCCAGGCAGAAATCTGGATCTATACAAAGAAATGATGAGTGCTGGAAATGGGAACAAACTTAAAATAAGATATATTTTCCTTCTGTTCAGCTACTACAAAACCAAACACCAAACTTACTACCATCCAGTCAATTCTGGCAGAGTGGCTGTACAGGACAGGATAGAACTGCCCCGGTGGGTTCCCAACACTGTAGCTCTTTACAGTAGAGAGCCTCATCTTTCTCCCTTCACTACTATAAAAGGTAACTAAATGTGTTATCAAGCATGAAAGAGGACTACAGAACTCATTTTAAGGGTGATTTAATCAGGGGTGGGGGTCGGGTACAGAAAATGTTCTGAAATTGATTATGGTAATGTTTGTACAATTCTTGATATGATTGAACTATTGAATTGTGGGATATGTGGATTAAGTGCCAATAAAACTGTTAAAAAAGAATGAAAGAGAACATATCACAACAGCCCCTACAGATGTTAAGTAGATAGTAAGAGAATATAATAAATAGCTTTATGCCCTAAAATCAACCACAGAGGCAAAATGGGCCAATTCCTAAGAGGCACCA
>NW_022103900.1:27454957-27474732 GCF_000313985.2 Echinops telfairi
AACAGGCATCCAGGCTGAAAAGAAATAAATATACTATCTCTATCACAGACAACGTGATTTTCTATTTAGAAACCTCAAAAATGCTACCAAAGTACACAAGCTCCTAAAGCAAGTAATGACTTTAGGCAGGACACAGAATACAATGTCAGCATGCAGAAATCAGCAATACGATGAACCCAGGAAACGCAGTCATTAGACTCCAAACCAAAAGACAGCAGTACCATTTACAACGCGAAAGAAAGGAAGGAAGGGAGGGAGAGAGAGTGGGAGGGAGGGAGGAAAGGAGGAAGAAGGAAAGAAATACTTAGAGACCATTGTATTTCTATATACTAATGACATTAACACATCCCAAACTGAGATGCTTTGATGAGATCTATATACTGGAAAATAAAGTGTGTTGATGGCGTACTAAATAAAAGGAAGAGATACACCTTATTCTAAAGGGCCCTGATTGCACAATGGTTAGGCACAGGGCTACTAATGGAAAGGCTGGCAGTTCAAACCTACTCCTTGGGAGAAAGATGTGGAAATCTGCTTCCACAAATTACAGCCTTGGAAACCCACGGGGCAATTCTATTCTGTCTGATGGGCTCACTGTGAGTAAGAATCAATTTGATGGTAATTGCTTTGACGTTGTTCTGTACCTTGTTCATGGACTAAAAGGAATGGATTGTTAAAATATAAATTCTCCTCAAAGTGATCTATAGCCTCAATGTAGTCCAAATCAAAATCCCAGCAGGATTTGGAGTAAATAAATTAATTCTGCAAGTTGCAAAGAAAGGCAAAGGAACTGGAGAAGTCAAAGACAATGCTGAAAAAGAGCAAAGCTGGAGGACCTGTGTAACGTACTATCAAGTCACACTGGTCACACTGGAGTTATCACCAGGGAGGCGCCTCACGATCAATGGAACAGAATTGAGCGTCTAGAAATAACCTCTTACATTTATGGCCAATTGATTTTTCATAAAGATGCCAAGACAATTCAACAGGGAAAAGATTTATCTTTTCAATAAATGGTGTTGGAATAATTGAAATTCCACATACCAAAAAAAGAAAAAGTTCTTGACCCACACTTTGGCACCTTGTAATAAAATTAACCTCAAATTGATCAGAGATTTAAGTGTAAAATATAATACTGTCAAAATTAAAGGAGAAAATACAAAATATTTTAAGCTTTTAGTCAGGTAAAGAATACTCAGATGCAACCACAATTGGTGGATTGGATCCATAAAATAAAGGCTGGTAAGTTGAAATTCATCAAATTAAAACAAAGCCCTTGTTTTGCTCTGTCTTGTTTTTTGTGCCTATTATATCTCTGCAGGTCTATCTAGATGAGATAGGCTGGATAAACAATCTGGAGGAGAAAACAACAACAACAGGACTGATGGTTCCGGGGGACATGGGAGAAGGGAGGCGGGGGGAAAGGAAGTAGGTGTTAACAAACCCAGGGACAAGGGAACAAGAAGTGATCCAAATCAGTTGTGAGGAGAGTGTAAGAGGCCTGGTAGGACTTGATCAGGCGCAATGTAACCGAGAGGAATTACTGAAATCAGAATAAAGGCCAAACATGATAGTGGAACAAGAGGAAAGTAAAAGGAAATAACTCGGAGGCAAAGGGACTTTATAGAGGTCTAAATACAGGCATGTGCATATGTAAATATATTTATACATGATGATGGGGAAATAAATCTATGTGCATATATTTATAGGTTTAAAGGTAGCAGAAAGACATTGTGCCTCCACTTAAGTGCGCCCTCAGTGCAAGAACACTTTGTTTTATTAAACTGGCATTCCATGATGCTCACCTTCCCCACACAATCACTAAAGACAAATGGGTACATAAGCAAATGTGGTGAAGAAAGCTGATGGTGCCCAGCTATCCAAAGGTATAGCAACTGGGGTCTTAAAGGCTTGAAAATAAACAAGCAGCCATCTAGCTCAGAAGCAACAAAGCTCACATGGAAGAAGTACACCAGCCTGTGTGATTACGAGGTATTGAAGGGATCAGTTATCAGGCATCAAAGAAAAAAAATCATATAATTGTGAATGAGGGGGAGTGTGAAGTGGGGATCCAAAGCCCATCTTTAGGCAACTGGACATCCTCTTACACAAGGGTTGTGGGGAAGAGGTGAGCCAGTCAGTGTACAGTGTAGCAACGATGAAACATACAACTTTCCTCTAGTTCTTAAATGCTTCCTCCCCTCCACTATCATGATCCCAATTCTACCTTACAAATCCGGCTAGAATGGAGGATGTACACTGGTACAGATAGGAACCGGAAACACAGGAAATCCAGGGCAGATGAACCCCTCAGGACCAGTGCTGAGAGGGGCAATACCTGGAGGGTGGAGGGGAGTGGCAATACCTGGAGGGTGGAGGGAAGGTGGGGTAGAAAGGGGGAACTGTTCACAAAGATCTACATATAACCCCCTCCCTGAGGAATGGTCAACAGAAAAAATGGGTTAGGGGAGACATCGGTCAGTGTAAGACATGGAAAAATAATTATTTATAAATTATCAGAGGGGAGGGAGAGAGGGTGGGGGGAAATGAGGAGCTGATACCAGGGACTCAAGTCGAAAGCAAATGTTTTAAGAATGATGGGGACAACAAATATACAAATGTGCTTGACACAATGGATGTATATATGGATTGTGATAAGAGTTGTATGAGCCCCCAATAAAATGATTTTTTTTTAAATCTTCACACACACAAAAATTTAAAACCAAGCCCAAAACCTTTGCTTTATGAAGATGAGGCCTGGACTTTTGGAAACTATTTACAAATCATGCAGATGAAAGACCTGTATCCAGAGGATATAAAGAATTTATAAAAACACAACAAAAGAAAACAAACAACCCTATAAAAATAAGTAATTAGAATTATTTCTGCGTAATATTTCCATACTATAAATCTTTATCTGGGTATATCTATTTTATCTAGCCAGGTATGGGTCTAAACAAAATCTCACCCCAATTTTCATCTGGGCCATGTTATTAGACCCTAAACTTAAGTAAAATTTGATACTTGTAACACTTAAAATGAAGTTATAATTTTTAGTGCTCCTTACATGTACTTCCTCACTTTTCAAGACCAATCCTGAGCATGAATCACCACATGGCTAATCACCATACTTCCTCCTTCACCTGCTACCAAACTAAACAGTCGGAGAGCCCAGTGATGAAAGAAATGACCCTTGTTTTCCCTTTGCTCATATTTCTTCTCTTACCTCTTTTCTTATCACCTGGCACCATGTTTTTGTAAGCAATTGTAAGTCATATTTAGGGGCCAGGTTAGAAGTTCTTGTGAAAGAAAGCCCCTGAGCCCAAGTTATTCAATATTTAACCCTTTTCTTGCAAATGAACATTTGTCTTTTTTTTTTAATACATTATATCAATTCAAGGAGCTGTGGTAATAGTTATGTGTTGCGCTGTGAACCAAGGTCAGCAGTTTGAAACCACCACCCAGTTCCACAGGAGAAAGATGAGACAGTACTTGTAAAGAGTTGTCGTCTTGGAAACTCACAGGGACCATTGTGCGCCGCCCTATATAGTTGAGATGCGTCAGAATTGACTCAATGGCAGTGAATTTGGTTTTTGGTTTGGGATCAGCCCAGACTATATTTCTCTGGAAGATTTCTAGCATTATGCCTATCATATTTCCAATTGTTACATTCTTTGCTTAACCTACTTGGTTTTTCTTTATCGCATGTCTCACCACCTGACATATTAACACTTTAAGCATAAACAAGCCAAGGCCCACTCCCCGTCGTGTGGACGCTCCAGGAGAGGAGGGACTTTGTCTCTCTTGTATCCCAGCATCCATAGCAGTGTCTCTGGCACACAGTAGGAGCCCAGTAAAAACTTATGGAATGAATCAAGCCCCACGGCATCACTCTCGACCAATGATCCTGGCCAGCCTGTGGCAGTACTGCTAACAGTAATAGCAAAACAGGCTTCCCCCTTTCTTCCACTATCAGTGTCTTATACCTCTCTCCTTTTATTGTATTATCTTATTACGATAAAAATAATAATTATGTATATAATCACTTATACATATATATGGCACAAAACACATGTTGTGGCAGTTAGATTTTATGTCAACTTGACCATGGGTGAAGTGGAAGGGTGGAATCCAACCTTTCTTTCAGTCAGATGATTGAAGATGCCTTCTTGGAAGTGTGGCCTTTTGATAACTGGGACCCTGGAACCATCCTTGTTGGGGTTTGTGTCTGCTGCCAGGGGTGGCCCCATGCAGGCCACTGATGCTGGGAGCTGTTGGCAGCCTGCCATGTTCCCACGACCTTGGATCCACTGGGCTCTGTACCCACCAGCCTGTGACCACCCTGCTGCCCACTTTACCTCTCTGCATCATCTGCCTGGAGCTCTGTAAGTCTGAGGAGCGCTCCAGCTAACCTCGGACCATGGACTTGAATTGGACTGGGCTGAGATGCCTTCTTGATTGATATAAAATTAGTTCTTGCTCTAAAGGTCTTTCATATAGATACATACATAAAATCACGGGTTTTGTTTCTCTAGACAGCCCAGCCTAACACACTTGCCAGCTCAACATTGTTTACACATACGGTGCAATGCCATTGGTCATGTTCACGGTTGTGTAACCACCACCATTAGCTATTTCCCAATCACTCTACCACCACTCACAGCAATGCAGGGTCCCCTAAGCCAAGGGGCCCTCCTCCCCCTTCTCCATCACCCCTGGGGTCTTCAGCTGTTCTAACAGAATGTGCACCACATCACACTTAAATGAAAGCCAAACTTCAAATGAAAACGGGCTACACAAATTAAACCCAGCAGCTGGAGGCAGCTGGATGCCCAGCACTGACCCGAGCTGTCCCTCCCAACACTTCCTTTCCGGAAAATCATTTTCTAGCCCAACTTCCACCACAAAAGGGATCTGTACCAGCAGGCCCCAGCCCTCTACTCTGGAGATGGGTTAACAACACGGAAACAGAGCCATGATGAAGAGCAAGTATGCTCAAGAGAAGGGAGGGGGAAGTGACAGGGGGAACCTGAGGGTAAGGATGAGCCCTGGCAGACCAGAAGCGCCATCAGTGAGGCTTTTTCAAACTACCCACCCCTGGCCCCAGGGTTACTGTGATGAATGAGGGTAACTCAGATCCCCCAAGGGTGTTGGAACAGGAAGAAAAAAGGGTGGGGTGGAGTGGTCTAGGCTTTGAGTATTACATTTTTTTTTGAGGAATGGGACCAAGACTGACATTTCTCGGCAATGTTAAGATGCCGGAGGTGGCTTTGGTCATAGAGGAACCCCGGCTCTGCTTCTCTGTCAGCCGCTGCTCCCCTCTCCCTCCCTGCAGCCACACCCTGTACTTCTATTATACTGAACTTCCCCGGATTTCCCGTAGGTGCAGTCCCTGCCTGTCATCACCTGTCACCACCCGTGGGAGACAAGGTTGGTTACCTACCCAACAAGCTCACAGTCAGCCTGGCTTTCTTTAAGACAGAGCTGAGATTTTTTTCTTTTTCTTTTTAAGATCAATACATGGAAGGCTCACAAGGCCTCCCACAGCTTCAGGAGTGGCTTAGGGGAGAGCAGGTGACCATTCCGGCCAATGCACTAGGTTGACAGCACAGGTGGCTTCTGGGAAGGTTTCTCCGTCCATATCTGAAGAAAGACATAAAAGCAAGCCCTCTCCCTCCCCTCCTGCTCTAGATACTGTTGGGTGAAGGCCTGGTGGAGTTCCAGTTACCCCGTGGGGAGCGGGGAAAGCAGGAAAGGCGCTTTAGTAAATCAAAATAAGGCCATAATCTCATTGAACCCTCCCACTCCAACCCGTCGAAAGTCAAGGAGTCTAAATAATGTGACCTGCGGCAGAAAAGTACCCTAACGGATGCCCTGCCACATGGCCTGGAAAGCTCCCTCCACCTTCTCCTCCTAGAGCAGCCCTAGTAAGCTCCAAGCTGAAGCTCAACTGCAGGCTCCGCTGGGCTGTCTTCAGTCTCTCTGCAGACAGCTGAGCACTCTCCCGGGCACTCTTGTTCTCTGCACACCGGCCTCTCCAACGAGACTGTGAGCTTTTCAAAAGTGAGCACTTTAGCCCTTGGCAGAGGCCCTGGCAGATGTTGGGCATTCATTAAAAGTTGAGTGAATGCGCAAACAGCCAAACAATGGATGAAAGGGTGACACGCCCAGGATGCCTCCCATGCCTTGGATAAATACTTGATGACTGACCAACTGATAATGGCACCCAGGCTTTCTACTTTCTACGAGAGGCTTCCTTTAGGTGTGGGTGGGCAATGGCAAAGGCAGTGCCAGGGACATGTCCTATTTTTGTCTGTCCAGCACTCTAGACACTTCATTGGGAACTGCTCCTCCTCAGACCCTTACAACTTGGGTAGGAATGTCAATCACAGAGGCTGCCCTACTTCATCAGGGACTGGCAGCACCAAGGCAGTGTACCCATGACTACCGTGGGAACCAGCTCCCTGAGATAGCCTGGCCTTGCATGGCGTAGTATCATTGATAAAACTTCCCATAAAGATGGAGGACATACCATATATACTCGTGTATGAGCCGAGTTTTAATACAATTTTTGTGGTAAAATTAGGTGCCTCGGCTAATATTCGGGTCAGCTTATACTCGAGTATATACAGCAAAGGAGGAAGGCTCTCAGTCTTTCCCTCCACATAAGCCCAATATAGCACCTGCCTAGGCTATTTATCCCTCCATGCTAAGAACCTGTCCACACAGAGAAAAAGAGTCAAGACATATATGAGCGAGAATGAGCCCTGGAGACCTCATGTGAGCTCCTGGATCTATGTATGCCTGAAGCTAACAACCCTCCACCTTTTCATTTATGTGGCCCCATCAATTTCCACACTAGAGAAGGCAGTTTTCAAGGGACCAAAGCAAAGCCACAGAAAAGAATCCTGGAAAATGCCGACAAGACAGGTGGGAGCAGACTGATGATGCCCTGTACCTGAGGCCCTATCCACTGACACTTCTCAATCCTGGCCTCTGGAATCGTGTCACCACGTCACCCTGGAGAAGTCTTGGCCATGACCAAGTCAGAGGGGCAATGCACACACATGCACGCACACACACATGTTCACGAGCACACATACTGCACCATCACCATCAAGTTTTCTCTGCTCAAGGAAGCTAAGAGTCCCTGGGTGGTACAGAAGGCTGATGTGCTTGGTGGATAACCAAAAGGTTAGAGGGTCTAGTCCACCTGGAGAGGCCTAGGAAGGAATGTCTGACAATCTACTTCAGCAAAACCAGCCACTGAAAACCGTGGGGAGCACAGTTCCCAATCCAGCAAGCCTGGGGTCATCGCTCTGATGGATTACAACACACAAGGGCACTATAGGGCAGAGAAGAACCATTGGTGGTGGTGGAGGGGGATTGTAATGGGGGGTGAGGGTGGAGATGAGGGGCATACATTCCAGGGGGCCACATGCTTCCCTGTGGAGAACCCCTGTCTATTGGGTTAGCACCTGAGCCACTGTGCCATCAAGGTCCCCACTAGATGACAACCGGTTTCTAAAGGAGGGTAGCCTGGGCCGCCTGGGCCACCCTTCGGTTCTGAAATGCATGGGGACTTTAAGCATAAAGCTGCAACCTAACCAGAAAACATGGAAAGAACCTTTATCCAACAGCATTATGCGCGTTATGCGCACCAAAGAACCGAACGTGCGGCGGCTGTTGTAATGACGACATCCAATACCTTTTGAGGGCTCTGGCTCCAAGAAGTAACTCGCTCACAGCCAGGCAGCTTGCAGCGGGACGGGCTGGAGTTCAGCACCTGGAGAGACTTTTCCCACCTCATCTCTGACGACCAGGTCCTGGAGGGGGGCAGCCCCCCTCCACCTTACCCCCCACAATGCCACACCCCCACACACCTGTCTACAGCCTCCCGAGGTCCCAAGGAGTAAGAGCAGTCTCGGGGACCCGGCTTTGGGGATGCCCCCAAGTAACTAGCCAGTATGTCTGTCCGTGATTCCGCACCGAGAGTACAGCAGCGGGCAGGGGGAGCAGCGCACACTGGCGCTGGCCCCGAGTGAGGCGCCGCCGCTGGTTAGGAGGGAACGGGCTCTGGGGGCTTTCGTGCGTCTGGACCCTCGGCCCCACCTTCTGGCTCTCCCCAGTAGTTCCGCCCCGCACCTCTTCCTCCACCCCCCGCACCAGCCGAGGTCACTCCCCCAGGCGCGTGGCGGAGGGACCCGGGCAGCCCGGGCCCTGCCAGCGCTCCCTCCAGCCTGCTGCCCCGGCCGCAGGATGCCCGCAGCTACTGGCCCCGCCGCCGCGCGGCCCCGCGCCTGGCCCAGCCAGCAGCAGCCTGCGCGGCCCCGCAGGGCCTGGGCACCGGGGCCGCTGGCCCGGCCCGGCCCGACCCCCAGCCTGCGCGCCCTGGGGCCCCGCTCACCTGCACCTCTCCGGTGCGCAGAGCTCTCGGCGCCCGCGCCTGGCTCCTGGCTCCAGGCTCCGGGTCCGAGCGTGCCCGCCGGGGACCGGCGTTGGCCGTGGCCACGCGGGGCGGGGCGGCGCGGCTTCTCCCCGCCCCGATCCACCTGGGCGCGCGGGATGGGGCCGGTCCGGGCCAGGTGAGCCCCGCCCTGGAGGGAGCAGCCCGGGCTCTGGCTCCGCGGAAAGGGAACCTTGCAGGTGGAAAGGAGGTCCCGTGACACCTGAGCTGGTTGGTCCTTGGGAAGCAATGAGGAGCCAGTGCCGGCCTGTCCAGCTTGGGGAATAGAACGGAGTGTAAGCCGGAGGGCAGCGCGAAGAAAGTAGGGCGAGGGGGGAGGGGGTCCAAGTCCCTTCTCTGTTGAATGTAGAAACAACAGAGTGAAGAAAATGATGGGCCAAAGTCGCAGGAAGCTAGTTCAGAAGTAAAACTACTCAAAAAGGCTACCCCCACCATCCTACCTTATCCTCACCTCACTCACCGGTGCCTGCCTCTTCCCTTTTTCTAAACCTGGCAGTCCACTATAAATAACACACTTTCCAACAGTGATGGCCTCCCCACTCCTGGACCATGAGACCTAGGAGGGCAGGAAACTCGCCTGTCCACTGTGGAATCGTGAAACCTTAAAGGAACCCTGCGCAGGACAGATGCGCATTTCAGACCGGACGAGTCCCAAAGTGCTGCCCAGACCCTGAGTCCAGCCCAGAATAGCTCCTGCTTCACTTCCACCCTATCAGCTGATGGTCTGGAGTCAAGCTGCCTGGCTGCTGGCCACCTGTCCTTCTGCTTCCCCGTCACCGAAGCATCTGGCGTGTGGAAGGTCCACCATCACACCAAACCTTTATGAACCATCAAGCAAATCACAAGCTTTAGAAGGTGTCACGAGGCAAACTCAGAGGAATGCTGCAATAGAACGCTGTCCTGGCTGCCCTGGCCTGGTGGGCATGCAGGCAGCTGACCCTGGAGCCCAGAGCTAGAAGCAGAACTGAGCCTGTTGTCCAGCATTTATAAAGAGCGTCGACCAGCTGGGGACAGAACTTGTTCATATCTCTAATTCCATGGTCTTTCCAGACCTGTAGAGCTCAGTTGTGATGAGATCCTCTTGTAGTTTTGAGGGCTCTACCAATTAAAAAAAAAAATCACTGCCATCAGGCTGATGCCTCCTTGGTGACCCTATAGAATAGGTAGAACTACTTATGTGGGAGTTCTCTCCTTAAGGGAGTAGAATGTCCCATCATTCTCCTTCCCTTGGAGCAGCTGGTGGTTTCAAACTGCTGGCCTTGCAGAGGACTGCAGGTTAACCTTCACAGATTAATAGAGGCTCTATGAGGAGAAGCCTTGGTGGAGTAGTGCTTACACATTGGGCCTCTAGCCACAAGGTCAGCAGTTTGAAGCCACCAGCCACCTCAGCAGATAATCCTGCAAAGAGTTACAGTCTTGGAAATTCACAGGGGCAGTTAGTTCCACCCTACAGGGTTGCTAGGAGTGGACTTTGACTTGATGGCAGTGAGTTTGGTTTCTGGAGTTTTTGTGCTGATAAGGTCAAAGCCAAGCAGTCACTTCTGCCCTCCCTTCCTCCCTCCACCACAGGCCCCAAAACTTCTGAAAGTCTGAGACCCCAATTTCACCAGTCGGTCCTCTATAGTTGAGGGGTTCAGATCTGGTGGTGTCTGGTTAGCCCTGTCACATTGAACAAGGGCAACCTGGAGAAAGTACAAGGGATGCCTCACTAGGTGTGTCCTATCCCAGCGGCTGCTCCCTCTGTAACAGGTAGGGAGGCAGGTGTCCCCGGGTGGGGCTGTGGTTGTCCCAGGTGGGGCTGCAGTGGGACCTGATGACTAGAAAGTGCTGTGTCTGGGAGCTCCTCCAGGTCCCTCCCACCCCAAATGAGCCCAACCCGTCTGCATTGGTTTCGGTCCATAGAATGTGCGATCCTGTGTGGTTTAGGATTTTCTTGGTGTGTGTCAGATCGTGGCTGGGGCAGCCTGGCAACTGATGTCACCCAGACAGGCGTGGGACACCATAAGGGAGGCACAAGTTCTGCTTTGGCACCCAGGTCTCTCTCGTGTGTTTGTTGAACAGCCTTAGGCATGCTCTGTGACAGCACCTTTTTCCAACATGGAAAATGTGCAAGGGCATTAGACAAGATCTCTGACGCTCTTGGCTCGGAAGGGGCGTTTGAAATGTGACGGCCTAATATGATACTGCCGGAGCCCCCATGGCGCTGTCGGGCAAGGAAGGACTGCTAATTGAAGGCTGGGTCTGTGGTTCAAACCCATCAGCTACTCCTGGGGGAAAGTTGCAGTCCTCTGCTCTCCTCAAGATTTCTAGCCTGGGAAACCCTATCCCAGTGCTGCTCAACCTTCCTAATGCCGTGACCCTTTAATACAGGTCCTCATGTTGTGGTGATTCCCCCAAACATAAAAATTATTTTTGTTGCTACTTCATAACTGTCATTTTGCTACTGTTATGAATCGGGTGACCCCTGTGAAAGGGCGTTCAGCCCCCAAAGGGGTCGCGACCCACAGGTTGAGAACCACTGCCCTATACTGAGTCACTGTGAACAATCCACTCAGTGGTGGTGGATTTGGCTTTGGCTTTAGGAGTACCATTGTAAGGAGCCCTGGTGGAGAAGTGAGTGATGAGTTAGGCTGCCAACCTCAAAGTCAGCCGTTCGAAGCCAGCAGCAGTGCTGGGGGAGAAAGATGAGGCTGTCTACACTCCTACTCAGTCACAATCCTGGAAACACCCGAGGGCAGTTGTACACTGTCCTTTCAGGTCACGATGAGTCAGCAGCAACTCGATGGCAGTGAGTTCATATGTTTGTTGTTTGAGTCTGCCAATGTAAATCTGGGTTGCCCTTGACATTTTCAAAAAGCCTGCATGAACTCATTCAATCTTTTTAAAAGGAAGAAAGAAAACTCTCGAGCTTCTTGCCAGAGCTACTGACACCTCCCACCATCGCCCCTCATTCCCACACGCCCACAGACACGCCCGGACTGTTTAGCTTGGCTATTTGAACAGCTGAGGCAAGGGACATCCGACAAAAATGTAGCTGTTTGTCCCACTTCCTTGAGCCACAGGCAAGTGAGACATTGCACAAGGGGGACTTTGAGCTGGGCCCATGTAGCTGCAAGAGGCCCACAGTGGGAAATACTTCTTCCTGGCCAATCTTGGCGGGAGCTGAGGCTGGGGGCAGGCCCCGTGGTAGCAGAAGTTATCCAAGTTATGTTTCAGGGACATTCAAAAACATCAGCCCTTGAGTCCAGAAATCATCTTTCACTGGCCAGGGAAATTCTCCCCATGCTTGCCAAGGTCAGACAAGCAGGCGATTTCTGATATTCACCAATCACAAAGGCCTGAGGGACCAAACAGTTGAAATCACCTTATAAAACATGCTGGGAGGGCCTGCTTCTCATGCGCGCTAGGCCAGCACGCTGAATTGCCAACACGGCCCATGGCAGCAACTCCATCTACTTCCCTGAGAAAAGGACTATATAGAAATGCAGAATGGGCCCCCTCAGGCCCTTGCTTGACCCTGAGGCTGGACAGCAAATCTGTTTTCCATAATGATCCCTGACTTATTCTTCACACTCCCAGGACTGTGGATCAGGATGAATTTGCTTAGCTGTGTAAAACGCTATCACTGGGGATACACTTGCCCCCTGTGACTCAGGTTTCAGAGCATTTGTATGAGCAAGCAGTGAAGTGTGGCCTACAAATGCATGCATCTCCTCACAAATCTACCAGCCCCAAAACAGCCAAATGCTTTTGGTGTTGTATTTCCAGGTCTAGGACAAAATTTCTGGATGATTCCAAACTTCTAAAGGCAAAAGGAGCTTACTCATCTAACTTACCCACTCACAGTCATTGAGCTGAGGCCAACTCTTAGCAATCCTGCAGGACAGGGTAGAACTGCCCTTTGGGTTTCTGAGACGGTAACTCTTGGCAGGAGGAGAAAGCCTTGTCTTCCTCTGGCCCGACCAGCAGCTAGTAGTTTGGGCCTGATGTCCTTGAGTTTAGCGGCCTAACTCTAGATACATGAAAACCCAAAGGCCAGCATGGAGCAATTTCTTTGTGTGAAATCACAGTCCTGTTTCCACTTGGAGGGAGCCCTGTAACCCTCCCAAACAGAACATGACGCAGTGGGCTAAAGTGGGACTGGTAAAAGAAAGGTTGGTGGTTTGAACCCACCAGCCACTCTGCAGGAGAAAGATGAGACCATCTTCTGCCATAAGAAGATGTACAGCCTCAGAAAGTCTGCAGAGTTTCAAACTCTGTCCTGTAGGGTCACAAGGAGTCAAAATCAGGTCCCTGGCCATGGGATGGAATGACTACTAAGACACCAAGCAAGTGCCTTCCTCGGGGCCTTTGCACCTGCTCTTCCTTTTGCTTCCAAGGCTCTCTAGCTCCTCCCATGGCTGGTTCTTTCAATGATAACAGAAGCCTTCACTGGTCACCCAGTTGAAAGTAGACCCAAGTCACTTATTATCACCACACCATGGTTACTTTTCTTCCTAGCACTTGAATGAACTGAATTAGGTTAGAGAATGTTGTTCACTCATGTATAGCTTTCTGTATTGCCTTGTTCACCACCCCCCATTAGCACTGAGATGACACAGAATACAAAAGTTTAAAAACCCAGAGCTGCCATTGAGTTCTTTCTGATTCATGGCAACCCCAGATGTGTCAAAAGTAGAACTGTGGTCCATAGGATTTCCAAGGTTTGATTTGTCCAAAGTTGATGGCCAGGCCTTTCTTGCAGGAAGCCTCTGAGTGGGCTTCAATCTTTCGGGGAGTTGCCAACCATTTCCACAAGCACAGAGGGCTCAAGTACAAGGTCAAACCCAAGCCCACTGCTATTTAGTTGATTCAGACTCATAGTGGCCTGATAGAACAGAGTGGAACCGCCTCCCTCAAGGGTTTCCAAGCCCCGGTGATGTTACATGTTGGGTTGCTAACCCCAAGGTCAGCAGTTCAAAACCACCAGGCATTCTTAGGGAGAAAAATGAAGCTTTCTGTTCTTGTAAAGACATCAGTCAGTGTAAGGCATGAAAAAGTAATAATTTATAAATTATCAAGAGTTCATGAGGGAGGGAGGGTGGGAATAAAGGAGAAGCTGAAACCAAGGGCTCAAGTAGAACGAAAATGTTTTGAAAATGATGATGGCAACAAATGCACTTGACACAATGTATGGATGGATGGATGGATTGTGATAAGAGTTGTACAAGCCCCCAATAAAATGATTAAGAAACAAAAAAATGGTTTATGGTCTCAGAAACTCACAGGAGGTTGCTGAGTCAGCACTGACTGGATGGCGGTGAGCTAGTGAGACTATCAAGTAATGCTGGGCTTAATAATATCTGAGAGATTTCCACTTATCATCCCTAGGGTGGGGCAGCAGATTGAGCCTTTAAGTACAGCAAGGCACTTGGGGCTGAGTTCTCGCCACAGGCAAAAAGCAGGACATACATGTCATTTCATTTCACCAGGAAGACCAGATGATTGCCAAGGTTCTTCCTTGTAGCTTTCTCTTCTAATCTAAGTATCCGTGGTCTTATTTTATTTCTTCAAGAATCCCCAAACGTATTTGCTGACTATCATCAAGTGATTTTTTTCCCCCTAAAGAGTTATTTCTTGATGGAGGCTACAGTGGTTCCACGTAGAGACCCAGGTTGGATTCCCAGGCACCCTCCTCGCAGTCACCACTCATCTGCCCAAGAAGGCTTGCGGGTTACTATGAGTAAGTTTCCGCGGCGGCGGCATGTCTACATTAAGACAGACGAGGAAGAAAGGCCTGGAAATCTACTGCTGAAAATCAGCCAATGGGAACCTTCTAACTCACAAAGATCCAATTCCCAGCCAGTCAGAGGGGGGCGGGGGGGTGGGGTGGGCTCAGGACCCCGCAGCATGTTGTCCCGCTGTGCACTGAAGGGGGTGGGGGTGGGGAGTGGTTGTCAGGAGTTGGGGTTAAAAACAACAAAAACAAGTGATTTTCACCTCAGAGAGAAAACTGTATGTAGGCTTGCATGTGCTAGTGGCTCCCAACCCCTGAGCAGAGAGCTATCAGAGCTAGCTCCGCACGAACAGTGTGACCTTGGAGAACGTCCTTCCAGCCAGTTCGACTTTCCATTTTCTCTCCGGGAGCTGAGGCCATGCATACAGAGCGGAGGCGGGAATCTGGAAGCTCGGAGCCCAGCCCAGTGGGCACCCCAGAGAGCCCAGCAGCAGCAGGGAGTCTGCAGAAAGGAGAGTCGACACTTTATTCCAGAGGCTGGCAAAAGCCAAGCGAGCATGCTGTCGTGTGCGGCTCCACTAAGTGACTCGCGGGCGTCACTAATCTCACTTTGGGGAACTTGTTAAGCTTCTGTTGGGATTTAAGCTTTCCGCATTAGCCGTGGTGACGAGGCCTCTGATTCCGTATATGGGACACGGACTGGGCTTGAGGCCAGAGCCAGCCATCGGCCCTGAGTGAACGTTCGCAGAGGCTTCTGGGAGGATCAGGTGGAAACCAGCCTTTCTTCCTGGGGGGCGGGGCGGGGCGGCATTTTTCTCTGCCCATAAAGGAATCTAAGAGAGGAGAACGAGAGGGGGAGCTTGGAAAAGGAAGATTCCCTACACCCCCAAATCAAACCAAACTCAGTGACATCGAGTGGACTCGGAATTACAGCGACCCTATCAGGCAGGGCAGCACTGCCCATCTGGGTTTTGACACTGTGCTGCTTTATAGGAGTGGAAAGCCTCGTCTCTCACCCCCAAAGCAGCTGGTGGTTTGAAACTGGTGACCTTGCAGTTGGTATAGTATAACCGCTCTGCCAGCAAGGCTCCTAGCGGAGAGGTCGGCAACACCTGTGGTCATCTGGGATCCCTGCAAGACTTCACAAAGACCCCTGAGATGACCGGGACCACGTGCTGCTGGCTGAGGACAGCTCTCAGGGCCAGTTGCCACCTCAGCTCACTCTCAGGCTGGCCCGGGGCAGAAGAGTCCTGCTTTGTTTTTGCTTTAAAAGCAAAGGATTCTAAGGTTATGTGTTTTAAAATGCAAACATAAAGGGATGATAAACTAAACGCTAATGATTCAAAAACCTGTGGCTGAAGTAACGGCCATATTTCTTTAAGAATCTGAAATATAAAAAAAACTGCCTTTAGGAAATGCAGTCTTCCTCTATAGCTGGCAGTAACCCTGGTGGCATAGTGGTTACAAAGTTGGTAGTTCAAAACCACCAGCTGATCTATGGAAAAAAGATGAGGCTTTCTACTCGCACAGAGAGTTACCTTGTCAAAACTCACAGGGGCAGTTCGACCCTGTCCTATAGGGTCACTCTGTGTCCAAACAGACCCAGTGGCAGTCCCTTTGGTTTGGTTTTCTGTAGCCGGCTGCCATCCTATCAGCCACCCCATGCCCAATGGGCAAAACTCTACCTGGTCTTGCATCATTCCCATGATCAGTGTTTGGGATTATAAGATTTTCCTTAGCTTTCTGCAAGATCACCAGGCTGTTCTTCCTAGTCTTAATGCAGCATCAGAGCAACACGTAAGCCTCCACGGATGGGTGAGTGGTAGGTGCACATGAAGAGTGTTGGGTAGGCTTGGGACCTGGCCTTCCTCCCGCATGGAAGGGGAGAGTTCTCCCACTACCCCACCTCTTCACCCGTCTCCCTCCAGCAGCCTGCATTTCTGTCTGATCACACCCTTGCTGTGAGGCACCATCCCTTCTTCCCAATTCTGATCCTATCCTAGATACAGCTGATTGCTTAAAGGAATTCAAGCCACAACAAGTTCTCAAATTCCTATAAAAGGAGAAAGCACATAAAAGTTGAAATGTATAAATTCTTGACAATTTACAAAAAAAACTACAATGTTGTATAAATTCTTTTCAAATAGAGTTTTTGAGCCTGGTTATCAGTTAAGAAAAAACAAACAGACAAAAACTATTCCAAGAGGCAGTACTACCAACTGTTCAGAAGCCAAATGTTAGACCAGAACTCCTGGGTTTGAATCCTGACTCTTCCCCTCCCCAGCTGTGAGACCTTGGGCAAGTTGCTTAACCTCTCTGTGCCTGTAAAGTGGAGATAATTGTCTACCTCATGGACTTATTAGGGAGATTAAATGGATTAATACATGTAAAGCACTTAAAACAGTGTCTGGCACCCAGCCAGAATAATCCCCAGCCTTAATTGACTGCTTACTGTAGCTCACTGAGCATTATGAGATCCTGAGCCTGTTACCTGTCATCTGGGACAAGTGTGCCGATTTCTGAGTGAGGGTTTAACCAAACCCAACCCAAATCCACCGGCATCAAGTCCAACTCACAGCAATTGGGGAGGCTGGTGGGTTTGAACTACCAACTTTATAGTTAGCAGTCCAACGCTTAACCCACAGTGTCACCAGGGCTCCTTGAGTGTTAAGACTTAGAGGGTACTAACTCTGGAGGCAACCCCCTAAGTGGTGCACCACTTAATATGCCCCACTGCTAAACAAGGGGTTACAGTAGATGTTCCTAAATTCATTTAGCCCAGCTGCCCCTTTTCAGGGGAAAAAAAATGGCTCAGCACCCCTGATAATTAAAAGCTTCTGAACTATATATACTTGGCGGTGTAGTGGGGGTTGGGCTGCTAACTGCAAGTTTAGCAGTTCGCAATGACCCAGAGACAGACAGGGCTTTGTATTCCCCTAAAGAGTTAGAGACTCAGAAGCCCCCAGGGTAGTTCTGCCCCAGCCTGCAGGCTTGCTATGAGTCAGAATAGCCGCAAGGGCCATGAATTTTGAGTCTGGGTACATAGCCCAGAAGCCAGGATAGAGTACAGTTATCTGCTATCCTAGCTGCTCTGCAGGAGAAAGATGAGGCTTTTTACTCTCTTAAAAAGTTCGTCTCAGACACTCATTGTGGTGGTTCTACCCTGACCTATAGGGCTTCCATGAATCGAAATCCACTCTGTTGCCAGTGGGCTTAGTTTTGGGATTGTTCCAGGGCCCCCAGGGTGGTATCGCCCTCTTTGGGAAACACTGGATTGGAGGTTGGGGTTCACCCAGTGGCATCTCACAAGAAAGCATTGGTGATCTAATTCTAGGGGGGAAATCAAGCCTCAAAACCCTTATACTCTGACACGCAGGGGTCTCCACAGGTCAGATAAACTGGGAAGGTCTCCTGACCAAAATCGCCTCCTGCACTGGGGAAGGGGAGCTGATGGAGAATTCCAGAGCCTGGCATCCAGGTCCCTGCCGCAGGAGCAAAGATGCACCAAACAAGACCAAAGGGAAAGTAAAAATCCCTTGGCAGGGGATGCATTTCATCCAGCCAGCCCACATTTTCCTTGGATGCGTCACCCAAGCGAAGCCTCTTAATTCTGCTCGGTGTATTATGTTCATAAGACACATCACAAGATGGAACCTGCCGATACACACGTCACCGGTAATGGCCTTTTGCAGATGCCCCCTCAAGCTCTCCACTTCTAAGGCACAGCCAGGTACCGTGCAGCGCTGGAAGGCTTGCAGGAAACCTGGAGGAAGACTTGCAGGAACAAAAGCTCGCAGGGTGTAAATACAGCTCTACTGCATTGCAGAGACTGAGTTCTGGGGGTTGTGAGGGTCATTCCCCATTGATATTGAAATTTGCTCTGTAGTCTCTTTTTTCTTTCTTGCAGAGCTCTGCTGGCCCCTGAAGATCTATCCGTCCCGTTTGATGTCTATGGAAGTCACCTTTTGACAACTGGAGACTGCTCCCTCTGAGTTCTTTGGAAAATAACAATCACAAGACAGGCAGCGAAGACAGCACAGGAGCCCATCATTTGCAGTGCCCTCAGGTCCATAGAGAAGCGTGGATTTCACATCCTTTCCAGTTTTTGTTTGATTAAGGCGTGGAGGGTGGGGGTCACTGCCTGGCTCTCATAGGCAACTAACCAAACAAAGGATGAGAATGAGGATGCTTTTACGCACACACTGCCACATGCCGTCACGGGACAGCAGTGACCCGAGGTGGCAAAGACTGTCCTTACTTAGAGAACAGATTTAAAAATAATCATGCAATGGCCGCTTTCTAGAGGATTATCACCCCAGGGCCTCTCCCACATCTCAGCTTGGTCCCTTCATACTCAAAATCAGTAGGTTAAATAAAATTATGCAAATGTGTACCCCCTCCTCCAAAGATGCCCGTATCTGTCAACATAGACAGGGCTGCAGTTCGTTTGCTGAAGCACGCCAGCGCTCTACAACGGCTCATTAGAATATGTCTCTCCTGGGCGAGGAGACAGTCAACCAAGACCCATGTCTACTGAGCTTACTTAATGAGGCACTTATCGACATCTATCACTATCAGAACTTAAGGGACAAACCTCACAGTGTGTTGCTAGCTCCACAGGGAGGTGTGTTTGGGGGGCAGGACGGGGTGTGTGGAAACAACAGCAACAAAAACGTCAAAGTCACTGCCATCGTGTCCAAGTAGACCTGCCCCTGTGAGCTCCGGAGACTGCAGCTCTTGATGGGAGTAGAAAGCCTCGACCTTCTTCCAAGGAGCTGCTAGTGATTCCAAACTGCTGACCTTGCAGGATCACAGCCCAACGCCCCTACCCTACACGCCCAGGGCTGCTAGAAGGGTTGAAGCAATGTCAAAGACCTGAAGTCCGCGGCTCACACAATGCCCATCGTTGTTTAAGCAGCTGCTCACCCAGAGAACTGCCTCCGAGGGCAGTTTTGTTTTGTTTTTTTAAATCATTTTATTGGGGGCTCGTACAACTCTTATCACAATCCATACATACATTGTGTCAAGCACATTGGTACATTTGTTGCCATCAACATTCTCAAAACATTTGTTTTCTACTTCAGCCCCTGGCATCAGCTCCTCGTTTTTACCCCTCCCTCCCCGCTCCCCCATGAACCCTTGATAATCTATAAATTATTTTGTCATCTTACACTGTCCAGCGTCTCCCTTCACCCACTTTTCTGTTGTCTATCCCGCAGGGAGGAGGTTATATGTAGATCCTTTTCATCGGTTCCCCATTTCCACTCAACCCTCCCGGACTGAGGGCAGTTTTGAGAACTGTTAGAGGACAAGTCAAATAAGGAAAAACAGACCAGTCAAAGTTTAATTCAATTTTATTTTCCACTTTTAGTACTCTTCAAATTATACAACATGCAGTCTGCCAATGTGTCCATACAGCTTCGTTTCAGAACCTAAGAAGTCATCGAAAATTTCCACGGGTCAGGGGAAGGTTGCTTCCAGATATTTTTGGTACACTTACTATATTACAACATCATTACTGGTTACAAACTGCCATTCTCCCCCCTCAAACCACCAAAACAAGTTTGTCCACAATGTTTTTTGTTTTTAATG
>NW_022103900.1:27475218-27477001 GCF_000313985.2 Echinops telfairi
ATTCACCCTCCAGACCCTAGTGGCGCTTGAACTTGCCTTGGCCAGCAATATCACATTGTCCTGTGACCTCTAGAACTTCACAGTCACAGGTCATTCATCCTAGATCCAAGTTCCTACTTTACCCCAGTAGTTCTGGACATCCTAATGTTCTTAATGCTCTACTACTACCCTGAACAGTCTTAACCACACTCTCACTGCACTGCCTATGAAATAATCGTCCGCGTGGCAAAGCAAACTGTGCAGTGACTGAAGCTACGATGGATTTGTCAAGTAATTCTTCAGTAATGGGCCAGAACCCAGGTGGCGTTAGTATAGTTAAGTTGCCAACCATAGCTCTTGATATCTCAGACCTCATTCCTCTAATGTAACAACCCATCCAGCAGGTGGAATGTATTTGGATAAACCATCTGGCTATTCCCTTGTCACATCAAAGAGTGAACTTACAAGAAGTCGCATGAAATATAAAAATTACTCAGAGAAGATACAGAGCTACACAACCAAACCGGCAAAAAAGCAGCATACGTCCAAGCATATAATTGGAGGACTGGTTGTTCCGAAGTGTGGTTCTCAGTACAAATGCAAGGGATCAATGGTCTTTTTAAGAAGAAAGGTTATATAAATATGGCTTAAAAACAAGTGTCTGGCAGAGCATACTGATCTGATGTAATAATTAGCGTATACAGAGTAACATCTAGGGATTGCTTTGAAAATGGACCGTATGCTACAATGACTTCTACATTTTTTAAGACACAGTGTAGGAAAATTTGCTTCCCAAAACCAAACCCATCACCGTGGGGTTGACCCTGGTTCATGGTGACCCTATAGAATGGAGTCAAACTGCTCTAAGGTTTCCAAGACTATCAGTCTTCACAGGAACAGACTACCTGGTCTTGCTCCCGTGGAGTGGCTGGTGGGTTTGACTCACCAACCGTTTTGGTCCCAGCAGAAGGCCCGAACTGCTGAGTCACAGGGCTCTCTGAAATGCGTTTTGAGGTCCTCAGAAAGATTTGAGCTAGGTGAACTGACTGGCTGATCAGCAACTAGCAGAATTTTCTTTCAAGAGACGTCAAAGCCAACTTTCTCTGTGACTAAAGTGTACCGTGAATTTTGTGAGTTTCTTCTTGGGAAGGGCAAGTTCTATGGAATACAATTTCTTTTCCTCCAAACATGAGAGGGCCACAGAGGTCTTCAGAAGAAGAAAAGGGTACTCAGGGAAAATGACCTTGGGGAAAACCTAAAAAAAGTATTTTATGAGGATTTTTAACGAGAACCCCCAAAAATTCCTGTTCTATTTCCAAACACACATAGAATCGCACACAGGAGTGGTCTGACAATTATTAAGGAGCAATTCTCTCCAAGACGAATGTTTTCACTTTCTAAAACAAGAGGCCAACATATGAACAGCAAGTTTTATCGTCTGCGGCACATGTTGCAAACGGATAAGATTTGCAAAACCTGCCCTTTTATCGGACTGTAAAGAGAGTTTGGGCAACTGCATTTGTGTGTGTGTGTGTTGGGGGGGGATGGGACAAGTAGTGTCAATATGAGAAAAATCCCACTGGAGAATTAAAAATTATGTTAAACAAATGAAAAAGTGTCAGCTTTACAAAATAAATACTTCAATAGAATTTGTACTCATTTCCCTCTCTCCCTCGAGTCAATTCCAGCTCATAGCACCCACAAAAACATAGCACACTAATAAGGTCAAAGCAACTTTGCCTTGTTAGGTAACTGAAACAAGGGTTCAACGTGAACTCAGTGGTTAGCTCTTTATACACAGGCG
>NW_022103900.1:27478608-27487613 GCF_000313985.2 Echinops telfairi
ATAACAGACTTTAACCCAGTATATTCAAAACACGATCTGTGTTCAATAGGATCTGCAATGTTGCCATCGACATGGTATCCATAAAAAAGACCATGGATAGGTTTCGCAATTTATGAAAAAATGGTTTTTTTTCCTAGTAAGGCTGTGAATCTGGTGCTTGTTGTACATTTTCGGCCCCACTAGTACATAGCGGACAGCACAGGTCTAGACGAAGCCCCTGGGTTCGTATTTAAGCCGGATCGTGTCTGGACGTTCGTTTGTAAAAGGCCCTCTCGACTGTTACTGCAAACACTCTCATGACAAACCCATGTGCTCACTCCTAAGTGGGACTCGCGCAAGGACCCTTTCATTCTCACTGGCCAGCACTTGAAGTGGCCAAGTCGCTCAGACACGGCCTCTCCCCACAGAGGGCTCTCTGAAAATGTCACTACTTGAAAATAGATCGTCTTAGGATGCACAATTGGAACTTAGGGTTGACTCTGTTTCCCCCCCAAAAAAGTTCAAACTCACTGTTATCAGGTTGATTCCAACGCAGAGCCACCCAGAAGGGCAGGGTAGAACTGCCCCTGTGGGTTTCCGAGACTGGCATGCTTTACAGGAGCAGAAAGCCACCTCTTTCTCCCTGACTGTGTTAGATTCCTGTATTTGAATAAGGCAATACCTAAATGCCAAAACAACAAGGGGCTCTTCTCATTGCCCTAAGAAGATGAAATCTATTTGGTGTCAGAGAAAGAAACAGAACCAATGGTGATGACGTTGCTCCCTTGAGCGCCCCTTGGGTTTCACAGCCTTCTCAGTACAAGTGACTGAAACCCCAGCCCCCCACTCCTGGGTGAAATCTAGACCCGCCTCCAACCTGCAGTCCAGCCGGAGTGGCCTTTGTCCAGCTCTAATAAACTCAACTTTCGCAGGCAAGGGAAACGTTTAGCTTCCTTATACCCGTGGGAAGCCAGGGGTCCATAATCTTTCCTACTGGTTTTGTACAGAAACTATAGTGCTACTATCTGTAATGTCTCTCAGAAAACTCCCTGCCTTGGAATCGATGCCAACTCATTTAGTGACCCCAATAGGACAGGGTAGAACTGCCCCTGTGTGTTTCTGAGACGGTAACTGTCTATGGGAGTAGAAAGCCTGGTCTTTAGCCCACACGGCTAGGTGTGGCTGAAAGGAGAAAGGAAGGCAGAGAGCTCCATTTCTTAAGACGTGTTTGAGATTCCTGTGGTACAGGAAGTAGGGCAGAGCCAAAAGGAAAACCCCAGCTGTTTCTTGACTTAGAAAGGATCCCATAACCGGATGCGTTTTGCTTTGCTTTGACTCTACAAGGCTGATAGCCACATGTAGCGCTCAACTGAGGTCAATAACTCAGAGTCCTACTGTCAAGCTCTCTGCCACTCTAATTACATTTTTTTCTTTACACTCCTGATTTCAATGTTATAATATTGTAAGCAACCTCCTACATTTTGGATAAATAAGCAGACTGTACATTGCATATAAATAGAAAACCATCTGATTATGGGTAAAAGTTAAGAAAGTCAATGAGGAGCCCCGGCTGGGACTGGACCTACAGACGGGTTGAACTGCGTTGGGGTTGAGGGGGGCGGCCTTCGACGGAAAGGCGCTTCTTGATATCAAGTTCTTTCTCGCACACAGATGAAGAGAGGGTGCACGACCAAGTGGGTGGACAGGGAGAAAGTTTACAGAACAGAAAGCAAGCCAGAAAAGAGGAGAGCGAACCATACTGCTTTGAAGGATACGCCCAAACGACGACAACGCCTCCGGTTAGCACAGTCCCAGAACGGGTCAATTACCAGGGTTTAAGTCCGTTTCCTGTGGTGGTTTCCAGGTCACCTTGAGGAGTCACAGAGAACAAGCTGCCTCCTGGAAGGACACCTTTAATATTTTGGCTTCTTGTTGCAGTTTTGTCTGGGCCAGAAACAAAGACCCTGAACAGGTGGGCTGCAGTTGCTATCTGAATTCCAATGTGAGCAGAAAGCCACTAGCTAAGGGCCGAGTACCACCGAATCCCCCTTTCACTTGCCTCGTAGTTTGGCCTTTCTGAGCACAGGGGCCTCAGGATCATTTGTAGGTCAGCGTGGTCAGAGGTGATGGCTTTCTTGCGTGCCTGGAAGCAGGGAGGTGCGGGCACATACCGTACACTGTGGGATTACGGCCTGAGCAATGATTGCAGCTGCGCTGTGTTGACACAGCAAGCATTAGACACACAAGCTCACCGAGGCGGCCTCAACAACTCCAGCAGACCATGACCTTACACGGTTTCCACTGGGAGGTCTTTCAGTCCAGGCCCCCGCTCCCCAGCATGCAAGATCCAGCACGTTGTAGTTAAGAGATTAGAAGAAACCAACAATTACAAACCCCCACTCCCAAGTCATATAAAAATTAAAAACAAACCCACTGATATCAAGTCCATTCTGACTCGGGATGGGCCCAGGTGACACAGTAAAACTGTTTCAGAGGGTTGGCTTGGCGGTAAGCAGACCACCATTCCTTTATTCCCTGGCACCACCAGCCTTTCAGCTAGCCCCTGAGCACAAAACAGTGGCCTTCCCTGGGGCCAGAAACAAGAGCCCTGGGTGATATAACAGTTACGAGTTGGTCAGCCATTCAAAACCACCTTGGGAGAGAGAAAAGGCTTTCTACTCCTGTAAAAGTTACAGTCTTGGAAACCCACAGAGGCAGTTCTAAGGGTTTTCTGTCCTATGGTGTTGTCGCTATGAATTGGAATTGACTTGATGGCCATGAATTTGGTCTGGGGGGCAATGTAGTCCCCTCAAGGAGAGGGAGAAGCAAGCACCGAGACTGTGCTGGGTTTCTAGAAGGGAAACTGGGTAATTCTACCAAGAAAGGGCTCTTTCTTTACCATGAGGTGAGTTATGGATCTTTACGGCCCGACCTGCCAGAGTTCTTGCTAGCAGCCCATGAAAAATAGGCTCAACTGGGCTGTCCCCACCCATCCCCTGATTATCTGGATGCCCATCTCCTTTGATACAATGAGAGACAAAATGGCTATAAATGATCAAGGCAAATGAGTTGGCCAGGAGAGAGACAATTCAAAGCCCAGGGCCCAGCCACCCAGACACACACCAGGGAGTCTTGGGAACTGCAGAATACACTGCAAAGTAGATTACTGTAGGTGCAGTTGGGTTGAAATTTAGCACCTTCCCCTATGATCTCCCTTAGGATCCTTTTCAAATGTGTTCTAGTTTTTAATATTTTGGTTTCTTTTCCATTGAGGTTTTTATCTGATTTACTTTGTTGGTGGTGGTGGTTTTTGTGTTTTTTTTTAGTGTTTTCCTGTATATGAAATCCAGGATAGGTAAATCTTGAGAGAATGGATTAATGATGGTTCCTTGGGGATATGGCAGGGGAGGTTGGGGGGAATTGGGGAGCTCATAACGATGAGTGCAAGAATAAAGAAAAGGCTCTAGAACTGATGACAGTGATGAGTGTACAACTCCTTTTGATATGAAGGAACTAATGAATTATATGATAAGCACATTATATGCCAATAAAACTGATAAGAACGAAACATCAATAGCCCTCTCTGGTGGACCCTCTCTTCGATGGTTCAGAGTAGTCACCTGATAGGCAGGGGACTGGATCAATTGAATTATTACTGGGCTACCAGGCTGGAGGTGCTGGGGTGGGGGTAGGGGGCAGGGGGCACAAGGGACAAGATTTAGAAGGAAGTAGAATAGACTTTCTTTAGAAGGGGCAGAGAAGGTGCAGAAAGAGGCTAATTACATGAGGCTTTTTACAATATGTTTTTGCAGATTTCCCACCCACTTTGGCTTTTGCAATCGCTTACCATGGATTTAAGCCTAATCCAAACAGTACATAGTTTTACCTTTTCTTTTCTCCGTCTACAACTCAACACCCACATCCTGAGAACGACCAGCTGCACTTCACATGTCCCTGCTGAGGGGCCGGGGCCTGATTTCATCAGGCGCTTGGGGGCTGCGTGGTTGGCGGGAACAATTTGAACATCAGCTCCTATGGGTGAAGGTCTCATTTTTTTTGCCCACAGTCCCTAAGTGGTTAAATGGTTAAAGCTTTCGCCTGTGAACCCAAAGTTTCAAGGTTCAAGCCCACCCAGAGACCCCTTGCAAGAAAGTCCTGGGGCTTTACTTCAGAAACATCAGCTGCTGGAGCAGTTCTGCGGTAACACACGCCAGGCTGCAAGGAGCCGAGGACTCGACAGCATACTCTTTTATTCCATTTCTAGAATGCTGGACCAAGTTCACAACTACACCCCGAAAGGGTATTTCTTGGTTGTTAGCTGTCCAGGCAGGAGAGATGAAGCTAGAAATCCTTAGACTTCAACTAAAGGAGCATACTGGAACAGAGTCTGAAGCAGATTGGAGCTGGAGGTTCGAGAGTTGCAAGAATATAAGACAATGACAAGCCTCCCCACCCCTTTTTTGTGTGTGTGCAGGGGTGGGGGCGAAGGGATGATTCTTTTTCATAGAAAAAAATGCCCTTGATGTTAATATGTCTGGACTTGTGATTATAAATGAATTTAGCAATATTTTAAAATTGTTTTCATTTCTGATCAGATGCATACAACCTACCAACCCACTGCTGTTGAACTGATGCTGACTCACAGTGACCCTGTAGGACAGGGCAGAACTGCCCCTGTGGGTTTCCTAGACTGTCACTCTTTAGGGACATAGAAAGCCTCACCTTTCTTCCCCGGAGCAGCTGGAGATGTTGAACTTCATTTTTGACCGGGAGCTTAGCAGCCCAACTGGAAACCCTCTGTGCTGCTAGAGTGTGTGATAGGATGCCTCCCGCTGAATAAACTGCTCCAACTCTCTAGCTCTCTGAGTGTTCCCCAGTCACGGTGTGAGGAGCAGCCGGGATCGGGAAAAGCTTTGGAGTGGTCAGCTAAGAGGCAACTATGGTCTCTCCCATCCAGAGTCAAGAGTGTCTTTAAGGCTCCAAAGAACAAGGGGCCCACGAACCCAAAGGGCACACACTGACCACGGCCACCACTAGCTCGGACCAGAAGAACTCGACGACTCGGCATTGCTCTAACTGCAGTGGTCAGAGCACAATAGAAAGTCCTGGGCCGAGAGAGGTTGTGGAGCAGAAATGTAGAAGAAATTTAGAAATCATAAGAGAGAGAAGTCTGACTGGTCTGGTAGAAATGGTGGTCCGTGGATTCTAACACTCACCTAGAAAGGCCTGCCCCCAGCAACACCCTTAAGCCAAACAATCAGCGGCCCTACAAAGCAAGCACACCTGTGACAAAGATGCTCCTCTCGACAGCTGATCTCACGAGACCAAGGGGGCCCCGTGAGTCCAAAGGGGCAGGAAGGATGGACACAGGTAAACTGGGAACCCAGGGAGGGTGGGAGGGGCCGAGGACTGGTGCACTGTGAGGATTGCAACCAATAGCATGAAACCAAACCAAAAAGCCACCAAGCCTATGCCGACTCAGCGCGATCCTATAGGCCAGGGGGGAACTGCCCGTGGGTTTCCCAGACTGTCATTCTGTACAGGAGTAGAAAGCTCGGTCTTTCTCTTGAGCAGCCACTGGTGATTTTGAACTACCGACCTTGCGGTTAGCAGCCCAATGCCTCGCCACTAAGCCACCAGGGCTCTGAGCATGAAACCAAATGCGGATAAACTGTTGAATGGAAAATGAATTTGTTCTGTAAGCTTTCAGCCAAACCACAGTAAAAATGTTCAATAACAAAATAAAGGATCTTTGATGTTGTCCACGTGTCCTTAGGCTAAGCACTTTGAAGAGTGGTAAGCACAGAACTGGAGTTCTTCACCCGGGACCTAGCACTAGCCGGTTGGAGGGTTGGATGGCTCATTTGCCTTGTTCGGTGGAGAAGCGCAGGGCTGGATTACAAAATGAGGACACAATGGTGAGGATTGAGTGTTTGCCCCACGCCAGGCACCAGCCTAAGCTCTTTATAAGCATTACCTCATTGACTCTTCACAGCCACCCCCAGAAGTGGCTATGTCATTGGCTGCGTGTGCCAGAGGGCACCTGGGCACACCGCAGTGAGAGCCCTTAACCTCAAAGGTGGCCACGCTGGGTTCAAACCCAGGCAATCTACTGTCTACGGCAGCCCTGGATCACCCAGCTGCTCTACCTGGAGCCAAGAGCCCTCTTGCCGCCACCCTCGGTGGAAAGCATTTGATTGGGAGACTTTGTAAAGGGGCGATCTCACAGCTCTGAAGTCCATTCTGACTTGTAGCCACCCTGGAGGACAGGGTGGAACCGCCCCTGTGGATTTCTGAGACGGTAACGGTTTACAGAAATAGACCACCTCATCTTCCTCAGAGCAGCTGGTGGTTTCAAATTGCCCCGCTTTGCAGTTGGCAGCCTAACTCATAACCACTAGGCCACTAACAGGGGGATAGCAATTTGAAATGCCCAGTGGTTTGGATACAGACCACACATCTGGCTTAAAGACCCCACAACGACACGGCTGTAAGTGAAGGTTAGACCTAAGAGCTGCCCCTCCCTCCCCAGGAGTCAACTTGGGTAACTTATGTACCAATGTCGTTCATGTGTGATTAGGGCATCAAAACCAAGAAATGGATCAATACAAACAATTGTGCAAGGCTGGTTAGAGGCAGGGATTCGGGGCAGAGAGAACAGTAGCAAGAAGGAAAGGCAGAGGGCGAGTCAGAGAAGAAAATGGAATGGAAATGGGGAAGCCCAAGCTTGGGAAGCTCTGCCTAACCCTAAGCACACACCAGACGCCAAACAAGGACATTGTTGTAGTCTTGTAGTCAAGACCTAGAAACCATGCAGGCGGGAACAGAGTGATGGAGAGAGAGATGGAAGAGGAGGGTTCAGAGACGGGAGGGAATGGGTTGGTTCAAGGGAGACTTGGTAGCATAGTGGTTATACATTGGGCTGCTAACTGTAAGGGCAGCAGTTCGAAACTACCAACCACTCTATGAAAGACAGGACTTTCTAATCCCATAAAGAGCAGCAGTCTCAGAAACCAACAGAGGCAGTTCAACCCTGTCCCATTAGATCGCTGTGACCCAGCACCAACACGATGGCAGTGAGTTTGGACTATTTGAATGTTAATTCCAAGCAAGAGAGGTTAGAGGATCCGTGGCTTAGGAATTTAGCTGGTAGTGCTGACCCTGGAGAAATGACTGGGGTTTAAGTGCTAGGTTAGAAAACAATACACTTCCTATCTGGAAATTCCTGGAATTTCCCAGTTGGTGTATAAATTCCTATGCCAACACTTCCTGGAGTAGAAGGTGCGCACTCACAGGGTCAGGGTCAAATGTGACAGGCTGAAGAATGTCGTGGGCACCCAAGATGTCCATAAAGTGGACAGTAAGACAAACCCACAGAGCCTGCTTATGTTTGTTTCCTTGCACCTTTCTGAAGTTGACAAGATTTTTATTAACAAAGACATTCATAAAGAAGGCGTTGTTATCAGGTGCTCCCAAGTTGGTTCTGACCCATAGCAACCCCAGGTAGGGCAGAATGCTGCCGGGTCCTGCACCATCCGCAGCAGCCTTGCTATGTCTGAGCCCATGGATGCAGCCACGTGTGCTCTGAGGCCCTTGCAACCGCAGGGGCTCACTAGACCATCTTCAGCTGGCCCGCACAACATTTTCACTGGCTGTTCTACTGGCTGGTGGAACTTTTTTCAGAAGTAGATGATCCGGCTTTTCTTCCCAGTCTGTCTTAGCCTAGAAGCTCCCCTGAAACTAAGCAGCCATCGGCCATCGGTGACCCTGCAGGTGTCTGAAAGACAAGTGGCATAGCTTCCAGCATGCGAGCCACCACAGTGCCACAAACTGAGAGACAAGTAGTGGCTAATCACTAATAGGGATCCTGAGTGGTCCCACCATTCCCCCGATGACAGCCGCTCACCCAGGGGCTTCACACAGATCAGACACAGAGGCATGGCTGAACACCCCGGCTCCCCTGATGGCGTTACATAACTCTGCCAACCTGGGCAATCCTGCTATAGATTGCAGGCATGCATTCCCACGGTGGTTGTGTGTCTCAAAGCACAGTGTGAGAATGTGGTGTTGCTTCTTCAACTGTCATCAGCCCACCAAGTGAATTCCTTCGAGTGCTAACTCTGTTACTGTCATATTTCTAGACTTAATATAGATGGTTTTAATCCAAGTACAGTTCACAAAATACCAGAATCATCAACTGCACCTATCAAGTTAAGGGTTTCTGGGGCCTTCGGCTTCACTTAGCAAAATGTTCAATTCTGTTTTTATTGCGATGTTAATCTCAAATGTTAATATCCGGCCCCTCTGGATGATCCAGGTGACTGCCTCATACACAAACATCGGCCATGCAGCTCAGGACCATGTGCACCATGTGTTGAGAGAACTGAAGCCACTTTTCTCAACGTTAATCAATCAACTTGAAGCCACACTGTGATTCTGCAGTTGTCTTACCAGAGGGAAAGACTCGATGAACCGAGCCCTATCACAGCTTATGGAAGTATGGATATGCTGATTCTCCAAGAATCAATCGACTTGATATACTTAGCTTTTTATGTTCAGCAAAAGACCACCACTTTCCACTAAATTATGATACGGTTGGCCACTTGGACTTCTGATTCGGAGTTCTAAGTTTGTTCTGACTTTATGTTTGTATATGATCTGTAAGCATAGGGAATTTAAGTTGTCTAATATTTAATCGTATATTTAGAGGATCCCTGCTGGCATGATGGGGTAAGCACTGGGCTGCCAACTGCAGGGCTGGCAGTTCAAACTCACCAGCTGCTCCATAGTGGAAAGATGAGGCCATGTATTCCTGTAAAGAGTTGCAGTCTTGGAAACCCTATGAGGGGCTTACTATGAGTTGGAATCAACTTGATAGCAGTTTGGTTTGGGTTGGGTTGGGCTGGATTTCATCATATTATTTTAAAAATTTTATATTAACTCTGAGACTGTGAAATTTTCATTCCTTTAAAAGTGCTGTATAATAATGGGCTGAATATAGGAAAACCCAACCAAGAAACCAGAAA
>NW_022103900.1:27489264-27495833 GCF_000313985.2 Echinops telfairi
CTGAGCACTCAGCTGCTAATGGGAAGGTTGGTGGTTCAAGTCCACCGGCTGCTCTGTGGGGAAACGATGTGGCAGTTTGCTCCCATGAGGATTACAGCCTAGGAAACTTAGGGGAGACTTTTTTTTCTCAGATGGGGTTTAAAGCCACCACCCAAACCTCAAAACGGTTATCATTGAGTCACTGTTGTTAAGCTACCAACTACCTTGGACTTTCCTCGTTGCTTCCTCCGTCACCACGCTAACAGTAGGAAGTGCCCAGGCATGCCCCTGCGTCCAAATATGGCTCCAAAGAGGGCTGGGGCAACTCGGCAGTTCCCTTTGACCCTGGGCGGAGACACTTTAGTACGAAGATCCCAAAGGGCAGGAAAGATCACCTCAAAGGAGTATGGCTGCCACCTATGCAATGAATTGCACATTTCCAAAGATGGCTTCGTTCCCTACCTTCTCGTGTTAATTTCCCATTGCCTTTGGTTTCTATCTTTTCTGTATCATATTGGGCCTCTTCTGCAGTTAAATGGTCAGTCCCTTTGTTAAAAAAAAAAAAAAAAAGCAATATTCTATCTGTGCCCAAAAAGATACCCAGTTAGCCATGGGCCTTCCTCATTTGGTGGTTATCATCTCTTCATAGAGACAATAAATCTATATTCCACAGGTGCCATCTACTGCTCCACAAGTGCTACAGGAACCCCCAGCATGTTGACTGAGCGCCTGCTATCTGCTGTCCATCTTAGACGCTTGTATCAACACTAATGACGCGTGGGGACAGAGGAGGACACGGGCTCGGCGGTTAGGCAGCTTGTGGTTAAGAAGTTCCATGGCCAGAAAGCCGAAAGCCTGAGACCTGACCCAGGTCCTTTGGTTCCCAAAGCCGTTTTCTCAACTACAGTCTGATTCCAGTATCTGCAAAAGGAAGTGTGCTTATGTTGTGGCATGGCACCTGGCAACAGGGATTGAAGAAATTGCTAATGTGTGCCTGACTTCAGACAAAAGGTTCACTTCAAACAGTGAGAACCAAAAAATGATGGTAGAGGGTGAGTTCTATGACTTTGAAGATCTTGAAAGTTTCACCGGCCCTACTTCTAGTGTTCAGGGTAAGATGGCATGTGGCGGATGTGTCCTTCACATTAGAGGACATTGGACCAAGAGACCATTATTGGATCAATGCAAGTCCCTGGGTCAAGATACTTGGGAGCTCAGATGTGCATACCTGCATCAAGTGAGGCGACACTGGTATGAAACCTAGTGCCATGATGCTCCACGTTAATGCCCTATAAACAGAGAGACTGCTGGGTGTTTAGTCAACCCGCATCGCCTTTGTGATCAATAAAAGAGCACTACTCTTACTTAGAGCAGCCATGTCCTGATGAGAGCTTTCCCAGCCTCCTTTGCAGCCACATATGGTCGAGTGCTACGACTCTGGCCAGAGGGATACAGACCTGTGTTCTATGGCGAACAGCCTAAAGCAGTGGTTCTCGACCTTCCTAAGGCTTCAACCCTTGAATAGTTCCTCATCTTGTGGTAGCCCCCAACCATAACCTTATTTTCCTTGCTACTTCATAACTGTCATTTTGCTACTGCTATGAATCGAGCGACCCCTGTGCAAGGGTTGTTCAAACCCACAAAGGGTCCCGACCCACAGGTTGAGAAACGCTGGTCTATAGGAAGCTGAGGCTGTGGGGGAGGTGCTGCTTTTGCCTCTGGCTGCTAAACGTGGGAGTCGACTTGATGGCTGGACCTGTAACAGTCACTTTGGTCCATGAGGCAGGTAGGCTCTTGCTGAGGACAGGGAGGCGGGGTTAGTGTTGTTGCCATGGCAGAGTTCTCTGATCAGCCATGGACACATCCCCACCAGAGTTCCTACCCACATCAACTTTCCTCTGGTCTCCACCATGGTTGAGTAATTCCAACTTCTCTGGGTAGAGGCATCACCTATGGTACTTGGCAAAAACACAAATGCCATCACCAGGGTTAGGTGATGCTGAAAACCACCCCAAACTGTGGGACCAGTGCTTTAGGCCTTTCTGTTCTCGCCACCAAACTTGACGTTGCCCGCCCGGCACAGTTCCCACCCACGCCAACCCCCATACTGACAACATGCAGTCAAAAACAATTTTAGAACATCCAGTTTTATTTCTAATGCAAAGCTGGAATCTGCGTATGAATGGGTCGTCCACTGCCAAGATATTTCTCACCCTCATTTCTTACCCTGTCCCTAGCTGACAGCACATGGTGGTGGACACATGCCTGCCTGAGGGTCACTTCAGCCTTCTGGCTGGTTGTCGCTCATCTGACCAGCTCCTGAGCAGGCTGCCTGGGGCAGTGCAGGTGCGCTTTTGGTCTGCACCTTAGCAATGCCACCGCCTGTCTTCACATTTACCTTCCTCAGCCTAAAGGTCTGGGGGATCCCTGGTTCTCGTTCCTGGTGGCTCCATAGCCCACAAACTCGCCTACCCTGGAAGCTAGCCTTCCTTTGTGAGGGCTGACCGAGTCCGAGAGCCATATCCCAACCGCCTCCTTCTGCCCAAGTGGTTGACGCCAAGCCAGTTTCTCCAGAGAGGTGTTTCGGGTCACCTGGTTTCTGTCTGCCTCGCCCAACCACTGATGCCTTTTTCTCTCGGCTTCAATGACAAAAGGACAGGCTTTTGTACACTCGTCTCTTTCCTAAAACATATCATTTCCGTTTTCTTTTTCCTGGTAGAGTGATGCCAGGCAGGTGGGTTGGGGCTTAGAGACCATCCTCTCAGAGAACAAAGGGACTGTGCCCAGGGACATGAACAAATGCACTCAATTTTTAACAACCCAATGTACTGAGTGCAAGTAGGAAAGATTAAAAACATGCCTTCGATTGCTGGCCACTTGCTGTTTCGTTCCCCAGACGTAAAGCTTGTCTGCTCTGGGGGAGAGCAGCTGAGGAACCCTCAAGCCCTTACAAATGCCAGCCACACAAGGGAGTGCCACGGCACAAGCCCACTCGGTGACTCACTCGCCGCAGCCTCTCCTGTACCTGAAGGGGACTCGTTCTGGCCTGGCTGAGGGTCCCACCCGACCCTTCACCGCTGCCCCCCCTCCCCTGTTTAGAAAGCCCCAGAGCACAGCAGGTCTCCTCTGTGCACAGAGGGTCCCCTCTGGTCAATGATAACCTAGAATCCTCAGGGCCTGGAGCTCAGCTGAACTCCTTTCCTCTGAAGATCTACATGCAAGTGGCCGAGAGGATCAGAGGGCAGCTTCAGGAAGACGAGGAGACTCTGCCTTCCGATCTGCCCTGGGCTGCCCCACAGAGAATGCACCCCGAGAGGGACTCACACTTCATGTTTATTTCTGGTAGTGAGTGGAGTTGGAAGAGCCCCCTCCTCCTCCTCCTCGGGTGGCGTGGACGGCCGTGGGAGATGATGCCGGGTAGTGGCCGGGGCGGATGGGCTTGGCTGTCAAAACAGAAAGGAGAGACTTACAGACATGGCTCAAGTAGCAGCACCCTGATAAGCTCCCCACAGGTCACCTGTGATAACTGAGAGTCACAATTCTCCTTACGTCTTACCAGATGGTCTTGAAAACCAGAAGCTCACCCTTCTGTTAGCACAGTGAGCCAATCCAGGGCCCCTAAAATGTTTAGGGAACAGTGAGAACTTTTACCTCAATTACCGTATTTGTAAGCTAGGTTGAAGGCGATACAAAGAGTAAAGGCTGAAGAAACAAAGGGCTTTGCTTCATCTGGAGTCAATCCAAAGGCTCTCATGGGGGCCCGAAAGGGACAGCCTCTGAAATTGACTGCAGAATTCTGCCCAAGATTCTTTTTATTCCCCCTCTCCCCTGGGGAAAGAAGGTTTCTAGCTTTCCAGTAGGTTCTCAAAAAGTGTGAAATCCTACCAAAGCAATGAGATCCTCATTCTAAGGTGTGATCTTAATACAAGAAACATGAAGTTACTGGTGGATAGCACATCCACACGGAAATCGCTGATGGGACACCACGTTTTTGGAGACATTTACGTTAGGAAGAAAAAAACAAACAAAAAACGACACCTCTTTTGAGGCAGAGGACATCCCTGGGCTCCTGCTATTCCTACAGCTCTGTCCTGGAGATGGGCTCAGTAACTAACTCCTCCTTCAACAAAATCCCCAACCCCATCCACAGCTTGTGGAAAGCCACCCAGCCAGCACGTGACCGTACACAATTGCTAACGGCAGTCCAGGTTTATTTCTACAAACCTGCACTTCGAGGCCACTCTCCCTCAGACTTCTGGCTACAGGCTCCTTCATAATTCCTCCCAGGACAGATCAGAAAGGGCTGAGAAACAGCCGCATAGTCTAGTATTTCTATGAATGTGCCTCTGTGTACAACCAGACACCTTTGCCTGCAGCCTTGGCTGGCTGCCCTGTTGAGCTCAGAGGCTCGGGGCCGGGAAGCATGCTGGAATCTGCCAGTATAAGTTAGCAGATACGAGACACGTGTATTTTCCCAGGATCCACTGGAGCCTGCCGGGTGCAAGCCCCCCTTAAGAACTGCAGGTTCGCTGTCCCTGCTCCCGCTCTTGCTGTCAGCAGCTGGTGGGTGAGCAGAGCTGAGCATGACTCAGCAGCGGCCCCTTAACTGTACGATTCTCGTGATCACTTGAGGATTGGGCTCTGGTGATCTACAGGGGTTTTCCTGGCCAGTTTCTAGAAGGTCGTCAGGCCTTTCTTCCTACTCTGAAACACTACCTGTGGATCTCACTGACAAAATGATGGTGGCTGTACGCTTGGTGCCTAGGCCAGGAACCCAACTGGGTCTCTGACCTGGAAAGGGGGCCTTCCTCAAGTCACTGTACCCTAACATTCCTGGGTTAGCGAGCGGGCTCATTCAAACCACCTTAGAGTACAGGGAAGCTCTCACCAACACCGCACGGGCCCACATACCGATTTGGGCCGAATGGGCCCTCCTGGCCATGTTTTTGGCTCGCACGGCCTCCTTGATGCGGTCCACTTCCTGCTGGTAGCGCTTGCGGTCCCGCATGGCGTTCTCCTTGGCTTCCTTCAGCGCGCTCTCCAGGGCCTTGACGCGCTCCGCAGTGGCGCGCAGCCTCTTCTCCAGCTTGGGCAGCTCGCAGCGCAGGTCTGCGTTATCCCGGACCAGCTGGCAGAGGGACACCGGGAGGGAGAGAGGTGCAGTCACCAGGGTGGTGGTGTTGGCCGGAAGGGGGTGGGGTGGTGGTGTGAGAAACGGACCCAGACCGTGGAGCCTGTCCCAGCCACCGCCCCCTGCTAGGTCGGGTCTGAAAGCCCCTAACACCAGAAGTTCTGTGCGCACTGAAGGAAATATTCCCACACCCTGTGGTTCCCATTTGCTAAGCATGGGGGCGTGGAGGAGTGGGGGTGGGGGTGGTTTGTCCAATATAAGATGAAATACAATTAAAAGTTATTTGCAGCTAGGGAAACCTCATCTTTGATAGGATTACGTCCTCTTTGGTTTATTTGTGGGAGGGTAGGGCAGGAGGCGGGGCTCACTCACTGCTATGGATTTAATTTTGACCAATAGCAACCCGATAAAGGCAGGGTAGAACTGCCCCTGAGGGTTTCCAAGTTACAAAAAGTCTCCTTTTTCTCTCAGAGCAACTGGTGGTTTTGAACTGCTGACCTTGTGGTTAGCAACCCAACACATAACCAGTATGATCCCAGGGAGCAAGGGAGGAAGGGCAGTGTGATAAAATTGACCAGCAGGGCGTTAGCCTGTGGACACCAATCAAATCTAATACAGGTGCCGGGGCACTCGGGAGGAGTCGTGGCAGCATGGTGGATTATGTGTGGGGCTGCTAACTGCAAGGTCATGGGAGAAAAAGGAGGCTTTCTACTAACATACAGAGATACTGTCTCGGAAACTCACAAGGGCAGCTCTACCTGCTCTATCGGGTGGCTAGCAGTCCAAGCCCACTGGTGTGAGAAGCACACGAGTGAAAAAGTAGTATGTTCTAGAGCTCTCCCAAGACTTGCTGCAGGCTCTACACTGGCATGTGGTTTGGCCCCAGCTAGGCCAGTCTTCCTACACCTGAGGCCCACAGCAGCTCAGGCCTGGGCTTAGCATGGGCTCAAGGACTGGCTCTGCTGTTTCTGCCCATCTGACTCGGTGTGCAGTCAATTAGCTAACCACCATGACCCTTGGATTCTCATCCATGAAATGAGACGACGACACAGGGTGACTGTGGGAATCCAAGTGGAAAAAGGAAAGCTTTGAAAATTAGAAAGTGCAAGAGACAAGTGAGCGACCTCTGGGTCCCCAGAAGCAGCAAGAGTGCTTGGCAGAGGGGGAAGTTTTCAATGACTATGTGCTCAGTACGGGAGTGAAATCATAACTATTCAGAGCCCTGTTTTGAGTTTCCTGGCGTTTCCCGATTCTCTGTGCGTTTTAGCGACTGTTGGCTCCAACGACTTCAACTGTGTTGAATCTGCTGTCCTCCCTCGGAGGCAAAGTGTCATTGGCAGGGAGGCTGAGAATGGCTTAACAAGTCAAGGAGAAATGAGAGCTCTTGACCATGCCACGGGGTCCAAAACACTGGACGCTTCCACCCCATTCCAGATTCTAAAGGGGAGAACGGTCAGGC
>NW_022103900.1:27496618-27530084 GCF_000313985.2 Echinops telfairi
GAGGGCAGCCGAGGAAAGCTGGGTCCTCTCCTACCTGCTTGTGAACCTTGGTGAGCTGCTCCAGGTTATTCTCCAGGAAGGAAATTTTCTGCTTCTGGGCGGCACTGCCCCCTCCATCGTCACTGTCCAGCTCCACGCTCTGTATCCACACCAAGGGGTTGTCAGACAGCCCCCCAGCCTCCCCCACCTCATCTCCTGGGTGCGGGAGTGATACTTTAAAAAAAAATTTTTTTTTCCCAAATACCACCAAAGGCTACTAAGTGTTTAAAGAGTGGTTTTAAACGTTTAGACTCGCAGGTTTAAGAAGAAAAGAACAAGCTACTTCAAATCCTCTTTTGGAAATAAAGTATCATTTCTCTTTGGAGAAACATACCTCCCAATAGAGGCGAATAAAGACTTTTCACAACAAAGTCTTCCAACCGATTAATAAGAACCAGCGTGAAAACACAAACCCAAGACCTGAATCTCATTTCAGTGATTGAGGAGGAGGTGACGAGTCATCTGGTCTCTGGTCAACCTAGACGTGACACTGACCTCAATTCATCAGGTTAGCTTCCAGATTCAGTAGTGAACCAGCGTCCTATTAGAGCAGGGAATGCTGGGTAAACTCATGAAGTTTATCTGATCTTGAACTTGGCAAACACTGCACTCCAGGCACTGCCCAGAGATGAGCTGGGAAGCGACAGGTGCAGACTCCCCCTGGGGTCCAGAGATGGCAACGCATGCGTGCTCCTTCTCAATACAGGAGCTCACCAGCCTTCTGTTTTTCTGAGAGGCATCATCTAAACGAGCATCTCAAAGCTGCTCTTCCGTCTCTACCCAGAGATTCTCTAACGCCAGCCTGCATCAGAATCACCTGCAGGGAGGGCTTGTGAAGACGCAGACTGCCGAACTCCTCCTCCATCCCTGCTTCAGTGGATCTGAGGTGAGGACGGGGGAACTACTGGTGTAGCTAACTACTGCTGATGGCCCAAAGGCTGCACTTGGAGGACACAAGAGCGTTTTCTAAGGAAGTCAAGAAACTCGTAGCCCCCACGTCCACCCACAGCATCCCTATGGTCACTGTCCACTGTCTCCCTCTGCCTGAACCTTCTTAGTCCTGGTCACAGCCTCCTCTGAAGTCCCTCCCCTGCAGCAGCCACCCTCGCCGGCCTTCTGGCTACACCCTCCTAGTGCTCCAGGTGTTTGATGGTTATGGATACTACTTCCCTAAGCGACCTGGCCATTCAGGCCCTGACACTGCCCAGCACTCTCTGCCTCCACTCTCTAATGGTGATTCCTGGGCTTCCACACTCTCAGTGCACACACTGTCCAGCAAGCCTTTGCCTCATCCCTAGCAAACTCCCCAGCAGCACTCTCTGGACCCCTCTTGTCTCCTTGGGCTGCCCATTCATTCCCTTCCCCCCTTCTCTACTGATGACCAAGTCTCCACATTCACAGGGCAGCTAACTGCCATCGTAGGCAACTTCTTTCCACTGGCACACAGTCCCCTGCAGATGCCTGCATCTTGGCTTTTCCATGCCCAGTCCTCCTCCCTCTGAGGGATGTGACCCTTTTCTTACCAAGCCAAATACACCCCTCATTGCACGGACGCCGGCCCCTCTCAAAACGTACCCTTTCTCTACTGGACCTCCCCCCTTTGGCTTCTTCACACGCACTCGCATGCACATGCACATACTCGCAGAACACAAAATCAGATCCACATGTACACGTGCACTCTTCCCACATGTACACGTGCACTCTTCCCACACGCGCCTTCTCCCAATCCTCTTATTCTGGGTATGGCTCCGCATTCATCATCTGTGCCAGAAGACTTCCCTGGCTGCCCTCGGCTTCCTCAGTCCTGCTGGCGGCTCCCCAAGATCACTGTGTTTGCCGGAGGACCACAGACACTCAGGATTCAGAAGTCGCCGGGCCCTGGATTCAAATCAGGTTCTTCTGAGCTGTGCAGCCCTGGGTAGGTGATGGCGCACCTGCGTCCATCTCAGCTGTAAAACCACACTCCTCAGAACCCTTTAGACGGCTGCAGAGGGGAGCAGGCGTCAAAGTGGTCCATAAGCTGGCTTCCCAAGAGGCAGACTCGAGAGTCACCACTGTCTTTGCCGTGCTCTCTGATATGACCCCCTGTGCTTTCCTGCGTGAACACAGCGGTGTTCACACAGCGCGGCCGGATAAACAAGGGTTCGTTTGAAAAAACGGCCAGGAAAGGATGCTAACTTCCACTCACTTAAAAGGAAGAATCAGAGGGGGTCATGTCCCCCGGTTTTGGTTTTGGTTTGGTTTGGGCATCCAGCACACTGTGGTAACAACATGCTGTGGCAGAAAGCAATTCGTGTCGAAGTCTAACCAATCCCAACATAAGCCAGTGCTGTTTCGACGGGGAACGCTTCTTGCTGAACATCTTTTGGACATGTCTTCCCCATCACTCCCCCATTCGGGCAAAACAGAACTCACTTTTTTAACTCGGGTGGTCAGATCCTGGACGAAGAGCTTGCGCAGGCTATGCAGCGTCTGCAGTTCTCGAGACTGAAAGAAAGGTTTGTAGGAGGCCGCTTAAATCAGGGAGCACGTGACATTTATGACGCTGGGACACAAGGTCACTAACCTCAGTTGCCTCCATCTACGCTTTTGTGAACCTGCCCTGTGGTGCGGTCCCCTCTCTTCTTCCTCTGCCTCACCCCTAAGCCCCTGCTTCAGCCTCCTTACCAAGAGCACATCAAGGTGCAGAGACCAGGAATTTGAACATCCACTACAGTGTGAGGCACAGACAAGCCTGACTCATGGGCCACACTTTGCATGTTGTTGTCAGGTGCCATCCTGCCGGTTCTGATCCATAAGGACCCTCTGTGCCAGTTCCACAATTCTCCCTGTGCCTGAGCCTGTTGTTGAAGCCACTCTGTCAATCCATCTCCTTGGGGACCTTCCTCTTTTGTGCTGCCTCTCTGCTCTACCAAACCCGATATCCTTCTTCAAGGACAGATCTCTCCTCAAAAGAACTCTACATAAAAATGTGCCCCACCCCTCCTTTTTTATTCTCAGCCATAAAAGCTAAGTTTTCTCATAAAAATTCCTTGTTGGCCATGATGTACCATAATGAATTTCTTTTTTCCTCTTCTCTCCTTTATCACCGAAGCATTCTATATAACAGTGCTATAAGTAGAATCTCAAAGAATCCAGGTTGAAGTCCTAACCCCTAGGACCTCAGAATGAGGCCTTCTTTACAAACACGGTCCTCACAGACATAGCCAGGAGGAATGAAGTGGGCGCTAATCTCTCTCTGAGGATTCCTGATGGTGAGCACTGGTGGCTAGCCAAAGCCTGGTGGTTTGAAACCACCTGCCCATTCTGTGGAGACAGACCTGGCGATGTAATTCCCGAAGAAAACTCTTGTGGGGCAGTTCTACTCTGTCCCATGGGGTCGCTAGGAGTGCAATTTGACTCGATGGCACCTAACAATGACAACAACAAATTTCTTTGACTGATCCTCTTAGAAGAAAGCGAACAGACGCAGATGCAGAGAGAAGGCTGCCATGTGAAGTTGGAGCAGCGGATGATGGAATTCTACCCTCACAGACCAAGGAACACGGTACCAAGGCTGGAAGAGATAAGGAAAATCTTCTAGATCCTTTGGAGAGAGTGTGATCCTTCCAAAACCTACTGTTGATTCCAACTCATAGCGACCCTTTGTAGGGTTTCTCTACGGGCACCGGCAGTCTCATCCTCCTCCCAAGAAGTTGATATTTAGATCAGGGTCCTTGAACAGCACAGACTGGATGGTTTAAATCGTGAGAGAAATGCATTATCTCACGATTCTGATGCCTATAAGTTAGGATCTTGGAATAGTCATAAGAAGCCCTGCCCTGGTGATGCTGTTGGGTAAGCGTCAGACTGCTAACCTCAAGGCTGGTGATTCAAGCCCACCCGCCACTCCTTCGTGGTGACCCCGTGTGTGTGAAGGTGAAATGGTGCTCAATAGGGATTTCCATAGCTGGTCGGGAAGTAGGTCACCTGGTCATTCTACTGAGGCACCCCTGGGTGGATTCCCACCTTCAACCTTCCATTAGCAGCCACACCCACAGTCACCCTCTGTGTCAACCCGGGGGCTCCCACTAACCATCGATGATTATTCATTTATTGGTATGTCATGTCACCTGTGAAATCTTCATCCAACTTTTTTTATTATTTTGTGACAGCCGCTCCCCCTGGCCCTATCATCAATTTCTGGGGTATTTTTAAAACTCCGTTTGAACTACTTTTTCACAGATTAGCTTCAGAGACTGGGTTGCTGAGGAAAGGGCCTGAGCCAAACCAACTGATGGTTGCTTAACAAAAATCAGAAAGTCAAAACATTTCTTTCCATTCAAGTGTCCGTGTACTTCCTACAAAAAATAGGGCTAATTCCTTGAAAAATATGCTCTTGTGAACCCAACTCAACCGCATAGAATCGACTCACGCATAATGAGCCCACAGGACAAGAGTACAACGGCTCCGGGGACGGGGTGGTGTTGCTCCGAGGTTGTACATCTTTAGGAGAGCACACAGCCTCGTTTTTCTCCTGTGGAGCGGCTGGGGTTTAAACCGCCGGCCTTGCAGTGAACCACCCACCACTTAACCCACTGGTCAGCATGGCTCCCTCTGCCCATGGGGAGGAGCAGGATGGACTTGCACATAAGCCTCGATTTGTCTAAGTGCGACCCACTCTGACCGAGAATGTCGGTGGGCTGCCGCTCACGTCTGCTCAAAGGAAACAGAAGGGGGGGGGGGAGCGCAAACAGGCTAGGAAACTGTGAAAATGCTAAGTTTCTTGGAATTAAGACTTTATATTAATTTAAGGTCTTATTGCCGGGTTCAATTCTGGGTTGAAATCAGATGACCCTGAAGTCCGTTGTATCCCTGGATGCGGGAAATGACTTTCTACAGGAAGCCAAATGGATCTGTTACTATGACTAATGTGCACACAGTACCTGTGTGAGGCCCTGCGCCTTCCAGAGCAGGCGGGAGGCAGCAGCAAGAGCCCACAGCTCTGCAGACACGCCGGTCCCGCCTCAGCCAGGGGGAGCCTGGCGCCTCGACCTGTGTCTGCTCTACAAGCCCTGTCCCACTTCAGTGAGTAAATGTACGGATTGAACCATAATCACAGCTAATATTTTGCATGAAAGATGCTGCCAAGCCCCATAGAACTAAGAGGACACATCCCCTCTGTCAAAGGGCCGGGCACGTCCTACGTCTCTCTAAGTGCCATGTAACCAGAAGTCCTGAGTGTGGCAACTCTCTCTGCCTCTTTTTGTTTGCTTGAGATGAATAGGACCTGGCGCAGGGGTTATTTGACATTGTCGTAGGTGGGTCTTACAATAAACAGCTTGCAGGGGGGCCGCCAGAAGTCTTTCAATTAGCCTCTAAATTATATTTATGTACAGTTAAGCTTGGGCAACTGCAATTTGGCTTTCCCACATCACTGAATCCTCCTCAGGCTCATTGTCCTCCCCCTCGCTCGCTCGCTTCCCTCACAGTTTTCCCGCTCAGGGGTTCTGCCTTCATGCACAAACCGGGGGTGGGAGGGGAGACCGGAGCTGATCCCCAAGGACTGAATGTTTCCAGCAACACCTGCCCCAGGGGTGAAACTCCACAGACTTCCCCTTTCTGCCCCCACCCAGACACGCAAGGAGGCAGGGGAAGCCCAAAACTTACCCCCAGGAGACTTCCAGAAGGGTTAGCCTAGAACTGACGTCTATTTCTGAAGCACATTTGTGACTTGGGAAAGATCTGGAACTAAGATTTAGTGAAAAACCCAAGTATATACTGCAGTTTTCCAATGTTGGCTTTTAAGGGCGCGGGGAGGGAGGGAATCCTGGAGGGCTAGTGGGTTAAGGTTGGGACTGCTACTGCAGGGTCAGCAGGGGATTTGTTTCCTTTTTGCTTTATTTTAATAGATCATTTTATCGGGGGCTCTTACAGCTCTTAGGTCAGCATTTGAACCCACCAGCTGCTTCCCTGGAGAAAAAGGGGATTTTCTCTCCCTACAAAGATCGGCAGTATCACAAACACACAGGGGCGGCTGTCCTCCGGCCTGCAGGGTCACCGTGAGAGTGAATCCGTGTGATGGCGGTGAGTGTGGGCTTGGGTTGGGTGTGTCTGTGTGTGCGCTGCGTGAGAGGTGAGTGAGACCGAGAAGAGAGTGTGAGTTGCTGTCCGTCTGCGTGAGTCACCCAGCATGCGCCTGGGACAGCAGACATATGGGGCTGGGAGCAAGGGCAGCGGGAGGGTGCATGGGACGGAGAAGGAAAGGAGGAGTGAGCGGATAGGAGGAGGCTAGTGAGGAAAGAACCCCACTGCCAGTGAGTCCATTCTGACTCAGGTCAACCCTACAGAACAGCGTAGAGCGCCTCTTGGGGTCCTGAGGCTCTAAATCACTGTGGGAGCAGGCAGCCTCTTCGTCATCTCTTGGGAAGGTTTAAACTGCTGACGTTGCCATTAGCCCCCTGGTGATCCTGTTGGGCAAGCACTGGACTGCTCACCACAAGATTGAGGGTTCAAACCCAGCAGCCACACTTTTGGAGAAAGATGCGCTGCCTGTCCCCAGAAAGATGTGCCATCTTGGAAATCCTATCTGGGGCCGCTTTGAGTTGGAATCAACACACGGGCAGTAGAGGCTTGGGTTTTAGGGAGGGAATCGGTTCCCTGAAAATGTCCAACACATTAAAAAAGGCAGACACGTGGATTAACTATCTTTCCGAGATCATGTTCGTGGGTGTGAGATAAAGCACATGAGCATCTGAGAGAAGCTGAGGGTGAGTAAAGATGAGAGCAAGAGTGCGCGTGTCTGGATACGTGAGCAACGACGAGTGGATGATCTGTGCTGTGTGATAACATGCCCACGTGTGAGTGGTAGGAGGTGTGTTCTGATGGAAGGCATGTGTTTGCACAAAGGAGTGTGGCCAGATGTGTGGACGGCAGGGTGGGCAGCAGTGAGAGGGGCTGAGTGCAGGGAGAGACCACAGGCCCAAGTGTGCCCATGTGGGAGCTTGTGAGTGGTCACTACTGAATGAGCGTGCATTTGGGTGCCAGGGGATGCACTGAGTGACGAGGGAGGCTGGTATGTGTGTAGGAGCAGGTGTGTGAATGGGCGTGTGTATACCTGCAGGGGTGGAGCATGAACAAACGTCCGGGGCTGTGGTCAGCATGAGAGTGGTGTGTGTGTGCCAGTACTGGTGTGGAGATGTAGATGGGTCCGTGAGAGTGTGAGCTGTGAGCGGTGGGAGAGGAAAGGGTGCTGGTCTGTGTTTGCATGTGGGGATGTAGATGCGTCCGTGAGAGTGTGAGCTGTGAGCGGTGGGGGAGGGAAGGGTGCTGGTCTGTGTGTTTGCATGTGTGCTCTGAAGGAGTGAAGGTATGTGAGAGAGGAGGTGAGAGGAGGTAAACAAGAGTCGGCGCCTGTGTAACTCAGCCTGGCAATGGACGAGTGTGCAGAGAGCCAGGGTGAGACCCATGGGCAAAAATCCACATGCATAAAGGAAGAAAAGACCCTGAAACATCGTTTATCTCTGGCTGCCGGGAACATGGAGGTGAACCAAAAAGTATTGCTTCAGGGGTTTCGATTGATACACATGTAGGTTTATCTCACTCTTAGAACGTGTCTCAGCAATCAGTGGATGGCTGCGGACACAGGCTCTCAGTAACACCCTTCTTGTAGTCTCTTCATAAATGCTCCAGTCAAAGCACTGGTTTCCAAGGGCTTCTCCTGGGCCAGTTCAATTCAGGGCAGAGAGGTCAGCTCTGGAAGTTACGGAGACTGTGTTTTGTTTTTCTCAGAAGACACGGATGATCACTGCAGCCTACTAGGGGGGTTTAGTACCCCAACAACACCGCATTGGTGAGAAAAAAGGCTGGGAAAGTTGTGCCGACGCATTGTTTTCCGTGGAGCTGCTCGTCCTGTGTGTTAGACAGAGTTCTCTCTAGAGGGTAGCAGGGGGTGTCCTTGGGGGCTTTCACTGGGAAAAGATAGCCCCTTCTTTCAGCTACTCTAGCATAATGTCAATACACCAGGAGTTGATTGGTTGAAAGTTAATCATTCTCTCAAAAGAAGCCCTGTTGGCACAATGGTTAAGTACCCAGCTGCTAACTAACTAAAAGGGTGGTACTTCAAACTCATCCTGGTACTATGAGGAAGAACAGACCTGGACCTCAGCTCCTGTAAGAACTCCAGCCTATGCAAACCATCAGAGGAATTTCCGCTCCGTCTTACTGGGTTGAAACTCACCCAACTCGATGACACCCAACAATAGCTGGGAAAACAAATTCAATAACTCTTGTGTTTGCATCCAAATGAGACATAAGAAAGTTACCTCTAGATAGGATTTTAGAATAAACTAAGTCATAAAGTAATCCAGTCTTTGAGACTAAAGTAAGTTAGGCATGAAATGATCACTGAAGATATGCTTTGCTAAAGTAGAGTATGGTGAAGAAATCAGATGGTGCCCAGCTGTCAGAAAGAATAGCAGCTAGGCTCTGTAAAGGCTTGTCTTAAAAGAAGCAAGCTATCTAAGTGATGGAAGCAGCTAAGTCCAAACAGAAAGGCACACCAGCCCATGTGATCCAAGGATTGTAAATAATAAAATCCAAGATCAGGGGAGGAAATTGTATTAGACCTTAAATTTTAAGCATCTCGTTTTCAGAAGGCTATGGATGACAGTGAACGCTCAAAATGCATTTGCCGAGTCCCCATTGAACTCCCTCAGACCACTGACTAGGGATACAATTAGTCTTCCTCTCGGATAGAGTGCATTGGAAAGTAGATTACAGATATAGTTAAAATTTAACATATAATCATTTGTTTTCCCTTTTGACCTATTTTTAAATCGTTCCAATTTCTATTACCTTCTGCTTTCTTTTGGATTGAATTTTTTTGTGTGCTTTATTTTGTTGCCATTATTGGGGCTTTTTGTATGACTTCCTTTAATGAAATTCAGATAGGTAATCCATAGACACAGTAACTAAATTAGTTGTCCCTTAGCGCGATGCAGGAGGGGTTGGGGGTAGATGAGAAGCTAATGAAAATGGGCACAAGAAAGAAGAAAATGTTCTAAAGTGGATGGTGGTGATGACTGCACAACTCTTTCTAAAGTATTTAATGTATTAAAACCACTGAAGTATATGGTGCATGAATTATATGCCAATAAAACTTATGAATGAATGGATAAATAAAATGAGTTCAGAAACACCTTGGCTTTCACATACCACTGTCTCCTCCAGCCCTTTGAGGTCCTCTCTGGCTTGTTCCCTCTTATCATTGAGTAATCTGCAGAACAAAAGGGAATCATAGCCTGAGAAGAAATAGAGTTACGCAGACGCCATCTGCATCTGCAGACTAAAAAAAAACTCGCAGCACTGACAACCAAATCAAACAGCCACCGTCTGCTTTCAGATGAGCCCAGTGGAATCAGAATAGGTGGGCGTCTGTCAGCACCTCAGCACCGCGAGAGGGGACTTCGGGAGATCTCCCAGGGACCAGAGAAAAGCAAGAAGCAGGGAAGCGGGACTCACATGAGCTTTTCCAGTTTCATCTCTCTCTCTTCGTCCTCTATTTTCAGCTTGTTGTAATCACAGCTGAGCTTCTCCTGTTCCAGTTGCAGTTTCTGATTCAAACTGAAATTGGAGGGAAAGCAATGTAATCCACATCACTCTGAAATCCCGAGCCATCCGACTGAAAAAGGCGCTTCTGCTCCAAGCCCACTGGTTGTGTGCAATAGAGGGCCGTTCTGGGGGAGTCTGGGGGATCAAAGCGCAGCCACCCAGCTTCCTCCCTGGCCAAGTGAAAACTAGTTTCTGAGCAGCGTCCAAAGGCACGAAGCATACGGCTCTGAGGAGGCATTTAGAGTTTGCTTGTATAAGAGCTTGGTGGGGGCGGCAGGGGGGTGGATAATAAAATGGGGAAAGGGCCGATATTGTGAAACCAGAGTGGGGGCTCCCTGTTGGAAGCCCTGAACCTCCTCTGCCCTGCCAAAGACAGCCACTCTCTCAGGTGACCCCCGCTAGTCGGTCATTTCAACCTCCCTTTCCCCTGTGCTCCAATCTTTGGTTTCATTTAAAATATAAAAGTGATCTCCCAAACTCAACTCCTTCCCTGACTGGGGACAGCGCCCTCCTGCTCTGAGGAGCCCTTGAGGGGGTGGGGGTGGGGCACAGAGGGCAGGAGAAGCTCGCTTTCTGGCTGGGGACACTCTCTTGACACTTGCATCGGCCCAGTAATTGGAAAGCCTTTCCTGCGGCTATGCTTCCGTCTCTGTCAAGGAACCCATTCCAGACGCCATGACGGGACAGACCACAGTCCATTTGCAAGGCATGGGAAGGATGCTAGTGCGCCACTAATCCACTCACACTCCTCCTCTTCCTCACCTTCTTCCCCTGCCCCGCCTACTGCAACATGTTGAGGGTGATTAATCAGAATGATGGGCGATAGAAGGGGTAAACACAACACTGCAGGTAGCCTGCCCTGCGGGTGGCCCAGAGGGAGCACAGGAAGAGAGGATTCAGAACCCTTTGCTTTGGAGGGCTGTGCCCACCGGCGCCCTCCCCTCCCGTCAAAGTCACTTTCACTTCCTCTCTGAGTCTGCTCTTGAAAATGCCAGTGTGCCGTGGGAGCCGCCTGGTACAGGGAAGGGAGACTTGGATCAGCAGTCTGGAGAATTAAACTTTAACTCTGGATTGATTCTTACTGAGTGCCGTGACCTTAATCATTTAACCTTGCCTCTCACATAGAAATGTGTCCTCGGGGGTGGTGGGAAGGAGGGTCTGAGGTGTAGGTCCCCAAGGGGTCCATAGTTAGATCTGTATTTCAATAAAATTAGTTGGTTTTTGTTTTTGTTTTTCAGAATCTATGTCTTTTCTTTGGGGCATTTAAAAAACAGGATTCCAAAAAGGGGTTTTTGAGATGGCGGCGGGGAGGGGGGTTTGTGGTTAAAAAAAGAAATGCTAAGAACCCTTCCGGGAGGGGCCCCAAAGACACCTTCCCGGGACAGGAGCTGCGAGGGGGAATTCCACCAGAGACCACTGAGGCCATGCAGACGTGCAGACAGGAGCAGTGTGGGTCATTAAAGTGTGTGTGTGTGTGTGTGTGTGTGCGCGCGCGCGCACGTGTCCAGGTGGCTCTGCATGATGCCTGAGCCTGTATGCGGTGGGTGGAGGAAAGGGCAGTAACAATTTGTTTTCTCTGGAATATGTATTAACCTACCAGAACCCTTGACTAGGGAGCAAATGTTTATTGTGCGTGTGTGCGTGTGTATGTGTGCATGCATGCCATGTGTGTTTCACACAGGCGCCCCTCTTCTGGGGTAAGTGTCTGCCCAGCTGAGTCTTCAGCATGGCCCTGCCCTGTGGGCACTCGGAAGGACAGCCGGGCCTGCCTGCCACCTGCCACACCAGAGCCCCTGGAGGCTCAGCTCCAGATGGGAGAACAGACCTCAGAACAGAATGCCAAGCCCACTGGGTCACCAGGAGGACAGGGACCAGGGCAAGGCACAGAGCCCACAGGGCGAGGAGGGCAGGGGCCTCAGCTACAAGCCATGCCCTTCCAGATGGCCAGAGAAGCCTAACCTATGCTCCCACGCCCTTCCCATCCACCATCAAACACCCCCCCACCCCCCACCCCCAGGCCCAAGCCAACTCACTCCCGGATTTCATCGATGATTTTCTGCTTCTCCTCAATCTCGTCTCGGAGTCTGGACAGCTGCCTCTGGTGAGCTTCCCGGTGGCTCTCCATCTGCTGCTCCAGTGCCTTCTGTAGTGGAGCCAAGAGCACTGTGTCATTCTCTCGTTGGCACTCAGCCCACCCTGCGACATGCCCTGGATCTGCTTCCACTTCCTGCCCCATGTCCCTGGGATGTCAGGTCCCCCAACCAAACGGGGGCCATTTCTGGCTCTCGTACTCCCAGAACGCAGCCTGGCTTTAACTACGACAATACCACACAGGATCGCATTGGAGTGGGCCCTCAGAGCAAACCGGTGCTGAGTAAGAACAGGTCCAACAGAGGGCTACCTGGTGCTACCCACGTGGCCTCAGACCAGCCATGTCACCTGTGGGCGTGGCAGTGCCTCTTCGGCAAAGCTCAGCTATCAGTCCACACCCTGCTGGCTGTTGCGGTTCAGGCCAAGACCTTGCCACCAAAGGTCTCTCAAAGCAGGCACGGGGCCATCGCAGCTTTGTTTTGAATTATGTGTTTCCAGTCATTAAGACTTGAAGCTCGCCTAAAACGTCTCCAAATTCTTCACTTTCTCATCTCTCAATTTCACTCACCTAAAAACTCGATTTCCTCGTCCTTTCCTCGACAGTCCCCCTTACTATTTGAAAATGAAAAACCAAACCCACTGCCATTGAGTTCATTCTGATGCATAGCAGCCCTGTGGCCAGGATGGCGGGGCTTGTCTCACGTGCTTTGGATGTGTGGTCAGGAGAGAGTGGTCCCAGGGGAAGGACATGGTGCTTGGTCAAGTGGAGGGGTCGTGAAAAAAGAAGGCCCTCTATGAGAGGGATTCCCACAGGGGCCTCAACACTGGGCTCACACAGAGGAGCAGTTGTGAGGATGGCACAGGACCCCAGCACCGCCAGGTCCTTTGTTCTGTGGTACCCAGGCTCGCTATGGGCTGGCGCCAACTTGATGGCTCCAAACAACAGCGGCAACCGTAACCGTTCAGGGCAGAGGAGAACCACCCCTGTGGGTGTCTGGGACCGTAAATCTTTAAGGGAGTAGAAAACCTCACCTTTCTCCCTGGGAGGGGCTGACAGTTTATGAGCTGTTGTTTATGAACTGTGCTTATCATGGAAACTAAAACTTGTGAGTTTATATTTTTTAAAGTGGAGAGATGTTTTCTTCTCTTTCAAGGAGGGAAAACCCCTTTTCCAGAAGCAAGCCCTGCTTGAAGGAGTCCTGGTGGCACCGTGGTTAACACGCTTGCTGCTAAACAAAAGATCAATGGTTCGAACCCACCGGCTGCTCCCAGGATGGAAATATGTAGCAGCCTGTTCCTGCAAAGACTGCAGCCATGGAGCCCCTCTGGAATTCCATTCTCTCCTAGAGGGTTGCTAGGAACCCAAATTCACCCGCTGGCAATAGGTTTGATTGGTTTAAGCTTTTCCCCTAACCTTCCAGAATAGGGGAGAATGAGATATTAATCCAACCTAATCATTATCTACAGATACCTGGGGGTTTCTGGACTGTCATGTACCTATCTCTCATTTCTAAGCCCTGCCACACTCAGCATGGCCTGGCAAGCCCAGCAGGGCCCCTCCCTTGACCCTCCCGCACTGCCATACACAGCTAGCAAGGTGGAAGAGTGGCCGAGCATAAGAAACTTGAGTGTATGCGCCAGCGGGCCGGTGAAGGGGCCGGCGCCGTACCTTCATCTCCTCCGCGTCCTGCAGCCGCGTCAGGTGCTCCTTCTCCTTGTCCTGGAAGCTGACTTCGTGCATCTTTTCTGTTACAAATTTTAAATGATGATTTAAGATTTTTAATTAGCAGAGCTCAAACCCCAAAGCTAAAAAAAATAAATAAATCATATTAAAATGGAAGTGGAGTGGATGGTCAGCGTAGGTCAACAATTTCAACCATGGCATAAAGGTCGAGGCCTACTGGAGACCGACTTCGCTAACCCGGGCGGACCACTTCTGTTAAGCTCCTCGGGCCTTCCAGGGCACCGTCTTCTGGGGAGAGGGGCTACTGTGGTGGGGAAGTCCTAAAGCATAAATTGAAAATTAGACATTCGTACACATGGAGGCTAAAAAGGACCAGTAAGTCACTATCAGGTGTAACATCCCCCCTAAGGGATGCCAGACGATGCCAGAGCTTATCGTTCCAATCAGACACGTGTGAGAAGGGAATCCAAGACGTGCTAATCCAACAGACTGGAGCTGCAGAACAACGCGACGGGCTAATAAAACACGCATACGATGGCCTTGCTCTCAGCCGCAGCTTGCTTCTGCCTGCCCTCGGCGACTGTCGGGTTTCGGGGCCCAGAAGCATACCAGCAGTGTCCCCTGGCTGAAGGAAGCGCCGCTGACTGCAATCCCTGGACCCGACGGTCTTCTTTACAAGACGCCGGCTTTCCTTGCACGACTCGGATACAGCCTCCACCCTGCACTCGTACCGTTGACTCACTCGCTTAATAGTCACTTGATTGCTTCTGAGAGTTGAAGGGGGGACTCTGGTCTTTGGGAGGTCAGTGGAACCCCTCCTGCGTGAGGTCTCTCCACCGTGTGAAAAGGGAACCAATGGGGTGTTTTCACCTTTGCTCCTGTACAGTGAATGAAATCCAAGCACTGCGTAGACACTTTGGTGTTTCTGTGTTATGGGATCAGCTTAAAACGAAAAGTTGCTGACTTGGTCCAGGTCAACCTAGACCTCTGTCCTGGCTCAGCAACACCCGAGATAACGTACAGAAACCTGCAATTCTCAAGTGCTATGTGACTGATACTCGAGTTCATTTACTTCATAAGCTGTTTATTCTCTAAAATGCTAGAGCATTTTATAATTAAAGAAGAACAGGAAGTCAAAAACTCAACACTTTTGAGAAGGCTACATGCTGGGGGGAGGACCGCTGCAGGCTACGCCTCTAGGGGGCACCAGTGTAGTCTTGGTCAATGGCACACACAGAGCCCAGTGCGAGGGACCAATTAAAAAAAACCGCCTCACTGCCATTGAGTCAATGCGGAATGATCGTGACTCTTTAGGACAGGGTAGAACTGCCCCTGTGGGTTTCTAAGACTGAAACTCTTTACAAGAGTAGAAAGCCCCCCTGGCTCCTGAGGAATAGCTTGTGGTTCCCAACTGCAGACCTTTAGAATCACAGCCCAGTGAATGTGCAAGTACTCCAGCCCCAGGCCGCCCTTGCCCAGACAGCCAGCCTGAACTGGAGCGAGGGAAGGGAAGAAGCCCGGTAGGACGGTGACATTACATCCCTTACAAGATCTCTCTATTCAGATCCACTTCATGTGGGTCTGCTCACCAGGACCTCATTTCTATGCAGGGCACTTGATTCCCAACATTGGTACGGCATCAAGAATATATTCACTGCAAGGTCATACAGGGGTGAAACTGTTCTCTTTTGTTAACCTATCTTAGCACTTGAAGCAAACTATATTTATTGAATAAATAATGACATACCAACAAGGAAAATAAAAACAGATAATCATCTTCATGTTAAATGCTAACTTCTAGGCATTAGAACAGGAGCTTGCATTAGTTTTGAAACCATTATAACCACAGAAAAGACACAATTATGTATTGTGATTTTTTTTTAACTTCATATGGTAAGCAGTGTGACATACCCTTCATATATTTCATCTCCAGCATGAGGAAATTTTTAAAAACCCTATTCAACAATGTACCGTATTTTACTTAACTGTTGGACATTTCAGTGGCTCTCCGCCCCCCTAATATTAATAATCTTACAGTGAATGTTTAAGATTTGAGGATCAAAGGATCTAAGAAGGGTTCCAGTGAGCGGAACCCATGACACTGAAACCCACCACAGGTGCTTCTAGCGTCCTCCCGATTCGTCCATTCTGAGGGGGTGCTGTTCTAGTTGACTACATTTCTAGTCAGCTCTCTTCAATATCTGCTTCTATTTCTTCCTGCTTAGTGAGTGCTTCTTAAGCCAAGTGGGTGGGGAGGCCGCCCGGCAGAGGAAAGAGCTTGTCAGAGGGTGGATGGGGCCTGGCAAGCAATTAGAGAAATGCAGGCTTTGTATTAAGAGCAGCGGGGTGTTGCTGAAGGAGGAAAACTGTGGAATTTGACACATGGTCCAACACACAGTCGGAATTGAATTTCAGAAGAACTCCTTGGGAGGCAGCACTGTGGTAGGACTGAGAGAGTCTGGGGAGTGGGTTGCCTAAACCGTTGATGCAGCCATAACTCAGGTAGGAGAGAGACAACGATCTCAACGGTCCTGGGCACTGGCAACGAAGACACAGATCAGCAGAAGCAGCAGAGCCCCTGGAGGTGGAGGGGACAGGCCTTGGTGGCTGTCTGGATGCAGGAGACGGGGTGAAGGAGACTGGCAGCTACAAGGACCAGGAAACATGGGGAAGCGGAAGAGATTCGGGGTAGGGGCAATTCTCTGTAGATTTCTCCACTCTTTTTTCTCAATGATGCCATTGCTATCAATAAACCTAGAAATGCTTTAATTGAGTGAAATCAAACATCCAGACTCCAGTCAACTAAAAAGCACCTCTTTAGTCTAAGAGTTTGACACAGCAAAGTCGTCCAACACTTGCTTACCTTGGGCTCGAAGCTTAGCCAGCTCTTCGCTGAGTGAGTCCTGAGACTCTTCCAGCTGCCTCCTCTTCTGCTCCATGTTCTGCATGTAGTCTGTCAGAGACTTGATCTTGGCTTCATGCTGGAAACAAGCAAGCAGATGAAAAAGAGCAAGGGGGAGTGACTGGCGTGTGGTTAAGGAGACTTGCCTAGGACGATCCGGAGGAAATGCAACAGAGGAGAAGCTCCCTTTAAACACTGCCACCCACTCGGAGGCTCCTTCTGCCCCACACCCGACTTCTAGATCATATTCCAGGTACTGGGGACCTGGGACCTCCTCCTGTTTAAGTCCCAAGGCCGCTTTCAGGACCTGCACTGCCTCTTCGGTCAGACTGTGTTCCTAGATGTTTGCTGGATGGCCATGACCATGGGGCAACTGTTTGTAGAAGGGATAGAAGGAACCTAGATGTCAAGACTGCAGGCAATGAGACCTCTAGGTCAACTCTTGTTTCAGCCCCCAAATATGGAGAGCAGGCCTGCCCAGGAGCACATGCTACTGGTCTACCGGTGTGGTGGGCACCAGAGCAGGGAAATAGTGACTGGCACAGAACCTGAGGGCCGCTGTTCCCTAACACTTAGGATGCTTTTGCTCAATTTTTATAAGAAGTACAAAACTAGGGAAGAGTCAGGCAAATCCGGAAAGAAATGATAAACATTTTACTTATAAACCATTCTACCAAGTGCTTTCTCCCCCAGGCTCCTGGTCTTATTTCTGTGACTGCATCTTTGCCAAAGTTAGAATGCACTGCCACTCAGCACCTCCGTCTCCACTTAGCATGATATAATTACACTTTCCGGATGGTTAGGTTTTGTCAATGTTTTTTTATAATGGCTGCATAATATTCTTCCAAGAAACTGTATCCTTTCAGCCTATCCATAGATATTTGGGCAATTTATGCTTATTATAATGTACCCCAATGCTGCACTCAACATCTTGCACAGCAGCTTTTAATATTTTTAATCACGCCCCGAGGAAGAATACCAGAAGCGAAATCAGTCCACCAGAGTATATGGAACATTTTCAATCGTTTTCAATTTCCAAGGTGCTGTGCAAAACGAGGACCAACCGAATTATACTTTTATCAACAATGTCACTATCTCACCAGCACTGACCTCAAACAGGGAAGTTCCATTCTCTCTTAATCCAGTTTTTCCGGGTACTTTTTGAAGCCCCATCTTCCAGTGCTATCACACTGGTTATAAAATGCAACCCCACTGAGCTCATTTGCATCCCTAGTTTAGGATGGTCGGAGGGAAGGAAACTGGAGGTTCTCCTGGGATGTTACAGGATGATATGTAAAGCATGCCAGAATGAAGTATGCGCTCTCCGTGTTATTTGAAGCACGTGTCCATGCTAGTGCCTCTTACCAACAAATGTTTCCAGCCACACTGGCCCACTTCCAGAAACCTCAGACCCAAACACCATGCTCAAATATTAGTGCAGCCCCGAAATGAAGGAACTCTTTTCAGGAAAGCATCGTCCCCACATGGAAATGCCGTTCCAATAGGAAGTGGAACTGCTAGCTGTCCGCGATGAATGAGTGACGTGTGTCTTAAGTTTAGAAATCCTGGCAAGACCTGGACTTTGAGTTCATACACCATTCTCCGGCTGTGTGTCTTTGAGGGGTACCTTTCTCTAAGTCATAGTTTCCTTATTGAATAATGGGGACCGTAATGACACCTACGGCCCAGGATGTTCTGAAGACCAAGGGAGGTGCGGTCATGCAGGTAAGGAGCTTATTTCCTGTACTGTGAGGGTAGGTCCCAAAGCACTGCTACAAGATCATTGAAACCATGTGAGAACAAAAATCTCCAAATGGGAAGTGGTTCTTTCTCAGCATCTCCTCCCATCTAGGTTTATACACACACGATGACAGTGTTTCCATCCCTCTCGCCCTCCCCCAAAGAACCCTGTGCTCGTCTCCTTCGGCCCCATCAAAAGAGCAGTATTCCCAACCCCGAGGGCCTCCAGTCGCCTTCCTTTTCCATGTCCCTTGACCCTGGACAACACAAAGAAGCCCGAGGGGACAAGACCGGAATTACAGGGTGGATGTGCGAGACTCCCAGTGAGGCTCTCGCAGGACAGCCCCTGCCACTCTCCCAGACTGAGCAGGTGCAGTGATGGGGGCGGCGTTCCACAGCACAACCCTCCTGCTCTTTCTCACCAACACCGTTTTTCTTCTCTCTCTCTCTCAACCAAGGCAGTGTTTAACGGTAAGGCTTTTTCCTAATAAGTCCCCATAGTTACCCTGAGTCTTTTGAAAAAACCTATGAAGAAGACCCATTTGTAATCCTAAAATTCAGTCCTCTCTGCCTTGAATTTACCTGGCCCAGTAGGTCCTCTTGGATGAAGCACTGTTTGATTGGGCCTTATTTTTTAAAGGCATCTTAATGAGATAAAACAAGTGTATTACTGAGACAACTTATCTGCAGCCACCAACTGAAGAGGAAGACATGTTTAAACAGGCTTTACGTGGAATAAACGCATGTGTGAATGAACTGATCCTCTAGTGGCAATGCTTCCTGCCTTAGCCCCGTATAGGGCATACACTCCGTTTAATGTAGTAGCGGTCGTTGGTTCTGTTGTTGTCCTGCAGTAAAAATGGACCTGTGGCTGAGATTAAAAAATGAAGGGCTCTGGCCTTCACTGAGGAGAGCTGGCTGCTTCCCAAGGCTCACTTTACAATAGATGGCAAACAGTATCTAAATAGTCTGAGAATTTTAGATTCCACTCAATTCCATTCGTGCATTTTATATATGTACAGGGGAGGGGAGAGGGATGGAGGGAGACTTCAATAAGTAAGTAAAAATGTTTTCCATGGACTTTTTAAAGTCCTCTTGTGTATGTGTTATTCATTGGGCTGCACTCCGAAATCAGCAGTTTGAAACCAACAGCGATTCCATGGGAGAAAGACGGGGCTTTCTACTCCAATGAACAGTTGGGTCTCAGAAACTCACAGGGCAGTTCTGCCCTGTCCTATCAGGGTTGCTACGAGTCAGCATTCACTCAATGACAATGACTTTAGCTTGGTTTGGTTTTGTGTATGTGTATTATATTATTTTAAAAGGGGGCTTGGGGGCACGGAGATTCTATTAAGGGTGATGAGAACATCTGAAATGGTGATAAATGGTGATGGTTGCCCAAAAGACTGAGTGTAACTCATGTCACTCAATTGTATTGTAAAAAATGTTGAAATGGCACATTTTTGTTACCAAGGTAACAAAGGATCTCAAGGTAAGTCACTCAACGAAACTCTAGCCTTACAGAGACAAATGGGCATTCACTGCCTGAGGGGCTGTGGGCCAGTGTGCTTTGCAAAGCAGAGTGTACCCCCCCCACCCCAATATCCCTATCCCTCCCCCGGGCACCTGTCAGAGCGCGCCCCAGGATGTACAGGAAAGAGGCGGCCCACCTGGGAGATGAGCAGCTGGCAGGCGGCCAGCTCCCGCTCGCTGGCGTTCATCTTCCTGTTGGAGTCCATCTGGGCGCTCTCGAGCTGCTTGCTGCGGTTCACCAGGGACTTGACCTCGGACTTCATCTTGCTGATGTACAGGCGGGCCATGGTGAACTCCTCTTCAATGACGCCATTCACATCTGCCAACTGAGCAAAGGAGGGATACACTCAGCCGCCGCCGCGTTCCATTCCAGGGGTCCCCGCCTTGGAAACGCTCTGTGGGGGCTCCAGCTGACAGACGGACGCTGTAGGTGTATTTAACCCCAGGCTCGCTGAAACTTTAAGTGAAAAGCGATCAAAGATGCTCTTGTTACAGGCCATCAGGTTGATTCCGATTCATCGTGGCCCTTGAGGGCAGAGTAGAACTGCCTTGTCAGTGCTTCTTTGGGAAGGAGCCCGGGAGGTGCTGTTCGGGAAGCATTGGACTGCTACCTGCGAGGTCAGTGGATCAAATCTACCAGCTGCCCTGTGGGAGAAAGGTGATGCTATCCTGTCTCATAGGGATTTATATTCTTGGAAACCCTACCCAGGGTGGCTATGAGTCAGAATGGGCTTCATGGCCAGTGGCTTGGGGGCGGTAATTTTTATGAGAGTAGACCAGCAGGTCTTCTCTTCCATGGACTGGTTGATGAGTTTCAACCACTGACCTAGCGATTAGCAATCAAGCACTTCATCACGGTACCACTCGGGTTTCCTTTGCTTCTCAATACAACCATCAGTGAATCAGATTTTTCAGTACAACTGATTTTTCAACAGAAAACAACAACATTGAACGGAAAGGAAAGCACCACTGGGGATTAAAAAAGTAAAAGAATCACTTCAAAGTGGTTTGAGGAGCAAGAAATGTCCTGTTGGACGGCTTGCGCCTCTAGGAGAACTCGGCAATCCTATTGTCAGCCGAGTCCCCACAAAACTCTCCATGACCTCTGTCATGTTCCCGATAGTCTGCTCCGTCGGGGCCGATAGCATCCTGAATACGCGTCCCTGAGCTAGAAATAATAGAAAACGATTCCCCATACAGCCCTCAGGAGCCCTGGCTGCACAGTGGTTACGTATTTCACTGCAAAGTCAGCAGTTCAAAACCACCAAGTGCTCACTTACACAGAAAATTCTAATGACTAAAAACATTCCATTACTAAAGGCCCTTCCTCGTGAAGGTATTCCTAGGTAAATGTTCATACCTGCTTGTCTATTTTTTTTTCTGGTCTCTAGCCTGTTGCTTTCCAAGTAGAAATGTAACTAACTCATGATTGAAGATGAAACATTTGGCTTACCACCTCCTTTCCAGAAAAGAAAAGTTTTACTCAGCACCTTCTCACACCCGTCATTAAAAATTTGTGTACGAATGTACAAGGTACAATGGATGTGTGGATGGATTGTGATAAGAGCTTTAAAGGCCCCCAATAACGTGATTTTTAAAAATGAATAAAATCAAAACGTGTGCACTATAGCCCACAATTCAGGAACAAGTGTAAGCACACGCTTTCACTGACCCCCTGGATCGTTCCAGAGGCCCCAGGGGGCAGATCGACCACTTTGGGAAACACTGATCTAGACCCACCAATCCCAGCCACTGCCCCAGAGTAGATTCTGGCCCACAGCGACTCTATTTAGGGTTTCCATGGTGATGAGGGCAGTCAACCTCATACCTCTCCCTCAGAGCTGCTGGGGAGTTTGAACTGCTACTCTAGCAGTTAGTGAGCACCCTGCCCTTACTGGACAGGGCCCCCGAAGCTCCTCTAACTAACAAAACAAAAAAAAAACAACCCTCACCGTTACTGCCATCGAATCCATTCCCATTCACAGTGACCTATATGCCAGGGTAGAGTTACCCCTGTGGGTTTCTCAGACGTAGCTCTCTACGGGAGTAGAGAGCCCTGTCTTTCTCACGCAGAGCAGCTGGTGGTTTTGAACGGCTGACCTTGTGGTCACCAGCCCAAAGCTAACCGGGGCTCCTCTCTCTATGCAGTTTTAAGTCCTTCTTTAGAAGGGAACACTCACTCAGACAGCTAGCGTCCCTGCAGGATTTCCTATTGAGTGTCTGTTTCGGAGTTCTACTGGAGACAAAATCGACGCAAAGTACTTAAAATTGGAAATCCATCTATTGAAATAAAAACCTGCTCTCCCCAGACCGAGAACCCAAATGAGCCAAGTATAAGTGTGTGCACATTTTACTGTAACCACCAGAGGGCAGCATAGCTCCTCAGGAAAAGCAAACTGGTGCTGAGCTGTGCCTCTATCCCAGTGGTTCTCAAACTGTGGGTCGCGACCCTTTGGGGTGGGGGGAGATAGAATGACCCTTTCACAGGAGTCGCCTGATTCATAACAGTAGCAAAATGACAGCTATGAAGTAGCAATGAAAATAATTTTATGGTTGGGGGAGTCACCACAACATGAGGAACTGCATTAAAGGGTCGCAGCATTAGGAAGGTTGAGAACCACTGAATCCTATCTAAGGTTTTTTGCTGTTTCACAGTACATTCTCACTATTCACTCCTGCCATGATTTTCTCACGTCCTTTTTTTTTAAGCAAACACTAAGGGATGCAAAAACGGACTCTGATATCAGCTCTGCAGACCAGGAACATTTCAAAAGAACCTTCGGGGCTACCGAGCCCCTTTAAAGGGCAGGGGTGCCCTTCGGTCGCTAGCACGCAAGCATCCCGGGGAAGCAAGATGAGAAACAGGGTTGCTCCCGACTGCGGCTCTGGGCCCTGCATTCTGGGCGGCTTCTGCAGAGCAGTCACATGGCAGCCACACAGCCAGCTCCCCGGAGGGAGCACGTGGCCAAGCCCAGGCGAGGGCCCCCTGGGAGTGCAAGGAGCCCCCCCCTCCCTCCCCACATCGAGCCTGAGTCTAGGACCCTGCCTCCTCCACCCTGAACCCCCGCGTCAGCTGGGAGAGTAAATACACAGGGACGGGCTTCCCACGCCGTTCCCAAATCAGAACCAGAACTTCTGACACCTTCTCCCATCAGAAGCCTTTGCGTCTCTGTCAATGGAGACAAAACGAAAACGCTCCAAACCAACTCTTCTTAACTGTGAGGCTTTCCTACCGCGGCCTAAGTAGCCATTCAATGTTCAGTAGCGTCCAGTCACTTCAGGATGGGGGGCCCTGGCAGCGCAGTGTTTAGCGTGTTAGGCTGCTAACTGAAAGGTCGGTGGTTTGAATCCACCAGCGACGTGGAGGGGAAAGATGTAGCGGTTTGCTTCTGGAAACGCTCTGGGGGCAGGACAGGTCTACTGTCCCGTGGCCCTGCCCTGTGGCAGGGAGTTAGATTTTTGTTACCTTAAAAAAATCATAATTGCTCGTTACAATATTACTTATATTCTGCCCAAAGTTTACTCCCACCAGCAGTACCGTCAGGCTACGTGACGCAGTACCAATGGCAAACCATGAAATCGCACGGGAAGTCGGTGTGGCCGCCCCTCTTTCTACCCGTCCTACAGGGAAGAGTCACTCCCACCCACCTACCCCAGGTCTCCCAAGTGCAATGCGACGAGCTGTGGCCATTCCTAAGTCAAGTAAAATCCGCGTGAGGCGCTGCCCATGTCGGAGAGAAATGAGAAGTCAGTACCTGCAAAGGCAGTTAGGTTCGGCTTTCTATGCAGTTTGTGCTTCCTTTCCCAGAAGTCTTCGAGAAAACTCTATCACACAAAAGCAGCAAACAAACACGCACCAACAAAGCAAACTAGCCAAACGTGTTGCCCGGGTGTCAATTCCCACACAGTGTCCTTACTGGAGGGGAACAGCCCCAGAGGGCAGCAAAGGCTGCGCTCCTTCCTCAACCCGGCCTGCCGCAGCTTTCTCCTGCAGCGGGGTTCCAACCACTGACCTTCTGGTTAGCCGCTGAGCCCTTTAAGGACTCCACCAAATGTGCACCAAGCCAACACTGAGCCCATCTTGTCATTTGCTGAGCTCATCTTACTTTGTTAACGATATAAAATACTGCCCCGAGTCTCAACGTATTTCAAGGAAAGACTGAGCTGGGGGCCGGGGGGAACAGGTTATCCTATTTTCTAGTATGGTCTGTCTTATCCTGGACATAAGGACAGACGGAGACTCCAAGAACCATCTTGTCACTCCCTTGACTCCAGAGCACTGGGACAAGGAATCCGGTGGGACCTGAACATAAATTTAGAAAAAAGAAAAGAAAGGAAAAAAGCAAAATCACCGAAAAAGATTCCATTGATCTGTACCTCTTTGGCTGCAACAAAAGAATTACAGCCACTGGGTAATCTTAATCAGTACGGAAATGACTTTTAGCTATAATAATAAACATAGAACTATATTTGAAAGTCATAAGATTTCTGAGCTGGCAACCTTGAAGATTATCCCAGATCATGTCATTTTATAAATTAGGGAACCACTGGAAGAAGTACATTGACCTGCCCAAAGTCATGCAATTCCTCCCTTGAACTCTTATTGCTTCATGATTCACGATCAGAAGAAGAAAACGGAATGATGGAGAAAGTGATGCTCTATAAGTAAGTCATCAATGAAATTAACTATAGCATCCAACGTCGAGAATCTAAAAATACCTCAACAACATCCATTTAGAAATAATCTCAATCATACTTCAGATTCCCAGCAGTAAAAGACTCTCTCTTTTTAATACTGAAGCACCCAGACATGCCTTGAATTCATTAGCATTTTTCATCAGCTCTATTTTAGAACTCGGCATAAAAATACCCTCCTTTTTTTCCGTGATCAGCAGCAGGCCCCAATTTCTCATAAATCACCCTCACCCTCATATTGCGAGGGACATTTAATCACCTCGACATCAGAACTTTATTGCTCAGCACCACTGGTGAGCCGCTGGAAGAAAAAAACCCTTATATTTACAAGCCCCGAAGAGGGGTTCTATAGGGTTAACCGTGCATTAACGGGGAACACTGGTCTAAAACTAGATTCACTTGCCAGGGCTCATGAAATATTCCGTGACAATGGCGATTCCACGGGAGAATGATTCCGTATATAAGAGGACATACCTTCTAAGCCCAGATCTGTGAAAGTACCCAAGATCAGCTTTCCGCTTTCCACAGAAGGAATCTTGGAAGCTGTTTCCAGTCTTTAAGCATCCCGACTCACCGTGTGAGTGTTCACCGAGCGTAGATGGATGCGCCATTGAGTCTTTAGAGGTAAGATGGCTAAACTTAGAGGATTCGGGATTGAGATTTGGGGAGGTGGAAGTTATGCGACGGACCAGCACTGCCTGGGCTCAATGAAATGAACACGCGGCCTTGGATGTATGCCAGATGTAAACACAAAGACTGCATGGTTTCTGTCTTCCAAAGACTCGCCTTCTACAGGAGAATCGACAGTGACATAGACCTCATCGAAGCAGATGATGAAGGATGCAGCCCGAGTACCAAGTGCTGAGGAAGCAAACGGGGATGGGGTGGGGGGCGTGCAGCCCAGGGAATGGCTCCAGAGAATTTAAACTAATGAGTGAACAGGAAACAGACCAAGGGAGGGGGGTGGGGGGCTGTCTGGGAGGCTGGGAAGGTTCGAGATGTTTCTTAGGATGCCAAAAGAGCTCAGGAATAAGAATGAAACGAAAAAGGAAGCAAACGGAACAAAGGGGGTTCACCTTGCTCCAGGCAGAGTGACCCAGACTGAGGTGCAAGCCTGAGGGAAAGGTGAATGTCAAAGAGGAAGCAACAGCCAATCCTACAGAAACAAACAAAACGAAATCAAAAAGGCTCACAAGAGACTAGGGTGAGCAACTCTATACCCAGAAAGTAGATGGCCTAACGTAATACACAGATTCCTTAGAAACACATCAGCAGCTCGCGTTGACTTGACAGGAAAGCGAAGTCCATGATCACATGAGTAGATACATTTACAGCAGTGATTCAAAGCATAAACGCTGGGGGCATGGCCTCACCCATTCTCTGAGACTGGCATTTAACCTGAGACCAAAACCAAGTAAAGAGGCCTAAAAAAAGAAAAGAAAACCTCATGATGACGAAATCCCTTATGAATATGGATGCAAACATCATCAATAAAACAAGAGTAAGCAGAACCCACCACCATACTAAAAAGATCCAGTGGCATGCATCCCCCAAAGAAAGGTGGTTCAACTTAGGAAAACACCCATGTGATCATCCCAGTCAACGCAGAGTGGCTTCTGACAAAACCCAACAGCCTTTCCGGGATTCGAGCAAGCAACAAGTTAGGAAGAAGAGGAATTCCTCAGCATAATCAAGGGCATTATGGGATTCCCCTATCATACTCAATGGGGAAAGAGGGGGCACGGTCTCAAATTCACATCTTACCATGAAAGAGAAAGCTGTGTGTACCAAACACTATAAAACATTACTGACAGAAAGCAGTACGTTGTTGGGAGGCATTGAGCTTTTAGTAAAGGGAATGGAAAAAAAACACCTTGGAAAGGGAGAGTGGTGGGGGTTATACAGCATGAAGAAGAGATGGCACGAAGTCGTGGTGATGCTGGGGGGTCAGTGTTGTCAAGGCCAATCTGACCCACGGTGACCTGATGTACAACAAAACAATGCCTCGGCCCTGGGTCATCCTCATACTGAGGACTGCGTGGCAGCCCATTGCTGCCACCACTGTACCAAGACATCTCTTTGAAGGTATTTTTCTTTTTCTCTGACACGCTACCAAGATGTCCTCCTCCAAAAACTGCTATCTCTTGGTAACATGTCTGTGGCAGTTACATAATCTACTGTCAACTCGAGGAAGGGGTGGAATCTAGCCTATCAATCAGGTTGCAACTTGATGAACTCATTTGGAAGTGCAACGGAGATAAAAAGCTCACGAGAGGCCAGACACACACTCTCTGCTACACATTCCTGTTGACAAGCCACATGGAGCTACAGTGATAGAGCCAGAACTCTGGAGCTGGAGGAACCACATGAGATGTTTCCACGGCCACTGGATCCACAAGACTTCCCACCCACTGCCCTGTTATCTTCTTGCATTCAGCATCACTGCATGTGTTGTGTGAGTCTGAAGAGGAATTTATAGACTGGTATCAGACATATGGGCTAATATCAAACTTATGAACTTGATCTGGACTGGGCTGAGATGTTTTCTTAATTTACAATTTCTCTTTTATATAAAACTCTCTCTTACATAATATGAGTGTCTCTAGTTAACCTAGACTAACACAATGTCCAAAGAATGGTAGACAAATTCTTGCTATCCTCACTTCTCAGACGCATTCTGGCTGTATTTCTTTCAAGATAGATGTGGTCATTCTTTTGGCAAAACATGGTAGATTCAGCAGTATTTTTTATCCATACCACAATTCAAATATATCAATTCTTCAATCTTCCTTGTTCATTGTCTAGCTTTCACATGCATATGAGATGAATGAAAACACCATGGCTTGAGACACCATAATCCTTGAAGAGACATCTTGGCTTTTTTTTAAATCATTTTTTTGGAGGCTCAGACAATTCTTATCACAATCCATACATACATCCATTGTGTCAAGCACATTTGTACATTTGTTGCCATCATCATTCTCAAAACATTTGCTTTCTGCTTGAGCCCTTAATATCAGCTCCTCATTTCCCCCTCCCTCCCCACTACCCCCTCCCTCATGAACCCTTGATAATTTATAAATTATTATTATTTTGTCATATCTTACACTGTCCAGCATCTCCCTTCACCCACTTTTCTGTTGTCCATCCCCCAGGGAGAAGGTTATATGTAGATCCTTGTAATCGGTTCCCCCTTTCTACCCCACCTTCCCTCCACCCTCCAGGTATCGCCACTCTCACCACTGGTCCTGAAGGGGTCATCTGTCTCCTGGATTCCCTGTGTTTCCATTTCCTATCTGTACCAATGTACATCCTCTGGTCTAGCCAGGTTTGTAAAGTAGAATTGGGATCATGATAGTGGGGGGAGAAAGCATTAAAAACTAGAGGAAAGTTGTATGTTTCATCGTTGCTACCATGCACCCTGACTGACTCATCTCCTCACTGTAACCTTTCTGTAAGGGGGTGTCCAGTTGCCTGCAGATGGGCTTTGGGTCTCCACTCTGCACTCACCCTCATTTACAATGATATGATTTTTTGTTCTTTGATGCCTGATACCTGGTCCCTTCTACACTTCATGATCACACAGGCTGGTGTGCTTCTTCCATGTGGACTTTGTTGCTTCTGAGCTAGATGGCCGCTTGTTTATCTTCAAGCCCTTAAGACCTAGACACTATCTTTTGATAGCCAGGCACCATCAGCCTTCTTCCATCTTTGCTTTTTAAACAAGATCATTTGTGGCAAATTTGCCTAATGCAATATATTTCTTGATTCTTGGCTGTTGTTTCCATGGGCATTGATTGTGGATCCAAGTGAAATGAAGTATGTTTATAGTGCTGTTTATTGGACTAGTTATGCAGATTTGTGTTTTATGTTGTGTAGTTCATACTGAGGGCTGTTGGTTTTGATCTTCATTAGGAAGTGCTTCAAGTCCTCTTCCATTTCAGCAAGCAAGATTATGTGTCATCTACACATCACAGGCTGTTAATGAATCTTCCTCAGATCCTGATGCCAGGTACATCTTCATGCAGTCCAATTTCGCAAATTACTAGCTCAGCACACAGACTGGAAACGAATAGCTGAATGTAACCTGACACATACCTTTATTGATTTTAAACCTATGGTCTGTCCAAACAACTGCATCTTGGTTTATGCACAGGTTCCACATGAGTACAATGAAGTTCTGGAATTCCCATTGTTTATGACCTTATCCATAAGCTGCTATGATCCACATAATAATATGACTTTACATAGTCAATAAAACCTATGCAGACCTCTTTATAGTCCTCTCTGCTTTCAGCCAAACTCATCTGACATTAGCAATGGTATTGATTCATTAGCAATGAATCCAGCTTGAATTAATGGCATGTTGATATACTGCTGCAACCATTTTTTACATTACCTTCAGTGAAACTTTACTTACATGCAATATTCATGATATTTCTGACAAGTTCTACATTCTCTTGGAGCATTTTTCTTTGAAGTAGGTAAAACATAGAGCTCTTTCAATCAGTTGGTAAGCCGATGATTGGTATAGATGAGTGAGCCTTCTAGCATTGCCTTCATTGATTGCAATATCGCAACCATTATCCTGCTAATTCAAAGAGCCTTATTTTTTATCAATCCTTTCAATGCATCATGGAATTTCTCCCTTCCATACCATCGGTTTTTGATTGTATGCTCCCTCCTGAAATGGATGAATTAATCATTTCTTTGTGGTACAGTGACTTTGTGCATTCCTTGCTTCTTGCGCCATTCCATTATCTTGTCCATATGATCCTTCAATGCTGCAACTCGAAGCTTGGCTTTTTTCTTCCATTCTTTCAGTTTGAGAAATACTGAGCATAGTCTCCCTTTCTGACTAAATTGGACACGGAACAAATATTGAGATGACAAATGTTCTAGATTTACTTATTTCTACCATGATGAGAAAGAGGAAAATGATCAACCATCTTGAAATCAAAGGGTCCATAGCTCCAGTTAATTTTTACCTTCAAAAAATAATCACTGCGCTCAAAAGACTCCTTCTTAGACTAAATGGTGCCTTCCATCCCCAAAATCAAAACAAGATGAGGATGCCTACCCCCATCATTTATATTTGATATTGAAATTAAAATTACTGCCAGTGCAATTAGGCAAGAAAAAAATGAATGCAGGCATTCAGATAGAAAAGAAAATTCAAAACTTTCTTCAGTTACACACAATATATTGTGAAAATTCTCTGAAATATACCAGCATGAAACAAAACAACTACCAAAAAACAAACCATGCACTAGAACTGAACTTTCCCAGCCAGGCCACAAGCTATAGCTCAATATGCAAACCTCAAGTGTATTTCTATATACCAAATATGAACAACTGGAAGCTGGTTTTCTAAGAACACCATTTATAATAATGCTCAGAATAAAAAACACCTGAAGATAAATATAACAAAAGTTGTGAAAGACATTGCCAACTACAAAGCATTAATAGGAGAAATGAATGAATAAATAAATGGAGAGGTATACTGTGCTTGTACAACACAAGACTCAACAGTAATATGACAATTCTTTCCCCATTCATCCATAAAGTCTAAGCAATTCCAACCAAACGCCCAGCAGACTTGCACAGAAATTAAAAAGTGGTTCTAATATTCATGTGAGAAAGCAAAGTACTTAAAATAGACAACCTTACTTAGAAAAACAAGAACACAGTTGGAGAACTAATACTTCCTGAGTTCAAGGCTTGTTATAAAGTTACAATAATCAAAACGGTATTGTTTTGGCATAAAGAAATACAAACACAGATGAATGAAACAGAGGTCAGAAATACAGATAAAACACAAAGATAGATATAAAATACACATCAGTCACCTAACTACTCTAGAAACTTCATTTGTTAGAGAAAACGATGCATTTGAACACCCAATGTGCTTTTTATGGCTGGTTCTTAAACCAAATGAGGCCAGTTACATTTTATAAGTCAATGTGAAAACTCAGCTTATCCTGACCAATGGGGGTGCCTTTCTACCTTGCTTGGAAGCAAAAGCTTCGTTTTCAGGGTGCAAAGAAAATACGCGAGAGTCTCTTGAACGGCAGGAGTGCAACCCAAATGCAGTAGCTATAGCGTTTATTCAGTGTAGCATAAGACTAACAAATGACTTGAAAGCCAATATTTATTACTACACACTCTTTTTATTTTCTGAATACTTTAATGTGTACGTGCCGCTCAGTCTATGAATCAATTTCTTTTCTAACATTCATACATTTTAACATAAAAAGGAAATTGTTCAAAGTGGGACTAAAGTAAAAATCCATAAACAGATTAATTTCTGTTACCCTGTCTAGGTTTCCATTTGCACCCTGGGTAATGGTGATCACGGTTAAATGCCTACTCACTGGGGACCATGCTAAAAACCTGAACCCTATTAGCATCCCCCATCCTCCTCCCCAGCTCTGTGCGAACAAAGGCACCACTGTACACAATGCCAGGGGGGTAATCATGACTGCTTTAAGCCCATCAAAGCAATCAAATGCCTCTCCTGCAGCTTGGAATGGCCATGTAGCTGAATCTTGGCTAATTCTGGTTGTCTCCTGAAGACCGCTGGATTATCTTTCCGATTTGCATGAACGTACGTAGCTTTGCAGCACACCGTGGTTTAGATATGGTTTGTGAGAGTTGGTGGAATGGCAGCCGATGGCTGCCATAATGAAACACCCCAGAGCAGCAGTTCTCGACCTGTGGGTCGTGACCCCTTGGGGGGTTGAACAACCCTTTCACAGGGGTCACCCAATTGATAACAGTAGCCAAATGACCGTGATGAAGTAGCAACGAAAATAATTTTATGGTTGGGAGGTCACCACAACATGAAGAACTGCATGAAAGGGTCGCGGCAATAGGAAGGTTGAGAACCACTGCCCTAGAGGATGTGACAAGGCTGAAGGTGGCAGAGAGGACGCAGAAAAGGCCTGGGTCCTTGACATTGACAAGGAACTTCAAAATCGACCTTTGCTCCACACACTTTAACGAGCCTAAGGATCATCCGGGGAGTCTTGCGAAGAGGCAGGTGATGACCTAGGGGGACGGAGATGGGGCCTGGGCGTCTGTATTCCCAACAAGCTCCCAGGGGGTGCAGCTCACACTCCAAATTGCAATGCTTCTCAGATTGTGAACAATGAAGTAGGTTTTTATTTCTTAAGCTAATATTAGCATCCTATCACTTGTACCGGAAAGTTCTCCTAATGGTTGGGGGACGTTCCCTCTCACAGAAAAGGAGAAATGGCATTCTGAGCCTAGAACTGTGGTCGAATACAAATGTCCATCCTTCAGCGACATTGGCCAGGAAGTGATGGGAAGAACCAGCGTCCGTCAGCCCAACCTGGATTTGAACACATTCCCCTAGATTTGACAAACACATTTGCTTCTCCTGCTGTACCCCGATCAGTGTCCGGTTACCCAATACACAAAATAATCTATAGTGAATAATGTCTTCACTAGATCACAGGTTCTGCTTCTAGTTGTAGCTAGCATCTGCCTCTCTCCCTATGGAATTAAAGCCTTTTTTCCCCCTTCAAATTGACGATCCTAACAATGGCAGAGTATCTAGTAAGCAAGATAAGCACAGGCTGACTTGTGCTTGCTTACTGATCTGTAGTGAACAGGAGAAAGAAAGAAAAAACCCATGTGAAACAAACTGTTGGCTACAAAGCAGTAAGCAAGCACAAGTCAGCCTGTGCTTACCATGGCTATTGAGTAATCCTAACAGTCGTTCCCTTCGTCAAACACCCCTTTGACGTATTCCTACGCACACAACAGACACCAAGGACTGTGAAAAAACGACACAGGGCCTCACTGCCGTTCTAAGGGCAGACAGAGAGGATAAAAGGACGGACAGACTTACGGTCTTCACGTCATTAGTGCCGATAATTCCTCCGATCTCCCCCAGGTCCTTCAGCAGCAAGTTCAGGATCTCGGTAGCCCTCTTTTTTTGGTGGTTGCTAAGCTCTTGTAGCTGGCTCAGCTCTCTCTGGGTGGTTGTCAATGTCGTCTGCAAAACAAATTTCAACAAGAAACTAAAAGAGTTGCCACCGGCTTCGCGGACCCAGCTTTGCAATTCCTTACAGGAAGCTGGAGGGCAGGGTCCTGAATCCCAGTTCATGGGAGGCAACAAACTCGGAGCACCCCTTTAGGCCACACTCGTCAGCGCCGCATTCTTTGTTAAGAGAGGAACTTGTCTCGGAAGATGTTCCACGTCTACGTATCAGATGACAATTTCCAGGTCTGTGAAATACGTGATGAGAAACAAACAAAGCCAAAAAGGAGCCCTGAGATTTATTGTGTGGAAGTATTTCCTCCTACCCAATAGCTGTTGTTTCAGTCCACGTTGGCAAGGACTAAACAGACGTACCTGCCGGGGACCCCCACCTCCATGCACAATGAGTCTGCTCCCTAAGCCACTTGCAATGTCCCATGGGACTGGAAGGTCCAGAGGAACATTAGTGAGTTTAGAAAACAACTTCGGATGATTCTTCTTATCTGCACAGCGAAGCAGAATTGACTCCCAGACATCTCTTGTCACATTACTCAAGTTGAACAAAGATGGCTTCTTATATAAGCACAAAGCTCCCTCTTCTTGCCTAACATCAACAAACTCAACTTGCTCTCACTTCCCGTGTATATTACCAACAGATACATGCGGGGACTCCTAGAAGTTTCTGGACACATCCCATTATCTTTTAATTTCCCTTTACCGTGAACTTTTGGAAGGTCCCCTCCATATATTCTTAAAGCAACAGTAGCTCTCAACAGCACTGGATTATCCATCCTCTGATGCCTTCAATGATCTCGGTCAACCAAGGAAATATAGCAGGCCCTTGTACACCACACGCCAGAACTGAATGGGGTCACTTCGGCTTGGAGAGCTTTTCCCTGTTGCTATATCGTGGCGAGCATTAGGCGATGACCTGCCTCACAACGCGTTTTCAGCAGAGCCTCCCAACACCTGAGCTCACCGCAATGGTAACTGGGGAAAGTCTGTGTGTCAGGCGGTTAAGTGCACCTTCTCAGCTCCAAGCTATGTTGTTCAAGGTCCACCTGTTCATCATACAAGGATTTTCAACTGCGTGGGAGGGTCACGCAGAACCCCTGCACATCCAAGGGGAAGTGTCTTTAATCCTCAGGAACTCTTAAGTCCAATTGTACGTACGTTTGGAGAA
>NW_022103900.1:27530989-27541930 GCF_000313985.2 Echinops telfairi
ACTGCACATACCTTATTTTGAAGTAAAAAAACAAATGGGGCAAAAACACCCGGCGGGCCAGATAAATGTCCTCGGCGGGCCGCATGTGGCCCGCGGGCCATAGTTTGAGGATGCCTGCTCTAAGGCCTACAGAAGCTAATGCAAAGGCATTTCTGTAATTCTTCCATGTGCAGCGGTTTTACTAAAGCACTTCTTAAGGATCTGATGAAAAGTGGACTCTAGATCCATATTACTTCTTCCGAATGACAGTAAGTTCAGAACTCATTAAGTTCTATCAAATGAAAAATGCTTCATGGTTTTCAGAAGCAAATAGCACCAGAGGTCTTTTGCAAAGAATACCGTAGAAAAAAACTAAGCAGAGAGAATGGAAGTCTCCCCCTTTTCTAAGTGGTTTCTGAATGCTCTCCGCCGTCACCACCACTTCTTATGTTTAAAAACCATTGCCCAGAAGTAGTGGTTTCCATCTTGGAAAGCCATCAGGGCAGTCTTCTTCCACAAGGTTGGATTTATGGCGTGAAGAGCATTTCCTATTAGCGCTCTGGCTAGCAGATTAGAGCTTTCCTGAACCATCTGCTTGTTCTTACTACCTGTGAGGACTGGATGTTTTCCACCACACAGGCTGGGCACAATCCCATGATGCCGGGTCATTGGGCAGAAGTGCCAAGGGCAGCAAGTTACAGCCACTGCATTCCCTTCACCCCCATTCTCCTAGTGGAAACGGGCAAAATGGACACGTCTGAACCCAGGCCACCTTACCAAACACTCACTGGCCTTGCTGCCACAAACTCACGGCCCAGAGCCTGTAGCATCATTGACCGCGATGACCTGGAAATACGGGTATGGGCCAGCTGGGGCGCTGGCTGAACACAGTGAACTTCAGACCAATGGGCACAGCTTAGCCCTGGGCTTCTGAAGCTAATAACTGAGAAGGGGCCCTGTGTCTTTAGAAGGGGGGTGAGCAAGAAAAGTGAAGGGTGTGCCTTCCACGGAGTTCCCACTGTTGCCCATAAATAATAACCTTCCAAGACTTATGGAGACTGGAGGACAGGCACAGCCCATGCAAAGTACTTTCCATAAACTCTCACGTAGCCACATACGTGAGCACATGTTATTATTCCCATTTGTACAGGTAAGAAAACTAAGACGTGAGACATTTAAATGTCTCTAAAGCCTAATTGAATAAGTGACACAAAATTAACGACAGAGACTGGTGACATTGGAGTTTTAGTATTTTGTTGTTGATTTTGTTTGGGGCTTTTGCTTGTTTATTTGGCTTGCGTTCCCTGACACTTCCACGAGACCTGCCGGTAAAGCGTTACGCATCTTGGTTGTGACGTGCAGTTCTGACATGTGTGGGAAAAATTCAACTTGCAGATTATTTCAGTTGTTACATCTAAGTTTAACCATTCAGTCAACTGCCTCCCTACAGAATGTCTGCCAACAAAAGTCAAGACATAGGCAGGAATGGAGAAGAATTTCCTGAGGTTGCCAAGGAAGTCCCGCCCCCTAGACATAAATGCTCCAACCGTTTTCTGGGCCAGCTCATCCGTCAGCTGTTCATTGGCCCTGGTCTTGTCCTCCACTTCCTGTGACTTCTGATCGTAATTGACAGCCAGCTCCTCCAGGGCCTGAAGGACTTCTTTCACCTCATCTTTGGCTGCCTCGTTTTCAATCTGGAGACGAGTCAGCTCCTCCTGGATTTTCTCATAGTCTCTTCTTGTGGAAGCCAGAAGCTGGGGAAATGAGAAGGCATGGAGCTAGTGGATCTACTGGTCAATATTTATCTTCTGTGCTCTAGCCAAAATAAAGTAATTACATATATAAACACAGAAGAAAACAGATTGGATGCTAAATTTAAAAAAAAATTATCATTTCAAGTCTGTTTCTTTTCTAAAGCTGTGTGGGATGAACTCAAAACATGTATTACATATAAAATAGCTGGTTGGTTAGTCCTGTGAAACACAGGATGGTGGGGGTGGGGGGTTATCATCTGAGGATAGTACGAATGCGTATGTGGCTTTAAAATTTATCAAAATTTCACAGACTTAACCAAAATGGTGTCAATGAGTCCTCCATCACTTTCCACGTACAGGTAGCACTGCTGTGTGTTAGGATACATCCCCAACACCAGCACGCGTTAAGAGCGAATGCCTGCCTTTTGGGGTGATTTTGTCACCTCTGGTCTTTGCTTTGTCTCCTTTTCTGATTTCCTCATCATACACACATCTTTGACCAGAGAAGTACAAGGGAAAACCTATGAAAAGTTTAAACTCCACCAACAAGGAGAGTTGATCACGGGCAGTTGTACTCAGGTTGAAAATGCCGAAGAATCAAGAGGAAGAAATGGGGGGGGAAAATGAAGAAATCAACAAAATATAAGATAGAACTCAATCAAATACAAGTAATCCAAACACAAAAGGCACAAATTATCTCCCTACCAAGGAGGGGTGTTTGGGCACGGGGCAACATCCTTGACCCGGAGAGACAACGGGGAGCAGAGAGGAAGAAGAAGGGATGGTGGCGGAGAAGGCTGTGTGGGTGGGAAGGCCTGGCACGTGAATGTAAGCCACATGCTGTCACTGCCTCCTGTGGCCCAGTCCGCAGCAGTTTAGTAAGGAACCATTCAAAAGCACTCAGGTGGAACGCAACAAGAGAACGGCAAATCGACTATTTGACAGATGGCTCTCTGCTATTTGTTTGGGTTCATGCTTTAAAAATACTTGGCAGAAAAGTGCAAGGCAATAAAGAGGGTTACCTAAAACATTGATGGAATAGGACCCTCTGGGTCACTATTTCCAAAACTCCCTGCCTTTGACTATTGTACTTTCCCTGCAGGGCCGCACGAGGTAGTCTGAGGGCGCTGGGCAGAATCTTCCTTGCCCAAGTAGCACGCTCCTGTGCCTCTGCTTTTCAAGGGCCAATCGCAGCCATCAGCCACGCACGCTCACCACCTCAGATGTCTACAGTCAGGAGTTTTAGGGCCTCAAACTGGCTACAACCTGCATTGCACATTCATCAGGAGGAAATCTTCCAAGAACCTTTCTCATACATCAATGCTTTTTTAAAAAGGAAAACTCCTTTGCAAATGAAATTTCCGGAACAAACTTCAGTAACAAAGAGCAATTGAAACAAAAGATTGTGAAGGTTTGGGGTTTCTTGTAATGGCGTGTTTACCTCATCCTGGTCCAGCATCTGTCGCTTTAGCTTTTCCGCCAGCTGGCTCTGCTGGTTGATTTCATCGTCCTGAAAGGAAACATCACGTTTATTTACTTATGTTTTGGTTATATCAACTTTGATAGCCGCTTTCCATACGACAGACAGTCAGATGCCAGGATGTCAGCTAGAAGTTGCTAATCGGGTGAAGGGAGTGGTGGGTAAACCCCTGTACCCAGAGGGATTGGCTGGCTCTGGGGTCTGAGACTGCTAAAATACCTCACCCATCCACCTCTGTCAGGGGATGAAACATCTAGATAGACTGGGAAATGTATCTTACACATTCAACCCCAATCCTGTTCAGTAAAACATCAGCGAACGGAAAGGGACTTGAGATAACTCACTACCATCGAGGCGACGGCAACTACAGGACAGGGTAGAACTGCCCCTGTGGGATTCCGAAAGGGTCACTCTGCGGGAGTCGGAAGCCCCAGCTTTCTCCGTCAGAGCTGCTGGTGATTTTGAAAAGCAGACTTTGGGGCTCACAGCCCAATGCATAACCACTATGCCACCAAGGCTCCTTAGAGACTTCAGAAAGCCTCCCGATTCAAAGGCATTTGCAGTGAATTCCTGGTTCAAAAAGCAAGGGAGAGTAAGTAGATTCCCAGTCATCTGCTCTGTATTACATTAATGTCCCAAATCTTGTTAAGTATCCCAAATCTTATCAAATACAAATGCTGCTGCTTCAAACCTTTTACTCACAGAGCCTTTGTCAGATGTTAAAACATTTACCAGAGAATTCATCTTTGGTATTAACAGTTTCCTCTTGATTAGAAATGAATTCTCTTAGCAATTAAAAAAAACAAAACAAAACCCAAGTCTCATCTTTCTCCCTTGGAGTGGGTTTGAACCGCTGACCCTGTGGTTAGTAGCACAATGCCCAACTCAGCGCCACCAGGGCTCCTACTGCCTTCCTCACTCACTACCATCAAGTCCTTGCTGACTAATAGTGACCTATAGACTGAGTAGGACTGCCCCTGTGGGTTTCCCAGAGGGTAACGGTTACTAAGAGTAGAAAGCCCAGTCTTCGCCCATTGCCTTCCTAGCACGTAAAAGTAAGATGAAGCATTTTCACTGTAACAAGAAGGAACGTTTCTTGCTGACAGTCGTACACACAGCATGGGGAATGCAGAGGAACAGAACGGGAAGGAGAGAACTGGAAGCAATCAGCAAATGGAAGGACGCTGGCTCCCTTCTCTCATTTTCTGTCGTGAGATGCTGCTGCCACAAAAGCCAAGTGTTCACTGCCTGGTGCAAACCATTCTGACCCCACCCCATCCACCCCCAAAGTGGGCGGAGCAGCAGGCAGGCAGCGCCTAACAGCACGAGGTGCTCCACGGCCCCTGCAACCATTTGCACAAGCACAGGCAAACCTCTGAAGCGTCGTCTGAAAAGCGATCATCGAGAGTTGCACTGGCGGCTCCCTTTCTCATGGGAGAAGGTCCTGTTTAGTAACATTTCCGGGATCCAAGTCCCGGGCACCAGGAGGCACCGTCAGCGATTCCATCCTAGAAGTCTAGCCTTCCAGGCAGGGGACACAGGCCCAATGCCCGGCCAGTGATCCTCATGGGCAGCCACCACCCACCCTGTCACTGCATTCTCTGTGTTGCTCTGCTGCTAGACAGGGCCAGACTACGATGGGCTAGGAAGACATGCCTGGCCCCGACTTCGAAAGCCAGCCAACGAAAGCGCCCTGAAGGACAATGATTGGTGCTGGTGCGTGCGCCTTCGCCACGAGCAGGGGCCTGGCTCAAGGTTGGCTAACAACAGTGGCCGATCGCAAGCAGCAGGGCCAGCTCCCACTGACGGTACCCCTCTCAGTGCTGCTCAGGCGTTTTCAGCAGCAGCCCGGACAAAACCTGCACTTCCTGTCTTTTCCAGACATAAGAGGAGGGGTCAAGGGTCCGGGTCACAGAATTTCAATTTCCCATGGGGCCATTTCCTAGCCTGCCTGGTAGTGTCCACGCATACATTTGAATCCGATTAACTAACTGCCACAACCTGAGGCTTTCAGCGGGGCTCAGCAGTGCTGTAGCCAACGTTCCGGGGGCTGCAGGCCCTTTTCCTTGGGCCTCACTTCCCTGCTCAGGGAGATCCTGTTTCCATTGAACGTTGTACACCACTGTTTCCTCAAAAGGTGCACAACCTTCCTCTTCCTCCTCCGAGCACATTTCTGACAAGGGAAGGAAGGAAGGAAATGACCCAGAAGGAAACCAGTCAAGATACTGTACTCCTCCAACCGGGCTGATTTTGTAAGGCAGCGTTTCCCTTCTGTTTTCTCAACGCGCCCTCCAGTTAGCAGGGACAATGTTGTGTTTATGCCCCCCCCCCAGCCCATAAATATTAAATCATCTCACATAAAAGAATGAAAGACCCACGGAATTCAACATCAGGCGAGCCGCCACCTCTTCCCCAGGGTCATACAGGCAACCACTCCAAGTGATATAAATCACAAGAGAAGAAAACCTGTAGCAAAAGCTCTTTGCTCTTATGCGGCAAAGGCGCTCAATTCAAAGCCTGAGGAGACAGGCTTCCTCCCTGAAAGGTGACCTGTTGGGACGCGGTGCTTTCTGAAGTACAGTCCTTCCCCATCTGGAAGGATGAAGGATTGCATTACAAGGACATGTATCACTGGGACCATGGACATTGCAAAACGACCTGTACTCTGTATTAAGGTAGCTTCTATAAGGAATTACTTTAGTCTATTGAGATTTTTAGGGAGCGTTGGTGGCAGCGGAGGTTATGTATTGCACTGCTAACCACAAGGTCAATGGTTCAAATCCACTAGTCAGTCTGGGAGAGAAAGATGAAGCTTTCTGTTCCAGTAAACATTTACAGTCCCAGAATTCCACAGAAGCACTTCTACTCTGTTCTTCCAGACCAGTGTGAGTAAGCACTGACCTTGACTACAGTGAGTTTGGGGAATTTTGTATTGGAAATTCTTTTCTTTCTTTCTTTTTAATCATGATTTTGAAAACTTTCAGAATAAAGAGTGCTGTTCAGTTCATACCTATACACTCAAGTGCATTCCGTAGAATGTGTTCCAGCATGCTCGCTCTGGTGCTACTAAGATCTAGTTCAAGGATAACAGATTTCAAAGCACTTCTCAGAAAATATTTTTGGGCTGGAATTTCCATGAAATAGGTGAGTTGTCAACCGGCCACTAGAAACCTTTCTATTATACAGGTGTTTTTGTTGCGACACTAATCAGTGAAAGAAGATTCAGCTTACATTTCCACTTAAACTACAGCCCTTTCATCAGAGACCTACTTTAGGTATAACCCTATTGAAGAAAAGACACCAGGGGCAGGAGAGAGGCAAAGTGCCAACAGCCAACTTGTTCCCCTTCTCACTCTGCTTTTTAACACACACACCCTCAGCATCTTCACCCTGATACCACCCTGATAGGATACGGCTTCTCCCTTGTGAACCCCAAATCGAGAAGGCCAAAAGGAAGGAAGGGACCTGGTGTGTACTGAACACCTGTTTCTGCCAGAAGCTCTGAATGCCCGCGGCATCCTTTTGAAGTGCCTCATACCAAAAAAGGAGCCCTCGGGGTCGAGTGCGTTAGTGGGGTGGGTACCCAATGGCCTGCTAGCTGCTAACCGCAATGTCAGTAATTCAAACCCCAAGTCACTCTGAGGGAGAACGAGGAGGCTTTCTACTCCTATAACGAGTACCAGTTTGGGAAATTCACAGGAGCATGTCTACCCTGTGCCATAAGGACACTGAGTCAGAACTGACTTGAATTGTGTTTTTGGTTTGTTTTAGTATCCCCCCCACCCCAAATAAAAACAAAACAATTGTCATCAAGTCCTCCTCCACCCATGACGCAATGACCTTTGCAGCCCACGCGGAACCGCTCCTTGCGGCTTCAAGGCTGTGATGATTTGGAAGCAGATTACCCAGTCTTTCTTCTAAGGGACCTCTGGGTAGGTTCGAACCGCCAACCTTTAGATTAGTAGTTGAGCACTTAACCATTGGCACCACTCAGGGATTTGGAAGTAATGGGTATAGTCTTCATTTCACACACAGAGACTCTTCTGCAGGTTAGGCCATCCGCCGAGGTCTCAGCATTATTGAGTTGAAGGTCTGACTCTAAAGTCCGTTCTCTCTCTGACTTGGCAGCATGCCTTGAGGGAGCATTGGCCCTAGCCACTCTGGAAGGACAGCATGGACAGAGGGGAACAACTGGGGTGGACACAGGTCTTCCTTTCCCACCACATCTTAAACAGATTCATCGGGTTGACACGATCCTCATTTAGTAGGCTAAGCCCCAAGAGGCAGGAGCATCAGACCGGAAGCCAAGTGACACATCGCCTCATTCCAGCTTTGCCACATGGAGGTGATGCAGACGTGTGCCAGGCATGTAGCCACTCTGAGTGGTTTTCTCATCTAGACCCAGAGATGCTCAGTTCTCACACTGTGTCTATGAAGACATCAGGTTCCCATGTGTCCGTTCTCAGAATAAGAAATGGCCCATATCACCATAGACACACCTGCTAGAACCTTTGAGAAGAGAACAAAGAGAAATCCCACTGATACGACACAACTAGGCAGTCAGTCGGTGGTAGTTCCTAGATCTAACCCATAGCATACGGAGCCCCAGTGGTGTAGTGGGTTATTAGTCAGACTGCGAGCTGCAAGGTCAGCAGTTCAGAACCACCAACCGTGCGCTGGGAGAAAGACGAGGCTTTCCACTCCCATAAAGAGTTCATGCTTTGGAAACCCACAGAGGCAGCTTTCCTCTGCCCCCCCAGGGTCGCTATGAGTCCGAATGGCACAGTGGGAGGGAGGGAGTGCGTGCTAATGCCATTGGTGTCCCCAAGGGCTGAGGTCTCTGGGCTCAGGTCCCTCCCGGATCTCACAGTTTCATCCCGTGAGGGAAGAAGTGGCCGCTGTGGACCACAATTATTGACTGCGAAACATGTCCCTCACAGTGTTGCATGGCATATGCTAAAGGAAGATGATATAACAGCAAACTTTGTCTGGTCATCAGGAAGCAGAGACTCAGGCCGGTCCTGGCAGTTACCAGTGAAATGCCCCCGGACATGGCATTTTCACCTCTCCGAGCTCAGTCTGGGCCATGGTGGCACAAGGCTAAGTGCTTGGCTGCTAAATGAAGGGCTGTGACTCAGCTCCTGTAAACATTACAGCCATGGAGACCCAAGGACACAGCCTTCCTTCGAGTTATGGGGTCACTATGAGTCTGAACCATTTGTACAGCGATGGCTTTAGGTTTTTTCGTTCGTTCTGTCTGAGTTCAGTCCTCCAGGTTACAAGATAGAAACTAGCTTCCAAATTCTAATCTCAAATCCCGGAAAGCTCCTCCTGCCACCAAGATAAATAATCCCAGTTCCAACCATGGCCGACAGCTTCCCACAGAGAAAAGAATAGAAACATCAGGTTCACACGCCTCATCCAGGATTCTCTGGGGATTATTAAAAACGAGCCCATCGATTCTGAAATGAGAAGCGATCAAAAAAATCCAAACTGCGTTATGACACCTCGTTTACTGTTGAAACAAGGGCGCACCTCTGGGGAAATCGCATGGCATCCACCGCTCTCCTTACTATTGATCTGCTCCCCCTCTCTTTGAGGTTTGGCATAAAATGCCGATAGAAATGGGACGGGATGGACTAGAAATGGAAAGGGGGGGCTTCAAAATATTCGTGGGAAAACGGGATTCACAAAGTCATAAAAGAGACTGGGCTTCTTGGCTGGGCAGAGACTGGCAGGACCCCACCCCAGCCCTCAGCCCCCCAGCCCAGCCTGTGCCCTCTCCAGTCCGGCACAGAAACCACGTCCCTGTTAGACTCACAACCACTTAAGATCAGAATGGCAGCATCCACGAAGGGGCGGAGGGTTGGGAAAGAAGGGGGATGGGTATGGGAAACACAGGGGAAGCAGGATAAGCGATGGATGAGTCGGAGCAAAATGTGCCGACATCAGTGAATGGAAAGCAGAGGCTCTGCTCTGGAAGCCTTCACCTACATCACATGAAAAACTTCTTTAAACAAAAGGAAAATCAGGATTCAAATGTAGTGAGATTCCCCACCCCCGCAAGCTTTTGGAAATCCCTTCATATGCCAAGTGCCCAAAGGGCAATTAGCCCAGCATTCGTGGATATGAATAACTCTTATTAAAAGTGTTACCAGAAAAGTTGGATGACTGGAGTTCAACTGTGTCGTTATAATGCCAACTCAGTCACGGAAGCAGAACTGGCTTCCAGAAGGCCAGACTCTACACATTACCCCAAAGAAAGAGGCCTCTAAGATTACTGTAATGGCCATGTTAACATAACAAAGCTATTTCATCTAAGTCAGAGGGTCCCTAAAGCACTCTGAGCTAAATCACTGCAGGGTGGATTCAATCAGGCTAAAAATACCAGCCACCTTGATGAAATGAACTAAAAGGATTTAGAATATTCCAAGGGCAATATGCCGAGATCATATGAAATATCAATTTAATTTCCTATGCCTCTGAGATTCCTAACTCGACCTTGCATTGGAAGCAACCGATACACAATGCTCTCCAAGGTCACTTGCCCTCTGTTCTTATGCATTTACATGATTACGCAAGTCCCCAAAGTTTGCTGTAAAATTGAACATCTTGAATCAGTAGGATAAACTACTCACAGGAGAATGCTACTGATAACAGCTTCATGGCTAAGACAGATGTCATCAGATCATAGACCACTACTCCCAAATCCCAGACTCCAACCCCAGAGCTATTTATTCATTTCTGACTCATAACAATTTTTATAGGATTTCTAAGATGGTAAATCTTTATGGGTGTCCACAGTCTTATTTTTCTCCCAGGAGAGCAGTTGGTGAGTTTGAACCATTAACCTTATGTTTAGCACTCCAATGTTTATCCCACAGCACCACCAGGGCATCTCATAAGAGCCCCTATTAATGGTTCCTAAGAGACCTGGTGGTATAGCAGCTTATGAGTTTGGCTGTCAACTGCAAGGTTGGCAGTTCAAAATCACGAATTGCTAGTTGGGAGAAAGAGGAGGCATTCTGCTCCTCCAGGAAAGGTTTACAGCCTCTGAAAGCCACAGGGGCAGCTCAACTCTGTCGTGTAGGGTTCACTGTGGGTCAAAATGGACTTGATGACAATGAGTTTAATGGCTCCTAATTCGGGGCTTTGGGGTTCTATGATGAAGTATATGCTTTGTCAGCATTACCAACCTTGGCTCTATCGTCAAGTGTTCAGTCTACAGCTGGGAGTGTTCAGGGGTGAGGGACAGATCCAACAAAGAAATGCCGGGAGAATTAAACAAAAATCACACACATTCACACCTTCATGTAGTAATTAGCTCCCATGCCTCTACATACCAACACCCCACTTTTCCAATCAAGTTGTCAGTCCATGTGAATCAAGTGATTGAGCCTACCCAGTCAAGAGCTAGGGTTAGTATTAAGAAAACAAACATCCGTATCAACCCCAAGGGGCTGGAGGCTGTTTGTGGTCCAGAGATCAGGAGCTTGCTGTCTTGGTCCTAGTCCCAGAGAGAAAGGTAAAGCTACGACTACCTTATCATCCAGTTGTCTGTAGAGGCTGGAGATCTCGTCGTCGTACTTCTCCTTCTCCTCCGAGGAGATGCCAGCCACCACAGGAGCGATATTGTCTAGGATGGGAGTGTTATCACAGGGCTCCAAGTTCTTCTGGTCCTTGGCACTGATCTGTTCATCCTCAGGCACAGCTTCTCCTGCAAAACAC
>NW_022103900.1:27542030-27548570 GCF_000313985.2 Echinops telfairi
GCCAAAAAACTCTTCAGCATGAACTCACCCTGGAAGGAAGAATTTTATAGTCGCCCTGAGTCAAAAAGACACAGGATATATTAAAGATCTGTATACAGAGTTCATGTTCTAGCTAGCTGACTAAAATATATATATATTTAATTAACCTAAACTAGTCTAAGGAAGAGAGGACCTTATCATCTGCCTGCTCGTGTTATGCATTACGTACATCAGTTGTTTCCAGCCATCTCATAAGCTCTCCTAACTACTCCAACTTACAGCGAAACCCAGAATATTTTTATATCCATTTTGCTTTTCTCAGGGATGCATATGCTGGGGCCTCACTAGAAGCATTTCTCTCTAGTGACTGATTCAAAGCCAAACAGACCCCGGAGGCACCCTAATTACCAATTAATTACGTTACTGGTCCCTGAATAGAAACAGCCAAATCCAGGGACTCATCCACCCTTGTTTAAAAGAACACTCCAGGATCTCCCTGAACGGCGGCCTCCTTTGCCATGAGACCAGGGGAGCCCACTGGTGCCCAGCTACCATCACTGAGCATTCGGATCAAAGATTCCATTGAAGAATCCTGATCAAAAAGGGGCCAATCTAGAACAAACTTCCAAATCCTCATGCAATCTCAACTTTTTGGAACCAAGGGGACTGGGTGAATCCCTGGAACTAGTACCCTGAGAGAATCTTTAAACCTTAAGCCAAAAATACCCCCTCGAGTATTCCCAACCCCCAAAAAACTGTTTAGCTTAACTAGTTAAAAGAAAAAGGTCTGCCATGAGCACTAAGCTCTTTTAGGAATTCTCTATATTTTCAAATTGACATCAGCAACTTGAAAGGTTAGATAGAAACTCTAGGTGGCAGCGACTGTAGGTGAACGAGAGGGGAACAACGTGGTCCAGGAAAGAGAATGTCCATACAGCTGGAAGAATCCCAGCAGTATCAGTACATTGCACCGCTCAACGGGTAGGCATTTTGCTGTGCATATTCTCGACAACAATAAAATCAATCAATTTTACAGGGACAAAGAAAAGAACACTCTTGGCCCCAACCCCCTCCAAATTTATAAGTCCCTAAATCTGAAAGGAAGCAGGGAGCCAAGGGTATCCCTGGGCCCAGGATCCCTGGTGGGGGCTGCACTGACACACATCCCACTAGCCCTGTCTCCCCCAGGAAATCAGCACTAATTGGCTCTGCTGGAGAGTTCAAACAGAATAATTTCCTGTGATGTCAGATAGTTCCAGGAATGAAAGGGACCAGTCCATCTAGAATGCCCTGCAGAGACCCTGCCCGCCACTTCTCCAAATGCAGGAGCAGCATTTGTTAGGGCCTTCACAGGACGCACTGCCAAAGTGGACACTCAAATGGCCATGGCTGGAATAGGGGCCATGCTCAGGCTGGCCCACGGCAGTCTCCCGCAAGAAAAACACTTTGCAGGGGAGGTGGGGTGGGTAAGTGCCCAAAGAGATGCTATAAAAACTGTGTGGCCCAATGGAGTCTCCAAAAAGAGCTTCTTGGGAAGCAAATCCAAACCATACATACTGTTACATCACAATGTTTACTATCAACTTCAACTTCACACTCATTTTACAACAATCAGTGAATGTCTTGCAGGATTCCAAGCCTCGCCCCAGTTCTTAGCCCATAAAATCTATTTTGTGGAAATTCCCCAGGAAAACCACTTTGTGTCGCCAGAGAACATTTCGCACACACAGCAGAAGAATGAAGATCCTAATCTTCCAGCTTCATTAACTCCATAGGTCATGCTGCAAGGAACCTGCTGGACCACAATGTCCATCGACCCCCAACATAAATTAAACCCTTTGTGATGAGTCACCGTTATGTGTCTGAGGACCCCACATTCACACGTGAGAAGCCACTGATGTCCAGTACAACAAATGCCCGGCAGTGTTCGGCGCTGCAACAACTTGAAGCAAAACCCGAAGAAACTTAATCTGCTGAACGCAAAACTCAACCAACCTCTTTCTTTCAAAGTTATTGACCTGAAACAAAATCAGAGTCTCAGAGTTACCTTCGAAGTGAACCTGAACCGAATCAATATTTTATTCAGTTCTAGTTCTTGCCTGAACACATCCATCAACCACTTTAGTGTGCAGACTGGATTGCGTCCAATTCAAGGATCACAGCCTGGTAACTCTACGGGCTAGAAAAGTGCCCCAGTTCCTACTACAGATCTGTGTGTGTGTGTGTGTGTGTGTGTGTATGAGCATGCGTGTGCAACACCTGAAGTGCTTACAATTAAAACATGCAACTACCTATATCAAGGAACTTCAAGCCATTCATGGAAAATTTCCATTATCTATCTATTCCAATTTTCCACGAATTCTTTGAACCTCCCTTGTTTAGGCTTTTTTCTTACCAAACAAGTATTTCAGGATATGTTCTTACTATAAGCAATTAAACAATTTAAGCAATAGAGAATCTACATGAAAATCTGAAAATTCTCCTGCCAACATCCAATTCTACTCCCTCTCTAGGGGAAAGTAGCCCTGGTGGCGGAGTGGTTACATGGTGGGCTCCTAACTGAAAGGTCCGCTGTTCAAAACCACCAGCTGCTGGAGGGAGAAAGATGAGGCTTTCTACTTCCGTAAAGGTCATAGTCCGGGAACATGACAGGGGGCCCCCGGGGGTGACTAAGAGCCAGCATTGATGGGATGGCAGGGAGTTTTGCTCCAAGGGAAAGGGCCAGCACCAACATCCTTCCCTATGGGACTCTGGTTCCAATTCTTCCGCTCCAGCTTCTGAAATTTGGGACCAGGGTAATCGCGTGAAGAGCAAATTTGTCCTTCCAGCTTCAACCCGATGAAGCAAAATTCCTAGTACCTCGGTATCAGAAAGCTACCAATATTATTATCCACAGGCCAACTCACCCCAAGTCCACACCCAAGGGAAGACACAAAAACACATTTCCTAAACAGCCAGAGAGATAAACCAAAACCAGCGAAAGCCATGGAGTCAGTTCAAACTGTAAAGACGAAATCTTTGCAGAAAACCCTCATCTTTCTCACAAGGAGCCACTGGTCGGTTTAAACCTCTTACCTTGCAGTTAGGCTGTCCAACACTCACCCGCCAGCAGCACCAGGGCTGGGTGATTTAGTGAGGGTGGGATGCGCGGGGAAAGCTGCTACGTTTGCGTTTCCATTGATGTGGGAGGCATAGGATAAGGCTGAACCTCCTCTATAACTTGCTCAAACTGAAATAACAGAGCTGCCGTCATCCCTGGTCCAGGCACTGCAGCATCTCTGTGTACTAGGTTGTTAGTGTGCGATTACGAAAAATGCCAGCAACCTGGTCCGTGCTGTTAAGATGCACCAGGAAACGAATCAACCAGATTCAGCATCCACATCTCCAAGGACATGAATCTTTTTTTAAAAAAACAACAAACATCCGATTAATCACAAGCCCCTCTCTTGCTTCACCTCTTGGCCTGCATTGTATCCAGGCATTAACAGCTCCTTCTTCAGGGAGTGGTTCTGAAAATGACGTTAGTATACGTGGAACCTCAAATGGGTATTATTTGAAGTTCATCCCTTAGCCCCTTTTCTTTCCCTGCCTAATTCTCAACTTTTTCGGCTTCTCAGGAAAATTATTATTGTTACCCAGTTTGCGATTAGGGTTTCTGGGGTCTTCCTACAAGGCCCGGGGTGCAGTCCCAAAAATGAAACACCAAGCCTCTTGCGGGTTGATTTTTATTTATTTATTTTGGATTTTTATTTGTTACTGAAACGATATGTGAAACCTAGGAACAATTATCCGAATCGGAGCGCGAGCACGCCTCCCACAAAGCTACACATCCCACCCCGGGGCTCTTCCCAGTGGAGATTCCAAAGGTCAGGCCTTGTGGGGATGCTTGTCTGTAGCAGCCCTTCAGGCCGAGAAGAACACCGTGGCAGCCGCGGGAACAAAGCGGCTGGGACCCGCGGGGAGCGCCGCGGCCCTGCCCAGCACTGCGCTAACCACACCGTCCGGCTCACAGTCACGTCTGGGGATTGTGAATTCCCCACGCTGTGCACGCCTCGACACCAGGCCAGCGGTCTCCATGGCAATCCCGCCACGCTAATGCAGACTAGTCCCTGCCGAGCCTCGGGAGAAGCCCCCGCCCGCCGGCTGCACTTAGGGAAGAACTGACAAGGAAGAAGCTGCAAACGCCCCCTGGAGAAACACCTCCCCGCGGGAGGGGGGGGAGGCAGACCACAGAAGGAAGAGCAGCATCTATTTTTATCCTTCCACTTTGAAGGAAAAAGATCTCTCCCGGTTTATCCCCTAAAGCGTATACCTGCCTCACTATAGGGAAAGCGGTTATAATACCGCAAAACGTCCAATTTCTAGAATAAAAAGGCTTCTACCCTGCCCCCCCTACCGCAGCCCACGCCCACAACCCCCCAGCCCCTTCTTCCAAGCAGCGTCCCTGCCATTTATTCTTGTCAGACGGAATTACCTTTAAGGACTAAAAAGATTTGTGTCTACACCGGGGCATTCACTTGGCACGTTACCTGTAAGGTTTGTGGCATTTTAATTATGAAATGAAATACGCCCCCACCCCCAAGGGCATAAATAACGTTTCCACAAAGCCCAGGAATATATCCGTAGCAAGAGACTAGAACGACAGGCTAATCAAACATTCTCATTAGGGCTATTAGCTAAAAATTCTAAAGTACGTCCCTTTATTTTTCACACTGCCTCCCACCCACCCCCGCCCCCCAAAAAAGAAATCATTAGACCACCGGTAATTCATTAACATTTTATACATGACTTGGCAACAAGCTAGTTATCCTTTTCCTAAATTCCGCGTCCTTGAAACCTCGGGAGAGCAAAGTAATTGCCTGCCGCCAACCGGGTGGATGTGCTGGCGCTTCCAGCACCCCCGAGGCCCTGGCCAGCGAGTGGTTCCCTTTCAACGCCAATTCAATAGGCCCGGTGCCGGATCGAAGAGTAGAAAATTTCTGTATCGAATAAACTCAAAGGAAACCTTTAGGTTGCCAGATGGGTCTGAGCAGCTGGGTACAAGATGTCATGACATAAATGTGAGGCTTAAAAAAGGAGGGGGGAAAAATCACTCCTTCCTGGAATTATTTTGCATGCAAATAGCATCGTTCATCACCCTAGTTCCTAAAATTACTGTCAGCAGTTTAAAACATTCTCAGATCCCTTCCCAAGTCGTTTTCTAAGACATAAGCTGGTGTCTCCGGACTGTGCTCATTCGTGACCTCCTAAATAGGTCACATCAGTCCCATAAGGGTCAGTATTCCCATCAGTGTCTGGCTGTGCTCTCAACGGAGACGAGAGGTCCAAACAAATTGGGCATCTCAAATCAAACACAAATTTCCAAGCGTCTGTTATCAGGATGCATGTAGGAGGGCGGTCAGTATCCTCCGCAGATTTGTGGGAGGCTGAAATCGCAAATCACAGTCCCCACTACCGAGGCCCCGCAGCTCCGCAACACCCCAGCGCAGACCGTGTTAGAAATGCCCTTCGTTCACAGAACCAAGCATGCTGGTCTGGCGGGTTTCAAACCTGCAGAACAAATGTCAGCGAGGCCGCCGCCGATGTTCCCCAGCCTTCTCCATCTGTGATGAAATCGTGTCTTCGTATGATTTTAGCCGGTGAGATAAATCTACACCCACTCTGGAATTTCATTATGCAAAAGACCCCGTAGAAATACTGAGCGTCGGTGCATTCCCCACCCCACCCCCAACCCCCCACACAGTTGGCACCTGGTCTTTCAGGTCCTCAGTCTGACTTACGCCCCTGGAAAAGGCTATTATTTTAGGTACAAGATTCAAAGACATATTAGACAAGAAAGCACTTGTAAACAACTGGCCTGGAAGTGCACCGGGGACTGTAGACCAACCACTTTGAAGCTTAATGAAGCTAGGGTTTCAGGGCCCCCTCCTACCACTGTCAAGAGTGTTCTTGATGGATGGGGGAGGGGATAAATTGGGACCCATAAAGCATTCTGAATCCTGCTCTTACCCCAATCCATCACTACCACCTGGGCCTAACCATGTCCTTTTCACACACACATTCAACAAACAATTTCTAGATCTACATGATATGTAAATATGTTACAGACATATAAGACCCCAAAATATATTATACCGAGGAGTTATAATATATAAACACCACCTATAATATATATTATAAATTATAGGGGGAAAATGCTTTTGTCCTGGTAACTGCCCCACTCCATCGAGACTCTCTGGTCCTTAAGCCTGTAGGCTGAACCAATTTCCAGGACGTACAAGTGCTAACTAAGCAAGGTCCCTGGATTTGGAAACCGGCAATCACTTGTAGCCCACAAGATGTCACTAGTAAATTGCACTGGACATTTGTTGTTTATCAGCTACTCAACACCCAGTCTCATAATAGCCCCAATTTCCTTGAGAGGAATTACCCTACACACACTCGCATGTACACACACCCTCCCAATAGCATGCAGTCTTAGGGGTACAATACATCAGCATGCCCTCTCCTTCCCCAGCCAAGCCACGCCACCAAGCACGGTGCTCCTGCTTCGCTCCCGAG
>NW_022103900.1:27549113-27552334 GCF_000313985.2 Echinops telfairi
GGCTGTCGGCCCCGCCATAAGATGTACGGTCCAGAAACCCTGTGAGTGAAACTAACTTGAGGACAGTGGATATTTCCCTGGGTGGCACAGGTGGCTGAGGGCCTGGAGCTTCCTCTGGAGCAGTTCGGTTCCGCATACCGGAGGCAACAGCATGAGCTAACCATGAGCTAACCATGAGCTAACCATGAGCTAACAGCGGCCGCCGCCACAGAGGACAGGCGTATTGTTGACGAGCCCAGGCCTACTCTGGGAGCCAAGGCTGCGTTCTGGCTCGAGGAGAACACACAAGTCACCCTCAGGCTAGATCAGGTTGAAGAGTGGTGGCTTGGAGGTGAAGGCGACAGGGGTGACAGTGGAGAAAGGCCAGCCTATAGGAGTGGAACGGACAGAACCCTATGAAAAGGGGTTTCCAAAAGTTCGTGGGAAAATGGAATGAAACGATAGTGGCATGTTTTACAGCAATTTGGCTGTCACTTCCCATGGGATCAAACATACTTCGCTTTCACCTCTTTTCACATTATCCGCTTAAAAAAACAACAAAAACTCAGTGCCCTCAAGTCCAGTCTGGCCCCTAGTGACCCTCTAGGACAGTGGTCCTCAACCTCCCTAAAGCCACAACCCTTTCATGCAGTTCCTCATGTGGTGGTGACCCCCGGCCATAAAATCATTTTCCTTGCTACTTCATAACTGTCATTTTGTTACTGTTATGAATCAGGCGACCCCTGTGAAAGTGTCGTTCGACCCCCACAGGGGCCAGGACCCACAGGTTGAGAACCACTGTTCTAGGGCTGGGTAGAAATGCCTTTGTGGGTTTCTGAGACTGTAATGTTTAACAGGAGTAGAAAGCCTCATCTTTCTCTCAAGGAGCGGCTTGTTGTTTCGAACTGCCCACTTTTCGGTTGGCGGCCTAAACCCGAACCAAAATTCACTTCCATCAAATCGAGGCTGACGCACAGCGACTCTGTAGGGCAGGGTGGAACTGCCCCAGTGGGTTCCTGAGACTCTCTCCCACAGGAGCAGGCTGGTGGTTTCGCGCTGCCAGTTTCGTGGATCGCAGCCCAATGAATAACCACTATGCTATCACGGCTCTCCTAAACACTATGCCTTTATCCGCTTAGACCCTTCCAAAGTCATTTGCAGTTACGACACCATATTATTTTTACCTTTCTGAAATGTTCTATTCCAACTGCATTCTGTGTAAGACACAGCATGTAGGGTAAAGTGTACATACCCGCGCACGCGGGCACACACACACACATACACACACTCCTCTGCTACACTCTCTTGTGTCCTTACTCTCTCAGGTGGAATATAACAAACTTTAAATTTGTAAACACATCCTTCAACATAAGCAGCCTCTCTCCCTGGGGGAGCGCAGAGGACTGACAAGAGTTTTTGGCCCCGCCGTACTCCTCAGATGAAAGTGTGGAAAGAGGAACTCCCAGGAGGCACTGACAAGAATTGTCTCCTGGAAGTGGAGAATAAATAGATGTGTCACATTGAAAAAGAAATCTGGTGATCTCCCGCCACTCGGGATTTTAGCAGAGGGCACTGCCTCCTCTCTAGCCCAGCTTTCAAATTCCCACTTCTCCAGTGGAAGCAATGCCTGCTGCCCGGCTCTTGTGACTTCTGCTACGAGAGGATCAGAACTGAAACACAGGACCCTGCTCCAGAGCCTCTGTCCCCTTTTACATGATGCATGCATAAGTGGCCACACTCACTCCTTTGTTTTGCTTGTGTCATCTGGCATGATAAAGTGGAGGGACAGGGATGAGAGGAAGGCTCTGGACAGGATGGGTGGACACAGTGGCTGCGATGCTGGGCTTAGGCATGGGAACAAACTGGGACGGTGGTGCAGGACCGAGCAGTGTTGCCTTCTGTTGTGCAGAAGGTCGCTATGAGTTGGAACCAACTCGATGGCACCTACCAGCACCAGCCCCTTACATACTCACCTAGCTGGCACAGGCAGAAAGGGGAAGGGCTACCTCTCTGTGCAAGCTACACAGACAACACACCAAGAAGCCACCTCTACCAGTTCTACCTGGGATTAAACGGTCTTGAACCCTTTGCAACCCTCATTTCCCTAGCCTTTGGAAAGTCAGGTGCTAAGGCTCATCACACAGGGCAGGCCAATCTTAAATCCACAGCTCAGGAACACAACAGAAGAGGCCTGGTTATGTGTGTCCTGCTGCAAAGGCGCAGTGCCCATGGGCACATCGTGTTTTGCGGTTAAATCTTGAGTGAAGGCCGAACACTATAGTCACAGCTAGTCAAGGATCACTCCTCACCGACCCCTCCATCCCGCCCATTCCAGTCTGCAATCTCCACCATCAGTCGGTTCTTTGCCTCCAGAAAAGAAATCATACACAGCATGAATGTTCATTTTGGGGGTTACTCAGTGGAGATACAGTTGTGAGGGACAGTCTCTTCCATCTCTTTTCCCTGTCTTCTCCTAAGGAAGCCTCCCTCCTTGCCCCCTGCAGCCCCACAGCTGATGAGATACTCTGGTTTCTCTCCAGCTCTGGCAGCTCCTTCTGAAATCCAGACCCTCAGACCCAATTCAATTAGAGGGTCCACCCACTGCCACAGAGTTGATTCTGAGTCACAGTGACCCTACCTAGAGGTTCTGAAGCTGTAAATCTTTCTGGGAACAGAAGAGCCTCATCTTCCTCCCACGGAGCGTCTGGTGGTTTTGAACCACTGACCTTTCCGTTTGCAGTCCAACGCTTACCATGCCACCCACCAGTGCTGCCTTCCTCCCTCCTCATCTCCCCAACCCCAGTCCTGGTTCTCCTTCAAGGTGTCTGGGTGAATAGCTCTGACCCCCGCCACCTAATCCAGCAAGCCAGGAAATGAAGCCATTCTTCACACCACCCTCTCTCCATGTCCAACTCAAACCTGCTGACTTCACCTCTGAAATACCACTCAGGTCCTTCTGCTTCTCCCCTTCCCACTGCTGGGTCTCTTAGCCCAAAGGAAGTATCCACTCATCCCCTCACCCACCCCCCCCTTACTTCCTGACACCTCTTTCTCCCTATTCCAGTTCCGCTTAGATGCACACTCAGAAATGCAAATCTGATATGCTCTCCAGCTTCATCATCCCGAACAGCTTTCCGGTGCTGTCAAGATCATGACCAAACTCTTGAACAAGGACTGCAAACCTCTGCCCCGGGCAGAGCGTCCAGCCCCTCTCTGGCCAGTGCCCTACTTCCCCACCACTC
>NW_022103900.1:27552877-27555047 GCF_000313985.2 Echinops telfairi
ATCTATCGCGATAGTCACTGGATTAATAGTTCCCTGGGGGAATGGCAGAGGAGGTTGGGGGGCCGGGATGGAGAGTTAATCACGAATACAACAAGAAAGAAGAAAAATGCTCTAAAACGGATTGTGGTGATGGATGTACAACTCTCTAGATGCGACTGAACTATTGAATTAATTGTATGATATGTGAGTTATATGCCAATAAGCCTGTTGGAGGAGGGGGGAAAGAAAAAGAAAGTAGGAAGATAATCAGTAAATAACCGCCCCCCCCCCCCAAATGGGACCCAACACAATTCTATAAGGGCTGTGGATGGTGCGATAAATACACTGTCTCAAATGACGCAAGGGGCTCTGGTGAGCAGCATGCACTGAAAGGTGGGTGGTTTGAAGACCCCAGCCCCCTCCGTGCTCTGCAGCAGGAACTACCTGCCACCTGCTCCAGAAAGTCGTCCCTCCTTTGGAGCCACTGGGTGGCTTTGAACCACTGACTTTTTATTTGGCAGCTGAGTCCTGCCCCATGGCACCACCAGGGTGCCCTGTGATGCCAGCCTAGGTTTATCCTGCCCTATTCCTCAGGGCCCTTGGGAACAGGGCTCCCTCCATCCCCACACACACAGGTGGTTGCGAGCAGTAGAAATTGACCTGCCAGCACTCAGTAATCACACCCCAGCCCAGGCCTGTGTAGGAGGCTCTGACCTCAAACAGGCACAGAAGCAGGGCAGAGAGTCACAGTGATGGTACCCATTGCCATCACGTTTCCTTGACGTACATTTAAGATTCCGACCGACAGCAGCCCTATGTGTGTCCAATACATCTTTATAGAAGCTGGCAGCCTCATCGTGTTGCCTTGGAATGGCCGGCAAGCTTTCAACTGTCAACCTTGTGGTTAGCAGCCTGACTCCTACCCACGGTGTCACCGGGGCTCTTGGAATGATGGTCAGGAGGGTCCACGGAGAGACCAAGAACAGAGGTAGACTAAGGTCCGAAAGAGACGCGAGCACAAGGCTGGGCTGGGCCAGTGGGGCAGTAGACAGACCCCCAGAGGACAGCACTGGATGAAGGACACAGAACTGGGGGTTCTGTGTGGAGGATGAGAGACAGAACCTAGACGGGGGCGGGTGTCAGCTGCCAGCTCCGGCACAGTGTTTGTAAGGCCACCCCCTAGCCTTCGCCAGAAGGCGTCCTGGGTTGCCCCCAGCAGAGTGCTGACCAAGAGGATTCCAGGAAAAGAACAAAACTTCATTTGGCCGCCTCCCCCCACCCCACCCCCACCCTACCCCTACCGCGCACACCGCCAAGGGCCCTGCCTGCTCTCCTCCACCGACCAAATCGCCAGGAAACGGCTGCAGCCTCAGGTGCTGAACTAGTCAGCCATTCTAGCGGCTTTCCAAACACATGTGCAGCAAGAAATGCTTCTGAAAAGAAAGGAACCATGGTATTTAGGCTACTGGGTCATCTTTTGAGCCTCTCTTACGTTCTCATTCGCCATGTAATTGCTTTTCAATTAAACAGTGGCTCGTTGACACCCCGCCCTGGCTAGCAAAATAAAAGAAACAGAAAAAGCAATGACAAACATGTCATCACAAGACCCAGTGCTGTGAGCACTGCAGGGGCCAAACGGGCCGCAAGGCCCCCCACACCAGCCCCACCCCTCGGCGCTGAACTTGCTGCACCCCTGCCAGCAAAGGCTGCACAAAGCAGAGGAGAATCGGAACAGAAGCCTCCAGCTCCCCGCTGCCTGTCTCCAGGCAGACAGTGTTTTAAAAAGCCTGTTTCTGATCTCCGGCTGCACTTGGGTCTGGCAACCCCTTGTCAGCACCTCACCCACCACTCACTCACCTACCCAGTGCACATCAGCTCTCTGAGATATTTTCTCCGGGGAGAAGGAGTATGCTGGATGTGGGGGGGTCAGGGAGGGCCTAGTCAGGAAAGGAGGCTCCATGTTAGCGTGGCGCCCCATAACTCTGAAGAAGCTGGGGAGATGGGAACAAACCAACAAGCGAAGAAGCAGAGGGTGCCCGGCTATCAAAAGATACAGCGTCTGGGGTCTTAAAGGCTTGAAGATAAACATGCGACCATCTAGCTCAGAAGCAACAAAGCCCACATGGAAGAAGCATGCCATCCTGTGTGATCATGCGGTGTTGAAGTGATCAGGTATCAGGCATCAAAGAAC
>NW_022103900.1:27555982-27564628 GCF_000313985.2 Echinops telfairi
GGAGTAATGGGAGGTGTGTTCTAGCAATGGGAAACATCCAGTTGCTCACACAGTTTGCTACCAGACAAGCCAAGCTTCACCTTCATCATTCCTTCCCTCGCATCTCCCAGGATGCCCAGGGAAAAGGACGCACACACTCTGATCTCATTCTTCCTCTTCATTGATTCTTACCATTCCTCCACCTGTTCAGCTCCATCTCCAGATGCTGGATAACATTTTTCAAAGTCTTGTTTTTTTCCTTCTCTTTTTCATATTTCTTCTTCCATTCTTCCGCTGTCAGCTCCAGGTTCACAGAGACTGTGTTCTTGATGGTCTTCGCTCTGGGATGAAAATGAAGAGGGACAGATTCTGAGCACAGCCATCAGCGTCAGCATAGACTCCAAGTCCTTTCATGTCAAAGGCTTGGGATGGGCAAGGCAGAGGGAGCCCAGGGCTCATCTGTGAATTCCCAATTGCATCAATGGCACCATCGGTCCTCGAAGCTATAAGCACACTCTTTGCTCCTCCATGGCCTCTCACAGTGACTGAGTCTGGCTCATAGTCACCCTATAGGATAGAGTACAACTACTCCTATGGGTTTCTGAGGCTCGATGGGGGCAAAAAGCCTCCTCTTTCTCTGGCTGACCTTATGGTGCACAGCCCAACATGTGATCTGCATGCCATCTTCACAGCCCACTAGTCTCGAAAGCCTATGGCCTCTGAGGTGAATGGCCACAGCATCTTCTCTTTCCCTGGTCCTCCCAACACCCTCTTAGTCTATGTTCTCAAGTCTGACATACAGCTGTTACTTTTTACAAGCCTTCTACAATTTCCTGCACTCCACTCTGAGAGAATCGTCCTAAATACCAGAGGGCCCCCACAAGTTTGTGGGAACATGGAATGAAAAGATAATGGAATTTTTCCACTCTTTGAAGCACCCCACACACACACACACACACACACACATGCACACACGACTCCTTTTGATTCAAGAAACACTCTGTGATAGAACTGGGGTTTCAGCAAGCCGAATGGGTCTGTTCCCACCTGGATCTCAGAGTTTTCCGTGTCAATAAAACATCTCCCTCTGAACTCCCTGCCATCGAATTGATTGACTCGGAAAGACCCCATAGGACAGAGTAGAATTTCCTCTGTGGCATACGAGACTGGAACCCTTGATGGGAGGAGAAAACCTCTTTCTCCAGCAGAGAGGCTGGTGGTTTTGAACTGCTGACTTTGAGGTTAGCAGTCCAACTTGTAGCCACTGCACCACCAGGCTCCATCAATAAGACATGGATGAAAATAACATAATCAGTCTTCTCTCTACATCAGATCTGGGACCTGGAAGCATCTCAGATATGTGGAACACATGCCAATACATGCCTCAAGGGTCAGGGGTCATCTAGGTAAAACCTGGCTACTTGCTGAGCACATGGCTCATTGCGGCCAAGTGTGATCAAGCAGAAATGAAGGGCCCAGTGTACTCAGATCAACACAGTTTTCAAGGAAAGTCAGAACTCAAGATTAAAAAATTTTCTATCTCTTAGTTAAAAAAATTTTTTTTTGCTAAATAATTTGTGGGACAAACGTGTGTCACCAAAACCCAAACTCACTGCCATGAGCAACCTTTTAGGACAGAGTAGAACTACTACCCCTGTGGGTTTCTGACGCCAGAACTGTTGATATGAGTAGAAAGCCTCGTCTTTCTCTCACAGAGCAGCTGGTGGTTTCAAACTGCTAACCTTGTGGTTAGCAGCATAATGCGTAACCACTACACCACCGGGGCTCCTCCTATCTAGTGGCCACCATTTTGCCCACTTCTAGTTGTGGATGAGTTACTCTGCGGGCCTGTGGTCCAGGGGATTGTGATGGCCAAAAGCCGGTCGTAACTCAAGGCACTAAAACTATGGCAGCTCTGGGTGATACTAGAAAGCAAAGATATGATTTTCGCATATAAAGCAACACATAAGCATCCCTTGTCCAGCTGCTCCAAGGTAAACACTGCAAATAAAAATATGAAATTGTCCTGTTTTATTTGCGACTGGTTTTCACGCCCAGTCTTGACTGCACCATTGGATTTGGCAGCACTGCCTGAGGTGTAACTCAGGTTAATAACTGTTGTCATCAAAGCCCACCTTCGGCAGCATTTCTATTTCACTGACAGAAATTCAGCAATCCTCATCAGCACGGCAGACAGCACTGCAGAAATTAATTCCTAGCACAGACAACTAAATAACCCGACTGTCCAAAGAGGAGTTGAGTGACTTCAACAGAAGACTCCGCTTCAAGAATTAGTGCCATCCTCTCTGGTCCACGCTAACTTGAAGCTGCTGTCTCCAGGAGGAGGTGCTGCAGCTTTGATTTTTCAAATAGCAGCAATTTTATTACTCCTTGAAATCTGGGCTGGGCTGCCCCCTCCCGCCTTCCCCACCCCCACCTTCTAACACCCTCGGGTAGCTAGCGGTGCTGCGGTTCCTCAGATACGAGCCCCCGAGCACGGCAGCATCCATTATCAACTTCCTTGGTCGGAGAGTGAAAAATAGCCCCCGGTCACGGGCATATTCAGGCTACTCAATCTCACTTTTAAAGCAGAAACAGTCTCTTGATGATTTTAAATGACACCAGAAAGGAGAAGGAAAAAAAAATAGAACAAACAAGTCTCTCTGCTGCATTTAGGGAGGGTAAGCCGGAAGCATATTTGGTGAGCAGCTCCAGTAGGGTTAGCCCTGGCGTAAACACTGCTTATTTTTAAACTTCTTCCAAGCTGCCGGAACAACCTTTCACTTTCGCTTTTCTATTCCTCAGGTCCTGGGAGGAAACAAATGACTCAGCCAATTGGGGGGCGTGGGGAGATTCCAATCAAGTGCTTTTCATTGTAGGCATTCTAACAGGGGTGCAGGCATCCCTGGCTGGCACCAACAGCTAAGTGCTCCACAGTTAAGTTAGCCTAGTAGGTGGCAGTTCAATACCTGCCAGAAGCAATCTGCTTCTGAAAGGTCACAGCCTGAATAGCCTTCTGCTCGGCATGCATGGGGTCCTCATGGGTCATGTTCAAGGCAACTAGCCATTGTAGGCGTGTAGGTTCCTGGGTGGCACACACAACCGAGCACTTGACTACTAACCTAAAGGGTGATGGTGCCAAGTCACACAGCAGTATCATAGAAGAAAAGCCTGGTCATTTCCTTCCATAAAGATGACCCAAACCAAGACCAAATTCACTGCCTTTCACCGGGTCCATGCCACTGCCCCGGGGGTTCCTGAGACTTACCAATAACTCGTTACAGAAGGCAGAAGTCCCGTCTTCCTCCCATGGAGTCACTGGTGGTTTCGAACTGCTGATCCTATGATTAGCAGCCCAACACATAACGCCTACGCCACCAAGGCTCGTAAAGAAAAGGCTGTGGAACAGTCCCACTCTGTACACATGGAGTCCCCATGAAGAGGGCTCAACAGGACAGCAAAGAGTTGTGTTTAGGGTAATAGGTGGCTCGTGATTCAAAGCAAAGTAGCGCATGCATCACGTGCAGTGGGAAAGAATGGTGCTTTGCATATCTGCTGCTAGATTAAACAGGATCCCAACGGGGAACAGGGGATCTTTATCCAGTGTGACAGAAATCTAGTCTCTCCAATGAGCAATGGGCATTCTACTGCACTCAAACTATTGGCAACTCAAGCACACCTAGTGGGAGGACACAAGAAAAGCCTGGTGCTCTGCTCCTGGTCTGAGAGTTTATGGCCAAGGAAGTCTCATGGAGACGACCACGCGCTACCACAAGGAGTCGCTGTGAGCTGCAACGGACTAAGCGGCCACCCTTTGTTTGTTTGGTTTTTTTTCACCCTTTGTTTTATTAATGGAGTAGATCCTATTCCAGCTGGATCATAGACATAAATGTGAAAGTCAACACAATAAAGTATCTAGAAGGAAAGAAAGGAGGATCACTGGACAATAGTAAGATTTCATAAAGAGAATCTAAAAGAGGGAAAAATTGATTTAATTAAAATTTGAAACTCCGATTCAATATTGTATTAGAGGTCCTAGCCAGAACAAGATGACAAGAAAAAGAAATAAAAGGTATCTGGACTGAGAAAAAAAGCAAAAATGTCTCTATTTGCAAATGATATGATCCCATCCATAGAACAGCCCAAAGCCACAAAAGAAATTCTAGAATTAATAGAGAAATGCAACAACGTTGCAAAGTATAAGGTCATTAAACAAAAATCAGTTAGGTTTCCATATGTCAGCCATGAGAAGTCTGAGAGGGAAATAAAGGAAGCAATTCTGTTTACAACAACAGCTACGAAAATACCTAGAAATAAATTTAACCAGGGATGTGAAGTACTGATGCAGTGAAACCCGTAAAACATTGCTAAGAGAATAAAGAGAACAAATACATGGAAAGATGTCGCACGTGTACAGGCTAGAAGACTTGGTACTGTTAAGATGCCAGTACTACCCAAAGCAGTGTGTAGACTCAACACAATGCCATTCAAATTTCCCAAAGCCTCCTTTTCAGAAATATAGGAACCAATGTTCCGCGTTAAATGGAATGACAAGAGGCTCAGTATAGCAAAAGCAATATTGAAACAAAAACCAAGCAGGAGGCCTCACACGTTCTGATTTTAAAACATCCTCCACAGCTCTAGTAATCCAAACAGCTAGACCTGGTCTAACCATATGTACATGGACCAATGGGCTAGAATTCAAAGCCAAGAAGGAATCCCACATATCTATGGTCAACTGATTTTTTACAAGGATGCTAAGTACATTTGAAAAAGAGCCCTAGTGTTGTGGCTACTCATTGGGCTGCGATCCACAGGGTCAACAATTCAAAGCCACCAGGAGCTCCATGGGAGAAAGATGGGGCTTTCTACTCCCGTAAACAGTTAGTCTTGTAGTGACCACCAGGGGTCGCTATGAGTCAGCATTAAGTTGATGTCAGTGAGCAAATGAGTACCTTTGATTGGAAAAGAAGATGCTCATCCATAAGTGGTGCCGGGAACATCGGATATCGACGTGTAGGAAACAAAACAGGATCCAAGTCTCACACCAGACACAGAAAGCATTTCTCAGAAGATTAAGGACTTAAATGTACAACCTAAAACTATAAAGTTCTTAGAAGAAAAAGCAGGGACAAGTAGGCTTCTATTTTAGTAATGAATTTGCTAATACACTAGGAAAAGCATGGCTAACTAAATAAAAAAACAGGACCTCATGTAAAGAAAAAAATGTGTTCCTCAAAAGAGTACCCCCCAAAAGTGAAAACTTAAACCACTGACTGGGAGAATATATTCGGAAACCATGTACCCAACGAGTAGCGAATATCCAAAAGAAATAGTCAACGTCCACAACAAAAAGACAAGTAACCCAATTATAAAATGGGCAAATGCTTGGACAGACATGCACCACAGAGCACATGCAAATGGCCACCAAACACATGAAAAGATGCTCAGTGGCATTAGTCATCAGAGAGAGGCAAATCAAAACCACGAGGAGGGATCCTGTCACTCCCACGAGGGTGGCCAAGATGAAACAAGAACTGAAGATAGGAAATGTTGGGAAGGATGTGGAGAAATGGGACCCTTACCCATGGCTCACGGGCATGCCAGATGATACAGCTGTTGGGGAAAACGATGGGGGTGGCTCCTGAGAAGATGAAAAGGAGAACTACCATGTGGCACAGCAATGCCACTCCTGGGCATCCTAGTAGAAGAAATAGACTTGATGCATGCTACTCTACGCATGGACTCAAAGACATTGTGCTGAGTGGGCATAAGCCAACAGCAAACGGTCAAATACGGTATGAGCTCCTTGATGTGAAAAGGGAAATGCACTGAGGAGGAGGTTGGGTAGTGGTGGCCAGGGGAACGAGAGAAGGGAAAGGGAATGAGGACTGCTGAACGGTGGTGAAAATGCTGCACTCATTAAGGGCAGGGTTGCAGACAGTTATTATAAGGGTTGTTAAGTTGTGCACCAATAAAAGACTGAACAGGCAAAAGATAGCGTCACCGCTGTGACTGCGTATGTATAAACAAAAACCTCATGGGGTTCGGTCTCTTGGCTTGGAGGCTTAGGGTCATGGTTTCATGGGACATCCCGAGTCATTTGATTAAATTAAAAAAGAAATCCTGGATCAAGGGGGGAATGGAAAAGCAGAACAGAATTTCAAAGAATCTTGGACTCCTGAGTTCTTAAAGCCAGAAACCCTAAAACTATTGTCCGGGGAGAGCCTTTAACATGTACACCCAAAATGAAATAAAATGTAAAGCAAACTATTGCCAGAAGCCTTCTCAAACCAACTTTTGCTGTTGTTAAGTATCATGGCATCTGGCCTGACTCACAGGGAGCCATGTGCGCCCAGTCCTGGGCTATCTCTCGGTCCATGTTACCCTGGACTGCCTGTTGACAGCCTCGGTGGCAGTCCATTGCCTGCAGGAGCCTGCTCTTTTTCTCTGACCTTCTAAGTTGCCACACCATGTTGCCCTGAGTTGGGTCAGGAAGATCTGCTCTGAGCAGCCTGCTCTTTTAACAACTCACTGTGTGGGTCACAGTAGCGACAGCAACAGGAGAGATCAGACAGGAACTTCAGAGGCCAGTGAGTTTACGCTAACAGGGGAGGAATAACTCTGAAAAGGTAGGTGAGCACGGCCCGTCAGCTTGGAGAATGCAATCGATGTCACTGAAGAGTACATGGACAAAGGGGTGGACTGGCATCTGTTCTGCGGTGTATCCTGTCAACAACTGCAACAAGGTGAAGAAATAAAATTATTTCTAAAGAACACCTTCCTGCATGACAAGCCACTATTAAGAGGAGGCCTGATGATTCTGTAGGTTAAGCGATGCGTTGCTAACCCCAGAGTGGATCGTTCAAATTTATCAGGGACTCCTGGGCAAAGGATGAAAGATTTACAGTCTAGGGAACCCAACAGAGGATCGCTGTGAGTGGAAATCGACTCAGTGGCTGTGGGTTTAGTCTTATTTAGCGAGAGAAAAGGCATAGACCAGGCGTCCTCAAACTACGGCCCCGGGGGGCCACATGCGGCCCACCGAGGACATTTATCAGGCCCGCCGGATGTTTTTGCCCCGTTTGTTTTCTTACTTCAAAATAAGATCTGTGCAGTGTGCATAGGAATTTGTCCATAGTTCTTTTTGAAAGTATAGTCCAGCCCTCCAATGGTCTGAGGGACAGTGAACTGGCCCCCTGTTTAAAAGTTGAAGGAGCCCTGGCATAGACCTTATACCTTTCACAAAAAGGAGTCTCAAAAGGAACCATAGACTTAAATGTCAAACACGAAATCTAAATCACCTTGGGTCGGTTGACAAGATTTCAGACCTACATCCTAAACGCCATCCATGGGGGGGATGGGTAAATTGGACTTCCTTCAAGTTAAACAACGTGTGCTGAGCAAAACACACCCGAGGATGAAAAGACAACAGTGGGAGACAATGTTGGTAAATAACTGCCTGATCTCTAAGATAGACAACGACTCTTAAAACTCAACAATAAGAAATTAGCCCATTTTTTTTAACGGCCAAGAGATCTGATCAAAGAAGAAATACAGAAATCAAACAAATACGTGAAAGATGCCCTGTGTCGTCAGGAAATTGCACATTAAAATAACAAAGAAGGATCACTATGAGAACGACGTGACATTCTGGAAACTTGAAAACTGCAGAGAGAATGAAAAGATCTGTCATTTCCAGGAGCTGGGGGAGGGGGGGGGTTGGGATATGTGGAAGAGGAATGAACGGGCTGGGTAGAGGGCATGTTTAGTGCCGTGAAACTGTTCTGTGGGATTTGGCAATAAGGACTGTACAATGCAGAGTAAACCCTCACTAATCTCTGGGCTTTCATGAATAATACTATAGCAATAGAGTCCATCTATTTTAATAAATGTACCACATCAATGCAAGATGTCAATAATAAAAGGAGCTAGGAGTGAGGGGGCAGGAGTAATATATAGGAACTCCTGTTTTCTGCTCTGTGTGTGTGTGTGTGTGTGAGAGAGAGAGAGAGAAATTGCTCTCCAAAAAAAAAAAAAAATGTCTACCCAAAGACCATTGCATACTACGGTCTCCAGAGACAATGCTGTAAATCTTACTTTGGTGAGTAGGGACTGGGGCACGGTAGGGGGGGAGCGGGTCTCTAAAGCTTGTGAGCAGTCATCCAAGGTACAACTTGGTCTGTGCCCATCCAGATCAGTACAGGGAAGACAAATAATCAAAGGGGCAAGCAAGCATTTTGTCCAAAGGATCCATGGATCACATTCACCACAGCCTCCACTACCCCGAGACCAGGAGAACTAGATGGAGCCTGGGCTCTGCGGCTCACCTGCTCTGACAGGGACCACAGGAGGAAGTCTTAGGTAGAATGGGTGAAAAATGGGGGCTGTAAACCATGCAAAAACCTGGCACACTGGTCAAAGAGACTGGTGGAACCCCCAACTATGGTCTGTAGTCACCCTTCAGACCTAGAACCGAACTCATTCCTGTGGTTCAATTTCCAGCCAAACAGTAGACAGATCAATAACGTAAGCAATAAACAGATCGATAAGGTAAGCAATAACACGAGGAGGTATGCACACCTTAAAATCATCAACCATTTGAGCTCAAAAGGGCAGCATTTGCCCAAGGTCAAAGTTCAGACAGAGAACGTGTGGTAGTTACAT
>NW_022103900.1:27566294-27574439 GCF_000313985.2 Echinops telfairi
AGATGCTATATCTTTTGATAGCTGGGCACCATCAGCTTTTTCCAGCACATTTTCTTATGCACCCGCTTTGTCTTTAGCAATTGTGTCAGGAAGGTGCGCATCATGGAATTCAGCACATTTTTAATGCAGTTTTTGTGGTAAAATTAGGCGCCTTGGCTGATATGCGGGTCAGCTTACACAAGTGTATACAGTGTACACATTTGTAAAAATTCACTGAGTTACATGCTTAAGATCTATACATTTTACTATAGGCATGTTTTATGTAATAAAAACAAGTTGGACCCTGAATCCCGTCAACCCCATGTACAATGATACCGGACTGTCGTGAACGATAGGGTCTGTACTGGCTGAGTTTTTAGAAGTATATCACCAGGCCCTTCATCTCGGTCTGTCTCGGTCTCGGAGCACCACTGTGCAGCATCAGACACGCACAAGCTTTCACTGACAGGCAGGTGGAGGCTCTACTTCAGGTGTGTGGGCAAGAATCGAGCTGGGCCTCTGGCATAAAAGCAAGAATTCTACCCACCACTGCCCCACTTCATCCACCAGAGAGCACGCCATAAATGCCTTCCAGTGGTCAGGCTCTTTGCTTGTTATTTAGACATTTCCCCCGCGCATCTGCTAGCTGCGATCACATTAAACACCGTTCTAACCCGACGCTGCTTACACCAGTGCATCGCCATGGATCTCGGTGAGTGGCTAATCTAGACATGACCTGGGGCTTATGTGTTTGTTACATGTGTGGGTGTGAACACACACACACAAACACTTATTGCTCAACTTTGTTTCCAGAAGAAATACAAGCACTCTCGGGGCAGGAAAATTGACAACAAGGAAGAAATGCTCTTAAAGAAGGCTTTGTCATTTTGCCCCACCTCAACTGTGCCCCGCTCCGGCTCTGGGCGGCACCAACTCCTTGATAAAGGCAGCCCGCGATGAGCCGCAGGAGCCATGACCCTACTGCTCACTCAGCACCTTGATAGGCCAAAGTGACCGAAATAATTAGGGAAGGCCCCAATGGGACACGCACAATCACCCATCAAAGGGATGTGAGCAATGTCTTGGGTCCTTATTCCCAAAGACCTTCAAGGTCCTCAACCAGAGCCCCCGACTGTATCCAGAAAAGAATGCCCTGAGCAAAATCACAACCAAAGCCACAGAAGAACTTTAATTAAATCTTCAGTTTACACCCTAACAGCAAGACCTGGTTAACACAAATGATCCAAGTCATGGGGATACCATTAGTAGGGCATGTGTTCGGCAGCTTTCTGTGTTTCAGCTTGCCTCAGAGAGTCAAGCAGCCCTTAAATAATACATGATCGAGCTCTGCCCTAGATACACACGTAACAGCTCTTCTCCCCACAGGAAGGGAATTGGGACCAAAAGACCTAGTTCAAAAGACCTCACAACTAATGAGTGTTAAGCACCTCTGGAGAAGGCACATCAAGCAGTGCAGACAGAGAGCAGAGGCCACGGTGCATCCCCACACAGACCGTGGTGTTGGGGCTGTCACTCAGAAAAGATGCCGTCCGGAATAGCGCCCTGAAGAACAGGGGGAGAATGTGTCCACACCCAGCCCCCGATTTCCTCCACAGCACCACTGGGCTTGCAGCAGGCCTTTCCAGAAGCTGCTACTGGACTCTGTTTCCGCCGTCTCGGGGAAACACTCAGAGCCCAGGCCCCCTCATAATTTGGCACTTGGACTATGCCCTTGTCGGGAGCAATCTCCCGGTCCAGGTGACTGTGCCGGGAAACCCCATCGAGTTCCTCATACTCATGTTTTCCCCCTGCTGCAGTCAAGGACCACTCACGCCAACCCTGAAGGACAGAGCAGAAGTGCCCTGCGGGGGGCCGAGGCGCTACATCTTCACCTGAGCAGATAGCCTCATCTTCCCCCCTTGCAGCAGCTGGTCGGTTTGAACCCCTGGCCTTCCAGTTATCGGCCCAGTGCTTTCGCCATTTTGCCACCTCCCTGCCATCGAGTCAATGTAGATTCATAGCAACCCTACAGCACAGGGTAGAACTGCCCCGAGGGCTTCTGAAACGGTCACTCTGTGTGGGATAATTGGATGCTTTGAGTTCTCCTTTAAACTTGCCAATATCTTCTTTGAATAATACTGGGAAAATACTTTGGAAGAGTAATTAAAAGTTTTTTTTAATTAAATGCTGATAAGTCAGAATAAGAGAGACGAAAAGTGAAAATGCCCTAATTTGAGTACTCATCCCACAAAGCAGTCAAGGTTAAGCTTTGCGAGAGAATCTGGCTTTGAGTCTACTTAAAATTAATAAGTAAAAAACAAAAGTCATTACCGCAGGGTTGGTTCTGACTCATGGCGACCACTTGTGTGTCTGAACAGAACTGCACACCCTAGAGTTTACACTGGCTAGTTTTCCAGAAGGAAAACACTAGGACTTTCTTCTGACAGGCTTCTGGGTAGGCTCGAACTGCCAACCTTTCAGTTCTCAATGACACAGTTACTTTCTTGTAGCACGCACAAACCCCTTACTGCATGGGTATCCGAGAGTTGTCTCCTAACTAGACTAAGCCTCGAGAACATCCATGGCGCCCTCTTCTTTACAGAGCATGAGGGTAGGTGTGGAGGGAAGTAAGGGGCACACTCCTGAAGCACCAAGCGAGCCAGAATTCATCAGTGAAGCCAAGAAATGGGCACGGTGTTTTAAACTCATCTACCATCAGTCCCTGGTGAAGAATCTCCTGCTTGGTAAACTAAAGTGCCAACAAAAAGGAGGAAGACCCTCCATGTGATGGATCGACACACCGGCGGCAATAATGGACACGAACATAGAAGCGATTCCGGTGACGGTGTGTGAGCAGAAAATGTGTTCTTCTGTTGTGCACAGTTCCTATGAATGGAAAAGGACTCCGTCGCACTTAACAATAACAGCAACCATCTGGATGGGGGTTCTTGAGTGGCACAAGCAGTAACGTGCTCAAATACTAGCTGCAAGGGTTGTGGTTCAAAACCACCAAGAAGTTCCTCAGCAGACAGACTTCTGAAAGACCCAACAGTGACTGGCAAAGCCTGTGGGGCAGTCCTGCCCTGTACCTGTAGGCAGGGCCTCCAGGATTTGCACCAGACTGGAAGGCAGCCACAACCCAGCTAAAGGACTCGCGAGTGCTGACGTGGTCAAATGCCTTGAGGGGTCTGATGATGATCAGGTTTCTACTGCTTCCAAAAACAAATTCTTGTTCTATTCAGAACATCGATACAATAGAGCCTAGCCACAAACAGGTGCTTTCTTCTCCAACCACCTAGGAATAACTGTGGAACCTCATATGCTACCGTAAGGTCTGGTCGGCCCTGCAACAAGCACATAAAAGACACTCATTACACTGATTTTGGGACGTGCCTGGCAGTCTCTTCTGATCTCAAAGTGTTTAATCTCATTAGCTATTAGATACCATGTCTAATCCGATGTTCAGACACATGTCTACTGTGTGCTTGGGTTCAGTAGACATATTTAGCAATGGATCAGGTATTGGCGCCACAGAGAAATGAGGTATTCCTGAGGAATTCATTAACAAACTCAGGAACAGAGGAAAAGGAACAACATTCCACTCAGTTCTAACGAGACAGTAGAAAGCACACCCGGACTAAAACCATCCAAACTTCTGAACATGATGGTGTCACAGTTCAGCAACGGTCCTCCTGCCCCAAGGACTTCTTGACAATGAGCTTGAGATTCATCTAAGCCCCTATTTACTGTGCACTAGTTGTGTGGGCTGCTGATGCCAATGACAATCCACAGAGACAATCCAGCGTCCTCAAAGAGCCTACAATCTAGACGATTCAATTTCATTTGAAAATACGACCGACGCGCTTTCTATTCCTTGGTATCCTGTGTTACCAGCCATATTTCTTCAGTTGTTCATCCCCCAAAACAATTTCAAAGCCACTTTGGCCAAGCCTCAATCCTGTCTGATTGTTCTTGACAGAGGAAAGGGGGAGCCTGCCATCCCCCAAAGCCTTCTCCTGTCAGCCTCTGTGCAAAGTAAAGCCCTTCATTTATCCTCCCCACAAGTCCTGCCAGTAGGCATCACTGCCTCTTCCCATGGGGGACAAGACTGAGGCTCAGAGAGAAGTCAGCAAGAGCAACAGTTAGCTTCCAAACTGGCTTGACCCAGAAACCCCAGGGAAGGATGTGGAGAAATCAGAAACTCTGGTGCATCATTGGTGGGATTATGAAATGGTCTGAGTAAAAAGTGAGTTTTCCAAGAAGGAACTGTAACAGAAAACTTGCCTGAGGTGCCAGCTCGCTGGCCTGCCCTACAGAGTTCAGAATGGCCAGCGCCATAATTGCATGGCTGAAACACCTACTCACCTGTAACACCTGGAGGCAGTACCCTTTGGGCATTAAAGACGGCTGCTGCCTACCCCTTTCCTTGGCACACACTGCGCAGCCACTGCCCCTCGGGCTTAGGACCAGAATTCCCGTTCTTCCTTCTCCTCCTTACACTACTAGTCTCCATTCAGACAGGTTTCTGCTGCTCTAGCTGCAACTTCGCAATGGACCCCAAATCAATCTTGAAATCATACGATCCTAAGAATTAGCTTTCAGTTCCACGGTGAATCAAAGTAGCCTCTCACTGCATCATACGTCTGGGTCCGGGCTCTTTAGAGAATGATTGGCATGTCCCTGCTCATTATTCAGAAACACAATGATTTGCTTGGCCTCCATAAAGATGACCACAGGTTTCCAGATGGCCTGCTAGATGCAATGTAGTCTCAGGCTAAGTGTTGCCTTACCTTTTTACTTCTCGAACCCCCCTGAGAACTTGAGAAGCTCCGAGGCCTGGGCCACAAGAGACCCCACTCACCTCTGTCCAAACATAAGCGTGGACTTGGTCTCTGCCTCATTGAAGACAGAGGGCGAGCAGCAAATGACAATGGTGGTCCGACAGTTCCCTCCAAGGGAGTCCTGAAGAATGCGAGTCATCTTACTGTCCCGGTACGGCACGTGGGTTTTCTATTTAGGAAAAACAAAAAGTCTTGTTTTTACAGCTCATCCAAAAAAGAAATCCAGAGGCAAACGGGTCAGTGACAGAGACACGCAGTTTAGAAACAAGTGTAAACGATGCATTTCTGGCCTTGCCCAAGATCAGAATGGCCATCCTATGAGCCAGGTTACAGGAAATGCGCATCCCATTCACACATTTCAAGGGACGGGCTCTCGCACCAAGTCACGTGTCCACGGCTGGGATTGCCTTTGTCTCTTTCCAAATGTAGAAAGCACTGATTTGGCAAATGTGACTTATATTTTTACAATAACACCAACAACAAAAAACTGATGGCGTGTGTGGCAGAGAGGGTGGCCCACAGGATGCCTTCATATAGCATTATTGAATAGACGGGAACAGGGTCACTTACTGTCCCTTCTGCCAAAGCAGAGATGACATTCCCAAGAGCAGACAGAGACTTATTGATATTTTTTGCTTCGTCCAATACAGCTCCCTCAGCCCCAGTTTTGCTGACCTGCCAGTGAGAAGAGAAAGCGGTGAGGTGCACGGGAAATTAGGAGATGCAAGTTAATCAGAGGGCGGCGGCAGCATCCGCCTGGAAGGCAAGTCAAACTCAGAGTTAAGTAAGAACCACAGTGACAAATCTATCCCTCGCGCACGAGGCTGGGCTCTGTTCTCTCGTGTCATTTTCCTCTCAATTAGGTTTTAGGGGAATGCTGGAACGCCTCGAGTGGCGGAACTGTGAATGATTCCTCTGGGGACATAGATCCAGGGAAACCAGGCTCCCAAGGCAGATAGATCAGAGCAGTCCTGAGGGACAGGAGGACAGTCTCCACTCGGGAGGGAGCCCAGAGGGAGGTGTTCAGAGAAAACGCTGTCCAGAGTCACAAAGGAGGGACCTATTGGGAAAGTGCAAATGACAAGTTCCAAATTCCGTTGGCAGGGATGCTGGTCCCAACTCTCTCAGTTCCTTCTCTATTTATTCCCTGTTAAGGATTGAATGCCGTGCCCCCCGGAATATAAGACGAATTCTCGACCCCTGTACTTGCAGGTGTGATTCTGCTTAGAAACAGAGTTGCTTGTTAACACTGAGTAGATGGGAATAGGATTCCTTCTAATAACGAGGTCATGCCAGCATAGGGCGGGTCCTAAACCTAATTAATTTTGAGCTACACACACACAAAGAAAGACCAAACTGAAAGTGCAGCATATATTCAAGAGGAAACGTCAGGGAGTGAAGAAGGAAGGAGGAATGGGAACAAGAAGCCCGGGGAGGAAGTGGGATACGTGATGGGACGCAGAGGGGTTGCAATGGATGGGCTGAAACAAGATGTATCTGAATCAACAGCGTTTCCCTATACTTTAGCCTTGATGATGGGCTGTCGTACAAAGGGTTGCAATTGCCAGGGGATGATGAGTAATTTTTTTTTCCCCTGAAAAGGGGGCAATAAGCCAAATAGGTTTTGAGAACCTCTGGTCTACAAACCAAGGAACTAAGGACCCCTTAGCGCTAATGACAAGGCAAAGACTCGGATTTGAACTTTTGGTATCCCGAGCTATGAGATATTATGGGTTTTGTGTTATCGTAGCACGAGGTAACTAGGACATTCCCATAAGGCAGGGCAGCGGGGAGTTGGGTGGAATGGGTCACAATTATACCCCAAACCTAAGGTGACCAGATTTTAACATTGGTAAAGTGGGACAAAAGCGGGACACCATTGATGAAACTCATATCCTGGTGAAATAGCCACATGGCAGCCGAAAACCATATATACCCTAGCTTGTCGTGCATTCTTTCCAAAAATCGGGACTTTTTTAAAACGCTGTGGGACACAGGAAAAATTGTTCAAAAGCGGGACGTCTGGTCACCTTACCCAAAGTAAACACCTCCAGGGAAGCATGAAAAGCTCAAGAAACGGTGTATTGTTTTATTGAGAATTCATCTTAATTCCTCTATAGCTCCTCCTCTGCTGTGTTTTTACTGACAACGCCATATTTACAGCATTCTCTCTAGGGCTACAATAATTTACAGATGCTAAGGGGGAAAAGAGGGGCCAAGGCATGATTCCTAGCTCTGCTGACCAGATAAATGAAGCTGGTCAAACAGCTGCTCTCTGAAGGAAGAATGGTGGTGGGTGAGGGGTCGGGGTGATGTTAAGCCTCGAAAAGATGGATTTCAATTACATGTAAAGAGAAATTCCTACTGATAGAGATGAACGGGCTTCCTGGGGGAGGAGGTGGCATACAGGATTGATTCATATCTTTCTCGGAATGAGGTGTGTAGGGTGCCGCTGCTGATGGATGGAGAAACAATATCGATGATCGGCCACGAATATCAGTCTACTCAGTGTGTATTTTTCAAGGTGTTTTCATATTCAATCGTGTTTAGTTTCATGAAACAGGCAAGACAAGCATCAATGTCTTCCTTTTACAGATAAGGACACTGTGTTCCTGGGGTGCCAAACGGCCAGTCCGAGGGAAGAAGGCAATTTAGGGGAGATGGAGACAAAAGCCCTGGGTTCTGTCCTTTCAGATCACCCGACCCATTGAAGTGGAGACATCTGAGGCAAATAGACATGAACAAAGGAACTTTAAAATGAACGTCACCTGCAATTGAGCCATCCACCCGGGGCAGAGAAGGGGGCCTACGTGCTGCATGGTCAGCATTTTTACCTGCAATAGGTTTACTGCAATGGGGCCTCAGCACCCATCTCTGGGCTGCACCGGCAAGAGCGGCAGGGGAAGCGTGAAGGGGTCACTCAGGCCCGCTACCCCCACGCATGCAACCGGTATGTCAGTAAAGTCCCTCCTGATGGCGACTGGTCAGTCCAGAGCTACTATTGAACGTGCCGGACAGGCAGAACAACAAGAAGATCAATCTTAGAAGAAATATAGCCAGAGTGAGCGGCTCTCAGAATCAAGGCTAGAGGGACTCGGGCGCCCTTGTGCTGGACAGGTCATCCGGAGAGATCCATCGTAACATGATGGTTGGCAGAGCAGCGATCAGGAGAATGAGAGAAGCCCTCGTTGGGAGAGGCTGATACAATAGCTGAAACCATGGATTAAAAGATCAAGGTGTTTTATCCTGCTACGCACAGGAGGGACATGAGTCAGCTGACTGGACAGCCACAGCAACGGCAACGGCTCTCAGCAACACTGACCAA
>NW_022103900.1:27575902-27578471 GCF_000313985.2 Echinops telfairi
GGGGAGGGAGGGGAAAAATGAGGAGCTGATGCCAGGGGCTTAAGTGGAGAACAAATGTTTTGAGAATGATGAAGGCAATGAATGTACAAATGTGTTTTACACAATTGACGTATGTATGGATTGTGATAAGAGTTGTATGAGCCCCTAATAAAATGATTTTTAAAAAGAGAGAGAGAGAATGCCTTGGTAAACCAGATGAACAGGGCTTGTGGCTAAAGAGTGAAACTGGTCTTATAGCCTGACGGGACGGAGACCACTCATGTGACACCCAGTCCACAGTACGTCTCACGGAGTGACCATCTCCTAGAGAAGCCGGAAAGGCAGCGAGTGCCACGGCCCAGATCTTTCCATCAGCCAAACAAACCTGCCGGGACAGGGCTGTCCCACTCCAATGGCAACGCCCTTTCCTAGGACAACCCAAGAGTCCTTCCTGGTCTCCAGGTTTGTCCCTTTCGTGTTTGCAGCTTCTTCAGCTAGGCTGAGCTTAGACCAACACTTGCCTACCATTGTCACCAGAGCCTTTTACACCTAAGTCAGAGCTAGCATGCAAAGTGCTTGCCTGTGGCACGGTAGGGGGGGAATTCAAGACCAGTCAAAAGAGAGCAGGCAAACAAAGGTTACATTTAATAACATCTTGGCGCAACATCAGAATCTTTAAAAGCTCTTTAAAGCCAGGGAAGAGGAAGGTACAAAAATTATACCGTGGCACGCTGAAGCAAATAACAGGGTAAAATTATAGATAATGCAAATAAAGAACCAATTACCTTTTCGCTCCCAGCCAAATCAACCAGATAAAGCTTCCCACTGAGTTTTTTTTCAGTCTCTACGTTCTCTTGTTTAATATTAATCAGGAAGATGCTGTGACTTCTAGAGCTGTGCTCATTCATGTCTGGAAAGCAAAACAGTTTACTGCCGGACAAAGAACGCATCCGTTTAAGGAGCAAGCCCCTTGCCTGAAGAGCAAAACCAATCATGCCCAATGGCTCGGTATTTTTTTAAAGCACTTAACACAGTACCCGAGACCGCAGTTTCATTGAAAAAATGATGCTCGTTCTGGAAATGAAAGTTTCAAAACTCCTTCGAGCAAAACGGAAATACATCTGAAAATCTGGATGAAGTTAGCTAGTTCTCCCGCTCTGCCCAAGCCCCCATCCTCCAAGACCGGCTTCTCACCTTGCGAAGCTCAGATCCCTCCCCTGGCTCAATGGATCCCCCTTCGCTCATGTGAGGGCACCTTGCTGTGCTCCAAGATTAAATAGGCTTCCCTGGGATGGGGTGCTGGAAATACAAATGTTTTTTGGACCCCGGGCCCTGATGGTGTAGTGGGCGAAGGGGTGGACTGTTAACCACAAGATGTCCCATTCGAACCATCCAGCCACTCCGCGGGGGAAAGAGAAGGCTGCCGTAATGATTTACAATCTCGGAAACCCACAGAAGCGTTGAGTCAGAATTCACTCAACAGCAGTGAGATTTTGGAGGCTTTTGTTTTGGGGGCGGGGGAGGGGGCGTTTGGACCATGTTCACAAGTCCAGTGGAGACGTTAGAGACAAAACCCTTACCAGAAGTCACTTCTTAAAATGACCTTACCAGAGTAAGAAAGAGAGTAAGGTTCTCCCTGACATCAAGTTGATGCCCCCTCATAGTGACCCATAGGACAGGGTAGGACTGCCCGGGACCTCCTGAGCCTGTCACTCTTTATGGGAGTAGAAAGTCCCGTCGCCGTTCTCCGGAGAAGCCGCTGGTAGTTTCAGACTGCTGACCTTGCCATTAGCACGCCAACTGCATAATCACTATGCCACCAGACCAACACGGTTGTCAGCGATTCAAAGAATAATTCATGACTAAGAAAAGTTATGCCAAGGTCATAATAATTTTACACATGAAGATGCTGTTAATACCAGAACAGCAACCTTGCATTCTGTCATGTATGTGTGTGTTTTAAGCAAAAGGACGTGTAGGGGCACAGGGAGTCTAGATTCACCTGTAAATGTGCCACATAGGGGGCAGGTTACCATCTGATGTAGTTATTGGAGCATAGAGGGAAATTTACAGTTCAAGGGAACGTCAAAAAGTTCATGGAAACCTCCATTCCCGTTTAGCTCCATTTTCCCACACACTGTCTGAAGCCAGTCTCATAACTCTGGGTGAGAAGAATCTGAAGAGGCACAGACCAGCCAGCCAGCCAATGCCACAGGACAGGGGACCGAGGGACTCTGCCTAGCAGGCTTTCCCTGGGGCAGCTATCAGAACTCGAGTGTTCTTCTTCTGGTACATGAAAGCCTGATTCTCTAGGGCTTCAACATCCTTGATGGTCCTACCCATTCACACCCACCAGAGCACCTGAGCCTCTCTCATGAGGACAGCATCCTGCATGATCCATCTCCCTCTCCTCCGAGCTCTGTTATTTAGTTCCTATGGCTCTTCTTTATAGGAACTCACTTGTCTACAAACCTCTGAAAAAGACCCCAAAAAGCCCACTCATTTGATGGACCCACTGCTGCCCTAATAACACATGATCTGCTTCCCGGAAATGTCATGTACATGCTCAGGAAGGGAACTGATCTGAATG
>NW_022103900.1:27579248-27586116 GCF_000313985.2 Echinops telfairi
TCTCACCATCCTGGCTTAAGAAGCTTTCGGGCTGCTCGTCCTCCGAGACAGGTGTGTCCATTCTTCTACCCGCCCACGGTACTTTCCAGAGCCCACATTTTTCAGGTTTAGGTTGTCGCCCAGATCGGATGAGTCTCACCGCACCGCGCAGCCCTCAGAGTACTCTCTGATACAGAGCACTGCTTCGCAGGACCGCCTGGGCAGACCCCTCGCATTTGCATCAGCCACGGCTCTCGGAGCACATTCACAGCCACTGTTTCATCCGCATCCCCGCCGCCGCGCCCGGTTGTCCTAAGTGACAAGGGTGGACCACCACCACTGTGCTTACTTGTGACAGCCACGTGCCGGTTTGCTTTTCCTTCGTCTATAACATCCATGACCTCTTCGGGGCTGGACACAAACCGCTCGGTGCATCCCTGGAACAGAGGCGACAGGTTCACCATTAAGGAGAGCGAAAGGCAAAATTATCTAGAAACAGCCAAACAGTCTCCCATTGCTCTTCGAGGGGAGCAGATAAGCCGCACGGCTGAAGGGTAGCCCCGACATAGTTCCCTTCCTCGCCTAGGGCTTGCATTCTAAGAAACGTCTTAGAAAAATCAAGACTAAACCAAAAAACAAAGGCCTGCTTTTCCTAGTTTTGGGTTTGGTTTTAGTGTATAGTCATACTTAACAGCAGTGGGGAAAGGGAATTAAAAGAAGAAAGTCCACGAGAGAAGAATTCCCGGATAAAGTTTGGCTTGGCCCTGAATCTTCCTGTGTTTCACACGTTAGGCCCCACCGGGAATTAGACACTTCGAAGTTCTAAGCATCATGTTATCAAAGACCTCCCCTAACCGCATCTCTTTAAATGGCAGTGTTAAGTATTTGTTCACGTCTGCAGCTCTGATCCCGTGTTCCCAGACACCTGTGCTAAAACTACACAAACCCCCAAACCCACTGCCCTACAGGACAAAACAGAACTGCTCCGTAGCAGGGGCCCTCAAACTACGGCCTGCGGGCCACATGCGGCCCGCAGAGGATATTTATCCAGGCCGCTGGGTGTTTTTTGCCCCATTTTGTTTTTACTTCAAAATAAGATATGTGCAGTGTGCATAGGAATTTCTTCATAGTTTTTTTTAAAAACTATAGTCCAGCCCTATAGTCTGAGGGACAGTGAATTGGCCCCCTGTTTTTAAAGTTTGAGGACCCCTGCCATAGAGCTTCCAGAGACTGCAAAGCTCCATGGGAACAGACAACCTCATCTTTCTCCTGAAGAGGGCTGGTGGGTTTGAACTAATGACCTTTCAGTTATCAGCCCAGCGCTTAACTTATTATGCCACAAGGCCTCCTTAAAACTCTCTAAAGGAAGGATGGATGAAAGGTCTTTTTTCTTCACAGGATGAATAAGAAACATGGCTGGGTAGCTCTAGGCCCTTTCCAGAGAAGATTCTGGGGCATTTAATGTAATAATTATGAAGGCAAGTGGGAAGAAATCAATTGCATCACCAACCAAGTCTTCCTCATACCTTTACATACGGGACTCTGTTTTTATCTTCATGGACAGCCAAGTTCGTCTTCGACACTACAGGCATGATGAGAGTATGCAAAGGAGCAAAGAGGCATTAAAGGCCTTTATTAGAGGAAACACACAAGGTTACAGAAGATACGCAAATGTTGATCCCTTGATTATCTGCCAATGTAAGCCTTAGCTGAGTAAAACCATATAGCCCGGAGGCAAGGGAATATCTCTATAAATCATTGCATTCATTCCTGAAGCGGAAGTGCTATCCATCGCCTCACCCTCCCGGGAATTTAGTTACAGAACCACAAAAAGGCCCAACAGTGAAGTCACTCACCATCAAGTAAGTCCCTGATTTTGTCCAAGTAGATCTCAAAATAGGAAACCTGGTTAAAAACAAATTGTGTTTGACCCACAAGTGTCACACTGTAGTTTTACAATATCACAGTTAGGACTTTTAAACGCTTTTCTCACGCATCGCACAGAAGAGTAAGATGAGCGGGCGAAAAGTAAACGCAGACTCTCTTAAGGGGCAGGTTCTGATCCGATACCACTGTGGTCCTCCTGCTCCTGATGCATTGTTTACTCTCCATCCCCACCCAACTCCACTCCTTAGAGCAGCAGTGCAGGTGCCACTTACACCAGGGGCTTGGAAGCCACTTAGCAGAGGACCCCCGTTGGACCATAAAGAAGCAGCCAGCAGGACAACAAGCAGAATAAGAAACAGCCTTTGCAAGCAACTGTCAGAAGGCAGTAGGACTCACTTCAAACATGGCACCAAGAGGTGCCTCAGCTCAGGTGGGAGGGCACATTCCAAACATTTACAAAGGAGGCAGGGTTGAGAGGTGAGGGCCGTGTGCTTAGAAGGGGAGATAGGGTGATGGTGGTCAAGTCTGGGGAGTCCAAGGACTTGAAACAAGTTCAAATGAATGTTTGAATTAATGAAAGATGATTAGACTGGTGGATGGGGGGGACGGGGGGGGGGGACATCTGAAACATCAACCCCAGCACCGCTTGCCCCAGAATCACCAATAGCATTTGCCCTTAAATTGCTGAGCCCTGAACCTTGATGCAGTCCTCCTAAATCAGCATCTTGGAGAAAGAAACCTAGGAATACTCTTCAATTCCCCAGGCGGCTCTTTGCCTGAGGAACTTTGAGAGCCACAGTGAACTAGATTCCATGATCTCGGGCAACATTCAGATATCACCAAGGCCTTAAGCCTCAATTTTCCCATCTGTTCAATGAAGCCAACAGGCTCGGGATAGTCAAAAATCCCCGCTAGGATTCTACACGCGGTCTCCACCTGCCATGTGCCACCCGGCTTCATTTTCCTCTCCCCTTGGCCTTCAGTTTCTCTGAAATCTCAACAAGGAAATGAATCAAAGAGGGTCATTATAAAGCCTGAAGGTGTTCTCTCAGGTGAAATCCTGCCCCTATACTTCAACTGGGGACCAAACTAGCCACTGGTTAGGGGGCCTCTCATCACCCACATTGCCACCTACTGCAACCTCTCCTCAGTGCCTGCACCCTTGTGGGATTTTGCTGTCCAATTCCAGACATCTTCCTGCAACCAACTCATCCTTGGTCTGATTTTCATTAAGACGTTTCTGTTATCTTGGAGATTCTTAAATATTTGGGCTTGTTTCCAGAGACTGCAGACCTAAGTCATTGCATCTACAAAAGCAATCATGAACCAGCTGGTTAACAAACTCGACAATTAGGATCCTGTCTACAGGAAACAGAGAGCTCCGATGGAAGAGCTTCCTCGTACAGAGCAGATACTGCTTGTTGGGTTGGGGTTTCGCTTTGGTTTTGTCCTTTCAAATTATTTATGAGTTCAGATTGAAAAACAGCAACCGCAACAACTGATAGGCCTTGTTTGGTATTAAATCACCTGTTCAGAAAGAATGTTCTCACACCTCTAGAGGACGCATTTTGCCGGGCAGATTTTCAATTCTGCCTTAATCAAGCCTGTTTGTCTTGATGAAGGCTGTCACTACTCCCTTGAAAATACCGAGTTGTCAACAGCTAACGTGCCCACTTAGAATTATTACCCAGGAAGTGAGTGACTCTTAAACTCAGCCCTAGCGATTTAGAAGGCGGGGGCTTTCCTCCTGTTGTGCTAGGGCTGTTTTTAATCTCAGTAACATTCTGATAGGAGACCCTATTCTGAGGGCAGTAATTGGTTTAGCGTCTTACTCAGGATTAGCATGTAAGAGCCTGTTGTAGTTTAAGAGTATTTCAAAGCATTTAAATGCAAACGCCTTAAAGATGCATTAAGCCCCAAATCCTGATCCTATCAAAGCACCAAGCTTCTATCTCCTTAGACAGAAGAACCCCGGCAAAAAAGCAGAATTAGGCTTCAGCCAACACAGGGAAATGTAAGGGGAAGAGACTTTTCCAGATGTAATTTACACCAGTGTTAACATTGGTTGCCTTACCTATCAAAACTACGTTCAGAGAGAAGGACGACAATGTCATGGGAAATGTACTCCCTGGGTGTGTCAGGTGGGTTCTGCTGAGATGACCTAGGATTTATTTTCAGCTCTGCCCATAATTTAGTATGAAACGTTGGCCATCTACTTCTCCTTCCTGGAACTTCAATTTCCTTGGCTTGAGGGACTCAGGTCCCAGCCGGAAGAGCTAGCTCTTGGTAGATCTGCTCAATGCCACATCCTCTGCCTCCACTCTGTCTTCCCCTCAGCACCCTCTCCAGAGTCACAGAGGTAGGGACCAGACAGCTAAAGGGGTCAGGATGAGCAAACACTGCTGGCTGGACCGGCAAGCCCTTCCCTGGGGCATTTGGAAGGAGAAAGAAAGGAATTTGGGTCAAGAGATGCCATGTTGCCTCAAACAGGAGGAAGGAGAGAAAGAAAACAAGAGAGCAGAGAAGCAGAGAGTGGGGGGTACAGGGTTTCTCTACGGATGATGAACACATTCTGGGATTAGACAGCGGTTGTGGCTGAAAAACATTGTCAATAAAGTAACTATCACTGGACTGGATACTCCGTATCTCACGTTTTAAAAACTCTTAAAGATAGAAAAGTAAAAGCAGCCATTTGATTTCCTGGTTCTCCACATTATCCGGCCTCCCCCACCCCCCCACCCCCAAAGCCCACCCACTCTCTCTGAACAGCCTCCTCCCCTTGCTTAAACAAGTGGCTTTCTGTCCCCAACAAGCATCGGGGGTCCAATAAACAGACCCCCAGGGGCACCCTGTGTGACTTTATAACTGTAGTCAGGGAACAGAAATCGCACTTTCCATGCAAATTTAAGCTAGGACAGTGGGTGTGGTAATAAAAAAATCAAAATGAAAACCAGCAACAAGAACAGAAATCAACACAGGAAGAGAAGAGGAGGAGACGCAAGTATACGTTAAAGAGGCTCATAATTCACTCTTCTTCAACCATGCACTTTCCCAACTTATTAAGCCATGGAAACCTTTCTTCTCCAGTATCCCACCTATAAACAATGAAGAGCTATGTTCCACACAACACACTATGGGAAATGCTATCCTATCCCAAACAAGGACATATCCCTGTCACCGTATAAAAAAATCTATGAGGTCAAAGGTAAGATTCAGGTAACTATCAAAGATAGCAGCCTACATGAAGACATGGACTTCAGTAAATCATTCAGATCTCTACAAATCAGCCTGTCATTAAACAGTAAACAGCACATTCTTTACCACTGGATGTTAGGTAAATTCTAAAAGACCATCTTTTACAGGAAGTTAAAGAGAAAAGTCTAGGAAACGTGATTCTTGGCCCCATGTCTCCCATAGGGACTCTGTCTTACCTTGATGTGAAATTCCAGGTTTTCATCCATTGAATAGATGTGATCGAAGATGTCATGTGCAATTCTTGGGATGATTCCCATAAGCTGAGGGTCATGCAGCTTCCCCTGAGACCAGAAAATAGACACACGGGTGTTAGAAGCTCTGGGAAAGAAGTGGGAGCAAAAATGGATGGGCCACACCCGAGTTTCCCAAACAGAACTCCAAGGAACAGGAGCAGCTTCCCATGGACTGTCTGCTCCCCGGGGGCTACTTGACATGCCAGCAGACCCACAGTGGGCATGAGAACCCAGGAGGCTATTTGACATGCCAGCAGACCCACAGTGGGCATGAGAACCCAGGGGGCTACTTGACATGCCAGCAGACCCACAGTGGGCATGAGAACCCAGGGGGTTACTTGACATGCCAGCAGACCCACAGTGGTCATGGGAACCCAGTGCATTCGCCTTTAGACCCAGCAGGGTAGAGAGCATGTTCCGTCAGGTTCTGAAACACCACACTATCCCTCTAATTGCCCCTCAGGACAATGAGTGAGTGAGTGAGTGAGTGAGTGAGTGAGTGAGTGAGTGAGTGAGTGTAGGAAGGAAGAGGAACCAAGAATTCATAGGTAACTTTAATGTAACTAATGTGGTTTTGAATTTTTACAAACTTCTAGAACCTACAACTCCCATCTCCTTCAAGGAAATCACCCTGAGAGTGAATAGATACAATTTCATTGTGCTCAAATTGTTTCAGAGCTTGACTGATGAAGATACCTTCATTAGCATTTTACTAACAATCAAAAAAATCAGTCCTTCCCATTTCCTTTTAGAATGTTTAACCTCCATTTGAATGGCTGCAAACCATTTAGATTGTTTTTAATACTCAAATCTACTTTTCAGATAGACTCTCAGTCTCCCCCCTCCCCTCCCCCCATCACCTTTTCTAGTCTTCTCACCTAAGGGATAAACTCTGGATTGTTTCTATGATCCAGAATTTGCCACTTCTGTAAACATTCAAAAAGAGAGGTGATCGTGCCTGAAAGTAATTCTTAAAGGAAAGTTCCAGAAGTCTTTAAAGCAATGGCCTGAGCATCAGACACCTTCTGGTGAGCACATGAGTCCTACTATGTGATACAGCATCCATCCAAACACAGATGCAGCGTCTGCAGGTTCACAGTGACCATTGGCAACTGTACCTGAAAAACCTTCCATACCTTTAAGAAGTTACAAAAACTGAGGAGCAAATAGAACTGGGGGAAAAGGACCCTCAACAATCTTTTCAATTTTGACTCATACCTTTCTTCCAAATCCACCTAAGACTTGGAAGATTTCCTCATTGAAGCCTGCTTTCACTTCCAAGGCTCACTACATAGCACTTCTCTGGAAAGTTGAGGGTCATGTCAAGCCAACATCTGAGTTACCAAAAGCAAGAATTCATGTGAACCCCAACCCTAAAAACAAGCTACAATTCACTTTATATTATTAACCAACCTACCTCCTGACCTGGAGACCTGGTGGCTTCAAATGCTCTCCTATCCCAGTCCATTAATATGCATCATATGAAAATAGCACTAAGACAAACAAGCGGCCAT
>NW_022103900.1:27586505-27609707 GCF_000313985.2 Echinops telfairi
GGTACAGAAAAGAGCTGGAAGCACAGGGAATCCAGGACAGATAAACCCCTCAGGACCAACAATAAGAGTAGTGATACCAGGAGGGTGAGGGGAAGTGGGGGGAGAAAGGGTGAACCAATCACAATGATCTACATATAATCCCCTCCCTGGGGGGTGGATAACAGAAAAGTGGGAGAAGGGAGACATCCGTCAGTGTAAGACATGAAAAAAATTGTAATTTATTAATTATCAAGGATTCATGTGGGAGTGAGGGTGGGGAAAAAATAAAGAGCTGATACCAAGGGCTCAAGTACAGAGAAAATGTTTTGAAATTGATGATGGCAACAAATGTAAAATGCACTTGATACAATGGATGGATGGATGTATTGTGATAAAAGCTGTAAAAGGCCCCAATAAAATGATTTTTAAAATAAATAAATAAAATAAAAAGAAAGAAAGAAAACAGCACTAAATGAATGACTAAGAGTCTCTAACTGGAAATTTTTTAACTGCACAGGCTATTATTATAGACATCTGAGTGGGCTTCAAAAAGTTCGTGGAAAAATGAAATTAAAAGATAAGGGAGTTTTTCCATGAAGTTTTAAGAGCCTCTTCATGGACCAAAATCAGACAGTACGCTTTCAACTGTGGAAACTGTTGGCAGAACTAATATCTATGGTGAAAATGCTGGTCTGGTCTGGTCTTTCTGGTTCAAGCAGAAAACACTCCCCTACCTCCACCCTCCAGCCCACTTTACAAATGCATGATAATCCTTGAACTTCTCTCCCTGGTGGTCCCTGGCCTGAGAAGAATGATTCACCGGCTAAAAATCATTCCTAACTGCCTCTCAACCCGCTTCCCTAGAAGCTTTATCTTCCAATTGATTCCTGGCTTACACAAGGATTGGCATCTCCTGTGTGCCTTTGCTGGGTGATACAGGGCCGTACAGAAGTGGGGCGAGGTATCCCTGCTCCCATCTCAAAATCACATGAGGAGGGAGAAGGACTGGGTTTCCTACTCCAGGAAGCAGTTACACTCTCAGAGACCCACAGAGGGTCATTCTGAGTCAGCTTTGACTCCAGGGCAGTGAGTATTTTGGTTGGGTTTGGGTATTTTTGAGCAGCTGTAGAAATGATGCTCAAATGTATCACACGATTAGCTGTGTGTTGCATGATAAAACTCCTAAATCCAAGCGTGGCAAGGATTTTTATGCCCGTCAACTGAGCCAGCCAACACGATCTCAGCGTGGATGCAGGTGTGTGTTGTGTCCGTGTGTGAGAGAGAAGTGTTCCACTGCTTCTACACGGATGGCCACAGGAACGCAACACACAAGCACACACACAATAAACAGTTCACACAACCAGAGGGCAACAAGCAGTGAATGAGGAGAGCACGAGAGGACGGAGAAGTTCCTTCCCCCGGGGTGATGGCACATGGCATGTAGGAGAGCACAAACCTTGAGCATGAAGCCGAACGGCAGGCTAACCCCCCTGAAGGAGAGGAGAGGAGCGGGAAGTAGCCTCACAATGTGGCAGGCTCTCACAAAGAGCAATGCCTACTGAGAAGAAAGGTTTGACTAGAGGTTGAGGGATGGACTTGATCAACACAGAAATGTGCCATTTCATCATGCTGCTTCGCCCAGAAAACAGAAAGGGGAAGACCTTTTCATAACTCGACCTTGTCTAGTGCTTTCCAAAAAACATTTCCCATTTCTGAATGGCGCCTTCTGGGAGGACTCCGAGTGAAGAAGCAAGACCCAGGCCATTTGCCTCTGAACAAGACTCCTTCCCTTTGTTCCAGTCCGTAGGGTCTCCTCCACCTCCCGGCCCGACTAAGACATTTACAGACCAGACAGTAGGGGTCACTCAGCTCACTAGAGCCCGGCACCCTCAGCCAGGCTCCTTCACCACCGCTGGGCACTGCTGGGAAGCAGACCCTATTCAGGACGGCCCCAGGTTTCCTATTGGGAGGGCGCCTCCCTCCACCTCTAGCCATGAGCTGAAGAGAGTCACGGGAGGACCTCCCAGCAACACACCCTGAACAAAATGGAAGCTTTCTCTTTCTCCTCCACAGCCAGCAGCTCCCGCAGCTCTCCTGCAGGCCGTCCCCGTGAGCAAGGACTTCACAAGCCCCGGCTCTGCGCATTACTGCTGCCTACCAGCTTAGCGCCAACACTGTTAAGCATTTCATGCTCCTTTCTTTTCTTTTTTTCTGAAAATCCTTCTTAAAGGTTCCATCGTGTGAAGCTAATCTTCCCGATTTTATGTAGGCTTATCTGTTTGCTTCCCTTCAATAGAAGGTAATGGAATCACCACTCTATGTCAGACTGAAAAAAAATGGTGAGATTAAAATGAATAACGGCTTTAAAACGTGACTGTCCATTCGGGAGTTAACATTCCCTTTGGAAGCTCACAATGTAGAATTCCAAATGTATGCAATCTTCCTTTCAGGAGCTGTGAGCCCTGCAGGGTGTTTGGGTCTTGTTCTGTTTTGTGGTGTGCATGTCAGGGGCCTGGACTGGTGGCGTGGTGGGTTATGTCTGCAGTGAACTGCTGACCGCAAGGTCAGCAGTTTTAACCCAGTGGTCACTCTGCGGAAGAAAGATGTGGTGAGCTGCTCACACCAAGATGTACAGGCCAGCAAACCCTTGGGGGCAGGTCTGCTCGGCCCTATAGGGTTACTGTGAGTCAGAGTTGACTCCCTAGCCGTTGTGGGTGTTTCTCTTTGTGACTTCTGCCTGGGATGCTTCCTTTCCTTTTCCATCTCAAACATCCCCCTCCTCTTTCCCCATCTCGTAGCACCCCTCAGAAAGCGAAGGATGGTAGATGGTACTGGGAAAGGGCCGACATCTATCCGCACTGCCGCTTCTCATGACTGCAGGCATTGTAAGCAGTATGTCTTCAGAAGTCAAAATAAAGAAGAACAGCTCAGTGCACTCAGTCTTTCAGAACACACGAAGGTGAAGAAGAGTCCACAGAACGTTAGGAGCTGGATGTGTGATCCCTGCAGAACCCATTTCCGGCAGGTCCCCCTGGAGTGGCCAAGGGAGGTAAGCACTGTGGTGCTCCCACCTGGAGGCACAGAGGGGGTGCTGTGGTTGCTCAGACTCCTGGCGGCCACCCCACCGTGGTGAACAATGGAACAAAATTCAATCTGGCCTGGCACCATCTTCAGGATCAATGGCTTTTCTGCATCTAACCCAGGGCACTGGTCTCCCAGCACTATCCCACCAGCCACTGTTGTACTGGAATTCCTAGGGTGTCCATTGACTAATTTTCAGAAGTGGATCACTCGTCTTAGTCTGGAACACCTACTGAAGTGTGTCCACTGGGAGTGACCCTGGTGGTATTTGAAATACTGACCACATACGTAGCTTCCAGCATTACAGCATGATCCAAGCCCCCAGAGTATGACAAACTGGACAGAGAGCTCAAGAGGCTCTGATTTAACAAACAATTTCCAATTTCAGTTTCAAGGAATTGGGGTAGTAGCTCTTGCATCCTTCTAATCTCACATTCCCCAGAAAACATAAGATGTTACCTTGAGGGATGGGTCTTTCATTTAAACTTGATCATTTAAACTTCTGATATTTAGAAAATACCTTATATTTCCCAAAGATGTATTACTTCCAGATCTCAAAACAATCACTCTAGGAAGCACTACCTAAGTTATAGTGAATTGTGTTGCTTTTTTGGGAGCGGTGGGGGTGGGGCAGATATATAAACCAAAAAAGCAAAAACACTCCACCAAGTAAGTGTCAAGTCATCGTGACCCTAATCAGGGCAGAGTAAAACTGCCGGGGAGGGTTTCATCTCATACCCCCTCTGGTGGGTTTGCACCAACAACCTGTGCTTAGCACACGGGAACAGCAGGGGTTCTTCATCTTTGAGGAGATGGGGGTTAGTATATTTTAATATAAAACTTCCCCCAAACCTACAGACTGTTGAATCACCACCTTTCTCGGACATGCTTTCATATGACCTGTAAAGGAGTTGTTGTTTTCTTTGGTTTTGCTTTTCCTAGAATTACCAGAGCAGGTAGGGCTCAGGAAATCTCTACATACAATTTTCAATAGTCTAGGGTTCAGGTAGAGAGCAGACTAGAATCCCAGCACAGGGGTCTCCACTGTGGGCTGTGTGGGGCAGAGCAGATGTGCCAGGAATTGGCCTGCTTGGCCCAGAAGCAGCAGCAAATGGCCCCGGGCTCCTTCTAATCTGTGTGGTCCCTGAACCACTTTGTCTTCAGCAAAATGGGTGACAGTGCGTCACCACCACAGCACTGAGATTCCCCAGAGACACAGCCCACACTTGAAACCGGTGCGAGCCGAACATCAGAGGCTGGAGGATGTGAGTCTGGTGCCTTTGAAATCTCCTCTTCAATAGGAATGATTCATAAGCTAAACCAATTCTGTAGCAGCCATCGCTGTGAGAGTCCCCGGAGGTACCGTAAATGAAAAAACCTAAGCTTAAAGGATTAAAGATTCATTTTACCCTGCTACTTGTAAGCCGAATGCCCTAAACTTCCTCAGTGAAGTTTCTCCTTCACAACACTGTCGCCACCACTGTTGGGTGGGCTCAACCTTTAGAAAAATTATGCAACTCTGAAGGCCTTACAAAGAGCCCTGGCAGTGCTCTAGAAGGTGGGCTGCTAGCTGCAAAGTCAGCAGTTCAAACCCACCAGTTGCTTCGGGGGAGAAAGATGAGGCCTTGTGCTCCCATAAAAATTCATAGGCTAAGAAGCCCTAAGTGATAGGTTTACGGCACCCTGAAGGTTCAGGATGAATCAGGGTTGACTCAGAAGCAGTGAATTTAGTTGGGGTGGCACATGGGCTAGATGTGGGGCTGCTAACCTCAAGCTTGGTCACTCAAGTCCACCAACTGCTCCTCGGAAGAAAGATGAAGCAGCTCCATAAAGATTCACATTTTAGAAATCCTAGAGAGTGTCACTGAGTCAAAACTGACTCATGGGACTGAACTTGAGCTGGGTGTGAGAGGTAAGAATCCAGAGTAAAAGTAGGACTAGCCAATCCCTTTGCAGACATGCCATATGTGGAGGGCACACTCTGACACTGCAGAGATCCATAGCTCACAATGTGGGCTGGGGCCACACCCTCATCTGTCCACCAAAGAGGACCCCTAAACCCAGTGCCAGAGCATCCAGTCCAGCTCGTGATGACCCCGTGTGTGGCAGAGTATCATTGTAATCCACGGGGTTTTCAAGCCTGACTTCTGGGAAGTGGGTCACCAGGCCTTTCCTCTGAGTACCGCCTGGATGGGTTCAAATAGCCAACCTTTCTGTTAGCAGCCAGTATCTTCACCGTTGGCACCACCCAGGAATCCCCCAAAGGTCAGATACATATGACATGAAGCAGGGTGCCGAATGTGGGTTTATATCCACCCACTGTGGGCACAGAATGAACTGGAGTATCCTGGAGAGCCTGCCTGCCCCCCTCCCCCTCAAGACCCCCTGTGCCACCACCAAGCACCATTTGAACACACATTTGCTTCAAGCCCCGCCTTCTACGGGACTGCCATTGTTCCAATCAGTAGGAATGCAAATACAATCAAAATGGAAACAAAACTAAACATTGGTTCAGGTGAACAAGACAATAAAGTTCCCTGATGTACGGAAGCTTGCATATTATGATGAAATTCACCCAGGTTTGCCAGATCCTCAAAATTTGTAAAAATTAGAATGTGTGTAACCATCCCACTTTTAATGTTGCCTATGTGCTTGTTTCTTTGCTTTTTAATCGCTGTGTGGGTCAAAGGGAAATAAGTCTGCAGACTGAATCTAGCCCACAAGCCCACTCTTCTTATTTGGCCTATGGGTTTCTATTTATCCTAAGGAGACTCATCCTGCCAGAAGCCTTCCAGGGAAATGGTTTGCACAATCGGCTTCCTTCAGTTAGCCTGGAATTGGTGTCCCCAAGGACATGCGTACAGCTACTATTGAACTTGTAGGGGATGACTTTTTAATAGGATTTATTGCTTGTGACAAAGCTGTCAACAGAGGATTTGTTTTACAGCTATATATTAAACTGAGGCTTCACGACTCACAACATTCTGAAACAACTCAGCCAAACAAAAAACCGGTAGCCAATGAGTCAATTCTGACTGAGAGCTACCCTCGATAGGCCGAGCGGTTCCTGCGTTGGGTTGTGAGCCGTAAGATCACAAAAGCACCAGCCGCTCCATTGAAGAAAGACGGGGCTTTCTACTCCGATGAAGAGTTCTAGTCGGCAATTCACAGGGGCAGTTCTACCTGTTCTCTAGGGTCACTCTGAGTTGGCATCGGCTCTACGGCCATGAAAGCGAGTGATACAGGTTTCCATGGCTGCAAACAGGAGAAGAGAGTCTCATCTTTCTCCTTTGGCATGACTGGTAGGTTTGATCCACTGGCCTTATGGGTAAGCAGTCCCATGCTTAGTCTAACGGCTCCACCCATCACTGAAATGTAACCATCTCTTTTGCCGTCTCCACTGCTGAGCGAGAAGGTCATGGGAAGCCGGTCCCAGTTAGCCAGCTCAGAGACAGACACCGAGCAGGCTGCACTCTTACCTCCATGGTGTGGGTTTTTCCTGAGGACGTCTGTCCATAGGCAAAGATGGTCCCATTGTAACCCTCAAGGACATCTGTGAGCAAGAAAAGAGCCATTAGAATTCATTCATTGCTTTGACCCTGGGCTGGTTTGGCCCCCTTTCATTTTTCACACAGACAGTACACTTCAGCTCCATCTGCATCCGGAATACCCTTGTGAGGGGCTCCATGGCTCCACAGTTCCAAGGGACCGGCCTTGCTCAGTGCAGCAGACATCCCTGTCTCAGGGAAGGCAGAGATCCTGAGCAGAACACACTCTTTTAAGAAGGCTGCTGAAGACGGCAGACCGTGTAAGACATGACAAAATAATAATAATTCATAAATGATCAAGGGTTCATGAGGGAGGGGGGGGAATGAGGAGCTGAAACCAAGGGTTTAAGCAAAAAGCAAACGTTTTGAGAATGATGAGGGCAACAAATGTACAAATGTGCTTGACACAATAGATGGATTGTGGTAAGAGTTGTGTGAGCCCTCCCAAAAAAATGATTAACAAAAGAAACCCTGAAGGAAGTGGGATATGATGTTACGTTAAAGGGAAGTGGGATATGATGCTACGTTAAAGGGAAACAAAGAAACAAACAAAAAAGAAGACTGCTGGAATTTTCTCCTATATGGTGATCTCTTGAGATTAATCGAGGAGAAAAAGGAAAAGAAAAACAGTAACAACAACACAGGAGCAGTGCCCTGAGCTTCTGGAGTGAGATGAGAAATAGAACTTCTTTCCTGAAGATCTGATGGAAGCTGGCCTAGGCAGGCTCCTTGGGGAGGCTCGAAGGCCACACCAGCGCTACACCGAGCTGGAGGCCGGGGTGGGGCTGGGGGCTGTTCTGTAAAGCAAGCCACAAGGCTACAGTCAAATCAGCCCTGAAACCAGCGGCGCCCTGACTGCAGTGTAATGCCTGTGTTCTCAGGGACTGTGCAGGAGAAAGATGAGGCTTTCTACTCCCGTAAAAAGCAACGGTAGGTCTCTGGAATGCACCGCGGCAGTTCTCCTCGGCCCTATGGGTCCAAATGGACTCGATGGCAGCGAGTTTGGTTTTGGCTTGCTGCTAGCAAAACAGCCCAAGCCCGTCAGCACCAGGAATGCCTTTTCATTACATGATGAACACACTGTGCAGAGCCCCAAGCACCGCAGGCCGTCATCTGTTACATACGGAGACCAGAGGGGGCGGAGGACGGAGGCCACTTTCTGCTGGAGATGATCTGTGGGAACTATTGCAAAGCAGCAGCGGCGATTAAATTATACTTAGTGCTCATTTCCCTCCTGTTTTCCCAGGTTCCTCCTTCATCCACACAAACATTGCTGAAAGGGGAAGAATGCGTAATTAATAGCCTTGACCTGCTGTCTCTGCTTAAGGCGCCCCTGGGGGATACAAGTGGTTAACTCGCGCAAGTAGCAACCGAAAGGCTGGAGGTTCAAGTCCACTCACAGGTATCTCAATAGAAAAGTCTGGTAATCTGTTTCAGCTGGGGCTGGGGGTTAGGGATCAGCCATTGCAAACCCTCTGGAGCACAGTTCTACTCTGACACACCTGGGGTCACCAAAAGTGTGGATAGAGGGAGGCTTTATTTATATGTGCACAAGCCCTGGTGGCGTAGTGGTTACAAGTTGGGCTGTGACCTGCGAGGTCAGCGGTTTGAAACCACCAGCCACTCTTCGGGAGCAAGACAGGGCATTCTACTCCCGTAAACAGTTAGTCTCAGAAGCTCACTGGGGGCAGTTCTTTCCTGTCTTCTGTGGTTGCTAAGAGTTGGCATTAATTTGATGGCAGTAAGTATGGTTTTTGTGGATGTGGATGTGTGTTATAGCCAATCAGCAATTTTGAACCCCTACTTCAAAATAAATTTTGACAACTATTTCTCTCTTTTTCTCTCAGTTTTATGATGCTACTTTGATTTTTATTTTGTTGGTTTTCTAAATTTTGCTTTTAACGCACATTTGGCTGATCCGAGGTGGTTAGGAGTGTAAACTTGGATCAGAAATAAAATAGAATTTTCCTTTAGGATGCTAAAAAGGAAAATAAGTGGCAGAATTTTATTTTTTTTAATCCTAGCTGTAGTCAAGAGTTTGTATGCAGCTATATTGAGAGGGACAAAGAGGAGAAAGAGAATATTCACACGTATCAGATTTCTGGTCATGGTTTCCCTGGTAACGCTGAGAAGCAAAAACCAGAAGACAGGGGAAGGGTCGGAGGTTCAAGCTTCAGTTTTCACAACAACCCACTTGCTCAGAGATGATGCCTGAGGTCTGCAGGCGTTGACCCTCACACTACCATGACTACTGTGTGTGTAAGACCGCAGGTAAAGTGGTGTGTATGTATTTGTCTACAAATAGTAGCCTGTATATTTTAAACCCCATATCCCTACCCCAAACAACTCCCGACAACCGGGATATCAGCCACATCCATGGCACTATGTGCTAGCTGCCATGCAGAAGGCTCCTGGTGCATGACAACTTCACGTACCACAGGACAAAACCAAGGCTCAGCCCTTTGCTGCATCCATGATCTGATCTGTGTCACCAGGGGGGTTTTCACTGACTGACTTTCAGAACCAGATTGCAAGCTCTTTTGTCCTAGTCTGCGTTTGTCTGGAAGCTGCACTGAAACCGATCCAGCATTATAGCTCCGGGCAAGCCTCCATTGACAGAGGGCTGTGGGCAGAGCAGAGAGCAGGGGGTACACTGGCTGGGGATCAAACCCAGGTCCCTGCATGAAAGCTGAGCACTCTACCATTGCCCCAACCCTGCCTCACATTTACAGCACTAAAGCTTCTGCTGACATTAGAAATTAAGCATCTCCCCCCAAACCTGAATGAGGGTGAAGAGAAGAGAGAGACCCTCTGAAGCCCTCTGGGGCCATTAGTCCACATGGAGCCGGTGCTAGGGAAGCTGGGGCTACAAGAAGGAGCCCTGCTGCGCCTTGTGGAAAGGTTGAAACCCTGACTCCAGGCCACCACCCTGCAAATGCCCCTGCCCCTCAGAAGGGGGCTCTCAGCAACCCACCACCCCCTAGAGGAAAATCAGCTCAGAGCCTGTGCTCGGCTAACAGGAAACAGGACCAGCATCCTCTCCCAGTAAGCCACGGGCCAGGCACCGGGAGGCCCTTCAGGTGAGTAGGGATTGGACCACATGGTCCAATGGCAGGTCTCCAGGCAGAATCTACTCAATGAACAGAATGCGCAGCTCTGCTAAACCCTGACGAGTCGCTTCTCACCACATGCGCAGGTGAAGGACTGGGCTGCATAGGGGAGGCGAGAGCAACGTGTTGGCATCGCTCGTTTGGGACCAAGTTGCCCAGGTACATACACAGGGCAGTACTTGGAGGATCCTGTGTCCAGCGGCTGTTTCAACATAGAGCAGAGCATGGTTTTTAGTTTCCGTTTGCTTATTCATTTGGGGGTCTCTTTTTGCTTTTTTCTTGTTCAAGAAATGAGGGGGCCATGAAAGATCCCAATCCAACCAATATTACAATATTTATAACCCTGATAGAATGAGTTCATTGTAAGAAAACCTCTCTTCTGGTATTCAAGGCTCCATAGACCTGATGTCGCCCTCTATCTACTCAATTCTGAATTAGAAACTAACTTTAATAGAAACCACTTGTCCAGCCCCGTGTTCTCTCTTTTCTTTCCAACTCCATTTTAAGTAGGGGCAGGGGGGGGGGGCAGGGGGAAAGCTATGTTTTATTTTCAACAGAGAGGGGAAAAAAGGAAGGAAGCAGAGCTTCCAGGGGCTGCAATGCTGGGTCAGAGGGACTGCTGAGCATCATGCTGAACCACCACAACCACCCCCACCCGGACTCAACCCTGCCCTCTAAAAGGGTGCTTTCAGCCTGGGCCTGAGGAAACCATTTGTTTCCGTCTCTGCCCTCCTCAGAGTCAGCAAACCAGCCCCCCTGTGAGACGGAAGCTGTCTTTGTGATGGGGTCTGGGGTGATGTCAGCTCAGCTCCCACCACAGCCAGCACGCCACCACCATCACAGTTCCGACCACCAGCCAAACCCCCTGGAGAGGTGCCACTCCAGGTGGGAAGAGCCTTCTTGTCTCCCAAGAGGATAAGAGCGGTGAGGAGAGAGAGGTGGAATACTTGAAAAGACATTTTGTCTCCCGTTGCAGATTCAGAAGCCAAGTTTTCAGCCGTAGCTCGTCCTCAGTTCCGAGAGCAGGTTTTGCTTGAGCAGAAAAGCTCTGGCCAGGGGGTAGTTGGGCGAGGACGGAGCCACAACCTATGCCAGGGTTCCTGAGGAGGCGGCTGCCCCCTGTGGGTTTCTGAGGCTGTAAATCTTTAGGAGAGCAGGAAGCCTTCTCTCTCTCCCCAAGGGCAACCGGTGACCTTGTGGTTAGCAGCCCAGTGTGTAACCCAGATCTGCTCCTATCGTGCTAGACCGCAAACCCTTCTTCAATAGCTCCCCTTAGTCTTCAGGATAAAGGCCGCTGGATTTCCATCAAACTCTGATCCACCCTCACTTGTCAAGCCTTACCTTCATCCGTGCACCCTCGTATCTCTTGGAGTTGCCCAAACACACCATATAACTCCTAGATTTAGACTTTTGTTTGGCTAGTCCCTTAACCCAGACGGCTCTGCTAGGTCCTACAGTCCTCTTCCATGATGCCTTTTTTCATTCTCCACTCTCTCGCCATCCACTAGAAAAACAAACACAGGATAAACTCCCTCCCATCGAGTCCACTCTGACTTACAGCAAGTCTAAAGGGCCAAGTAGAACTGCCCCTTTGGGGTCCCAAGAGTGTGTAAAATCTTATGGGAACAAACAGTCTCATCTTTCTCGTGAGGATTCGAACTGCTGACCCAGCAGTTAGCAGCCCCAATACCACTGTGCCACAAGGGCTCCTTCTATCCAGCAGCATCAATATAAAATGATATTCTTCTGTGCCCCCAGAGTTTTCACACACTACTCTTTAAAGCACATGTCTACATGCATTATAATTTCCATTGTGTCTACCTCCTACCCTGGGCTCGACACTTGGTCTTAGGTATCTTAGTGATCCAACCTCTAGCTGTAATAACTACACGTTCAGTACTTAATGAAACCCACTGTCACTGAGTTGATTCGGAATCACAGTGTTCTTGCATTGGGCTCCCAAGATTTTACACCATAAACCTTTATGGGAGCAGAAAGCCCCTCATCTTTCTCAGGTGGAGTGGCTGGTAGGTTTGAACCACTGAACTTGCCCAATACCTAACCACAGCACTACTGAGTTCCTTTCAGCACTTGAGACTCTTAAATATAAATAACTGTTTTTCAAACCCAAATGAGCGGAGCTTAAAAAAACTAAAATTGGAAAATAAGAAACAACCGCTCGAGCATGTAGCTCAGCGGTTCTCAACCTGTGGGTCCTGACCCCTTTGGGGGTCGAACGACCCTTTCACAGGTGTCGCCCGATTCATAACAGGAGCAAGATGACAGTTATGAAGTAGCGAAGAAAATCCTTTTATGGTTGGGGGGTCACCACACCATGAGGAACTGTATGAAAGGCATTCGGAGGGTTGAGAGCCACTGGTGGAGGTTGTCCACACCTGGCTCATTTGGACGGGAAAATGCAGCATCTATAGGCGGGGTCACAGCCACTGGGACTGGAACAATGGCAACCAGTGACCAGGGTGCTAATTGTGAGGTGCCTTCCTATTTACCACGCCGGTAGTCCCAAACCGCACAAACTCCCCTAGGGGAAAAAAATGAAGGGGACTTTTCCAGGCTCTTACAAAAAACACACAGCAGGTGCAGACGGGAGCGTGGGAAACGACGGGACTCCCAGTCAAACTTTGGAAACATTAAAGAAATCGTAGGAGACAAAGCACAAACAGAGCCTCCCGACTGGTCCTCCACATGATCATGAGTCACAAGGGCAATGGGGCCTTCAGGAGTTGATGATGCCATTTTGGGGCCTCTAGAAAGAAAAAAAGAAATGTCCCCCTACGGCCTCCTCCTATTCCTCATGTAAAGAGCACCACAGGGCGAGCGGCCTGAGCTTTCCTCCGTCATCTCTTTCCGAGGAGTTCTTGCTCACAGGCCTACATTTCACCTTGCTGATGCAGGAGTGCACAGCCACGCCCCTCGCATGCGAACCGTACAAGCTTTAAAGGGCAAAGCAGGCCTCCTCCTCATTTCTCTAGTGATTTCTCTGTAAGGGAAGATAAGGTACCCAGTATTGTGACCCTGTAGTCTGCTCCTATCACCTGTATGGCGCTGCAACAAGTCAGAGCCGCGCTCTCTTCTGATTGGTGCTCTCCGTGGCTCACCCCAGGACTGGGTCTCAACGTCTCACGGAGCAAAACTTCATGAGACTCATGCCGGCATTTCCTCGCGCAGGAAAACCCAGGCGCTTTCGGGGGAGCAAACATCATCGGGGAATGAAGACTCCACGTTTATGGTGATGGTTTGTGAGCCACAGAACGCTGTGAAATGGAATTCAGACATCCTATTTCTCAGGTCAGCTTAGAAGAGGTGAGTGCCTACTTAGGGCCCCTATGCTTCGCCCCAAAAACTCCCAACCAAATTCACTGACATTGAGTCAATTCTGACCTGTGGCCACCCTATAGGGCAGGAAGAACTGCCCCTATAGGTTTCCAACACGACAGCTCTTCACAGGGTAGACAGCCTCGACTTTCTCCCGCAGAGCCACTGGTGGTTTAGAACTGCTGACCTTGCAGTTAGCAGCCCAATGTGTCACCACAACACCACCGGGCCTCCTGGTAAAGCGTGCAGTAAATGCTTTGGGGTTCTGATCCATAGCTCCTTTGTCAGACGTAGATCACTCAGTCTGAGACACCTCTGGGTGGGCATGAACCATCCACCTCTGGGTTAGCAGTCAAGCGAGTACCCCACAGGGACTTCTCTGAGAAGGAGGTGGGGAGAGGAAATGTGGAAAACGCTGGCTCCAAGGTGATTAGCCTCACTGAGATGAAAATAAGAGAGAGTCTGATACTAGAGGACCAGGGAGTTGAGTAGCAGCAAACCAAAAAAGATTTGCTCAGGATTCTAAAGGTGGAAAATATGTCTGGGTAGAAAGAGACACAAATGAGTCACAGTAGAGAGAAAACAAAAAATCACCACCAGGTACAGACTCATCCTATGAATTCCACAAGAGCTCCGCTTCAGACATGTTCCCCTCTCCCACGTTCGACAGTAGCCTGCCTGTGAAGACCTTCCACATTAATGACCGTGTGGAATGTGAAGAACCACACAACTCAGCATGGAACACTGCGTTCTCACGGTGTCTCCCACTCAGGTGTCCGGGTCAGAACCGAATCGAACAGATGTTCCCACGGCTGGGTTTCTTGAATTTCAAATCGCTCGGTTAGCCAGCTCAGCTCCAAAAAACAAGTCGATCAAACATGGCGAGGAGGAGGCTGACTCTCTCAGTTTGGTCTAGTTTGATTTTCTATCTTTCTTGTATTGCTCTGCAAAGCCACCACTACTTTGAAAGGTGGCAGCATGGAGACATTCGACAGCACCGTGGCCACGTGCCCATTCAAATCTGAAGTGGAGGATTTGAGAGATGAAAAGCGAAGTGGTGGGAGATGCCCCCCAGCTCGGTCCAGATGGTGAGCTCCAAAATGCGAGTGCCAATCTGCCCCTGATTTGAAAGGGCAGGTGGAAAAATGTGAAATTGCCCCATCCCCTGTGCTTATTCTGACATCAATCCTCCTGGGCCAAGGCCAGTCCCGGAGAACAGGACTAATTTTGAAGGCTCACCTGGAGGGTGGGGGCTACCTCTTTGGAGGAACAAATGTCAGGATATGGGTGAGATGCTGAAAGTAGGTTAGAGGAAAGTACTGAATGAGGGATGCTGAGTAGTAAAAAAAGCCACACACAAAAAGAAAGCCCAGCACAGGGCACACGGTAATGTGATTTTATGATGCTATAGAAAGTTCTGTAGAAAAATTTGCACACGTCCGTTTTCTTTTTGTGAGGTACTAGCACAGAGGAGACTTACACAAAATGAGCCCGCCCAAAAATGCACCATTAGAATATCAGAAATCATAACGTTCTCCTTTACAGTGGAAGAGAAGTCCTCTGCGGGCAGCCCCGGGGCCGGCCTGTTAATTTGTGGTGCTGTGGTGGCTTGCATGTGACTAGGACGCCGGTCCCTGGAGAAGGACGTCCCGTTTGGTAAAGCGGAGGGGCCGCGAAGGAGAGGAAGGCTCTCAAGAGGATGGATCGACACGATAGCTGCAAAAAAGGCTCAGGCATAGGAACAACTGTGAGGAAGAGGCAGGACCGGGCGGTGCTTCATCCTGTTGTACGTACTAAAGACAGGAATGGACTGATGGCACGCAACAACAACAACAACATGCTGGGGGCAGCTATGTCCCAGGATTTCAGATATGCCCGCAGGATCACCAACCATGGATAAGGAAGAGCGGTGCATGCAGACGAAGATAGACTAGGAAGAAAGGTCTGGTGATTGCTTCCAAAATCAGTCCATGAAAGCCATGTGAACCACATAAGGATACTGTCTGATTTTGTGTGCCAATGATTAAACACTCTGCAGGACCAGGTAGCATTTGATTCTGTTATGCCTGGAGTCACTGTGAGTCAGAACCACTCCCAGCAACTCACACCGCCTGCAGCAGCATTTTACAACCATTCCAGCAATACCAGATGTCGTTCAGCTCATGTGACTATTCCACTTCTAGACGGCAGAACAATTGCTGCCAGAAAGGGAGCGAAGAAAGAACTCACCTTGGAAAAGAGGGGTCCAGAGGCTTAATGTAACTTGACGGACACCGCATAGGAAGTCAGGGCCAAAGCCATAATTCAATGTTTCCAATTAGCGAGCCTCTGCTTACAGCCAAGGCACATTGATTTCTCAGCTGCGAGTGTCACTTAATGTTTTCAATTACTCTGAAAGGCCCAGGAGGAAATAAAGAAAGAGCACTTACCTTTGACAATTTGCTTCGCACACGCATTGTAAACCTGCTCTTGGGTAGTGTTGGGAGGTAGCACTCTGTCGAAGACATATGGTTTCCCTTGCTGGAAAAGAAAGACAGAAGAAGGAGAGGGGCTAAGCAAACACATAGACGGCTAGGCCCAAAGGGGAACAGAAGATACGGTTATTAGTAGGTAGACCCTATTCTTTCAAGCAATTCCTTATGAGGAGGAGGGAATTTTTACAGCATGAATCCTGCATACATTGTGTGCCTTCAGGTGGGCTTAGAATCTAAGAGCCCTCTGCGCCACCACCACTCCAAACGCTTTTTAATTAAAAGGTTATTTTCTGATGAAAGTCAGCTGGTTCTTTATTCTGCCCTTCGGACAAACACGGACTGAGCGCGTACACTGAGGATGGCAGTGGACTGGAGGCTGAAACAAATCAGAATGCAATCCTGCCCTCCTCGAAGCGTAAGCTTGAGTGGGGCAGAAAGTTTAAAAGGAAGGAAACCAAGCCAGAAGAAAATGCAAACAGCTTAAAGTAAAAGAATGGGACAATGGAGATAATAGGGAGGTCAAGGAAGACCTCGCTAAAGAAATAACATTTAAAGTGGCCTTTTAAAGGACTGAGGCATAAAAAGCAGAGGAAGAGCCTTCCAGGCAGACAGGAAAGGATGAGGCGGAGGCGGGGGCGGGGTGGGGGGGTGAGTCCAAGGCACTGGAGCCTTGTAGCAGATGAGCTGGGAAAGGGAATCAGAAGCCGGCTCATACAAAGTCGGCCTGCAGTCTACTTTCTAAAATCAGTCCTTCAGAGTGCTGTGGATTATCAGGGGCTGATCCTGCATCAACCCTGGGGACGCTGCAGGGCCAGGCAGAGCTTCCTTCCACTGTGCGTGTGGGCGCCAAGGGCTGGGAGCTGACTGCAGGGCAGCTAACAAGGACAACCGCATAGCTTTGTAGAGAAGGCAGGTGTGCCGAAAAGAGTCCCAAGCACTCTCTTCCACGTGTTTCACTGGTTCTGAAATAAAGCGGGTGCTGCTTCTGTGTCTCCGGGTGATTTCCCCAGGTGTGGGGTTTGGGGATTGGGCTCAGTTCAAGGAAGCAGCTGGTACTGAGGAGAGCGCTCCCACGGAGCCCGATGAGTCCTGAGCCCAATCACTCAAGGTTCACAAGATGGACTGAACAGTTACATGCCCAGTACGGCACTGAGCACCAGGTGTAGGTGGCAAACAGGCAGACACAGCCTATGTCCTCCACAAACCTGCCCTAACAGCATCTCTGCCACCCTGCCTTTCTCATGGCCCCATCCACTGAGCCTGCCTTTCATCTGCCTGTTATCCAAGCTGCACACAGGAGGCCTGAAGAAGACAAGAGAAGGGAGAACAAAGGCCAGCCCCAAGCGGCCCCCCCCCCCCCCCCCTCGCTCTGGCCACCAGGAACTGCCCAAGGACGGCCTGCCTCCTCACAAAGATAACTGCTCACAAGGAATGCAAGGACAAGGCTTGTTACATCCCAGAACCTTCACGCAAAAATAAGTACACAGCTGCCAAGCTGGCTTAACTCACAGACCAGGGCTGAAGAGAAGGTTGTGTTTGAGTTTCTTGTTTGAAAATGGGTTTGAGCCAAATAGGCAGGTGAGCTATCTCCAACTCTTAGGAAAATGGAGAGCGTGGAATTTCTGCTTTGTCTTGTGTTACTACTCTGCAAAGCAGCAGAACCACGGTTGTCTGGATGATGCCCATCTACGTCATGCTGATGCTTTGTTCCCAGCGCGTCTCATCCATTTAGTGGATCAAGTATTTGGCTGAATTACCAAGAGACTATTTCTCACCACAATTTACTGCCAATGCTCACCCTCCTACATTCTTATTAGTTTTATGTAATTCGAGTAAATGTTGCGAGGGTAAAAGGGAAAGAGTCAACATTTACAGAGTTTCCTTAAGTATTTGCCATCCATCACATCTTCTGAGAAGAATATGTAGCTTTGGTTAATTAAAAACAAATGCACTCCCCCCCACCCCCCTACGTGATGAAAATCACCAGAATAAACCATGTTTATATTACTATCATGCTTGTGACTTTAGAAAAAATGCAATTAATATGGGGAGGTGAGGGGGTGGTAATCTATTACATAATAGTATATGATACAAAAGTTTGCCAATCCATTAAAAATATTTATGATAGTGCCTTTCAGGGATGGGTGTGTGTCTGTGCGTGTGCACGAAGAACTCCCTACTCATTTAAATAATGATTAAATATCATTTGTCAAGTGACAAAGAGACAGTGCAAAAATTTTCCAGAACCTGGAATTCACAGACAAACAGAAGTTCTCTTCAAGTCATGACTGGCTTCATTTTGAGGAAAGATAAACTTTAGAAAACAAAATATTATGAAATCTACCTTAGGAAGACTAAAACCTTAACAGATGAAGCAGTCAGAGATAGCAACCGTCTTATGTTCCTTTCATGGATTGGGCTGTTTGTAGACTTTTATCTGAGGTAAAGCTTAAAGGTATGGAAAAGACAATCGTATTTAGTGACTTCGTTTGTCAACGTCTTGATGTGGCCAGGAGACAGGCCAGCTGTACATTCAGATGTAGAAGAAGATATCTACTATTCTGCATCCTTGGTAATAGTATGAAACACTAAGCATCAGTCTCTGCTCTTAACTCTTCCTTCTACTCAAAAAACTCCCACCACAGGTCATTCTCTGGCTTCCTCCTTGTTATCACAACTCAAATGTCTCTTCTTTGGGGGGCTCCTGTGATCTTTACTATAGTAGCCCCACCCGCCATGGAATTGCTCACTATCACATTAGCTTAGTAGGCTTGCTCTTCAACAGTTATTCTGCCAATCAAATGAACACTATCAGAAAAGCATGTAATTACCTAAGGTAGATGTCATCAAACCTCTAACTGGATGAAGGCAATTCTGCTGCAGTGTGTGGAGGGCATTTGGAGTGGACCCACACATGCCACACAGAACGCCTGAAAACAAAGTCCCCCAGCTTTGTCGTAGAGCCCCCACGTAGAGCAGTGCAACTGAAATTAATAACTTACCAGGATCACGTACAAAAAATAACAGCAGATGGTGCTTACATTTTACAGTTAAAAAAAAATCAAGCCACTAGAATTCCTATAAACTAAGAGCCAAATGTCTGAACCAAAGGGCCTGCCTATTAATACATTTGACCCCTTACCCAACAACCAGTCTGGAGGGAATATTCCTCTGGGAGATGAAAGAAAGCAAAAGATGGGTTAAAAGAGAGGCACCATGGAAGATGTTAGAGATATTGAAATTAATTCTGCTAAGGAATTATCAAGAGCAACGTCTAAGACCAACCAAGAGTTGTGATGAAACGTTGCCAATGATTTGACTATAATGTTTTTTTTCTACCTTTAACAAGAACGACATATTTTTAAATATGAAAGGGAAAATAAAAGACAAATTCCAGAGAGGTTCAAACTTGCTTTTGGAATTCTCTTCAGAGACGGAGGGGTGTTTAGAAGAGGAACTAACAGTTGAGAACAGTTATTAACTCTTTTCCCCGGATCTTCTCAGTTGCAGGTGTTTCGTGTGAATTCCCTCCTGAAAATGCAGGAGAGGACGAGTCCTTTCAGACTCTACTGACCACCATTCACCACTATCACCAACCACTATGCTGAAGATCTTTTTCTATATCATCTAAAAAGCGAAAGAAAACCAAACCAAAAAATAGAGTCAATTCTGACTTTTCATGGTGTTGTTGAGATTAACACACTAGAGAACATAGCAATGCAGCGGTGTCTACGTGAACCATCGAGAGACCCTCGCTGTGTTCTTCCAGCTGTGCAATCATTCTCACCCTCTTGTTCGGAGTTGTTCCTCCTCCGTGAACAGAAACGCGATGCCACCTAGGGTTCTTGTCTAATCCTTCAAGTTGCTGTTGTCAATTCGGTACCATATAAGAGCTTCGTACCCAAGACAGCTTTCTCCACTAGTTAAGCTTATTTAGTTTTAAGAAAGCTTCAGAGGATGTATTTAAGGTTCAAAGTTCATCTCAGGGCAACAGTTTCAGGGTTCATCAAACCTTCATGGTGGCAGGAAGCCTACAGTCCATGAGAATTTGAAAATCTTTTCTGCATTTCCCTCACGTTGACCAAGAATTTTCTGTAGAATCTTTGATCAAATTGTTCTGTAATGGTAGCAGTGTAGCCTCCAGTTCTTCTGGTCTCAAGGCAAAAAAGGGAGTTGTTCATGTAGGCAATTAGCTACAGAATCCACATTTTCCTTCTCTTATTGACTCTCCTTCTAGTGTGCTCCAGGTAAAAGAGACCAGTTGTACCAGGAGCGCTGCTTGCAAACTTTTAAGACCCCCGGCACTATGCATTAAACTAAGGAGAACAGAAGCACTAAGCCGACCCGAATATCAGCTGAGGCACCTAATTTTACCATAAACACTGCATTAAAAATGTGCTGAAAAACTCGATTTATACACGAGTATACACAGTGACTGGGATGCCCCATGAAACCATGACCCTAAATCTCCAAACCAAGAAACCAAATCCCATGAAGTGTTTGGTTGTAAGCAGCCTCACTATCTACTTGTTGTTGTTGTAAATTTATCTGCCACTCAACTTTTACTAATTCAACTAAGGAGCCCTGGTATCATAGTGGTTATGCACTAGCTGTTAACCAGAAGTTTGGCAGTTCAAAACCACCTGCCGCTCTGAGGGAGAAAGACAGGGCTTTCTACTGCCGTAAGAGTTAGTCTCAGAAACTCACAGAAGCATTTCTATCCTGTGCTAAAAGGTCACTGTGAGTGGGCATTCATCGTGTGACTTTTGGGGTTTTTTTGTTTCTTGGGAGGTTTTGTTTATTTGTTTGTTTACAGCTTACTAAAAGCAATTATAATAATCAACTGTGCAACTCGTCTTTTAAAGAATGCAGTATTTCTCTCAGGGTTAAATCTCCCCCCTTTTCCATCCCTTCCCACTCCTGGTAACCAATAAGTAACTTCGTTCTCTATAGAGTTGCCTTTTCCTTGTCTTTTTATGTAAGTGAGGTCATACAACATCTGTCCTTTTGTGAGTGACTTCATTCACTCAACATACTCTCTTCCAGCTACATCCACATTGCAGCATCGCAGCGATATTAAGACTTCATTTCTCCTACTGGATGAATATGATATCACTGTATAAATCCATGCAGTACATTTTGTTTATCCATTCAGCTGCTGACGGGCGTTTAGTGTGTTTCCATCCTTGGGCTATTATGAATAGTGCTGCAATGAGCATGAGTGTTGAACATTAGAGTTTTGTGTCTCTGCTTTCAAATCTTTGGGGTATAGACCTACGAGTGGAAATGCTGGGTCAGCTGACAGTTCTAGTTTTAGTTTCTTATGAGAAACCACCATACTGCTTTCTACAATTGCAATTTATAGTGCATTCTCACTAACAATCGATAAGGTTCCACTGACCCACTTCACTGATATTTGTTATTTTCAATTTTGTCACTGTTATTGTGATTTGTTTGTTTTACAATTTTTTTTATAAATTAGCTGGGGGGGGAGTTACATTTCAGGTCATCAGCTCTGTATTGAACAGTTGAAACTACTAATCAAACCCCTCCCCCAGTTGTTACTCTTCACTGGGTCCTTGATTTCTCTCCTCCCACTTGTAGACTATCTTCCATTTCACCCAAGTTAGCACCCATCAACAATCTAGCCCATTGCATTATCTTCTCTCCCTTATCCTCCTCTCTCCCTCTCACCCTTTGGCAAATTCCAACATCTGTTCCCTTTGGTATGAAAGTCTTCATCTTAATCCCCCCTCATATCAGCGGTCTCAAATTTGTCCTGTCTGGCTAATTTCATTCAGCATATTCTCTGGGTCCATCCATGTCATGAGGTACGTCCTGGTTTTATCATTTGGGTTTTTTTCCCCACATCGGTTATATTGGAACATAATTTACAAATCATACAATTGAGTTGTTCAATCATATCAAGGGGAATTGTACAATTGCTACCACACCTATTTTAGAGCATTCCCCCTGACCCCACCCCCATGGTTAAATCATCTTTAAGCCTTTAAGACCCCAGATGCTATATCTTTTGATAGCCAGGCACCCTCAGCTTTCTTCGCCACATTTGCTTATGTACCCATCTTTTCCTTTCTTTCTTTTTGTTTTAAATTATTTTATTGGGGCTAGTACAATTCTTATCACAGTCCATACATACATCCATTGAGTCAAGTACATGTGTACATTTGTTGCCCTCATCATTCTCAAAACATTTGCTTCTACTTTAGCCCTTAATATCAGTTGCTCATTTTCCCCCTCCCTCCCCAGCGCCCCCTCCCTCATGAACCCTTCGTAATTCATAAATTATTATAGTTTTGTCATAAGTTACACTGTCCCATGTCTCCCTCTGCCCTCTTCTCTGCGGTCCATCCCCCAGGGAGGAGGCTATACTTAGATTCTTGTAATTGGTTACCCATCTTTTTCTTATTGAGGTTTTTGTAGATTTTAGAAATCCGTGCTTTGGTGGGTCACTGTCAATATTTCCCCCCAATCTGTGGGTTCTCTTTTAACTCTTTTGATGAAATCATCTGAAATACATACAAGTCTTAATTTTAACAGGACCCCATCATTTATTTTGTCATATAGTGGGTGTTCTTTGTGTGTGTGTGTTGTTATGTTAGCTAGCCTAGGGAGAGCAAAACAGTATCTCATGTGATTTTCACTTGCACCTCTGAGGACTAATAATGCTGCACATATTTCCATGTGTTTGGTAGCCATTTGCATGTCCTCTTTTCTAAAATGTCTATTCAAGTTCTTTGTCCATTTTATGATTGGGTTGCCATTTTGTCGAAAAGTTGTCGGTGTTTTATATACATATTGCCTACTAGATTCTTGTTGAATATATGATAGCTAGTTGCTTTTGTTTTCATTTTTTGTAAAGCATTTGATGGAAGTAACTTTTTCATTGTTATCAGGTCCCAGTTATTTGTTTTGTCTTTTGCTATGTGTGCTTTTTTATTATTCTTAATTTGGATAATCCATTGTTGAAAGCTTGACCAGACTAGTTGCTTCTGCTTTTTCTTCCAAGAATCTTATCACTTCAGTTTGCCCACTTGAGTCTGATCCATTTTACATTTGCTTTTGTGTATGGTATGAGACATGGACCCTGTTTCATTTTTCTGCATATGGAAATCCAATCTTCCCAGCACCATTTTTTTCCAGACACTACTTTCTCCCATTTACAGATTGTCAATAGTTGGCTATTCAGAAGTAGATGGCCAGTCCTTTCTTCTGAGGCACCTCTGCATGAATTTGAATCTCCAATCTTTCAGCTGGCAGCCAAGTGCTTTAACCATTGCATCATCAGACACTCCACTTGATCAAAAGGTGGGAGTGGGAATCCCCGTTCTACAAGCTGGAAAACTACAGCACAGCCACAATACTAAGTCCATGGTTTGGTGGGAACTAACTTTAAGGCTCTGATGACAAATGCTCTTCCCAGTGCTGTTTCTCAATGGACCTTATAATATTTGTAAAAGCCAGGACACACAAAAGAGCATATCCTAAGGTCAATATGAAAGACAGAAGCAAATGGAGCTAGGAAGTAAGAAAAGAGGCCTCACCCACTGAAACCTATAGCCATCAAGAAAGTAGCAGCCATCAAGTTGAATCTGACATGAAACTCTTAGAAAAAAAAAAAAAGCGAAATAGATCTATGAGCCTACATTTATA
>NW_022103900.1:27610940-27629302 GCF_000313985.2 Echinops telfairi
TCAGATCTGTAGAACAGATCCTGAAGGTTTCCAAGACACCTAATGTTTATGGGAGTAGAAAGTCTTTCTCTCACATAGTGGCTGGTGGTTTCAAACTGCTGACCTTGCAGTTAGATGCCTGCATAGCCAGTATGCCACCTGGGCAGGACTTACAATCTGGGTGGATGGGCAAGACACACATACACACACACACACACAGTGGGCCTGAACAAGGCAAGCATGTCTTTCAATCAAAGGACTTAAAAACAGGCAAGGGCTGACCAGACAACAAGACAGAAGCTTGCTGTGAAAAATCTGTACTTAAAGAAAAATAAATTCTAGAGTTTTGCAGAAGCTAAAAGGTGCTTCCAGGTTACCTCAACTCAAATACTGTGATTTGCAGAAGGCCATCCATGCCAGCACCTGGAATCCAGCCCCCCTGTTTCCTTATGTAAGGCTTCAAACGTTCTGGCTTTAAAATCGCTTGTTCTCTCTGAATATTCAGGAAAGAGCTCTGGCCCCTTGTCCCTTGCTTTCTTCTCAGTCAACTCTACATGTTTTCTAAAGCATCTGATTAATTAGTTAAATTTAAAAGTCGCTGCTGTGAGAGAAAGGTGAGGGGACACCTGTCCCTGGAAAGGACATGATGCAGGAGAAAGAGGAAGGCCACAGAGGAGAGGGATGGACATGGGGCTTCCACCAGCATGGCGAGCGGAGGACGGTGCAGAGCCGGCCGTGTTCGGTCCGGCGGTACTTGGGGTTCGAGGCGTTGGGATGAGGAGGTGTCACAATCTCTACAGAATAGAATGAAATGACTCATCGCAAACCTCTGCCCCATGGGGTCATGCTAGACTCATCGCAACTGCCTCTTGCAAGGAAAATGGCTAGCTTCAGTTAGCAATGGAGCGCGGGCTTTCACGTGGGTGCCACCAGGGCTCGTGAGGGTTACAGATAAAGGATGGGCATCATAGCTTCTTAAAGTTTACACTTTACACGAACGTCAGAGCCAGTCAGTTCAATCTCCTCAGTACGCAATCCCCAGTTCCATGAGCCCTGGGGGCTGATGGCAAGACCACTGGCAATTCCACCAACGCCAATTGTTAGAAAATTGTGTCCTGATCATTGAGAAAATTCTACCTCCCTGAACCCTAAAACCCACTCTGTCCCCCAGAACAAGAGAGATCAAGGCCACACACCTGCAGACATCTCAGCGTGGGAGTTAAGTGTTCTGGGTCTGAGGCTCCTTCTCCTTAACTGAGAGAAAAAGACAAAGCCGGCTGTGCTGCCGGCCGGGGGTGGGGGGTCTGTTTTGACGTGAGGAACTCGGATGCGTCCAAGATGATGACATTCATCAAGCATTGTATTACTTGGTACAAGAAGAACTTACGTAAATGAAAAACAAGAACTTAAATGAGATAAACTCATGGGCCATGAAGGGCTTTGATAGCAACCAGAAAGTTCCCAAAACATGAACCCCAAAGCACGAAGTTCTTGGGTTAATGTTGACGCTCATTTTTGATCAACACAAATATTTTATCCGGATTGTTTTTATTAAAGCTCACCAGCTAAAGGGTGCAGTACAGGGGTTTCCAGCCATATTCACAAGGTTGTACAATCGTCATCATCTAACCTTAGACAGGAGCCTTGGTGGTGCAGTGGGTTAAGCATTGGGCTGCTAACCAGAAGGTCAGCAGTTCAAACCTTTCCGTTGCTACTCAGGAGGAAAATGAGGCTTTCTACCCCTGTGAAGAGATGCAGTCTGGGAAACCAACCGGGGCGGTTCTACCATGTCCTGTAGGGTCGTTATGAGTTGGAATTGACTCAATGACAGTGAGATCTAACTCAAGAATATTTTGAACACCTCCAAAAGAAACCCAGTAAGGGGGAACCAATTACAAGGATCTACACATAACCTCTTCCCTGGGGGATGGACAATAGAAAAGTGGGTGAAGGGAGATGTCAGACAGTGTAAGATATGACAAAATAATAATTTATAAATTATCAAGGGTTCATGAGGGAGGGGGCGCGAGGAAGGGGAGGGGAAATGAGGAGCTGATACCAAGCGCTCAAGTAGAAAGCAAATGTTTTAAGAATGATGAGGGCAACAAATGTACAAATGTGCTTGATATGATGGATGGATGGATGGATTGTGATAAGAATTGAACGAGCCCCCAATCAAATGATTTAAAAAAAACAAACCCAGTACCCACGGACATTCACCTCATGTGACCCTCCCTCTTCATGTGACACATAGCATAATGAAATGAAATCATGTGACACGTAGCATGTGTTCAGCATTCATTCATGTTACAGCAAATACCTCATCCCTGATACCCGGTGTACAGACATGCCACATTCACTTTGTCCCTTCCCCAGTTGAAGGCCATCGGGTTGCTTCCTCGTTTTGGCTGTTATGAATGCTCATGAGCAAGTTTTTGCTCAGCTACCTGACTTCTTTTCTCAGGGTATAGATGTAGGAGAGGACTAGAGATGCCATAGGATGACTCTGTATTTAACTTGTTGAGAACTTGCCAAATTGATTTCTGCGTGACCACTATTTTACATTCCTACTAGCAATGTATTCGGGTTCCAGTTTCCCCACATCCTCCCCAACATTTGGTATTGTCTCTTTGATTATAGCCATCTTAACAGGTGTTGTCTATCATTCAAACACCATCTCTACTTTTTTAATTTAGGTCCTAATATTCATTGCAAAGGCCACACAGAACTCACAGACAATTCTCATAGTGAAGAAGGTTTATTAAGGAAGTTAATATAGGTTATGCTGCAAGTAGGAAGTGCTCAGGATACAGTTGTTCAGTCAGGGCATGTTACAAAGTTCTTTCAAGGCTTCTAAAAGATGCCCAAAGAGCACGCTTCTCCTCTGTAAGCCTCAACCCACGCATTCAGGTCTTCAAATCACACTCCAGGGGTCTGGAACCCAGTTTCCTACATTAAGGGTCCAGAGACCCTCCAATGCGATACTTCTCAACCTGAAGCCTCTCAGCTCCACCTCAGTGGGCCACCAAGCCCAGCTCCCCCAGTGACGTGCCCAGAGGCAGCCCATTCCACCAGCCGGCCTCCTGACCCAAAGCACTCAGCTTCAATACACACACCCATCCAGGCTCACTGCAGCAGAACTCACCAAAGAACCCATCACGAGAGGAGTGGACGAACACAGTGTGGTACAGACAGACAATAGGGTAGTACGCAGCGGTAACGAGAAAAGAACATTGGAGTCAAGCAACAACATAGATAAACTGGGACAGCTCTGTGTTGAATGCAATGAGTCAGACACAAAAGGACGAATACGGTCAGGCACCTCCCTCATGCGAACTCTCTAGAATAAGCACATGCACCGAGACCCATGTGTGCCGGTGGTTTCCAGCGGCGCGGGGAGGGCAGAATGGGTGCTACTGCTGGAGGCCTCCTGAGTTTCTGTTTGGAGTGAGAGAGAACCTTGGTACGGAGAGCGAGGGAACGGAAGCACACCATGATGAGAATCATGAACATCACTACATGTACACAGAGCAATGGTCAAGATGACACATCTCTGCTGCATAGATATTGTTGTTGCTGTTGTTGTTGTTGTTGGGTGCCACTGAGTTGGCTCCAACTTACAGTGACCTTCACTACGACAGCCTTCCTCACAGCTGGGCCATCTCTGAGCCCACGGTTTGGCTGGACCCCTACTTTCCTAAGCAGAAGAGCCTTCGCAGGGATCCGTCCCTCCTGACGAACACATTCAAGGAAAGTGAGCCACAGTCCTGCCCTCCTGACTTCTAATGGGCGTGCTCACTATACTTCCTCCAAAGGGCTTGTTCATTCCACAGTGGTTCCAGTGGTCTTCCCCCACACCCCAATTTTAAAAGGGTGAATCCCTCCTCAGGCTCCCCATTCACTGCCCAGCTCTCCCAGGCATCTGAGGGGACTGACAAGACCATGGCTTGGGGCAGGCACACCTGACCCCTTGAAGTGCTATCTCTGTCTTCGCGCACTTCAAAGAGGTCTTTTGCAGCAAGGCCACCCATCCAAACCAAGGAGCTGTCCCACGGGAGAAAGAGGAGGCTGCGACACCCATGAAGATCGACAGCTCTACTCTGCCCCAGAGCTGCAAGCTGAGTCGGAATCCATCTGATGGGAGTAGGCTCGGTCTTGATTTTTGCAGCAGATTTGCCCAACGCACTCTATCATTTGCTTTCCCGTCAGCTGCTTCCATGGACATGGACTGTTGATCCAAGAAGAATGAACTCCTGGGCAGCTGCCGTTTCTTCATGATTTCTCAGGATGGTGTTCACTGGGCCAGGTCTAAAGACTTCCGTTTTCCTTTGTGCAGAGGTGCAATCTCTACTTAGAGCTTCATCAGTACATGCGTCAAGTCCTCTTCCCTTTCAGCCAGCCGAGTGGGTCACCTGTCCTTGGCAGGATGATGAGTCTTCCCTCAGCCCAGGTGCTGTGCTCATCTTCATCGATGTCGTCCAGCTTCTCAGAGTGCTGGCTCGGCCGATGGATGAAGCACGGAGAAGGGCTACAGCCCTGCTGTACACCTTTCCCCATCTGAAAACACGCAAGACCCTCTTTTGCTGTTAGAACTGCTTCTTAATCTACCTACACGTTCTGAATTTGTGTTCTGGAATTCTCGTTCTTCACAAATATGTATACATATATGTATTACATAAATAGATATGTGCTTTTAAACTATTAGGATATATTTATGTAATATAATATCACAATAACATATATTTTATGAAAATATTTGATAAGATACAAAAAAAGTTTTTCAACATACATCATGGGTACAGAGATGTACTTGGCACTAGTATTAAGTCTCAACAGGTAGGATGTGACCAACTACCTGTCATACTCCATGGGGAAAAGGAGCCCTGATGGCAGAGTGGGCTACATGTTGAGCTGATAGCCAAAAGGTCAGATGTTCAAATCCACCAGCCGATCCACGGGAAAAGAGGAAGCTTTCTACCCCGATAAAGACTTACAGTCTCAGAAACCCACAGGGACAGGTCTACTTTGTTCTCTAAGGCCATTGTAAGTCAAAATGGACTCAGGGCAGTGATGGTTTCTTTGTTCTTTCCGACTCCAAAGAATGCAGCCTACCAAGTACATGGTGGGTAAGGAAGGAATTCAAACATCTGGTAGAATTCCCAGATCTCTGCGACACCGCTTCCTCATCTGTAAAGCGGAAACAATAGCCACTCCATAGACTTCCTGTAAGGACCGCCTGTGACCAGGCAGGGACGGGATGTACTGCAATCTAAATGAGGTCAGGGCTGTGTTTCTGCAGTAGTGCCTGTGTTACCGATCTGCAGAGCGGTGACTGCTTTAAAAACAAAACAAGAAGAATTAACCAAACCCACTGCCTTCGGGCGGATTCCAACCCCTAGCGCCCCTGTGGGCAGAAGAGCGCCGTGAGACTGTAGGTCTTCCCAGAGGCGGGCGGTGCGTTGAAGCCATCAGTCTTGCCGATAGCAGCCCGCTGCTTATTTCACGGTGCCACCAGGGCTCCTTCCAGGACAGGATATTAACAAGTGACAGTCACCCTGACACCATCTAGGGGCTGCATCGCACCTCACGCTCCTCCAGCCTAAGTCAGCACCTGAGCTCAGCTTCCTAGATTGTAAAGGCCTCTGGATTTCTAAGCCCCCCCAAAAGCACTGCCATTGAATCAATGGCATGGTGACTCCCTGAAACGGTGAACCCTTGTCAGAGCAGACAGCCTCCTCTTTTTGCCGTGGAGTGGCTGATGGGTTTGAACCACTGACCCTACAGTTAGCAATCTAATGCCTAACCTGAAGTGCCACCAAACCAAAATTTCCAAACTTGCTGCCATCAGCTTGATGATGACTCAGAGCAGCCCTACCGGACAGGACAGACCTGTCCTTGTGAGAGTCGGAAACTAACCCGTTACAGGACTAGAAAGGCCCCCTTTCCCTGACAGTCATAGCACCCCTGTAAGACATCCCAAAGGTCCTTGCAGGCCCAGCCCTCCTCTGTACCTGTTGCAGTAAGGAATTCTCAATGTTCAGTCACACATTCTGTGTAGGAAATGTGCATCTAACTTACCCACCTAAAGTTTCTTTCCTCAACTTACATGCCTGCAAAGCTGGGCGTTCAAAAAGGAAGCCCTAAGATAGATGTGGTGATGATTGTACAACTCCCCTGGATCTGATTGAACTATTCGATTTTATGATATGGAGATGATAGGCCAATAAAACTGTTGGGAGGAGAGAAGAAATTTATTTTAAAAAATAAAAGATCCAAGGATTCTTAAAAAAAAAAAAAAAAAAAGGAAGCCGGATGATGTGGGGGTCGGAAGAGAATACAGGAGCTCATGTTCCTGGTGTTTTCACAGTGGGCCAGGCCCTTTGTACGTTGCTGACCATCCTCCGGCCCCCCTCCAAGACTAGCCAGCATCAGGGCCCTGTCTCTCCATATCCCTCTAGCCCTCTTTACCCCACCATCCATCTCCATCAATCTGGACAAAGTCCTACAGGGTATGTTGGGGAAAGTATCCCATAGCCAGAAGTGACCCTCAGCTCATTGCCCGTCACTGGTACACCCATTCCCAGGCCACCCATCCTCACCTGGGGACCTGATCCCTCCATCCACGGAGCCCTTCCCAGTAGTTCCATGTTCCACTCCAAGCAGAGATGACAGGAGGTTTGAGCCCCACCCCCACCGCCATCTGGCTCTGTGCCCCAAGAAAGAGGCTGGTGCCAATGCTGGCCAAAGCCAAAGCTAAAGCTGTTCCCAGGAGAGCCTGCCCTGAAACAGACGTCCACTGAGCAGCACCGGGCTTCTAATGCAGCTGCCAAGGCAATGCCAAGCATTTCACGTTCTGATACAGAACAAAAGCCGCACACAAGAGTGAATCTTGTAAGCCTCCTTCCTGCAGGAAGTCTCAGGCTGGAATGCTCCCCTTTCTGCCAAGACTCGCGCTGCGGGGACTCCGAGGAGCTGCCAGGATCTCAAAAAACCTTCTGGGAAGGCAAACTGCCTGAGTGATAATGAAGAAATTTCGAATTAATGGCTTGACTAATGGAGGTAATGAAGACGGAAGTTTGGTAAAGAAAGGACCAGAATCTGTGTTTCAAAAATAAGGTTCCTATTTGCATGTGATTTCCAGCAGAATGCAGCCAACTCCCCTGGCCCACCCCCTTTCACGCTCCTGGGCCACAGACATGCACACGCCACAGGAAGAAGCAGAGGCACTCGGAGCAGGCCATCCTAGCCCTGGCACTTTGTGCCCTTGGCCTCAGGCTGCTTCCTCGCCCTTAGCTGGGGGATGTGGATCATTCTGGAGCTTGTGTGCAATCATGATTAACAGCACAGAGTTCTGGGATTTCCCTCCAAAAATGACTTCTCCCCCACCACATACAGCCCACGCTGGGTGATCGTGTCCTTTGAGCAAAGGATAAAACTGACTGGTAGGCGTGTCCGCACAAGTACAGTGACGTACCCTTTCGCCATACAAAGGAGTGCACCCCTGGAGACAGACGCATGCATGAATCTCAAAAATATGTTTGCTATGTGACATGCCAGAGATAAAAGTCCACGTATGGTATGTTTACATGACTATGAAATGTCCGGAATATAGACGGAGAGCAGATTCGTGGTCGCCAGGGGCTGGGAGGAGAGGGGATACCGGAGGAACTGAACAGCGGAATGGGTACAGGGTTTCCTTTGTAGCAAGGAAAACACTTCAGAACTAGGTAGGAGTGGTGGTCCCCCAGCACTGTGAATGTATCGAATGCCCCTGAATCACACACTTTAAAATGGTTCATTTTATTATGTGATTTTTTAAAAACCTCATTAAAAACAAACATGCAGCTATGTGTTGGTAGTTCCTCAAAAAGTTAAACATATAACTTCCATATCCACCCACTGCTATGGCATTCACTCAGACTCATAGCTTCCCTGTGTAGGGCTTCTGAGACTTATGACGCAGCCTCATCTTTCACCTGGGAAGTGGCTGGTGGGTTTGAAGTGCTGACTTGGAGGCTAGCAGTCTGACGCCCCAAAATCTGTGAAAGCAGAAAGGCAAACAGAAACCAATGCCCACTGCAGCCGTGCCCACAACAGACAAGGGGTGGAAACAACCTAAATGCCCCTCCGCAGGTGAACGGATAAACAGAGACATACCGATATACACACCACATGGACTAATGAAACTCAGCCACAAAGAGAAGTGAAGCCCGTATGCATACTGTGGCATGCATGAGCTTTGAAAACTTTAGACCAAGTAAAATGACAACCACAAGCAAAGCCTTTGAGGCAAGTCTGACTCCTATTGACCCTGTAGGACAGGGTAGAACTGCCTGTCCCACCAGATTTCCAAGGCTGTATGTAAATCTTTACAGAACTAAGTAAACTAAATCGGTCACGAGAGGACAAATAGTATATGATCCCACTGGTCTGAAATATCTAAAATAGGCAAAATGATAAAGGCCAAAGTCTATCGGTGGTGACCAGGAGTGAGAGGGAGGGAAGGAGGGAGTTTCTGCTTGGGGGGGGCCTGAGTTCCTCTCATCAGTGCTGGAGCAATTTGGAACGGGACAGTGTGGTGATGATTGTACAATCTGATGGCTGTACACAATGCCACTAGATTGTACATGTCACACATGCCATGTTGGCAAATAATCATATATATATGTGTGTGTGTATATATATATATATATATTATCACAATGAGACCATTAAAAAGAAAACCCTGTTGCTAGCGTTACTTCACTAGATGTGATTTTCTGCCAAGGCAATTCTGAAAAATCAAACATTGCTCAGAGGCAAGGAGCTGAAGTAGCCGGGTCGTGGGCGGTAGGATGGAAGACTTATTTTGCCAAAATGGAAGAGAGCAAAGCAGCCCTGTGCACTCTCCAGGGCACGTCCCCCTGCTGGCTGCCTCCTGCTCAGCGCTGTGCCAGCTGGTAGGTCGGCTGTCACTCTTCAAACCTCTCCCCAGATAGGCTGGAGCTCACAGCAGCTGCCTCACCATGGAAACCACAGGGCAATACATGCAAAATTCTCCTGCCTTCCATTTGAAAATAAAATGCAAACACTTCCACTGAGATCTTTCGGTAAATGCACTTAGCTGAGTGTGGAGCCTGAGAGCCTGCTGACAAACATTGTGCAGTGATTAGGAGTTGGGCTGCAGTCCACATGGTAGACAGTTCAAAACCACCAGCAGTTCCCTGGGAGAAAGACAGGGCTTTCTACCCCATAAACAGTTCCAGTCTCAAAAAAAAAAAAAAAAGAAAACAGTTCCAGTCTCAGAAACCCACAGGGGGCGTTGCTGTGAGTCAGCGTTGACTCGACGGCAGTGAGTTTGGTTTGGCCTTGCAAATGCTTAGAGCGATGGCTTCGCTCCTCCCAACTGTCAGTCACCCACGTATTGGCCAGCAATTTTACTTTGCCGGTCCATTCAGGTCTCTCATCTCCATGAGTTCTTCAGGATTGGGGCCGTAGGCCAGGAACCTGGGCTTCCCTTTCTGAGATGGAAAGTGACCCCTATGGTGAGAATCATTTGAGCTGAGATGAAGATCCAGGATTTCTGGTTCCCAGTCCATCCCTATTTCTGTAACACCACCCTGTGTCTTATTATCATGACTCCGAGAACATATTTTCCCCCCAATTATACATTATTTTTCTAAAACTATTCTGTATTTGGATTTTGAACAAAATGCCGTACGACCTAAAGCGTGATGGCATGCCACAATGGCTTGCCACGAGACAAAGGACTCCCATGAATCACGGGAAGAACCCCGCTCTGCACGGGGAGCATCAGAGGAGAACCTGAGACCACCAGACAGCCCAGAACTGCACCATGATTATTGCCTAGGGGGCAGCTTCCACCCAACAGCTTCCTCTTCAGAAAGGAGGGCTGCTGGGTACCAACTCCACCGAGGTCTTCCTGTAGGTCTAGGAGCAATGGGATCCAGCACAGGCTGGTGACGGCTCAGCCCTACAAGGCCACTGAGACTCTAGGAGGGAAATGTGACCCAAAGGAGTGGTGGCAATTGCCCAATTGAGAGATGACGTTCTCACTCAGGACACCAAAGGAAGTTTTTTTGAAGATTCGGTGTTGCTCAATTTCCCCCAATTTTGTCATGAGAGACTCTAAAAGAGGCTATTTCCGTGGTAGCTGCCACTTCCTAGCAAGCAGATGGCACTCCACAACTGGCTAGGACGCCCTGCTCTATGTAAGCCCCCTAGTTAAGACCGCTTCCCAAGTGGCAGGTCCTTCCCTACCCACCATGCCAGCAGGGCACTCACAGCTTCCCAGCATCCACCTCACAGCTGTCAATGTCCCCTGGAACTGGCACACCATCTCCAGGCCTTCGCCTCACTGTCTGCCAAAGGGCGCCAGGCCTAGGTTCACTGCAGCTCCACTCACAAGGGTCCAAGGTGGGAACAACCTCAATGCCCATGCCCTGTGGAACAGGCAAACAAAAGGTGGCGCACACATACGGACAGTGACTCAACCTTAAAGAGAAATGAAGTCCTCATACACGCTCCAACACGGATGAACATTACGCTGAGGGAAACCAGCCGAGGCACAAGAAGGCAGCATCGCACGATCTCACTTGAATGAAATTTCTAGAATAGCCAGGTGTCTAAGAGCAGAGTTTCCCAGTAGGTCTACCGGGGGTGAGTGGGTGGCCGACATAAAGGGGGACAAAAAATTGGAAACCAGTAAAGATAATGGTCACCGGACATGATGTACATAATCAAGGCCGATAAACTGTGAAAACTGTTGAAATGGCCAATGTTTTGTTCCCACGGCTATTTTTAAATCATTCAAACCGACCAGCCGTTCCTCAAGAGAAAAATGAGACTGTGTGTCCCAAAAGATCTACTGTCTCCAAAACGCCATCACTGGACCACAGCACCGATACGAGTCAGAATCGATTCAAAGGCAGTGAGTTTGGGGTTTCCACCCATCCTTTAAGACTTTAACCAAATGCTATCCTTCCCAAGATCAAACTTTTCCTGAGTCTCCTAAATTTTCATTCTCTCTCCTCTTCTTTGAATGTCCGTGGTGCTGTGATATTTTCTCAGGAAGGCTCTCTGCTCGCCAGCTTCAGATTATAATAATCTAGAACCCACGTCCGAAAAAGAAAAACAGGACCCAGGGTCAAGGCTGGGGAAATCCGAGAGTGAACACTTTTTGAACAACTCCCATGTGCTTCCCCCGGTCACTGGCACAGTTTTCCCAGCCACTCTCGACCCCAACCATCATCTTCATCTTCCACAGGGGACAGAGGCAGGTTCAGAGCGCTCTCTCACTGGAGCGGGGTCACAATGGCCAGACTAAGTCCGCAGCTCATGGTGGCGTTGAGAGTCAATAAAGTCAATGCATATAAAGTCCATTTGTAAATGACTTGTTATTAGCAGTATCGCTCATTTCACCCTCTTGGAGGCTTTTTACCTATTGAAGGGCATGTTTTCTATCTTATCCGTCTTTGGACTCCCTGCAGCAGGGAGCATAATTATTAGAAGTGCTCAAAGAAATCACCGTTTAAGGAAATTGGGTAGCAAACGTCATGTCTTCCGCTCACACAAGTTTGAAATGTTCACACTGAGATGTAGGCTGCCATCGATGAAGATGGACATATGCGGGCATGCCTTCCCTCGATTCTGACACACAGGGACCAGACAGGGCAGAGCAAAACTGCTCCCGGACGGTTTCCAAGGCCGTCATCTTCCTGGGAACACACTGCCACATTCATCAAGGTTTGACCCTCTGACATTTGGGTTAGCCGCTGAACAAGTGCTTAGCCACTGTGCCACCAGGTACCACTAATGCATTCACTGCCACTGAATCGATTCTGACTCCTATCAGGCCTGTGTAGAGTTTTCAGGGCTGTCATCCTTATGGAAATAGACTGGGGTCAAATGGCTGAACCATGGGTGGGCTGCCAAGCACAAAAGCACCACGCCTCTAGGGCTCCTTATGCCAGGTGTAGGCTATCTCTAATCTCCACAGCAACGTGCACAATCTGTATCACTATCCCCATTTTACAGGTGGGAAAGTTGTGGTTCAGAGAGAATACGCAACTTAAGTACACAGGTCGTAATTAGCAGGGGCAGGAGGGCCTGATTCCCAAGCCCAAGACTCTGTACCTTGCAGACTCCCAAACACACAGATCCAGTTCTCCTAGACCCCCTGCAGCAGAGGCCAGTCCTGTGGCTTAGAAGCACACAAAGGTTTTCTTCCCGATACACTAAAGTGCCGAAAGATGCTGCAAAGAGTCCAAGTAGCATGACCACGTCTTCATGGGCACGGCCATAGGCACCACTCCCCCAAACACAGCAGAACGCAGTGTACACGTGCTTCCAGGTTGAGTGTTTCTCTCCTCATTGTTTCAATCCACCAATACTTCCTGAGGATGGTCCTGGTGCCAAGGTACTGTCCTAGACATTGAGTCCCGATATAAACAGTGATAAGACACCCCAAACCAAACCAAACTCATTGCCATCAAGTAGATTCCGACTCATAATGACCCTAAAGGGCAGAGCACAGCTGATCCTGTGGGTTTCTAAGACCAGAAATCTTTATGGAAGTAGAGAGCCTCATGTTTCTTCTGCAGTGTACCTGGTGGTTTCGAACTGCTGATCTTGAGGTTAGCAATCCAACTAGCAACCTGCTACGCCGCCCTTTATTCTAATGGAGTGACAAGAGACAGGGAACAAGCTCCTGAAACATAACACAGGTCATTTCTGCTGGTGTTGTGATGTGATGGAAAACTAAAGGGGAAGAACATGCTTGACATTTCTCAAGCTGAAAGAACTGGAGGTGGGGGGAACTCAAACTTCTAGTTGTAATATTGAAAGATTCTACGGGTAAATACTGAACCATGCTGGAAGCCTCAATGCAAGATGGACGGAATACACAGAGTCACTGCCCTAAAAAGAACTGGTCAACGGTCTACCACTTCAGGAGATAGCAAGTGATTTAAAAAACGAAAGAAGGAGTGGCATTGAAGGAAGATGGCCAAGCTACGCTCGAGGCATTGGTGACGAGAGGGCCGCTCTGAAGATGTGACATTACAGCAGAGGTTTAGAGTGCTGCCAGTCACGGGGAGAGGAGGCAGGGTGTCCCACATAGAGGTAACCAAGTGCATCCTTGAGCTAGGAAACCTTCGGTGTGCTGGAAAGTGGACCAGTCTCCGTGGAGGAAGCTAAGAACAGGATACTACGAGATGACTGCGGGAGACACTCGCAGCAGATGGTCCTGTTTCACCCTCTAGGTCAAGGTGACCAGATTTTAGCATTGGTAAAGCGGGACAAAAGCGGGACACTGTTGATAAAACTCCTATCCTGGCGAAATAGCCACACCATATACCCTAGCTTGTCATGCATTCTTTCCAAACATCGGGAGTTTTTTCAAATGCCGCGGGAAGCGGGAAAAATTGTTAAAAAGCGGGACTGTCCCGCCCAAAGCGGGACGTCTGGTCACCTCACTCTGGGTCACATGACAAGAAGAAACAAGAACTCCCCCTCCCCTTTTTTTCATTTAGGCTCCTGCGTTTCACACGACCAGATCCTTGCGATTTGGTTTCTGTGTTTAAACTGCTATTCTGGCCGCTTGATGCTTGGGGCAGACATGTGAAATGAGACGAGCAGAGAGAACAATTAGGAGGCTGTGGTAAAAGTCCAGAGAGACAGGAGTGAACCATGGAGACAGAGAGACGCTGGAATTGGGGAAGACTTGGGAAGCAGATCCAGGTCACAGGATGGATGACAACGTCCACACAAGGAATTCCTGCAAATGACCAGGATTCTGAGACACTGATCTCTGGACGAGAGTCACAGGCCAAACCTCATCTATTGACTTGGCCCAACATGAGTGCTTTTCCGCCCAAGCAGGCCAGGACAGTTCAATGCCATTCAACCTTATTCTCAGAACCCTCATGAGAGATTAATCCCCAGCTTTGAACTCTAATGGTGCCATGATCTGACTAGGCCCTACATCAAGGAGAAGAAAACACTCGGGGTTACCATGTGTTGTTGTTGGCTGCCACCAAGTTTGCCCCCAACACAGAGTGGTCCCACGTACAAGGGGATACAACTCTGCCTCGTCCTGAGCCATCCCAGGAGTGGTTGTGGATCGAACCCCCGGGTTCCCATTGGCTGACCGTCAGAAGGAGATCACTAGGCTTTTCTCCCTAGCCCACGTTAGCCTGGGAGCCCCGCCGAGACCTGTTCAGACCCCAGCAACACACCAGCCTCCCCGGACGGACAGGTGGCGGCGGCTGCACATGAGGTGCAGCAATCAAACACGAGCTTCCCACGTGGAAGGTGGGAAGTTTACCACAGAACCACCCACGTCCCCCAAAGTTACCACAGCCGCCTGCAACTCCTCCTCGCCACAATCCCACCATATCCACGCCATCACCTTCCTCTTCACAGGAGGAAACCTGCTGAGCCCTGCCGGCTTTGTGGAAGATTCACAGGGAGAGCCCGGTCCAATGGCCACCATCCTGCAATGACCCCACATACGAAACCCAGAGCCTTCACGCCAGGGAAAAGGGGCTTCCCAGCTGTTGGACTGACCGTGAGGACGTAACCCCAAACTAAAAGCAAACCCACTACCATCAAGTCGATTCCTATTCATGGGGTTTCCAAGTCTGTAAATCTTATTGGAAGCAGACAAACTCATCTTCTTCCCTCGGAGCAGTTGGTGGGTTTGAACCTCTGACCTTGCCATGAACAGTCCAATGACTAACCGACAGCACCAGCAGGATTCAGGACTCCTGAAACTCTGGATTACTCGAGGTTCAGCCTGCGACTTCAGTTGCCCCCACTTTTCCCCAAAATCTAGTAGAAACATTTGCTGGTGCTGCGTTGTGCCCCCAGCCCCAAGTGCTCAGGGTCTGGGGGTGCAGACAAAGCGGCAGGGAGGAGGGCAGGTTTTCTCTGCCAGCCCCTGGGAAGCTCTGTGAGTGCTAAGATTAATCTGACACTGAACAACGGCTGTTATTTTCAGGGACATCAATGCTTTTCTGCCACACTGGCCTCATTATGTAGATAACTTCACAGATCCATTCCATTTTATTATTCTGTAGAGCACTGGGTAATAAAAAAAAAAGTGTCAGCTTAAAAAATACAAAGTCTTGGGCAAAGTCAGTCTTTTCTATTTTAAGCCAGCACGCAGAATGTAAGCAGCGCTCATCGGTCCCTCGCTAGACAGTTATGACCGATTGTAAGTGCAGTGTGGGGGATGGGAGTAACGGCACACGTTTATGGGCTGCCAGATCCAAGCACCGAGGGACCTGGCTATAGCAATCATCTCCTGGAGTCTTCAGACAACAGTACCAGGAAAACTGTTGGAAAGCTGGAGAAACTGAGCTTTCGAACCCAAACCAAACTCGGTGCCATTAAGTGGAGCCCAGCTCATAGAAATCCTATAGGTCAGAGCAGGCCTGCTCCCTAGTGTGTATGGGGCTGTAAATCTTTATGGGAGCAGAGTCTCATCTTTCTCCCAAGGAGAGTCTGGTGGGTTCAAACTGGTGACCTTGCAGTGAGAGCCCAGTGTTGAACCCAGTAGGTCACTCACTGCCATCCAGTAGGCTCTGACTCCTAGCGATGCTACAGGACAGGGTGGAACTGCCACTAGGTTTCTGAGCCTATAAATATTTACAGGTGCAGAGAGCCTCATCTTTCACCCACAGAGCGGCTGGGGGGTTTGAACTGCTGACCGACCTTGTGGTTGGCAGCCCATCCTAACGCACGACGCCACCAGAACTTCTTGAAACAGATTTTAGACTGCGGAGATGACTTGCAGGAAGAAAGGCAAACAGTCAACAGTTCAGAGGTTTGAGTTCACTCGAAGGCGCCTCATAAAAAATGATCTACTTCCAAAAGAAATAACTGGCCATATCACTGAGAACCCTTTGGAGCACAGTTCTACAGCTGATACACAGGTGAGGTCACCTTGTGGTAGGGTTCCGATTGCCTATTGTCTGTGCACAACAGAATGAAACACTGCCGGGTCCTGCACCATTGCTACCATTGTCCTCATGCTTGAGCCCATTGTTGCGGCCACTGTGTCAGCCCAGCTTGACAAGGGCCTTCCTCTTTCCCACTGCCCCCCACTTCCCAGGCACGATGTCCTTCTCCAGGGACTGGTCTCTCCTGACAACAGGTCCAAAGTGCAGGAGACGAAGTCTCCCTGTCCTTGCCTCTAAGGAGCATTCCAGCCATCTTATTCTGAGACAGATGTGTTGAGGTCGCTAGGAATTCACTCGAGGGCAGCTCGTTTGGGGCACAGTAAGCGTGGGATGGGACAAAAGCCCACGTTCTTTACCAGTCTTCCAATCTGCTATGGCAAGGTGACCAGACTTTAACATTGGTAAAGCGGGACACCATTGATAAAACTCATATCCTGGCAAAATAGTCACATGGCAGCCGAAAACCATATACCCCAGCTTATCATGTATTCTTTCAAAAAATTGGGACTTTTTTAAAACGCCACAGGACGCAGGAAAAATTGTTAAAAATCGGGACTGTTCCGCCAAAAGCGGACATCTGATCACCTTAGGCTAAGGCCAAGGAGCCCTCTGCACAACTGGAGGGTTGGAAATAAGAGAAAAGGTAGATGACATGAGCTTTCTTTTGTCTAGGGGAAAAAATCTTGAGTAGTCATTCAAGCACAGTCAAGATATTATTGCAAGAAATGGAGCTGGCTGCTCTCCCTGGAGGTAGAAGAAGAAGAAACCTAACTCAAAGCTGAGCAGGGGAAGAAAGAGTAAGACCGGTGTCTTGCTGGGCCTGGAGGAGCTCTGGGGCCCATCCAATGTCTTGCCAAACCAGGAAATCTTCCTCTCAGCCTATTCCTTCTTCACGGGCCACTTCAAACCCCACCACTGAGACCTCTCACTGCATGTATCTTTCTTGATGGACAACAGATACGTCTTCTCCCCAGTTGAATGGCAAGTGAGGGTAGAAACCAGGACTTCCCCACTCTTTGGCAGTACTTATCACCATCGAAAGGTGTCTTCAATGGGCCCTTGGGTAAGTGCATGTTAATAACAATTCTATAATCACCTGAGCTGTCTGAAAAGCTTTACTTTCATCCTGGGTAGAAACTAGGACACTTTTTCCAGATCAATTCTGTATCGGTGATTGTGGGCAGTACTTAAATTTAAAATAATAATAATAAGCGTAGCGCTGCCAAAATATCAAGTGTAAATGTGTTGACGGCAACTAAGTAGTTGGAAAGATGTATTTAGATTTAAGATGAGGTAGCTCTGCTTCCCCCATAAATGGCTCGTAAGCCACTGTTAAGGATTCCTGCAGGGGCCTGGGCCTTGTGGGAATAGATCTCTAGAGCAGTGGTTCTCAATCTGTTGGTCAAGACCCCTTTGGAGGTCAAACAACCCTTTCCCAGGGACTGCTGACTCATAACAGTAGCAAAATGACAGTGATGAAGTAGCAACAAAAATCATTTTATGGTTGGAGGTCACCACAACATGAGGAACTGTATTAAAGGGGTCGCGGCATTAGGAAGGTTGAGAACCACTGCTCTAGATGGAGCAAGGAACAGGAAAGTGGTCAGGGCTATGTCCTGGGTCTTTAAAGCCTTCATCTGCCTCTGAGTCACAACAGCTGGGCCTCTGAGAGACCTGCCCACCCAGGAGGAAGTGTGGTGCACCTGTCTCTCTAGCGCCTCACCTTCCTCCCTCAGGCCCATCTCCACCCCCAAGGCCCCATCAACGCCCAAGACGTGCTCTATTCTTTCCTCCCTCTCAGCCTTCTTTCCCCGACACTCACCAGCCCGGATTTGAGGCCAGGCACAGCTGGACTGAGCCATGCTCACAAAACGACTTTCCTCTGAAATCAGATTTGTTCCAAGTGCCAAATGATTTTCAGCCCCAGTAATCACTCTACGCCCACATGCTTCGCAATCGAAATTACCCACGGGGAAGTTGCAAGGGACGTAAATGCGTGGGTACCATAAAACCTAGCCAAGCTAAGATTCTGGTTTCCTGAGTTAACGGGTAAGAGTTGACACCCAGGCGTGCAGTGAGCTGGGTCCTTTCCCTGCCATAACGTCACACCTGGGGACATTAGTGCTACTGTGTCTGAAGCCCCGGACCCGGCTTGGTTGAAGCACTCTCAGGCTACCCTTCAGGAACCACATCTCTGAGGAGAAGACGTGTCTGCATGACACACCTAGAGGTGACCGCACTTCCTCCACAGATAGCTAACGAGACAGCCCTCTCTCTAAAGTTTCCTTAATTAGAAGAGCCTCCCGGAACAGCAACGGTGGGTCAGTGATACAAGTCTCACCTTCCATGTGAAGGGGGCAAGTTCAAGTCCCAATCAGCTCATCTCATGCTCAGTCACCACTGTCTGTCCATAGGAGC
>NW_022103900.1:27630416-27636837 GCF_000313985.2 Echinops telfairi
GCGCTGTCCTTACCAGGAACTAATGCTGCGACTGAACGCGGTTTTTCTGCGGTAAATAAAGTGTGGACATCAGAAAATTCACAATTTAAGTGTTGAGACTTTGAAAGCCATTTTATGCATGAAATATAATTTAACAAATTCTTGTGAAATTTTTCATGACCTTTTAAACAATGACAGCAATCTACTAAAAAAATTCACTCAAAAAATAAATAAATAAATTCACTCAAATGAGAAATATGCCAAAGAATAAAATAATACTATACATAATTTTAATGTATTATATTTGTAAACTGTACTTACGTTGAAATTTAAAAATATATATTACAATATTATTTTTGTGTTCTTTTGTGTTCAAATTTTTAATCAAGGCCCCCTCCCCCACCCCTCGTCAATGGTGTCCAGCTTTACCAATGTTAAAATCTGGTCACCAATCTAGACCAGTCTCCCCTCTGCCCAAAAAGCAGCTACTGCCTACAATGTCCTCAGTTTTCAAAGCAAGGTCGCCAAGTGCTTCCATGACACGCTCCTCTCTCTTCTGGGCCTAGCAGTCATCAGTGTGAGTCAGTCTTCGCTCAGACTCCCTGCGTCTCCACTTTCACGACCACTTGCTTCACTCCAGGCACTCCTGTTTGCTCTCCTCAGGGCTTTTCTGCTAAATTATGCATACATTAAAGCCGCGCCAATATACATGCAGAATTACTTCTCCCCTGTTTTCTGCTCCTTGATTTTCCAACAGCCCCAAAGAGGTCTTTCTCTTGCTCCCTCTATCCTTCCAAAGTCAGTCATCCGCCTGGATTCCAGGCGCTGGCTCCGTAGTTTTCCTCTCACACATGTCTTCCCCATCTCCCGCAACTCAGTAGCTAACACCATACCTAAATTTGATCTGCCACAAAACCTGGCAGAACCCCTGGGGATGTAGTAGGTTAAGCTTCGGGCTGCTGTCAACCTCTTGCAAGGAAGCTCTATGATGCTCTCATCAGCTGCTAACGGCAAAGCCAGTTATTTAAAACCACCAGCTTCTCCAAGGAAGAAAAACGGGGCTTTCTACTCCCATAAGAGTTCCTGTCTGGAGCCCCACCTCCTCCCAGAAGAATTCAGAGGACTGCACTGAAGCTACAGCTCAGGGAGAGGGGCACGTCTGATCAGAGCACACAGGAGCAAACGAAGAGGGAGGGAGAGAGAGTGGAACATACCCTGGGCCACCAGGCCCCAAGGACAATGTTCCTGCTCAGAGCAGTCAATGCACACAGAGGACCATAGGCTTGGCCCGACTGCAAAACACAGCATCCCTCACTGACCCACAGCACTATGGGGGAAAACACTGGAGATGCACTATGGGAATTGTACTGATCTGACCACACCACACCAAGAAGAAACACTAATGGTATGCAACAGAACATCAAGAGGAGCAGAGCAATGAAGTCCCCAAGAAATACCAAAAATAGACTGTGGAACCAGGCTGTGGCATTCCATCTAACTCGACCAGAAAACATTTTTAAAGGTCAACAAACAGACCTTGAGCTATTTATAGGCTTTTCCTTTTTGGTTTATTTGTTTGTTTTGCTTTCTCTTCTTTTGCTCTGTTTTGCTCTGTCTTATTTTTGTGCTTATTATTGTCTCTGCATGTCTATCTAGATGAGATTGGCGGGATAAACAATCCAGAGAGGAAACAACAGGACCAATGGTTCCTGGGGGGAACACGGGAGAGGGGAAGGTGGGGGGAAAAGGAAGTGGAAAAGGAAGTGGGTATTAACAAATCCAGGGACAAGGGAACAACAAGTGATCTAAAGCCAATGGCAAGGAGGGTATAGGAGGCCTGGTGGGCTTGATCAGGGGCAACGTAACCGAGAGGAATTACTGAAACCCAAATGAAGGCTGAACGTGATAGTGAGACAAGATGAAAGTGAAAAGAACTAGAGGAAAGAACTAGGAGGCAAAGAGGATTTATAGAGGTCTAAATTCAGGCATGTACATATGTAAATATATTTATATATAAAAATAGGGAAATAGATCTATGTACATATATTTATAGGTTTAGTATTAAGGTAGCAGATGGGCATTGGGCCTCCACTCAAATATTCCCTCAACACAAGAACACTTTGTTCTAATAACCTGGCATTCCATGATGCTCACCTTCCTGACACAATTGCTGAAGACAAATGAGTACTTAAGCAAATGTGGTGAAGAAAGCTGATGGTGCCCAGCTATCGAAAGATATAGTGTCTGGGGTCTTAAAGGCTTGAAGATAAACAAGCAGCCATCTAGCTGAGAAGCAACAAAGCAACAAAACCAGCCTATGTGATCAGGAGGTGTCGATAGGATCAGGTATCAGGCATCAAAGAACAAAAAATCATATCATTGTGAATGAAGGGGAGTGTGGTGTGGAGACCCAAAGCCCATCTGTAGGCAATTGGACATCCCTTTACAGAAGGGTCACAGGGTGGAAATGAGCCAGTCAGGTTACAGTATAGCACCATTGAAACATACAAATTTCCTCTAGTTCTTTAATGTCCCTTACCCCCGCACTCTCATGACCCTAATTCTACCTTACAAATTCGGCTAGACCAGACCATGTACACAGGTACAGATAAGAGCTGGAAGCACAGGGAATCCCAGACAGATAAACCGCTCAGGACCAATACTGAGAGTAGCCATACCAGGAGGGTAAGGGGAAGGTGGGGTAAAAAGGGGGAACTGATCACAATGATCTACATATAACCTGCTCCCTGGGGGATGGACAACAGGAAAGTAGGTGAAGCGAGAGATCAGTCTGTGTAAGACGTGAAAAAATAATAATTTATAAACTACCAAGGTTTCATGTGGGAGGGAGGGTAGGACAGGGAGGGGGCGAAATGAGGAGCTGATAGCAAGGGCTCAAGTAGAAAGAAAGTGTTTTGAAAATGATGAGGGCAACAAATGTACAATGTGCTTGACACAATGGATGGATGGATGGATTGTGATAATGGTTGTACGAGCCCCAATAAAAGGATTAAAAAAAAGAGTTCCTGTCTGGGAAGCCCACAGGGGCAGTTCTACTTTGTTCTATAGGGTCATCAGGAGCTGGCATTGACTTGACAGCAGTGAGTTTTAAGGACAAAACCCAAACGCCTTCCTCCCACCTTCATCGCTCTCCCGCCTTCACCAAGCCTGGAGAAGCAGCACACTCGCTGCTGCTCTACTCGCTCCTCAGCCAAGCGGTCCCTTTGCCAATCCAGGGCCTCTCCTGTCATCTCGGCACGGGCCTCTGCGCAGCTTCTACTCCAGCTGAACGCTCCTCGTCAGACTTCTGCAACTCCGGCTTTCTCCTGGTCCCTCTCATTTCCCTTCACTCGGAGTGTTGGTCTTCCCCAAAGGACGTCCTAGCCCCTCTTACCTCTCTCAACTCATAAAACGCAAGCCCATTGCCATCCATCCAGTTGATTTTGACTCATAGTGACCCTGTAGGATGGAGAAGAACTGCCCCCGTGAGTTTCCGAAACTACAGCTCTTTACAGGAGCAGAAAAGCCTCGTTTTTCTCGAGAGGAGCAGTTTGTCATTTCAAACTGTTAACCTTGTGGTTCACAGTTCAGTGTGTAACTACTATGCCACCAGCTCCCCTTCCCTCCCGAAACCAGGTTTATCCAAGCTCAGGTTTCTGTGACACTATCACAATTTTTAACGAGCCTGGTGGTGCTGTGGGGTAGGTAGGCATCAGGCCGCTAACCACAAGGTTGACAGTTCAAAACCAACAGCGGCTTCAAATGAACAGGATAAGGCTGTCTACTCCCATAAAGATGGACAGTCTCGGTACCCTATGGAACAGTTCTACTCTATCCTGTGAGGTGGCAGTGGGGGTGCAGGGACTGAAGAGTCTGAGACAGGGAGGAGCCCAGCTTTGGCCACACCCATCTACCAGTTGGTTCTACTTTTAATGGAGCGTTTCTCTTTAAGCGGTTTCCTTTTCCCTTAAAGACACCTTCAAGCACATTTTTATATTATAGCATAAGTAAAAGATCAGTATTACCCACATACATTGTGGGTCATATAATAATATTATACATTATTTTATAACAATATAAACATTGTTGCTACCTGCCATCGCATCTGTCTCAATGCCTGGCTACCTCGTGTGTGCCGAGTAAAACTGTTCCTGTAAGACTTTTAAGACTGTGATCTTTCAGAAATAGATCAACAGGGCTTTCTTCCTGCCTGGGCCTCTCCAGGTGGATTTGAACTGCCAACCTTTCAGCCAGTAGTTGAGCACTGAATGTCTGCATTACCCACGGATCCTTGCTATAAATAAAAATAAATTAAAAGTTGCTATTCATTCAGATGCACCAAGACCCTATAAGACAGAGCAGAATGATCCAGAGAGTTTCCGGGGCTGTAATCATTAGGCAAGCAGACTGTCTCATCTCTCTCCCGTGGAGTAGCTAGTGGGTTCGAACTGCTGACCTTTTGGTTAGTAGGAAAGTGCTTAACCACTATACCAGCAGGGCTCCTGTTGCTACAAATACATGGTGATAGAAATCAATACAATATTAATGAATTCTAGCTTGGTACCATTGCCTACCCAGAGCAACATGCCTAAGCCAACTCTTTCCTTTATTAAAAAGGAAACTTCCCCCAAATTGAAGACTCACACCAAAAGGAGACTTCTTTGATAAAATCAGTAGGGCTGAAAGAGGAATTAAAACATAATTAACTTTTCACTATTTGAGCCAATGTGATTTTAGGCCGTGTTTGTGTACTGACTAAAATTATCAACTTTTATCAGGGTACTTTTTCAGGGTAAAATTATCAGGGTACTTTTCCTGATAAATAGTAGAGTTCCTTCTGAGTCCCCAATGGCTTTCTCCAGGATATGTACAATTGTACTTCTTTTAGGGCTCTTAGTGGCAGCCTCCCTGTCCCTAGGAAAATGGGACCACAGACAGAAACCGGATCCAGGATGGGTAGCAAACATCCCAGATGTCAGAAGGTACTGAACAGGGACAATCCACCCAGGCTAGCGCTGAGACCCATCAAACCCTAATCAATCCTAATAATCACAAACAGCATGATAGCTAACGTGGGAAAGTTTCCTGTGCTAAGCACTGTACCACAACTTGCCATCAAGTCTATCTCGAGTCATAAAACTGAGTTGAACTATTCCATAGGGTTTCCAAGATGGAAAATCTTTACGGGAGCAAACAGCCTCATCTTTCTCCCTTGGTGCATGTGGCTGGTGGGTTTGAACCACCGACCCTGCAGTTAGCAGTTGAATATGTATCCTACCACACCACCAGGGCTGCCAGGCACTGCGTGTATATGCTCTGCTTAGACCCTCCCAACACCTCCATGAGGTTGATGCCATCCTATTCCCATTCTGTGGGAACCAAAACGTAGAGCAGGCACTTGCCACGGCTTTCAAGTTAAGTGGCAGATCTAGGATTCCCCCACCCGGTTGGTCTGACTCCAGAGTCTGGGCTCTTACTTCTGCAGCTCCCTGGATGCTCACACAAAGCAATTTTAAACCTCACAAACCTCAAAATAAAAGCCTGCGGTTCTGAAGCACAATTAAGACAATGGGTTGACACAACAGGAAAACCATTCAATATGTAATTAAGCGTAATTACTGGTGTCCTCTAATTGTTTGGGAAAATAAGTTTCTCCCCGTTGACAAGCTCTAATTCGGGTGGGTGCTGAGGATGCTCCAGTCTTCTCTGCGATCTGTGTGTCTCTAGCACATGCAAAGATTATTGGTCAAATTTCATGGAAGTTCATCAGTACCCTCAATATATAATTTAGAATCCAATCAGCCTGGGGCTTGGGAACTCAGCCGAGGGACCTCAGCTACCTTGCATAACTCTTCATCAGAACCAAAAAAAAAAAGAGCGCCAAAGCAGGTCTCTGACTTCTAGTCAAGTGTTCTGCACGCCTCGCTGATTAGATAGATGAAGGGCAGACCACCTATAGCTGAAAGCCTGGCTTCCCTGCTCAAAGAGTTGAGTGGTCTTGGGCCGGTTACTTAGGCTGTCTGAGCTCAAATGAAGCTGATCATAACAGTAACCACACCATTGGGGTTTGTGAAGATAAGTACTTGTGTAAGACGGTTGGATGGGTAGCTGAGTATGGGGCACGGGCACATTTAGACATTGGAATTATTGCTTCAAACAGGACGGCACACACAGAAGGCTAGCTTTGAAAGTATTTGCAGGTTCCCATTAGGGCTGCAGACGCAGGGATAAGGATGTGCCTGTCCCTCTAGGAAGGGGGTGCTGGAGGAGAACACCAGGATCTCCTGCAGGGAGCGCAAACCATGAAGCAAAACCATTTCACTAGAAAGCAACACCCAATTTATAGAGGTCTAAATACAGGCATGTACATATGTAAATATATTTACATAGGATGGTGGGGAAATAGATCTACGTACATATATTTGTAGCTTTAGTATTAAGG
>NW_022103900.1:27638149-27643985 GCF_000313985.2 Echinops telfairi
AAAAAAGAAAGAAAGCCACACCAATGCTATTGGGTTGATTCCGACTCATAGCAGCCCTGTAGGACAGTGTAGAACTGCTGCCCCTGGGAGGGTTCCCGAGACTGCAACTCTACACAGGTCTAGAAAGCCTTGTCTTTCTCCCAAGGAGCTGGCTGGTGGTTTCAAACTGCTGACCTTTTGATTAGCAGCACAGTGGGTAATCACTATACCACCAGGGCCTCTTTGAAGAAACAATAGACCTTACTTCATTTGAGTGAGAAAATCTTGTTTAAATATGAGTCCTTGTTGTGTTTGTTCCGAGTGTTCAAGTCTCGCTAAGAGATGCTCATCGTTTAAGAAAAGGGTGTAGCTGAGATATGTCTCAAACAGGTCCATCTCCAGGTTCCTTAAAGGGTCACGGAGATAGTTTGGGAGAGGTTCCGAGGAGTGTAGTTATGGCAGCTCAGTGGGAAGGGGCGGTGTGACAATATCTCACTCACTGCCATTTAGTCGGTTCCACCACCACCAGGGCTCCCTTCGGCAATCACAGGGTCTGCAATTGGGGGCGTCCACTGGGGCCCACCCGGTACACCCCAGCCAGTTATAAAGGCGCACATGAGAAGTTGCTTAAAAGCATTTAATTGGCAAATGACCTGCTATCAAAAATAATGGCCAGTGATATCTCAGCTTAAAACTCCCTTAGGGGTTCCAATGTGTCTTTGTTTTGTTTTATTCTTTTAATATTCTGAATGAGAAATATGCTTACTGGTTCAAACAAATACACACAGGTTCAAACACCACCCTTCCACTGCTCCGGGTGAGTCGGAGAACTATACTCCACGGGTCTCTAGATAGCTGAGATTTTAGAAGTATATTGCCAGGTCCTTCTATCGAGGTGCCATCGGATGGACTCGAACTGCCAGACTTGCAGTCAGCCATTTGTCCCACCCATGATTCGGTCGGAAATCTCCCTAACCTCCCCTGATGCTCACCATGCCCTACCCCACCTCAATAGTCACTGCCCTCTAGTGGATTCTGACCTACAGGGACCCTATCAGGCAGAGTAGAAGTGCCCCTGTGGGTTTCCGACATTCTAACTCTTTACCATAGTACAAAGCCTCCTCTCTCCCCTGCAGAGAAAGTGGTTCCCGGCTGCTGACCTTGGGGTAACAATTCGTAATCACATGGCCACCAGGGTGCCTAGTGCTGCTGCCTCCTCACCTCTCTCTCCTGGGATTTTTATGCGTCAAGAAGCCAACAGACAGATTCTTACTTTCCCCCTCTGCGACACAGCACCACTCGTTCCACGTGCTTTGCCCCTCCGTGTGGGTCTATGGTCACTATTTTCTCCCGCTTCATGCAGGTTGACGATTCTGCCACCCGTCCTCTTTTCACTCTATCTCCATCCGGTACATGCACGGAGCTGAAACCTTCTGCTGGATGGATGACTTGGCCACCGCACGCCCTGAGTGGCACCCTCCAATGAGAGCCGCACAGGCTCCCTTCCTGACCAGCTCCACCCGATTCCTGCCACCAGAGTGCAATCTGACTGGTCAGCATGCATCGTCCTGCCACTGCGAGAGCCCGGCCCTGAGTGATCATGAGACTCCCCTGCTCTGCACGGCCACCTCTCACGCCCACCTGCTCCTTCTCCACTGGCCGCAGCTGCGACTTCCCCACACCTGTGCTGGCCCTCAAACACACCCTCCTCACGGCCTTGGCAGTTACGTGCTCACCCTGTCTGTGAGCCTAAGCCTGTTTCTTCATCACAGAGCATCTGTCAATGGAAACATCTATTCTCAAGGCGTCTCCTCATATTTAGGAAAACCTTTCCCCACAGCGGTTGGTAAAGAGAAGGTCAAAGTGTCAGTTCCCCACCTGATGTTGCGGTGGAAGTGATTAAATTGGAATTCCATTTCCTAGTTAAGTGAGACTGTCAGAATGGGGGGCGGGCGGCCGGATGAGGAGCATTTTAAATGCTCATTTCCAAGGCTCTGTCAATGGAGTCTGCGGCCTTGGTCCTCCTGAGACGGCCGAGAAACATCACGGCAGCAGCATCTCACTGAACTGTAAACTTTGAACTAGAAAACGGTGGGGAAGTGGCCCTAGAATCAACGTTCGTTTGGAAAAAGAATGAGGGAGCTGCGTTATCAGGAAAAGCACGCGCTTCAAAGTCGGAGACGCATACAGACCGGGAGCTCCCTGGAAGGCAAGTGGGGTTTTTTTGTTTTGATTTGTGTTGTTTCGGTTTTTAAGTCACGAAATCAGCAGAATCGCTTTCCCAGGAACAATCGATCAAGGCACCTGAGGCGCAGAGGGGGAAACAAAGTCCAAAGAAGGCGACCGAGCAGCCAGGTTTTAGGGCAGCTGCCAGCCGCCACCCTTTCGCACTGGTGGAGCTGAGCTTAACGTAGGGCAGGGTGAGATGGCTTGTTACCCCCTTGTTTTGAATGAGCTCTAAAACCGCCCTGCTACTTCAATGGCCCCAAAACATTAGACTCCCCTAAAGGAAAGCACCCCAAGGGGCACAGGAAAGATGGGAGACACAACCTCAGGGACTTTAAAAACAGCCGAACCCTGTGCCATCAACTGATGTTGACTTGTTAGGTAGCCAGACAGGGACCGGGAGTTGGCTGTACAGGCCCCTATAGGAGGTTGGGAAGAAAAATCAGGCGACCATTAGCCACCCATAGAAATTTTAACTGGCATGCTCCAAGTCACGCCCCAAGCCGAATGGGCGTTACACCTGGGCGGCCCAAACTAGGTCCGGGCTCATGACCCCACCCAGGTGGGCTTCATTCAGCTAATGGGGTCGACCAATGCCTTCCATAGCCTGGCAGCGGGAGGGCGGGCTCTTTTTCACCTGCTCTGGGGCCTGCTTGTGCAGTGCCGCTTGCTCTGGCCTCAGTTCACCCCAGGGGGGCGCAGTCCCGAGAGATTGCCCCTGCCTATTCAGTGTGGGCCCGCTCGCTGCTTCCCCACGGTTTGGCAAGCTCCCTTGAAATAGCGTGTGTTCTTTTTTCTTTAGTGGGGGCTCGTACAATTCTTATCACCATCTATCCGTCCATCCATTGTGCAAGCACATTTGTACATTTGTTGCCCCTATCCTTCTCAAAACATTTTCTTTGTGCTTGAGCCCTTGGTATCAGCTCCTCATATTTTCCCCCTCCCTCCGCACTCCCCCATGAACACTTGATAATTTATAAATTATTATTATTTTGTCATATCTTATACTGTCCGACGTCTCCCTTCACCCACATTTCTGTTGTTCATCCCCCTGGGAGGTGGGGTAAGCATCGATGGTGCGACTGGTTCCCCCTTTCTCCCCGTTCTCCACACACCTTCTTCCTACCCTCGTGGTATCGCTGTGCAGTCGCTGTAAGTCAAAACCAACTCGATGGCACCTAACAACAACCTTTAGGGACAAGATCGCCAGGCCTTTCTTCCTGGGCACCCCTGGGTGAATTCAAATAGTCGACCTCTAGATTAATAGTCAAGTACAAAATATGTGTCGCATTAAGGGACCTCCATGAATTCAAGAGGAAGAATCCCCCAGTGCCTAAGAAAGTCTGCTGAGTCAGTTTTTAAAGGAGCTGTGAGTGGGCAGAAATGATGGCCAGATTTCTAGTTTCCCTTCTGCACAAGATTGCCTCTGATGTCCTCATTCAAAGAGAGGAAATGAGTCTCTTTAATTTGCTTTGTTTCACCAGTTTTACATATCTGTTTACTTAAAAGCTAAAATTGTACAGAGTTGGTGAAGGTAAAGCAGCAACTATCTTAAACAGATCAATGAAACTCAAACAAAACTATAGGATATGACTTGGTATTTCTTGCCACTGAATCTTTTTTTTTCTTCATTTTAATCAAAGGTCTTTGGAAAAAAGAGATAGTCTGTAATTCTGAGAAAGGACAAATGAGCATTGTACACAGCAAACAGTTGATATAATTCTTTTCTTTAGAAGCAGGGGTCGTATTCATAAAATTTCCTGCTGAATTTCAGGCAGTTGGATGTTGTGAAAAATGAACTTTCTAAAATATTACTGATTTTCCTCATCTTCAATTTATTTTTCCCATGTTTGATTTACAAGACTTTAAACTACCCCAAGTAGAGACAGATGTTTCATTCAATCCCTATGGCAGCAAATGATCACAAATTTAGTGGCTTTTCCAAAGCAACACAGATTTATTATCGTAAAGTGCTTGAGACCAGGTGTCTAAAAGGGCTATCACTGGGTTAAAATCAAGGCGATCCTGGGGCGGCCTTCTTTTCTGGGGGCTCCGGTTTGCCTCTTCCAGCTTCTAGAGGCTGCCCTGGCTTTCACGGCTCAGGACCCCTTCCCACCTTCAAAGCCGCAGTGGCTAGTCGGGTCTTTGTCAAAACACCATCCCACTTTCATCTTCTCTCTTGTTTTTAAAAATCATTTTATTGGGGGCTCATACAACTCTTATCACAATCCATCCATACAGACATTGTGTCAAGCACATTTGTACATCCGTTGGCCTCATCATTCTCAAAACATTTGCTCTCCACTTAAGCCCTTGACATCAGCTCCTCATTTTCCCCCCTCCCTCCCAGCTTCCCCCTCCCTCATGAACCCTTGATAATTTATAAATTATTATTTTGTCATCTTACACTGTCCGATGTCTCCTTTCACCCACTTTTATGTTTTCTACCCCCCATGGAGGAGGTTAGATGTAGATCCTTGTAATCAGTTCCCCCTTTCCATCCTACCCTCCATCCACCCTCCTGGTATTGCCACTCTCAGCACTGGTCCTGAAGGGATCATCGGTCTGTTTCCGGGTTCTTATGATTACATAAGGAGCCCTGGTGGAGTCATGGGCATGAGTTGGGTTGGGAACCCCAAGGTCAGCAGCTGCTCTGTGGGTTGGGGGGGTGGGCAGTATGCGGCTTTGTACTCCCAGAACCAGTTACAGCCTCAGAATCCCTTGGGGGAGTTGGCTCTGTCTTAGGCCTTCCCTACGAGCCGGAATCAACTTGCTGACAGTGGTAAGATTTCCTCGGACCCACCTGCATGATCCAGGATAATGGACTTATTTTAAGGCCACCTGATTAGCAACCACAATTCCATCTGCAAACTTAATTGCCCCTTGCCATGCAACCTAACATATTGCCAAGTTCCAGTATGTAAGGAGACAATGTCTTTGGGGGAGTGAGGAAGTCAGGGAGAGGGTAGGAAAGAAACACCATTATGCAGCCTCTCAGGACTAGGGTGGGAATTGTCTCTGGGGACCGTTCAGGAGCCTGTGGCCATGTGCATATACAAAATAGATCCTCATGATGTTCACTGAAGTCAAGGCTGACACAGACACACTCAAGGTTCTGTTCTACTGGGCAAATGGCAACTTTGGGCTTTTTTAGACTGGAGAAAGCTGCTCAGTCTAAGGCTTCCCAGCCAGGGAGGGTCCTGAAGATCAGTCTCCATTTCTTGGTGGGCTGCACAGGCCATCGGGTGGGAAGGAAGGCTGAGGAAAGAAGCAGGACTTCAGTCGGTGCCTGGGCATCTCTACCTCACTGCAGACATATTAAACCAGTTGACTTGCATTCAGGGTGGGGTAAGGTCATGTCTACTTCCCTAACACTCCAGGGTTTCCCCCAGGAACCTAGACCACCTCTCCTTGGGACTGAAGGGTAACATACTGAGCACCAAAATTGTATAATCACATCATGAGGACCCGTTGGTGGTGATGTTAGGGGTAAGGGATAGTCTCAAATTGCAGATGCCATTGCACAATGTACCGTATATATTGTGTATAAGCTGAGTTTCTCAGCACATTTTTAATGCTGTTTTTGTGGTAAAATCAGGTGCATTGGCTGATAGTCGGGTCAGCTTATACG
>NW_022103900.1:27644211-27645169 GCF_000313985.2 Echinops telfairi
CCAAGGAGCAGTGGATGGGCATACACTGTTCCTGGGAAAGCATCCCATCATCAAGGCTTCTTGGACCCAGTAAGGGCTTAGTTGAAAATGCCCATATTAAGGTGTATCCTATACTCTCTTAAAGACGGTACCAGTCTGTAAAATGTATTCCTTGCGTGCCGAGCACAGTGCTTTGCCCATAGCTGGGATTCGGCAGTGAGACAATTTCACATACTTTCAGGTAGAGCACCGAGCTGAGCAGGATGTGTAAACGGTAAAGCATGAAATATCTGGTGACCTCCTGCCCTTCTAAAATGTCACATAAAATTGAATTTTCAAAAGGAAGATGTCAACTCCTAAAAGTCTGATAATAACTGATCTCTTAGGGGATGGGTCATAGATTCACTGAACCATCTCAGTCTTTAAAAAATAATTTAAAAATCACCCACGTTACTGGTAAGAACTGTCTCAATCAACTATTCCAAATGTGTGTTTAGATGTCGATGTGCTGAGTTGTGATGTAAGAGCTATGTGTTGGATTTCTTATAAATGGGATTATGCTTTTTAAAAAAAAAAAAGTTTAACTGCTGCTCTAGTAAAAATGTTCTCACCGCAGAATTCCAGAAGATGCCAGCCCTCGCTAAAAGATAGTTAGCAATCACTCAGTCCACCACGGCTGCTCATGGGTGGCTGCTTGGCTTCCTATTGTCTTTTCTCTTGGCCACCTGCCTCTTGGCCTAGTATTTCACACAGTTCCTGCAGGACAGGGAACACAGGATGCAAAGAGAGTGTCCACCTCCTCCTCCTTCCTTGCACGGCATTCTCAATCCCTTACCCCACGACACTTCCCTGGAATTCTTGTTCTCGTTGAATAAAACAGTGTTGCTAGCATCATGAGGCTCCAAATCAGAGGAAATCCTCAGAAATGGTCTCTGTGTTGTAGAATTCTCTGTTTAAAGTAGCCTACCCACTCCTCTGT
>NW_022103900.1:27646861-27650705 GCF_000313985.2 Echinops telfairi
GCCTTCGTGGATCCCCTTATATTGAATTGGATGTGAACCAGCTGTTTTTCTACATCACGACTTTTAGAAGTGGTTTTGAAACATAAATGTTAACAGAGGGGAGCAAGGCCCAGAACAAGATGATGTTATTTTTTTACGCCTTCTTCCAATCCTTATTGTCTTTATTTTCTTTCTTTTAAAAATTTATTTTATTTTATTGAGATCATTTTTATGGGGGTCTCTTATAACTCTTATATAACAACCCATACATCAGTTGTATCAACCATATCTGTACATATGTTGTCATCATTATTTTCTAAACATTTACTTTCTGTTTGAGCCCTTGGTATTGGCTCCTCCTTTTTCCTTCCCTCACCCCTCCCACCCTATGACCCCTTGGTAAATTATAGATTATTATTTTCATATCTTACACCAACCTCTGTCTCCCTTCCCACACAGTTTCTGTTGTTCATCCCCCTGGTAGGGGAGGGGAGGGAGATGTGGTTCTGTGTGGATCATTGCGATTGGTTCCCCCTTCCTCTTCTCCTGGTATGGCTACTCTCATTCCTGTTTCTGGATTCTGTGTCAGTGAGCTCTTATCTCTTATCTGCATCGGTGCACATGCCCCGCCCTAGCCCAAGGTGAAAGGCAGCACTGGGGTCATGATAGTGGGGGGTGAGGAGGCCTCAAGGAACCAGAGGAACATTGTGGGCTTCATCAGTGGCACTCTGGCTGACTCATCCCTTCCTTGTGACCCTTCTGTGAGGGGATTAGACAGTATTTTTATCATTTCAAAACCAAGCAAAATTAAGCAATTAGTGTTTAAGGTGAAAAAAAAATGTTTGCTGCGAAACGTTAGGAGAACAATGAGCGCAAACGTGGAGCGCGCTTCTGCGGTGCGTGGTCGTGGTATTGTGCAGGAGGGAGAGAAAGTCAACCATGGGCCGAGTACGGCTACTGGAGAGGGTGCCAGCGGGTGTTGGTGCTACCGGAATTTCTCACAGCTGACTCTGGTTATATATCTTTTTATATGCATTCAAGATTTTATAGCTGAATTTTGAAAGATGTGGAGAAAATATAACACCCATCAGTTAATTGTAATTATTTGGGAGGGAGCACTTGGGGATTCCTACTTTCCAAAACTTACTTACCTGAATCTTTCTAATGACCTAAAATGTATATTTAATATTATGCTTATGATAAAAAAATAAGGAAAGGGAGGGAGAAAAAAACCTGCTGAATATTTCTGATTGTTTTCTTATGTTCTTTAATCTTCTCCCCCACCCCTCCCTTTTCATTTTCCTGGATAATAAACTCAGAATGGACTGTCTTTGAGAAAAATGCACTGGCTGGTCTAAAATCATTTCCATCCCGGGGTTCTTTAGCTCAGTATTGATTTATTGTACATAGTACATATAAGGCGGTCTGAAATGTAAGCTTCAGCTGGAATAACCCACATTCTTTTGAAATGAATATAATTGCTATTGGGTTTATAATAATAATTCATTCACTCTACCTGGTTATTAGGAACACATCAGGAAACAGACAGCCAAGGAAGGAAGTCTCTTATTTCTTTCGGTTGCAAAGCAATTTAGGTAAATGACAGACATTTCCCTTTCAGAGCTGAGGGCTATCAATAGAACTGTAAGAATGCTCTATTTATGTTAATGTCTTCCACTTAGAGCCTCCTGGGCCCTCCTTTCTGTATGATGCCAGATTTTAGTTCAAATGCACATCATGAAGAAGGCTAAAATGTGCATGGCTTCTACGTTTTAATAAAAGAAGGAATAATTTGGGGAAAATCATTGTTCAAACTTAATGAATCCCTGATTACTTTCCTTTGTATCTGAAGAGCTGAAAATAATGCAGCCAGGTTTAGATAGCTCAAACTCAAGGTCATTTAGTTGATGGTGACTCACAGGACACGGTAGAACTGCCTCTGTGGGTTTCCCAGATTAAATAGCCAACAATTTTATTTGGGGCATCTGTTCCACCTAAATGATATTTCATATGGTTCTCAGTAGTACTGACTGTGTGTGTGTGTGTCCTACTAGACGGTGAGGTATCTGAGAGGAAATGGGGGTAAATGCCTTAAGGCATGTCCACTTTTGCAGTTGGTTCAGGCCTGGCAAACTAGACAAGACCCACATGTGGAGCACCTTTAGCTTGAAATTGGAACTTATGGAATGTGGAACATAGAGGTCGAGACTAAAAGTAATCATAAAAATGAGGATAGAAATGCCCATTCAGTCTTGTATGTACTATGCACCTATTCTGAACCAACTATTAATATTGAGGATGGCATAGGGTTTTGTTCTGTTGTGCATCGGGTCGCTATGGGTCAGAACCCATTCGACGGCACCTAACAATAACAACTGCATTAATATTGAGGATAAAAAATAAGTCAAACTCTGACCCTAAAGGAGCCCACACTATAAATAAAATAATTTCTAGAAGGGAATGGAGAGGCTAAAGACCAAAGGACATACCTCATAGTGATTGATTTCTCGAGCGAGAATTCCAAGATGTAGAGAGAGATGGACGTGGCCCTCTAAGAAGGAATAAACTCCTCAGCCAAGGCCTGGGTGAACAAAGCACAGGCTGGTTTGGGTTTCCCCAACTGTCCTCAGACAGTCCTGAGATGCAGCGGAGAGATCCAGGTGCAACACTGAATACATTGAAGAGGGTTTTGTTGAATCACAGGAACCAACTTGGGGAACTTGAACTTATTTTAATGAGCAAAGCTGAGTCCCTACATGCTTTGAGCAGAAGATTGGCGTCATCTGAGTGGGACGTCAGAAAGAAGATCTAGCTATCATGCTAAAATATAGTCTTGAGAAAGATAGGCAGTGGAGAAGAAAAATCCAAGCCCAAAACATAAATGCTTCAACATCTATTTATGATCTTTTTTTAATTTAGCTAAAAGCAGATGGTGTTTTCTTAGCCTGATAAGGGCTATCTATGAAAAATCTCTAGCACGCATTGTTTTAAAAGCAAGAACAAGACTAGGATTCTTATTATCATAATACTAATCCAAGATGACCCTGGTCATTTTATCCAATGCAAAATGAAAGATGACCATCATTATATAACTCCCCAATTACATCATGTGATACCTGTCAGACCATTGAGGATCATGGTCCAGCCAAATTAATGTATAACCTTACCCATCCCGGTGGCATTACTCTCACCTTGCACCATGGCATTTGTTTGGACAGGCCATCTCTTTAATGCATGAGATAGTTGAATAGTAGATTTTCAGTATTGTTGTAAAGAGAAATATTGCATAACAAGACAGTCAATAAGTAGGCGGAGGTGTCTGTTTTGAAAAATCACACTGTCATTGCATTGATACTGACCCTAATGACTCTAAAGGGCAGAGTAGACCTGCCCCTGTGAGTTTCCAGACTGTAACTCCTTATGGGAGTAGAAAGTCTCATCTTTCTCCCTCGGAGCCTCTGGTGGTTTTGAACTGCTGACCTTGCGATTAGCAACACAACTTGTGTAGCCACGACATCACAAGGAAGCAAAATTGCCATAATTTTTAGTTTACATATTATTTTATGATATACCTAAACTGGAGGAAATCATGCTAAGTGAAGTAAGTCAGGCACAAAAGGACAAGTACAACATGAATCCGCTGAGGTAAGCGATAAAAAAAAACAAAAAACAAAAAACAAAACAAAAAAGCAAAATGGGCATAGGGAAAAAGCTACTATATACAAACATTCTTGGGGTGAGGACCAGGTAGTATGGAAGGGACCAGATCAAATGCAGGGATGCACATGGTAGACAACTGGGGAGGAGGTGGGGAAAGGGAACCAAAAAAATGATGAAAATAAGGAAGAAATGGGTAGCGGGGGCA
>NW_022103900.1:27652650-27662065 GCF_000313985.2 Echinops telfairi
TCAAGGGCTCATGAGGGAGGGGGGAGCAGGGAGGGAGGGGAAAAATGAGGACCTAATGTCTGGGGTTTAAGTGGAGAGAAATTGTTTTGAGAATGATGAACAAATGCGCTTTACACAATTGATGTGTGTATGGATTGCGATAACAGTTGTATGAGCCCCTAATAAAATGTTTTAAAAAAAACAAAAAACAGAACTGCTGACAACTTAATAGAATAGTTTTGTAATGTAAGTTGGATATAATATCAATATGCAAATATGGATTTGTATATGCCAGTAACAAAATTAGAAAAGTATAATGTTTTAAAGAAAGCATGTAAAAGTCTCATGGGACAACTAGGTCATGGGCATGACTTAGTTCATAAGCATAAAGGTCAACAATCCACTGAGTTAGCTGTGGGGTCTTAAAAGCTTGAGAGCAGCCATCTAAGACATAACCATTCGTCTCTTCCCATCTGAAACAAAGCAGAGCAGAGGAAACCAAAGACTCAAAGAAGAAATTAGTCACGGATCATACTGCACACAAGTGTTTCCCAAGTGGGTGATCCCATCCACGGGGGCCGCTGGAACAGCCCAAGGGGCCTGCAAAAGCAGAGAACTACACTTTATCCTGGAGTGTGGACTCATGCACAAAGGCTTCCAAATACCAAGAGGGCACTGTGCAGTGATTTTTTTTCTGAAGAGAGCATTAGGCCAAATATGTTTGGGAACCTATGGTCCACATGAACCAAAAAAGTGAAGAAAAAAACTCAAAAAAACCTCACTGCCACCGAGCCCTTTCCAACTCATACCAACCTTACAGGACAGGGCCAAACTGCCCTGATGGATTTCTGAGACTATAACTCTTCACAGGAGGAGAAAGCCTCTTCCTTCTCTCTCGGAGTGGCTGGTGGTTTTGAACTGCTGACCTTGTGTTTAACAGCCCAACACGTAACCACCGTGCCACCCTTAGACTCCTCTAGGAAGAAGAATGGGAGAGTACCTGGTTACCACTGCCATTCTGACCAAGGACACAATCAAAGGCCCCAGCTAGAATGGGAGAACAATGTGGGACAATGACTTATTGAATTCTTAGAGATCAGAGGAACCTGAAGCTAAAGCCACTCCCAGAAGCCACCTCTCAAGCAAACAATAGATTGGTCTGTAGAATAAGTAGCATCCAGGAGCAATGGGTGCTTTTCAACAATCAGTTAAATGAGACCAAAGAGTCAACATTAACCAGAAGCCAAGACGGGCGGCAAGGAGAGGCAGGGGAACTGGGTGGGTGAGGTGAAAACGCTTAGACTTCTGACACGTTGCGGGGATTATAACCGGTTGTAACTGGTATCACAGAACAATATGTGTGTGAATCATTGGATGAGACTCTAATTTGCTGTGCAAATGTTCTCCTAAATCACAATAAATATTTTTAAAAGGAAAACATGTATTAAAAACAAGAGAAACAAATGCCTAGAAACTCAAGTAACAGAAGATATGCAAAGGTAATAAAAAATTTTCTACATGTATTGAAAGATATAACTAAAGATCTAAATTAGTGGAGAAGCCCAGAAGTATTAAAAACACATGGTACCTAGTACGAAAAGCCACCACTGAGCATGAACATGAATCTCTCCTCTCCTATGGATGCCTGCATATGCATTTAGCCTAAGTTGAGCTCACAGATGGACTTCAGAACCCAGGAAGCACAAAGATATCTCTCCACTTGTAAGATACCTGAAGCACATTTTTTAATTTAAAAGGCCTCAGTTCTTTTCTCCGTGAACAGGCCTGCCTCATTGTATTGCACTTTGCTGTCTTGTGTTCTGCAGATACTGCAAGGTCTGTTTTGTTCTGTTCCATAAACAAACTGAAGGGTTTGGGTGGGGAAGGGCGCGCTCAGTAGGGGGAGTGTCGGCACCACTGTCCAGCAACATGTTCTCAGGTCATGACTCTGGGCAATTCCCAGAATACTTCAAACTTTTAAAAATACTCTTGGAGGGCTAATAGACTACAGTATAATGTAAACATAACTTTTACATGCACTGGGAAGCCAGAAAGACATGTGGGTCTTTTCGTTGCAGTATTTGCTTGACTGTAATGGTCTGGGACTGAACTGCGGTGTCTGTGAGGTCAGCCAGTAGATTAGCAGGACATGGAACTCAGGTTTGTCAGCAACAGTCACTGTGAGGAGGCTTCCTGTTCTACACAATGTCCTAGCAGCCTTTCAGACAAAAATCCCAGTGATAGGAGAAAAAACCAGACAATTTGACAAGCAACAGAGAAAATAAAATCCACCACTATTAAATCTAACATAGGTTTCTAACTACTTACCCTACAGCACTTAGGATGTCTCTCCTTTTTTTTTTCTTTAAAGGTGCTGTCGAGTCTGTTCCGATCCTGTGAACAATGGAACCAGACACTGCCCAGGCCTGTGCATCCTCACAGTGGTCTCATGTCCGAGCCCACGGTTGCAGTCACTATCAATCTGTCTCCTCTGCTTTCCCAAGCTGGTCTCTCCGGACAACATGTCCACAGTATGTCAGACAAAGTCTCCCCATCCTTGCGTCTAGGGGGCACTCTGGCTGTACTTCTTCCCAGACAGACATGGTACTTTCCATGTTCTTCACCAGCACCACCAACCCCCTAAAGCAAACCCCCTGCCTTCAAGTCTAGTCCAACGAATGCCGACCCCATTAAAAGGCACACACTTTGTATTCCACTGCCCAGGAAGGTGTCCCAGGCTGCGGGGCTTTACAAGAGCAGACAGCTGTATCTTTCTTCTCAGGAGTGGCTGTGGGTTTGAACCACAGACCTTGCAGGTAGCAGCCCAACACTGAACCCCAAAGGCTACTCGGGCTCCGTAGGTCTCTGTACAGTGGGTTACTATGGGAACACCAAGTAAACAAAGGCAAAGGATGGGAGCAACATGTCCCACATTCAATGATCATGAACCTCTTTTAATCAGAGTGTTTTCCAAGGAAATAGTGCCTCAGAGCAATTCTAATTTAGAAAACAGCTATGTGAGTTTTAATTCAATAACTAAAACAACAATTACCACCAATTCAACAATACTCGCCTTCATAGGAGCCTGGAAAAAGTTGTTTGAAGCCATGGAACATATACAGTTAAAAGGAAATGTTTAAGTGGGGGTACCATATATACTCATGTATAAGCCAAGTTTTTTAGCACATTTTTAATGGTAAATTAGGTAGCTCAACTGATATTCAGGTCAGCTTATACTCGTATTTCTTATACGGTATTTCTGAGAGGGTAACTACTAGTAGAGTAGAATCATAATTAACCAAATGAAGTTCGATTCCTCGAGTCCACTTGCAAAGGAGTGTTGGTGGTACAAGGTGACACGCTTTTAGCTTTCTAATCAAAGGGGTGGTCATTTGAACCCAGGCATCACTCCAGGGGAGAAAGATGCAGTGTTCTGCTTGCTGTGAATCAGAATCAACTCAATGGCAATGAGCTTGATTTGAGTTTTGAGTTTAGCCCACTTGGAAGATCATCTGCCATCTGATCCCTCAGAAGCTATTCTCATCTAAACACCTTATTGCATCCTGCGTACGCTGTCTAAGGAGCCCTGGTGCCATAGTGGTTATGATTTGGGCTGCTAACCACAAAGTCAGCAGTTTGAAATCACCAGCCACTTTGAGGGAGAAAGATGAGGCTTCCTACTTCCCTTAAAGAGTTACACTCTTAGAAACCCACAGGGACAGTTGTGCACTGTACTATAGGGTCACTATGAGTCAGAATCAACTCGGCGGCAATGAGTTCAGTGGCGATTTTTTGCTACTCTGCCTCTTAAAGTGATTTCCTTGCCTCCTGCCCACCTTTGAACACACAGAGATCACCTTGAACACCTGTTTCCATTGTAAAAATTCTTATCCCATCCTTTTCTCTTTATATGCATCTATGTTCTTGAGTTTTATGTCTTATCATTTAAAAAAAAACTTTCATTTAACTCAAGTGTGTTCGTCCAGGTTGACTAGAGAAACAAATTCAAATTCATAGGCACTCATATGTGCATAAAAAATACCTTTCTACTAAAATGCAATTGTGTATTGAGAAAACATCCCAGCCCAGTCCAGATCAAGCCTGTAAGTTTGATATTAGCCCTTATGTCCAATACTAGTCCATACATTCCTCTTTAGACTCACACAGCACATGCAATGATGCCAAATGCAGGAAGATCACAGGCCATTGGGTAGAAGGTCTTGTGGATCCAGTGGCAGTGGAAGCATCTCAACACTGGTGTGGGTCTCCACATGTCTCCTGCATCTCTCTGAGCGTCTCATCAGCAGGAAAGGGAAGGCAGAGAGAGTGTCCCCTCTCTAAGGAGGAAGAAGAGTTTCCCAGAATCCTCAAGAAAAGGTCATGCCCACACAGAGGCATGATTGGCTCTGACCTGATTGATAGGCTAGACTCCACCCCTTCATACAAATTGACAGATTATGTAACTGCCACACCAAGTTATGGATAAAATCCCACAAAGAAACTACTGCATAAATAAATGAGACTCAAATGATACTCAACAGTTTAAAAAGATCCCTCCTTTCAAGGGACTACACACAGCAGCAGTTAGTGTTTAAAGTACTTTGTTAGAAAGGAAATACTTCCCTGTCTTCCATGGTAAGGTGGGAAACAGAGACAACCAGGAACAAGCCCCACTGCACTCCTTTCCTCTCTTCCTGGGCCCAGCTTTCCTCATCCCATGTTAGCCAGCGATGGCCACAGCAGATGATGAGCCTGGTGGATGCACTGTCCTACAGTGGAAAAGTACGCTGGTCCCTGCAGTATGAGGGCTTCACAAGTTTATGGGGAAAAAAAGAATTAAAAGAATCCAATTTTCCCACAAACTATCTTAAGCCTCATCATATGTATGTGTGTGGGTGTGTGTATGTATATATATGCCTTAGTTCAAAAAGTATTGATACAAAATCACCAAAAACTTTATTAAATAAAAGTATCACAGTGTGAAGCTATTGTAGCTTGACATATCCTCCATCTAGGTCTGTATACTTTTTAAGGCCAGGTATCCATCTCTCTAGTCCTTCAAAGAATTCTGCATTCTTCCAGTTTAAATCACCTCAAGATGGCAATGTTGGCATCTTCAAGCTCCTCCTAAAGGTCCTTTGACTCTTGGGAATAAAAAGAAGGGTGAAAGGCAAGATTTGGGCTGCAGGGTGGATGGGGTAAGTTTCTAAATGAAAATCTTACAGGATAAGCATTGCTACCCTCAAAGAATGAGCAGGTGCATGGCCCTGAGGGGGGAAGTTCCATATCTTAACTTTCTTGGCCTTCTTTTCTCACCAATCACTTTCTGTTTTCTTAAAACATATTGAGCATAAGCCCTCATGATCATCCTGTGTCCTTTGAGAAAGCATATCAATATTAACCATTTGAGATCTCAAAATAGTCATCATAACTCTGCATTGACGTCTCTGCCTTGCATTTACTTGGCCCAACAGATCCCCTTGGCGCCATTGTTTAGATTTCAAACTTTTTTTTAAAAGACACCCAAACAAGACTGAGACATGTGTATTGCTGAGAGAACACGACTGCAGCCATCCACAGATCACAGAATCACATTTAAGCTAGTTTTGTTTGGACTAAACCCCTGATGCTTGAACGAGACCCCTGGGGCAATGCTTTTTCACTCACCCTTGTCGATATCCAAGAGGGAAGCGATGCTTTTTGTGTTGTTCCATGTAGCTCCCAAAAGACAAATAGATTCCCACCAAACACAGCTGAGCCTAGGGCTGATTGGCACCTAGGTTATTTAGCAAAATGTACCCCATGAGGGCAACTGTGAGGACAGAGATGGTCTGCAAGTTAGCTGATGTCGTAACAGAAACAAGTCCATCACCCAAGTGATGACGAGAGGAGCCCAGAGATTGGGGTGGGGGGATCAAAGGGGTACATGGCACGGTACAGCAGCCCTCGCAAGTCACATTTCCAGTCAACAGTGACAATCTAGGAAACTCACAGGGGCAGTTCTACCTTGTCCTGTAGGGTCACTATGAGATGACGGTGAGGTTTGTTTATTTGTTTGATACTGTAGGAGACTCCTCACCGACCAGCCTAACTGGGGATTTCCCTCTGACAATATCCTGGCATAAAACCGATCACAAAAAGTCATCTAACACCATCCACATCAGAGGAAACACCAGGAACAAAACTCACATCCCAGACCACAGCTCTACCTTGTCAGCTGATTCATCTTCTTGACTTCAAAAATCAATTCCCTGGAAAAGAGGACACTCACCCATCCCCTGGGACAGGAGGCCCACGGGAAGCAGCAGGATCATATTTAATAGGATCCATTACAATCTTCACACCACCGGCCCCAGCCAACTCCCTCCCGGAGAAGCTATTCTTTAGGAAGAACCCAACCTCAGAAAAGAGCTCTGGGCCTGCGGATGTTCACTACACAGCAGCCGCCCGGTGAGATAAAGCAGCCCAGGCGGGGAGGCCGCGGTCCCAGCCCATGCTTCCTTCTGTGGAGCTGACCGGACGTGGTTAGCAGCACAGGAAACGCGGTGAGACGGCTTAGCAAATGATCATCTATCGGATCAATGGTCATTACAGCTATGAAGACTTCACCCAACGCCGAGACGATTCATGGACAGGGCGGCGAGGGGGGCCAGCAGAATAAATCTATGGTTGGAATTACATTTGTACGACAGTAAGGCATCAGACAAGACAGGAAAGGAGAATGGGGAGGGGGTGATTAAGGGATGGGTTAGGGTGGTGAGATTACGGCTGATTTTGTCGTTGTACTTTCACGTCACCCTCAGGTCCCTGCTCTTTACAAAGGAGGAAAAATTGATCGGCTGCCAGCCCAGACACCGAGACTTGAGTGGGGGCGGGGAAGCGAGCGCCTGCGCATCCTCAGCTCCTGCACCTGCAGGCGACCTCGCCCCACGCAAGCGAGGGCAAGGTCAGGGTCCCATCCTCTGCCTCCGAACCCTCGCTTTGATGGAGCAGGAGGGGTGGGTGGGGGGTGGAGTGCTTAACAGGCGCCTGTGCTCCTGGAGGAGGCACTTCTAGGACAAGAGGTTTGCCCGGTGGACCGAAGGGTGGCCGGCAGTAAGATTTACAGCCATCAAGCCGCTCCTTCCCTGGAAATGAATCCCAGGAAGGAAGACACCCGCCGCCCCCCGCCCCCCCAGCCCCCGCAGCAGGAGCGAAGACGGTGTGCAGCAAGCGCAGCGCCCAGGGACAAAGGGTCAGCAGGTTTAAGTAGCCCCTTCCCAAGGGTCACTGATAGGGCGCTCGTTCAAGGAAGGCACCGGGACGTTTCCCAAGACAACGTGCTGACGACGTCACCTTTCGGTGTTCTCAATGCCACAAATGGCTTGCACTTGATTATGGGGGGAGGGGGGGTGCACCTTCCTAAGGAGTTCTCAGCCATAAACCTCAAGGTCATAATAATCACGTCAAGGGGCAGGGGTGGGGCCGGGGGAGGTGGTAATAAGGGCGTTTAGATCAGGCTACAGCAAGCATAGCTAACCTCTCGAATATTTTCTGGGTCATATGCAAAGCTGAAATTCATAAAGCAGCCCCATATACTCAAAGAGGTACAATATAGCTCGGGGAAGAAGTCAGTTTTCCACTTGCAAAAGAGATGGGCTTCAAATACCCTCTGCTGGAGGTTTCCCCATCACACGGAGGACCTGTTCCTCTCTTTGTAATTCCAATAAGGCTTTGTTTCCGCCTCTCTGGACATTCATTTGTCAATTTGCTTTTCTTCTGTATGGTTATGAATGGCAGAGATGTGTCTTACTTATCTTAGCAAGTCCACAATGCATACTACTGAGCTTAGCACACAGTAGGCCCCCAAGGTCCCAGAGTGGAGTGAAACAAAGGTCAAACAATCAAAATGCTGACATGTAAATGTTCCAGAAGTGTTGCCCTACAAACATATGGCCAGCCACAGACTAGAGCCAGGATGCAAATTTAAATTGCCTAGTTAAAAGCAAGACAACGACAACAAAGACAGTTGCTATTGAGTTTATGCTGGGTCAGCGCAACTCCACAGCTGTCCTCCTAGAACTACCCTGGGCTTTCCAGGCTGGGACTTTTGGAAGCAGAGAGGCAGATCAGGGTGGGTTCTAAGGGCCAAGCCAGTAGTTGTTGGTCTAGCACTTAACTTTGTGCCCCTGTGATTGCTCGTTGCCATCTGATGGATCCCAACTCACGGTGAGCCCGAGGGTACAGAGAACTGTCTTCCACAAGGTTTTCAAAGCTGTGGCCCTCTGGAAGTGAATCATCAGTTCTTACCTTGAGGGCGCCTTTGGGTGGGTTTGAACTGCCAACCTTTTGGTTGGTAATCTAGTGCTCATTTAAACCATCCTCACACTCAAACCAAAATCACTGCAGCCCAGGCTCCCTGGCACCACCCTCTTTCACTGCCAAGACTATAAATCTTTACGGGAGTAGAAAGCCTCATCTTTCTCCCGAGGAGCAGCTGGTGGTTTCTGAACTGCTGACCTTGCTAATGTTAGAGCTCCTAAATTTCCTAGAAGCCACATTTTAAAAAGTAAAAATAAACAAGTGAAATTGATTTTTTAGTATGTCATTTAAAACAATAAATCCAAGAAACTATCATTTAACATGTAATCAATATTTTTAAATAAGGAGATATTTTATACTTTTTCTTTCTGTACTAAGTTGTTGAAACCTAGTCTATATTTTCTATTAGTATCTCATATCAGGAACCCTGGTAGCATAATGGTTACCAATTGGGCTACTAACCGCAAGGTGAGCAGTTCGAAATCACCAGCTGCCCCTTGAGAGAAAGATGAGGCTTCCTACACCTATGAAGAGTTACAGTCTTGGAAACCCCTGGGGGCAGTTCTCCTGTCCTATAGGAACGCTCAGTCAGAATCAACTCGACGGCAGTGAGTTTTTGGATGTTCACATGAAGGAACCCCGGCTCCTTACTAACCACACAGTTGGCAGTCTGAACCCAGGCGCTGCTCCCTGCAGGAGAACCATGAGATTGACAGCTTCCGAAACTCGAGGAGCAGTGCTGCTCCGCCCTCTCAGGTCATGTATGAGTCAGAATGGATTTGAGGATGGCAATGGGTGTGACATCCCATATGGCGAGTGTTCACAAACCACGCACGGCTAGGGGCTGCTGTGTTTGGATAACACAGTATGGGACTGATGCTCCAAAAACCTCCACGGTACAGAAAGGCACCGCTTCATAAAAGGACACACTTGTCATATATAATAATAATTTATAAATTATCAAGGGTGCATGGGGGAGGGGGGCAGAGGAAGGGAGAGGGAGGGGAGGAAAAGGAAAATGAGCTGATTCCGGGAACCCGAGAGGCAAGCGAATTTTGGGAATGATGAGGGCAACAAATGTATAGATGTGCTTTACACAATTGATCTATGTATTGTGATGAATTGTATGAGCCCC
>NW_022103900.1:27663180-27664875 GCF_000313985.2 Echinops telfairi
AAGTCCTCCTCCCTTGAGACGATCTGGGCGAAGCTTCTGATGTCAGCTGGATCGTTAGTTACCCAGGTTCAGAGATGAAAATCAATAATCTCTGAGGAGCGAGGTGCCAGACAGTTCATTCAGAGAAAAACCATGATGCAGCCTCCTCAGAGAACTGAGGAGACGACTGAGCATGTCCTCCTGGGCAAAGGGAGCCTTGGGAATGGGGAAAATATTACTCCGGGAGAGGAGAGAGGGAAGCCTGCCTGGGATTTTTCCATCCAGAATTACAGGAGGATGAGCTTACGGTGCTTCTCCATGAATAGTATTGATCTGCCACTCCTGTGGCCATCACCTGCAGTCAGGGAAATTAAAAGCATAAATTAGGTTTTTGTTTGTTTGTTTGCTGGGGGGTGGTTATTTATTTTATTTAGGGTTTTTTCCTTTTATTGGGGCTCGTACAACTCTTCTCACAATCCATACATACATCCATTGTGCCAAGCACATTTGTCCATTTGTTGCCATCATCATTCTCAAAACATTTTCCTTCTACTTGAGCCCTTTCTACATCAGCTGCTCATATTTCCCCTCCCTCCCTCCCCTACCTTTCCTCCCTCACGAGCCCTTGATAATTTGTAAATTATTATTATTTTGTCATGTCTTACACTGTCCAATGTCTCCCTTCCATCGCACTTTGGACCTCCTGCCCTCCGAAGTTTTCTTTTGAGTGAGCAAAGGAGGACTGAGCAATGCAAAGGGAGCCGCAAGTCTTTTTTCCCTTAAAGCGCTCCATTGAATTCTCATCTCATCCCTGTTTTCCCTTCATCGGCTCTGGGGATCTATTCTCCAGCATTCAGTTCACAGTCACCGACTGAAAAGATGATAGTAGAGAGAGAGGAACAGACTCCCACAGCTGTATGTCTGTGCTGACATCAACGCACTTTTTAAAACCGTTTTATGGACCTACAAATCACATTACAATTCAATGGCTTCAATATATTACAAACGTGTGGTGCAATTGTCACCACAATCGACTTCAGAATCATGGTGACTTTCTCACAACAAAACAAAATACTGCCCAGGTCTTCGCCTGCCTCATGATACTCAGGCCACCACGGGCAAGGCCGTCATTGTCACTCTGTGCAGGTTCGCGCAGGCACCGGAGCGAGTCTCTCCCCACAATGAGTCCGTCCCTCCACACCCCTCTGTGTCTCGGCCGGTATCCACAGCCTTGCTTTTCCTCCTCGCTTGAACTCAACATGCCAACTATTCCGATCAGAACACACGAGTGTGAGAAGAGACGTAAGGCAATGAGGGAATCTGACCGAGTCTGTGATATTAAGGCATGATTGGGTGTAGTTATAATCATATCATTGTGGTTATTGGAAGATGTGTTTATTATTAAATCATTTTATTGGGGGCTCGTACAACTCTTATCACAACCCATGCATATATCCATTGTGTCAGTCACATTGGTACATTTGTTTCCCTCATCATTCTCAAAACATTTGCTTTGTATTTGAGCCCCTGGTATCCACTCCTCGTTTTTTCTCCTCCCACCCCGCTCCCTAGTGGGAGGTTTTATGAGGGAAAAACACGGGGCTTTCTACCCCCTAACAGTCTCGGAAACTCACTGGGTCGGTTCTACCCTGTCCTGTAAAACTGCTATGACTCAAAACAACCCGTGTGTGTGTGTGTGTGTGTGTGTGTGTGTGT
>NW_022103900.1:27664975-27686877 GCF_000313985.2 Echinops telfairi
GGAAGTTAAGAACTGAGTAAGGAAAATGAGATGAGCCGTTTGTTGATAATGGTTAAGACTAATCTGGGCACTTGGTGTTGGTTTGAAATTTTCTACGAGGGGGTTTCCAAAAGTGTGTGGGAAAATGGAATTAAAAGATACTGAGTTTTTTCTCGAATGAACTTCTCAAGATCTCTTGCATAGTCAGATGCTGGTGCTTGTAATGCACAGTAATCACAGGCAGGGGGTAAAGCTACTCTCTGTGCAGCCCCTCTCTCCCTGCTGTCCATCCATCAGTGCTGACTCACAGGGGCGCCCCTGGGGGTTTCTGAGAGGGGAACTTTCTGGGAACAGAAAGCCCAGTCTTTCTCCCGAGGAGCTGCGGGTGAATTCAAACTGCTGACCAGGAGGATCGCAGCCCAACGTGTAACCACTGCACCACAGGGCTCCCGAGGGTCCTTCTAGGAGGGTTATTTTATCCTTTCTCAGCCCTGCTACCCAGAACATATCACAGATCATTCAGCAGTTAACACCAAGAAGAAAGGATACATCCATCCTATGTTTTTCTTTCAGACTACAATCTAGGCCTCTAACGCTTTCTGCCTCACAAGGGAGATTTGGCTTCTGATCACGTCCAAGAAACAGCATCTTTTAGGATACTGAAAGTGACAGGAGACAGCCTACAAAATCCTATGACTCATCGTCCAACTCTGAAGGCACTGCCGTGTTCTGGCTCTGTGGGTTAACAGCAGCGCAAGCCGAAGCAAGCACTCCCAATAAAAAGTTCATTTAGCTGAGGTGTGAAGGGATGCCAGGAGACAAAGTGGCAGCTGGGCACTGGATCCCATCAGGTCGGCAGAAAAATAAGAATTAAGAAATATGCAAGACAGAAGAACAGTCACCATCCCTGAACGATGGGTGCCTCTCAGTGGTCCCTATCATTTTACTTAGCGATCCAAATTCTAAGGCAGTCTTCAAACACAATAACTGGGCAAGCGCACCAGGAGGTGTGTGTGCCAATGTACAAGGGCAAGTCCAAAAGTATTACAACTGGAGGTCCAGTTCACACGTGGGTTTACAAAGCCTACTCACTGGCACTGAGGACGATGTGTGCTTAAGTATGCCTCCGCGGTCAGCGGATGGTTGCGCACAAGTTCACTGCCCTGTAAAACATCTGCCTTAGTTTTGTTAGGAAGTCTTCAGCAACAGTGAAAAGCTCTAATCAACACAGTGGCTCCCGAAAGGATCTGCTGGGTCACTTTACTCCACGGAGTAGTCTTGACAGACCCTCTTGACAGACACAACTCATTCACGGGGGCTCACTGTGAAGAAGTTTTAGAACCAGAAAACTGCCTTGGTGAGAAAAAGGACAGAAAAATTACATGGAGAAACCCCTCCTCCCCCCGTCATAACAATACCCTTGTTCATTCTTCGAGGGTAGCAGGGCTGTCCTAGGAGAATTTCACAAGCAACCTTGCTCCATCCACCCTCCAGCCCTGATCCTGCCCCTTCGGACTTCTTTTGGTCCCCAAACTCAAAGAACCTTTCAAAAGAGCATGGTTTGGAATGCCACACCTGCCGTTTTGATGTAGTGTAACTTGAAGAATGCAGGATTTCACAGAAGGGTATAAGTGATGGAAATACCACCTTCAAAAGTGTATAGGTCTAGAGTTGAAGGATACGTTGAGAAAAAAACAATAGCTGATATTTTCATCTAATTAAGGCATATATGATTTTGTAGTAATACGTCTTGGCTTGCTCTCATATAGCCCAGTTCTTTTCTACTCTTACAATATGCTTTTTCAAACCACAAATAATATATTTTTGAAACCAAGATACTGTATCAATCTGTTTTAAAGTCCCTGATTTTCAGCCCTCAACATTTTTAAAGATGGCACATAATTCCATTAAAAGTCTAATAAATATTTTATTTCACCATTTCCTACTGATGAACACTTGAGTTTTCCTGGTGCCGTTGTTATTTCCTCTTATGAACAAAGGTGTGATATGTGAGAGAGATGGGCTAAGAGCAGTACAGAGAGATAACCAAGAGGCAATCTAGTAAAAGCTGGCATTTTCTGAACACCAGGCACTGGATTTAACGCTCTACATGCATCAGCTCACGGAAACTTCACAACAAACCCAGCAAGATGGAGGGCCGTTGTCCCTATTTTAAAGGTGGCACTGACACTTGGTGCCACGCAACAATTCACCCGAGTTCATCCTGGCCTGTTGACGCAGGGTTACGCCGAGAGAAAAGGATGGCTAGACCACTCCGCTTCTTCCTCCCAAGGCATCTGCAATATCTACAAGTACTCCCAAACTCAACAACTCAATTCTTACTAAAAGGAACAGGGCTGATGTGCCACAAATTGGTTTAAGGGAGGGGCTGTCTCACACACACACACATGCACAGAGAGAGATTTTTATGGAAAAGGCTCAGAGTAATCAAGGGAAACTGGATCTACCAAGAGATTGTTTTTGTAACTCAAGAGAACCCATCAGGGAGTAGGCAATTTTGTTTTCGCTTTTTTATAAGTAGAATGCAGATGAGGGATCTGAGGCAGAAATTAAAGGGAAACCACAGATGGGGGAGGAGGAGTCTTCTGAATGGGGAATAGGAGCCAACAATGGAAAACAGTCTCATTAAAGTGGGAAGTTGGATCAGCCAAACACAATGTAATTTGACAAAAACCTCTAGTGACACCCAAGGTGCAAATATTAGCCAGGCAGGAATTGGGGGTGGGGGCACCTTGGGAATCAAGAAATCTTTGCTAAGCAACTATGCAAATACATTGGTAAAGGTGAAAACGCAGTAAAAATAAATCAATTAGGGAACTAGTTCTATGTTGCACAATAGCATCTGAAAGAACAAAGCACCTAGGAATAAATCTAGCCCTGGGTGGAAAGGACTTTTACAATAAAAACAACAAAATCCTGCTGAAAGAGATTAAGCACAAAACCAAAGTTACCATCAAGTCGCCACCAACTTGCAGCGACCCTATAGGACTGGTGGGACTGCCCTTGTATGTTTCTGAGACTGACACCAGAGCTCCAAAAGAGATTAAAGAGGACTTAAATAAACAGGAGGTTCCATGTTCATGGATTGGAACACTTAACACTGATACGGTCTTATTACTACCCAAGGCAATCTATGAATGCAATTTAATCCTCATAAAAATTGTCACAAACTTCTTTACAGAAATTTTTTTTAAATCAACTTTAACTTTATATGGAAAGACAAGCATCCCTAAATAGCTAAAACAATGCTGAAAGAACTAAGTAGCAGGACTCACACTTCCAGATTTTAAAACATACTATACAACTACACTAACCAAAACAGACTGGTACAAGTATAACAATAGACACAGAGGCCAATGGAAAAGAATCAAGCATTCATAAATAAACCCACACATCTGTATTCAACTGATTTTTGAGAAGAGTGCTAAATCCATTCAATGGATAGAAAAAAGAAGCTTTTCAATAAATGGTGTTGTGAAAATTGAATTACCACAGCCCCAAAAATGAACCAGCATCTTTGTCACACATCATACACAAAAACAAATTCCAAATGGATTAAGGACTTAAATGTGTCCATTAAAACCATGAAAATTTGAGAAGAACAAGCAAAAGCCATGCTGTCCGGCCTACCTTTCAACAATGGATCATCTAATATAACAACAAAAACACAAACACCAAAACACAAAATAAATAAATGGATCTCATAAGAACTAAAAACTTTTGTTCAACAAAAGACTTCACCAAAAATCGAAAAGACAGCTATTGACTTAAAAAGTATCTTTAGAAAACATGTCTCTAACGTGAACCTAATAATATATGCATATATTTTCCACAAGTTAACAACAAACAAATAGCCCACTGATGAAATGGGTAATGGACTTGAACAGACGTTTCACCAAGGAGGACATTCGAATGGCTACCAGGTACATAGAAAGATGTGCCACGTCGTGAGCCATCCCAGGGCCACGGAGTCGATTCTGTCTCATCCCAGCCCATTGCCTTCAAGTCTATTGCAGCTCAAAGCAAGTATATAGCATTTCTGGGTTGTAAACCTTTGTGAAAGCAGATAGAATCATATTTCCCCATCTTTCTCCCACAAAGATGCTGGGGGGGCGGGGCGGTTGAACTGCCTATCCTATGGTTAGCAGACTACTGCTTACCCAAAAATGCCACCATTAGCCATCAAAGACGCAATGAGATAACATTTCACTCCTACTATATAGAAGCCCTGAGGAGCCCCGGTGATGTGGTAGTAATGAGTTGGGCTGATCCACATGGTCAGAAGTTCAAAACCATCAGCAACTTCATGGGAGCAAGACTGGGCTTTCAATTCTCATTCAGTTACAGTCTCGGGAACTCACAGGAGATCGCTATGAGTGGATGGCAGCAAATTTGGTTTTTCTATTGGAGCCCAATAATGGTTCTGATTCGATGTAGTGGTTACGATTTGGGTTGCTACCCTCAAGGGCAATAGTTGGAAACCCCAGTAGCTCTACTGGAGAAAGATGGGGTTTTTGACTCTCATAAACAGTTATAGTCTCGAAAACTCACAGGGGCAGTTCTACCCTGCCCTATAAGATCACGATGAGTCAAAACAATTTTTAACTTTATGTGAGTCTTGGTGGTGTAGTGGTTACACTTGGGCTGTTAACAACAAAGCCAGCAGTTTTTACTCCTGTTCACTCTGTCCTTAAAGACTATCTATGAGTTGGAATTAACTTGATGGCAGTGAGTTTGAGTTTGAAAGCATAGCAGCTAAAATTTTAAAAACTGAAAATAACAAATGTTGGCAAGGATGTGGGGTAATCAGAATGGTTACTCATTTCATTGTTGGTGGGAATGCAAAATAATACAGCTGCTGTGGAACACAGCGTAATGGTTCTTCAACAATCTAGACATAGAACAACCAGATGACCAACAATTCCACTCCTAGGTCCACACCCCAAATGACTTGAAAGCAGAGACTCAAACTGAGACTTGGACAACAGTGTACACCGTGCACAATAGCCAAAATGAGGGAACAACGTAAATGTCAATCAACAGAAGAATGTGTAAACAAATTGTGGTACATACATACAATGGAATACTACTTGTCTAGAAGCAAAAATGAAGTCTTGATGCAAGCCACAACATACATCAGCCTGAAGACATTTTGCTACGCGAAATAAGTCAATCACAAGAGCACAAACATTTAAAGACTCAACTTAAATAAAAAGACGAGGATCCCTCATGGTGTAGTGTTTCTACTTCCATAAAGAGTTTCAGCCTCAGAAATCCACAGGAGCAATTCTATTCTACTCTGCCCAACAGGGTCCTTATGAGTCAGAATCAATTCAATGGCAGTGAGTTTGAGGGGTTATTATTATTATTATTAAGAGACAACAAAAAGCAAATGTATGGAGAATAAAGATTATTAGTGGTTAGTGGGGGAGGGAGTACACTTTGATTAAGGGTCAGGTTACACAGTCTATTATCATTGCTGTCAATAAGTTATACACCTGTAAAAGTTGACTTAGTAAAAGGAGGTATCAGAGGTATTTACAAAAATGACAGCTACCCACCCCCTCCAAAACAAAACAAAACTAAAAAAAGGGTATATCAGCGGAGGCTGCTTATAGAAAACCAAAAACCTCATAAGATTTAGTGTTTAGTGTCTTGGTTACACAGGATGTCACAGTTATTGATGCAATAACATGTTGGGTGCTTCTGTTCAAGCTCCTAGTTCAGTACATAATGCCTGTGGTTTTAAGCCTTGCAAGTGGTCATCCAAGGGAAAACAATTGGTTTCTATTTACCTGAAGCAACAGAGAAAGAAGGAGTGTCCAGAACAGAAGGTCCATATGGAATATGTGGCTAATTGCCTCTTTGAGCAAATGCTCCCTCTGACATGAAAGCAGAACTGAATGGTGCCTGGTTACCATTACTGAGCATTTTGATCAAAGATTATGTAGGAAAAAATTGGCTCAACTGGGGGAAAACACAAAACAAAACTTCAAAGTCTGATGGACATCAGACTTCCTGGAGCCATGAAGATTGCATGAAAACCTCTAAAACTTTTGCACCGGGATAATCTTTTAACATTAAAACAAAAATATGGACATTAGGCCTCCACTCAAGTACTCCCTCATTGCAAGAACACTTTGTTCTATTAAATTAGCATTCTATGATGCTCACTTTCCTGACACAATCACTGAAGACAAAGCAGGTGCATAAGCAAATGTGGTGAAGAAAGTTGATGGTGCCCGGCTATCAAAAGACATAGGGTCTGGGGTCTTAAAGGCTTGAAGGTAAACAAGCGGCCATCTAGCTCAGAAGCAACAAAGCCCACATGGAAGAAGCACACAAGCCTGCATGATCATGAGGTGATGAAGGGATCAGTTATCTGGCACCAAAGAACAAAAATCATATCATTGTGTGCTCACCTCCCTGATATGATCACTGAAGACAAATGGGTGCATAAGCAAATGTGGCAAAGAAAGCTGATAGTGCCCGGCTATCAAAAGATATGGTGTCTGGGGTCTTAAAGGTAAACAAGCAGCCATCTAGCTCAGAAGCAACAAAGCCCACATGGAAGAAGCACACCAACTGGTGCGATCACGAGGTGTCAAAGGGATGATGTATCAGGCATCATCAGAACTAAAAATCTTATCATAGTGAATGAGGCGGGGAGTGAGGAGTGGAGACCCAAAGCCCATTTGTAGGCCACTGGACATCCCCTTACAGAAGGGTCTCTGGGAGGAGACAAGCCAGTCGGGGTGCGATGTAGCAATGATGAAAAATACAACTTTCCTCTAGTTCCTAAATGCTTCCTCCCCCCCCACCCCACCCCCCACTATCATGATCCCAATTCTACCTTACAAATCTGGCTAGACCAGAGGATGTATACTGGTACAGATAAGAAACACAGGGAATCCAGGGTGGATGATCCCTTCAGGACCAGTGGTGTGAGTGGCGATATGGGAGGGTAGAGGGAGGATAGGTTGGAAAGGGCGAACCGACTACAAGGATCTACATATAACGTCCTCCCTGGGGGACAGACAACAGAAAAGTGGATGAAGGGAGACATCGGAAAGTGCAAGATATGACAAAATAACAATTTATAAATTATCAAGGGTTCATGAGGGAGGGAGGAGCGAGGAGGGAGGAGAAAAATGAGGAGCTGATGCCAGGGGCTTGGGTGGAGAGTGGATGTTTTGAGAATGATGAGGGTAATGAATGCACAAATGTACTTTACACAATTGATGTGTGCATGGATTGTGATAAGAGTTGTATGAGCCCCTAATACAACGATTAAAAAAAAAGTCCTCTGAAGTTATCTTAAAACTAAACAACAGTTGAACTTAGCTAATAAAACATATCTGCTTTAATAGTTATCAGAAGTTCAAAAACAAGCAATCACATTGAGGTGAACAAGCGTGGACAAAGTGGAGACCCAGAACCCACCTGTAAGATAACTGGATAGTCCCTCACAGAAGGGCCACACGGAAGACATAATAAATCTAGGGTGTGGCATAGCACTGATGAAACACAAAACTATCCTCTAGTTCTTTAATATTTCCTCCCCTTACTACTATGGTCTTTGTTTTACTTCATGATTCTTTTTAGACTTGTGTATGTTCATTTGTATAATTAAGATCATTCAATGCACGAAAGACAAGATAGATAACCCTTCAGAAACAGGAGTTTCTGAAGTAATAGGAGTAATGATTCCCTGAGGATACGAGAAGAGGGGAAGTGAGGGGGGAGAAAGGGGAGCTGACAGCAATGATGACTGTATAACCACTCTGGAGGGGAATGAGTAACAGAGTTGCAGGTGAACAGATCCATTGGATGGTGAGATGATAGATAGACAGATACGGCAAAATATATATAATGATAAAGGTTCCTGGGGGTAGGGTGGGAGTAGGAAGGGATAAAGGAGAGCTGATAGCAAAGAGTTCAAAAAGAAAAAAGTGTTTGAAACTGATGGTGGTAGCAACTGTACAATTATGCTCAATTTAATTGAATTATGAACTGTTATAATATCTGTAAGAGCTCGCAGTAAAATGATTAATAAATAAAAGTCTCAAGTGCTACCAGTAAAAAAAAAAAATCTGCTTTGACCATTAAGTTCTTTTAAGAACTATCTGTATGGGATCAACTTGACAGAAGGACAGGAGATTAGCTAGGAACCTTAGCAGGTAGTACGCTTATATTAACAGAAGAGGAACACTTTGGAAAAAGAAGGGCAGAAGAGTTGCACAGCTCAAAACATGTCATCAGTGCCACCAGATGACATGTGTATTTTACTGTGAGTTCTCAACAAGATAAGTGAAATTAAAGAACAAAAAGAAAACCAAAAAAAGGAACAGGAAGGCAGTAATCAGTGAGACAGAAACACCAGGGAGGAAGGAGAGATTCCCAGCGTGACAGAGATTTGGCCAGCGACGGTGAGTTTTGAAGGTGGAAAAGGGAGGCAGATGGTGAGGATTTGAGGAGGCCTGTACCAGCCGAGAATGGCAGCCAGCTGACAACCAGCTTGGAAACAGGGACTTGAGACCTAGAACCTATGGAACTGAATTCTGCCACCAACCTGGATGAGCAAAGAAATGGATTCTTCTCTAGACTCCCCAGAAGAAACACAGCCCTGCCATCACCCTGAATTTGACCTTAGGAGAATAGACTCTTAATCAGAGACACCAGCTGAGCCTATCAGACTTCTGTCTTCATGGAAACCATGAGACAATATGTGTGTTGTTTTAAGACACTAAATTAGTGGTGATTTATTTCAGCAGCAAGAGGAAAATGAAACGGAATGGTTATATCACTGTGTACTTGCCCAAACTCACAGAAACTGTATGTCCCCAAGATGAGTGATTTTACTGTGTATGGATTTAATAATAAATTCTTAGAAGGTCCTTATTTTTAAAGATGTTTACTTTTAGAGGAAAAAAGAAAGAAAAGACAAAGTCTATTTGCGTTATATGTTTTTCTGGGTTTTGGTAGATAAAACCCAGGATTGATGAACCTGTAAGGGCAGCAAGTAGAATAAGGGTTTGGGTGGAGGGTACAGTGGTGGGTAAAAGGGAGACGCTGTCAAGGAGTCCAGGAAGGAAAATAATGTTTAGAAACTGATTGTGGTAGCAATTGTACAATACTGCTTGATGTGATTGAATTATGGAATGATACATGCATTAACTCCCAATAAAGAAAAATACAAATCTAAGACCTGGCTCTATTTCTTCACTTGGTTAGGCCTTAATATCCCAAATGACAATGGAGGCTTGGTATTGAATCTCTGTCCCTGCCTTTCCCTGCCTGTCCATCCCCTGCCCAGCGCTAATTCAGGCTCCAGGGGACAGAAGCCTCTTTCCACACCACTGACCAGCACAGGGCTTGTGGCTGTTTTGTTTCAATGCCTTGAAAGGAAGCACCATCTTTAACAAGATCCCCAGAATCTTGTTTTGCTAGGATAGCAAGCAGTCATAGCAAAACCAATAGGCAGCACCCAAAGTAACGGATCACCCGCCAGGATTTTCAGCAGCAAATGAAGTACTCTTGAGAAATGCTGTAAATTCAATATCTTCCTCTGCAGAATTGATCTATTATGGGAATTAATCCCTTTCTTAATCAATCACTACGTAACCCTCCCCACCCCCCCAAGTCCAGCTCACCACCAGTGTCATTAGCTTGCCTCAATCTAACAAAAGTGAACACAGTTCTTTCCAAGTTTTCGATAATATTTACGTCTAATGTACTCTGGCCCAGAAGAATGTTAATTCTCTTTAAATTGATTTTTAACCACTTCCTATAGCCTTATTTTAAGGGTCTATAAATAAATCCATCCTATCAAAGTAAAGATTTCCAGAATCAACCAAGAGAACAATCACTATCACTAAGCTCCTCCTACAGGAAAAGAGGTGAGAGTTCGAACCCACCAGCTGCTCCAAGAGAAAAAGATGAGGCTTGTCTGCTTCTGTAAAGGTTCCGTTTTGGAAACCCTATATAGGGTTGCTATGAGTTAAAATGGACTTAATGGCAATGAATTTAGCTTTAGGATGGGATGGGCAAGGCCCTGGGAAGTACAAAGAAGCAAAATAGAGGTGGCCCTTGCTCCCCTCTGCCCAACCCGTCATGGCTAACTATGTTAGCCCAACATTAAGACCTAAGGCAGCAGTTCTCAACCCGTGGGTCGCCCTTTCACAGTAGCAAAATGACAGTTATGGAGTAGCAACGAAAATAATTTTATGGTTGGGGGGTCACTACAACATGAGGAACTGTATTAAAGGGTCACGGCATCAGGAAGGTTAAGAAGCACTGATCTAAGGCAAAAAGATGACATGCAAAATGAGTATTAAAGGAGTTCAAAGTGGTGAGAGATGGAGGTTGGGACAGTCAGGAAAGTGAAAGTGTGCACAAGATGAAAGAAAGGAAAGAATGGTGATGATGAATCCTCCAATGCCAGACATTTTATCCCAGAAGAGATCTAAAAACTCTGCATGTGAAATCGGGCTGTCAGCACACACCTCACTATGAACGGAACAGCCCTTTAAGAAAAGAGTTACTTCGGGTTTGGGTACGAGTTTTAAACACACAAAGAATCTCAGGGACTTTAGATTTGGACTAACTTGATCCACTGAAATCCATTCGGTCTCTGTTGAAAATGAACGTCACCAGTCTTTGTTGGGTTCGGGGCTCTTTTGCCATCCACAGTCTGCACACAGAAGGGAATACAGTGAACCCTCGCCACTTCGCGCTTCAACTTCCGCGGCTTCACTCTATCGCAGTTTTTGCGTAACAGCGCATGCTCTGTCATTACTGCCACTGATTGGCTCATACTGTACACGCTTCTGTCTGCATCGCTACGTATAGGAGCTACGTATCAGATGCATTTTTGCTTTTGTACAGTGTACTGTAATTGTTTGCGATTTTTAAGAAATTTTATCTAAGCCCTATGATGGCTCCTAAACGAGCTGCTTCTTCTAAGCCTTCTGACAATAAAAATAAGCGCCAGAGGAAGATGCTCACCATCCAGGAAAAGGTAAAACTTTTGGATATGATCAAAGATGGCAAGAAAATCGTGGAGGTTGCACACCATTTCGACTTGAATAGGGAATCCTACTTCGCGGAATTTCATTTATCATGGTAGGGTCTATAACCGATGAACCGGATAAACGAAGGTTCACTGTACTCATGGGAGGCAGCCCCCAGTGAGCCGTTTCAGCTGATCCCAACTGAACTGATTTGGGCCCCACTCTACCCAGGGTGTACAGCCGGATGCAGTCTGTTAGGGTCATTTACTTTAGTTATAGATTATGAATTAGAAATGGGAAAGAGCCTAACTCATGCCGACTCATATCCCAAGATCCTTTAGCATCAATCAGTCTTCTGTTCTATACACCTCCAGAAGAGGTGTCAAAGAATGTCCACTCTCACACTATCTATATTAACCCCAGCCTGAGACTATTCCGACGCCCACCAACAGTCAATGGATCAATCGATTGTGGTTTATTTACATGGAGTCCCTGGGTGATGCAAACTGCTAACATACTCTGTCCATGTTGCTGTCCAGGGTTGAGCGGGGCCTCAGACAAAAGGCCTGAAAACCTCAAAGTGCCCAGGTCTACACTGACATACATGGGTCACTGTGAGTCAGAATGGACCCCCGTGGCCTCTGATTTGATTGGATACAGAACAATGAGAATGAATGAGCGGCTCCATCCACAGCACAGATGAATCTAAGAAGCAAGATGTTGAACAAAGGCCACATACCAAAGAGCACATGCTGTATGGCTCTATGTACATGAAATTTAAAGAACAAGAAAAACTAATCTGTGGCATTAGAAATCAAATAGCAATTGTCCTGAGGAGTGGGGCAGTGGTGACCATTTCTGTTGCTTAATCTGGGAGATGGCTACATGGGGTAGTTACTTGATGAAGATTCACCAAACTGCACAGCATATTCATATATGTGTTTTCCTTTATAACAGTTTATTTACACACACACCAAAAAATGCTGAAAACTGGTCATTATACTTAAAGTTTCTAGTAAAATAAGTGAAAATCACTTTCCAGCTGACAAGCAACTTCTATTCACACACAAAGACTTTTGTTCAAATTATTTGTTATTTTATACAGTGACTTTGCTTCAATGTATTAAGATGATATCATAGATACTTTCAGATGGGAAAATAGTGTAGCTATATTGGAAACAGTCGTTTTAATGTCACAATACTAAAGAGGGATTCTTAAAAGAATTAAAAAGATCATTTATTACTTCACCAATTGTTCTGCTATTTTACTTTATTAAAAGAAGAGAAGAAGAAAAAATTAAAATCTCTCCAGGCTCTTCTTTTAAAAGCCTCTGGGGAAAAAAAGAGGGTCACTAGGACATGTTCTAGTGCTACACAATTATCTGGCAAAAATGTCTTATCAGTCAAGAAGTAGGAACTGGCTGTCCTGTGTAGCTCCCACTCTATCTATTCTAAAGTCAACCCTGGCTCAAGAAATAGTGGATCCAACTGTAGGCAGAACTTGACTGAGAACTTTAACCCAAACAAACCAGTTTCAGCCTCGGTTTCTGGCCACGAATATGTGATTAACCCTTGTCTGCCATTAACTCTCGAATTCCCCTCCTCAATAATAAGTGTGGCATGCATCCTGAAACCCTGTTTCCCACTCTTGCAGATCAAGCCTCAAGAAAGAACGCCCATCCGCATAGCATTTGGAGGTCAAGGTTTCCTGATCATTGTGAAAGCAGGGAGGGGGAGGAAAGAGGACAGTCAAAAAGTGCTTTGGTAAGCGAGGTGTGCGCTGAAGCCCTGCTTTGGGTCCGGTCCCCAGCAGTGGAAGGCATCAGCCTACTAGTACAGCTAGCACCTGCTGGTCCCCAGGGCCCTTCACAGGGGCTGCGGCAGACATCCTTGGCCAAGATGCTGTGGACCGCCAGGGCCCAGGCAAATGCCCGCCTCCAGTGCGGCAAACAAACACAGGGCAGCTTCAGCAAGCGCTTTGGTGCAATTGTCACCTGTCAATCATTTGACCTAAATACACCAGCCACTGGGAGAGGGGGGTAGTCGGAGCATGCTCAGTGATCAGTATGACATCATTTAATCAATGCTGGGGACGGGAAGGTGGCGGCGGCAGCAGCAGCCTCCTCCAGGAGGAGCGTGTCAGCGGGGATCAGGAGGCTCCCATTAACTAGGTCCCTCCCCACACCGCCGCTGACATACAAAGGGGGGCCCCATCAGCCACATGCTGGGGACCCCTGAGGGGGAAGGGATGAAGGGCAGGGCTGACCTTTTCCATAAAAAACTAAAATCCAATGGTACCCACCACCCCCACCCCAACCAGCAGCTCTAGCTGCAGAAGGGAGCTAAGTCGAGGGAAAGGTGAAAAAGAGAGGTTCCGAGGGAGGGGACCCCTAGCCACACAAAGTCACTTCTGCTTTGGCCCACAGGGACTATTCGGTTACAATATGGGCTCCTTAGCTCCTCAGTTGGGCATACAGTCTTCCTTCCACCCCTAACAAGCACATCTGAGAACCTATGGTTGGGGGTAGTAAGGTGGTGGTGGTCAGGGTGTCGCCACAGCAGGGAGTTGGCAAAGGGAAGCCCCGGTGGAAGTGAAGTCGAATGAAATACACCAGGCCTCCGGGGAACACCCAGGCCACCATCGTACCTTCCCCCACGCCATGCCACCGCGCAGGGCAAGGTGAAACGCCGGGGTGGCCGGGTCCACACCACCCTACCATGGGAGCTCCAAATCCAGGCCAGCATTTCCCTTCAATCTTCCCTTCTTCATTTTTGATAAGGCTGGGAGAAGAGCCGTCCAAGTGTTGGGTAAATCTAACTCGGGCCTGGCAGCATTTGTGGGTTGCATAGAACATACTTTACAGGGAGGCTGGGCACCCCAGCTTGAGGGTACCCTAACCCTACCCACGCAGCATAGCCAGGGTGGGGAACAATAGGCCCACCCGGGCCCCCACCCCGCGAACAATGGCGGCGCCGAGCCCTTCCTCGCCTCCCACCCCCACCCCCGCCACCCTCAGCCGCCCCTCCACCCAACCTGGAGGCCACTAGGGGTGGGTGGGGGGTCACTCCGCGGGTCCACCCAAGTGTAGGTGGTGAGCCCCGCAGGGATGTCCGAAGGAGCTCCCCAGCATCTCCGCTCCATCTGGGACCTCAGGGCGCGGGGCTGCCGCGCGAAGCGAGAGCGGAGGCCAGACGCCCCGGCCACTTACCCCGATCACCACGGTTTCATCGCCTTTAAATTTAGGAATGAATTTGTCCCCACGGAGGATCTCCGCCTCGTTGAGGGGCCGAAACCGGCACATCACTTTGATGCTGCATTCGGCTGGATCCGCCATCTCGGCCGGCGGCAGGGAGGGGGCGCGGGGATGGGTTGGGGGCCCGGGCTCGGCACCACGAGGGAGGAGGCCGCGAACCGCACCGCCCGCAGCGAGGCCGCCTCCTGCAGCCTCCGACTCCGCTGTTCAATAGGTCATCGCGAACTCGGGCAGCTGGGCAGCTCCGGCTGCTCGGAGCCCGAGAAGGTGGGCAAGCCTACCAGCCCCGGGGCAGCCCGCGGCAAAACTGCCCAGCCCTGCCTCTGCCCAACACCCCGGGCACACCTGCCCGCGAGCGCGCGGCGGGCGAACGAGGCGAAGGCGATGCGCAGGGAGCTAGCCTCGCCCGTCTCAGACCTCCCGGGCTCCGGCGCGCTCAGCCATCCTGCACCAGCACCCGGCACTCCGCAGCCTCCTCGGCCCCGCCCTCAGCCCCGCCCTCCCCTCCGGGCCCGCCCCGACGATGACGTCACTGCGGAGCTCCGCCAGCCCTCGGCCGCCCTGAGCCCGCCGCAGCGAACCCCGGGACTTGTAGTAGCTCCACCTGAAGGGGGCAGGACCGGGATGCTTGGAATTGGCGCTGGGGGCACGGCACCGGTGGCCAGGTGCAACCTCCGAAAGACTGCAAACCAAGATCGGCATGGAAGATCATATACAATATGGATGGATGGATGGATGGATGGATGGATGGATGGATGGATGGATGGTGATGAGTCGTACGAGCCCCCAGTAAAAATAGTTTTAAAAAACTGTAGAAAGCTGGGGGCACTGAGATTTGCCATGGTCCTCTCAATCACCTCATATGTGTGTAAAAGTTGGACATTGAATCTGGACGATGGAAGAAGAATCGATGCCTTTGAATTGTCGTGCTTGAGGAGAACAGTGAAAGTGCTGTGGACTGCCCTGTTCTGGAAGGACAGCCAGAAAGCTCCTTGGAAGCAAGGATGTCAGACTTGCCTCACAGCCTTTGGAGCTGTCTTTAGGAGGGACAGAGTCTCTGGAGAAGGGCCCCGTGCTTGCTTAAGCGGAGAGGCAGCGACAAAGAGGAAGGCCTTTGACAAGGTAATTGACACAGTGAGAACGATTGTGAGGATGGCGCAGAACCGGGTACTGTCTCTTTCTGCGGTACATAAGTTGCTTTATGTCAAACAGTTCTTAAATCTCTCATAAGAAAACTTTTAAGTGCAATTAGAACCATGGGGTATGTGAAATCTACTGTTTTCTACTGTACATTTTATGAACTCTAAATACAGATCAAGCATTTCTGATGAATATGGAATGTCCCAAACCAGATGTACTGAGTGTAAAATATAAACAGAATTTTTGGAAACATAACTCTTTTTTAAAATGCAAGATTTCTCACTGACAATTTTTTTATATTCTTTGCTATTGAGATGAAAATACTGGGTCATGTTCAGTAAAATATATCCAATGATAAAATGTATTTTGCAATTCCACTCCCTGCCTGTCCATTTGTTGTACAAAGCTGTCTTCTGCGTGGCTGTGATTCTTGAAGCTGTGCAACGGGTATTTTAAATAGCAGCAGAGTAGCCCCTGGCGGACAGGTTGCAAAAGAATTTGCAAACTAAGACAAGAGCAGGAAGGAAATTCTGGAGAGCTACTTCCAAAAATTGTCAATGAAACCTCCGTGGGTCATGAGAACATTATCTACCCCACAAACCATCAGACGGGATCACTGGAAGGCAACATCGTATTTGATGAAGTAGAGAGCTGACAAAGGGAAGGGGGACCCTCAGTGGAAACATATTGGCAGAGTACCCTCAACAATAGACTTGAACATGCTGGCAATCACAAGAATTATGCAGGACCAGGCAAGATTTTGTTCTGCTAGATGAGTCAGAATCAACGTGACTGTCACTATCTACCTACTAGGAAAATAATTTTAATTATATTGGTGATTCACATTCTATTGTTATTGGACAACACTGGTCTAGATTTTACTGCCAATTCAACTTGGTCAGGAAATCAGATTCAGAAATGGACGATGGAGTGTATTGTGTCCTAACAGAAAGGGTGGTTCAAATCCACCAGCCTGTTTGAGAAAGCTAGGGCAGTCTGCTTCTGTAAAGATTTACAAGCTGGAAACCTTGTGGGGCTGTTCTATTATGCTTCAGGGTCACTATGAGTCAGTATCAACACAGTGACATTAACTTTGGTTTGATATGGATGGCCTTGATCTACCGGATGCTGGGAACAAAGTTGAATTCAGTTTCCAGGATTAGTTCCATCAGTCTCTGTACCCACCAGGCTTGAGTATTTGAAGGAATTACTTGGATGGGGGTGGAGGGAGGGTGGAAGGGTGATGGAAAAGATGACTGCCCCTCTGCTGAGATCACCATGGCAGCAACATGTTGCAGAAAGGCAAGGATCCTGGAGGTTCGGGCAGTGATCAAAGAGCAGAGATACCACAGCTGAGCTGAAGAGGGATCCACGATCCCAAGAAGATGTGACCTTCCCTCAGAGGAGGATGTGAGTCTAACACCCCTTTTCTCAAACATATTAAAGGAAACGTCCTGCCCTCCAATCCATCTCCTTTATTCAATGGCTACTAAAACAGTAACAAAGGGACTGAGGGATCCACCCCCTGGAACAGAGACAAGACCTCACGCTAACTTGAAGCTCCCCAGAATGAACCACTGCCAACACTGCCGCCAGCAACACTCAAGTGGCCTTCACGCGACACTGTTGAAATGAAAGAGGAGACGGGGAATTATCTGTATCATTCAGGCAAAAGTGAACAGCCTCCCTCTGACTTGCTTGGGCCTCATAGGAATCAAGGCCAACACGGAGACATTGTCGCCGCCCCCTTCTCCCTTAGTTATCAGCTCCCCTCTCTGAGCACTCTCTCTGTACGTAGCTCTCTCCTGGAGAGCAGTCTCTGCCCAGGCCTCTACTGCCAGTACGAAGTGTAAATGGAAAGCAATTATCTGGATTGTTCAAGGCAAAAAGAGCTTCAGAAATTCTTCTGCCTGAATGATCCAGATAATTGCTTCCATTTTCTTGTCTGTCGCTGGGGATAGCCATTTGACTCACAGCCTGGTGTCTGCAGGTGAGCCCGCAGGTTTCATCAACTGTCTGCCCAAGCCCAGTTCCGGTCCCATGAGCACAAAGCACGCCTGGCCTTGGTGAGGATTAAAAGCCAAGCGAACAGGTTGAGAAACCATTTTATTTTAAGATAGCAAAAGATTCCTTTAAATTTTGCAAATAGCATCCATTGCCCTGGGGTAGAACACCAGAATGTCTATTCAAATGGAGCCCCAGTTCACAAGGTCCAGACAGCCCAGCTCCCTGGGGAGGAAACCAAGAGGGTCACATGCCTTTAAGGTGGCACCTGTTTTTCAGAAGGAGAGAAACTCTGCTTTCTACAAGAGTGGGCACCCAGTCTGAGATTAACTTTACTAATGTGCACGGCTGGTGCAGTTCGTGGTCAGTTGCTTAAGGGTTGCACCACCAGGCCTCCTTTCTGTTTTAATAGCATTTTAAAAATCAGACTGGCAGGCAGATTTGCACTGACACCATATTCTAGTGACCACAAACCGTCCCTTTTTTGTTGCCGCCATATATCTGACCATGAGTCATGTCTTATAGGCTACGCAGCAGGACCACGTGTGCTGATGATATTCTCCCATGGCCCCAAAGACAAATGAAGATCGAATTCATAAAGAGGTGATCATAAAAGACAAGGATAATGAAAACTTAAGGGGAAAAAAAGACATTCAAATTATGTTGGAACCGACTTCAGACCAAATTTTCAGAATGTAACCCCATCATTAACCAGGGAGAAGCTGTACGTAAGACAAAACATTTTAAAGTGTACTTTTGTGGCTGTTAGCACATGCAGTGTCTTGTGCAAACATCACCGTTGTCTAACCCAGAACATTTCCATCATCCCCACCAAGAAAACCTGTCCCAATTTCCTCCTTCCTTAGCAACACCCAATCGACATTTTGTCTCCATAGATTTGTCCGCTCTGGACACGTCATGTGAACGGAGCATGCCGTCGATGTCCTTTTGGGTCTGGAGTCTTCCAAGTTTCAGCCGAGCTGCAGCATGGATGACAAAGCCTTCTCTCTTTTGGCTCATTGAACGTAGCCCCACTTGCTTCTTTGGTCTCCTGTGGCTAGACATTGGGGTTGTTCAACTCTGGGGCTATCATGAATCAGACTGCCACAGCCACTCCTGCCCATGGTTTGGGGTAGACCTATGCTCTCGTGTATCTCTGATGTTACCTAGGAGTGGGGTTGCTGGGTCATATGATAAATTTGTGCCTAATATTCTGAGAATCTGACAAATTATTTTCCAAAGCAGCTATACCAATGTTCATCCCCACTAGCAATGGAAGATGGTTCCAGTTTCTCCACATTGTTAAACCCTTGTTACAGCATTATACAAATCTGCTGCAAAGATCTCTTTAAAGTGTTCCAAAGCAAAGACATCTCTTTGAGGACAAAGGTACACCTGACCAAAGCCATTGGTAGTTCCAATTGCTTCACAGGCATTCAGAAGTTGGACAACAAATCAGGAACACCAAAACTGAACCGATGCCTTTGAATGAGGGCATTAGCAAAGGATATTAAATATAACTTGGATAGCCAGAAGAATGAATACATTTACCTTGAAAGATGTACTGCCAGGATGCTCCTTGGAACCAAGGATGGGGAGACCTCACCTCTCACATGGGGGCATGTTATCAGCAGGGATCACTCCTAGCATGAAGAAGGGCATCATGCTAGGAAAAGTAGGGGGGCAATGAAAAAGTAGAAGATGCTCAACAGAAGGGATTGCTCTTGTAGCTTACAATGGGCTCAAGTGTCACAACATTGATTGTGAGGTTTTCACTAGACGAGGCAGTATTCTGTTCTGTTGTAGAACGGGAAGTCAGAAGGTATAGAATGGGGAGAGGGGGTAGCAATGATGACTGTATAATCCCTCTCGAGGGGAACAAATAATACAATTGTAAGTGAACAGATACATTGGATGGTGTGAGATACGACCATAATAATAATAATATATATATAATATAACATCATATAATATAATAATAAGTGTTCCTGAGTGGTAGGGTGGAGATAAAGGAGAGCTGATATCAAAGAGTTCAAAAAGAAAGAAAATGTTTTGAAAATGATGGTGGCCGCAATTACACAATTATGCTTGATCTAATTGAATTATGGATTATTATAATATCTGTAAGATCTCCCAATAAAATGATCAAAACATTAACCTAAAATTGTTAAAACGGTATTGTACAAGATTAAGAGACCTTCACTAAGCAAAGAGGGCCCTGGTGGCGTAGTGGTTATGCATTCAGGCTGCTAACACCAAGGTCAACAGATTGAAACCACCAGCAGTCCTGTGGGAGAAAGATGAGGCTTTCTACTCCTGTAAAGAGTTACAGTCTTGGAGACCTACAAGGGCAGTTCTACCCTGCTCTTTAGGATTGCTGTGAGTCAGAATCGACCCAATGGCAGTGAGTTATTAAACAAAAACATCAAAATGTGAGGCCATCAGTTCTTGGCATGCCTCCATCTAGGTCTATACACTAGATATGACGGTGGTGTTCCTGTCTCACTAACCCTTCCCAAAAGAATTCTGATCTCTTTGATGTGCACAGCGCCAAACTACCCAAGTGGTCAACCTTGAGGGCCTCAAATCATGTTTCTTTTAGATGGACTTTGAATTTGGGGAACAAAAAGAAGTCTGAGTGTACATGATCAGGCTTGTAGGGTGGAAGGGATATGGTTTCCCAATAATTGTTGTAGAATAGCCTGTGCCACATGAGAAAAATGAGCAAGGGACTTGCCATGATGAAAAACAATTCATCGATGCAAATTCTCTGGCCTTTTAATGACCAATGAATGCAGTTTTTAGTTTTTGTCAAACTTCTCCTTAATGAATTCCCCCTGGTGGTCTTGTGTCCTTTGAAATAAAAACTCAAAAACAAAAAATGAAACCATTCACCGTAACCTTTCCAGTGAACTTATCTGCTTTGAATTTAACTGGCCAAGTCAATCACCTTGCAAGCCACCTTTTGCTTGGAATAAACTCCTGCGTGTATGAATTGGAACCCCAGGGACACTGCTTTTGGACTTACCCTCTCACATAGGGCCATTTTAATTACTGACAGACAATAGATAACAAATAGCAGGCACAGCACCATGTTGATCGGTTGCCGTAGCTCAAGACAGATACATATAGAACTGTCCAGGTAAGAAGAAAATACTTCTACCCACGCCCCAATCTTGCACCATAGGCATATCCCTCCCTCAGTTTTATATTCTAATGACTCGCAGCATGGAGCATGGTGCCAATTTTCCTCTTCTGCATACACAGGTGGGAGTATGGTCTGACCACTGTGTGCCGGACTTTGTGAAATTTTATCTATCTATTTCTGTAAAAGAGCCTTGTTGGTGTAGTGGTTATGCGTTGAGTTGTTAACTACAAGGACAACCATTCAACACCGCCAGCCCCTCCAAAGGAGAAAGATGAGGCTTTCTTCTCTCATCAAGAGTTCTGGTCCTGGACATAGAACGCCTGATGGGGTATGATCAAGTGCAATGAAACTGAGAGAAAGTACTGAGAGTTGAATGAAGGTTGAACATAATAGTGGGACAGGAGGAAAGCAAAAAGAAATAGAGGAAAGAACTAGGAAGCAAAAGACATAGAGGCATAAATTTAGGCATGCATATATATTAATACATTAATATATAACGATAGGGATATGGGTGTATGTACATATATTTAAATGTTAAGCATTAAGGTAGCAGATGGGCATTGGGTCTTGACTCAAATACTCCCTCAACACAAGAACACTTTGTTCTAATAACCTGGCATTCTGTGGTGCTCACCTTCCCAACATGATCACTGAAGTCAAAATGGGTGCATAAGTAAATGTAGTGAAGTAAGCTTATGATGCCCGGCTATTAAAAGCTATAGTGTCGGGGATTTTAAAGGCTTATAAACAAGCAACCATCTAGCAGGAAAGTAGCAAAGCTCACATGCAAGAAGCATGCCAGCCTGTGTGATCATGAGGTGTCAACAGGATAGAGTCTTAGGCATCAGAAGACCCAAAACAAACACATATATTGATGCAAATGATGGTGGTCAGAGTGGAGACCTAGAGCCCATCTGTAAATAATTGGACATTCCCTCACAGAAGGGTCATAAGAAAAGAATGAGACAGCCAGGGTACAGCACAGCACCGATGGAACACACAACATTTCTAGTTCTTTAATGCTTCCTCCTCCCCACTCTCATGACAACAGTTCTGCCTTACAAATCTGGCTAGACTGGAGCATGTCCACTGGTGCAGATAAGAGTTCTCAACACAGAGAATCCAGGACAGATAAACCCCTCAGGAGCAGCAATGGGAGCAGCGATACCATAAAGGTAGGGGAAGGTAGGGGGACAAATGGGGAATGGACTTTAATGATGCACAATCCCACCCCCCTCCCCAGGGGATGAACAACAATAACGTGGACAAAGGGAGACAGCAGGCGGTATACGATATGAAAATAATAATTTAGAATTTTTATAATTTATCAGGGGTTCTTAAGGG
>NW_022103900.1:27686977-27692055 GCF_000313985.2 Echinops telfairi
GGGGGGGGGAAGAGGAGCTGATACCAAGGGCTCAAGCAGAAAGAAAATATTTTGAAAACTACGAAGGCAACATATGTACAAATGTGCTTGATACAATTGATGTATGGATTGTTATAAGAGCTTTAAAGAGCACCCAATAATTTTTTTTTTTTAAAGAAAAAGAGTGACGGTCTTGGAAACCCACGGGGGCAGTTCTGCCCTGTCCTATATGGTCACTCTGAATGGGAATCAACCTGATGTTGGTGAGTCAGGGTTTTATACCTGCTAGTTAGCAGGATGGCAGGACTTGAGGGTTTGAAAGCCTAAATTCTAGAAGAAGAAAGAACAGAAAAGCCACCCGGCTGGTCAGAAGAATCAACTCTTTTCATTATTGGTCTTGTACACCAAAATAGAAGAGAGGGCAGAGCAAGGGATACAACTTTTAAAATGAAATAGAACCAGGAGGGTAGGGAGAAGGTGGGGCGTGGGAGTGAAGGAAGCAGGGACCATGGCATTGATTGATCGACACATAATCCTCTCCCCACAGAGAACGAACAACAGAAATGTGGGTGAAGGGAGACAGCAGTTGGTGTAAGACAGGAAAACAATACTAATTTATAAGTTATCAAGGGGTCACTGGGGAGGGGAGGGGGCAGGGAAAAAGAGGAGCTGATACCAAGGGCTCAAATAGAAAGTAAATATTTAAAAAATGATGATGGCAACATATGTACAAATATGCGTGAAACAATTGATGTGTGGAATGTTATAAGAGCTGTAACAGACCCAAACAAAATGCTTTTTTCAAGGAAATAGATACTTCCCTTAATGTGCATCATTTTAATTCCAATATAAGTTAAATGGAGATCAAAGGAGAAATAACAGTTGTTCTAAGCAAAATATTGAAGAAATCAACCCTCAGAGGGACAATTTTAACTCATAAAAGTGAAAAATCTATACCTCAAAATAGAAGCCCTGTTGGCATTATCAGGTCATCTTTGGATTGCTAACTACAAGGTTGGTGGTTCAAACTCATGAGCCACCTCAAGGGAGAAACCTGAGGCCGTCTGCTCCTGTAAAGATCTGTAGTCTCAGCAACTCTACACAGGGTCTCTGTGCAGCAGAATAGGCTCAGTGGCAGTGAGTAAGCAGCCAAAGCATGCATAATAATGGAATAGAAACAATTGGCTGAGGGAGAATTTTACCACATGCAGGACCGTGAGACAATAACTTTAGAAACGAATTCTCTATCACCATTGAGTTAATGCCTGCTCACAGTGACCCTATAGAATAATTATAAACGCATAGTGGAAAAATTAAACTAGACCATAAAAAAATCACAAACGAATTCCAAATTATCTTTAAATGCATGAAAAAATATAGTGCCTCAATAGTAAACAAAGGAATGTCTATCAAGCTCAAGTAGTTTAACCAAGTCCCCAACAACAGTGTGCCCCATCCTTCTTTGGTGAGTAGTCATTGGGGTCTTAAAAGCAGCAATTTAAGGTGCGGCTATCGGTTCCTTCCCGCCTGGAGGAAAGAAGAGTGTACAAAATTGAAATAGAAAATCGGGCTAATGGACCATGGGAACCCCAGCTTCCACGACCCAGAGACCAGAAGAACTAGATGGCGCCTGGCTACCACAACCAACCGCTCCGAAATATCACATTGATGATCATGGTCAGAGTGGGAGGAAAATGTGGAACAGAACTCAGAATCATAAGGCAGCTCGGGCTTATTGGTCAGGTACAGACTGGTGGAAGCCCTGAGAACTGGGACTGAACTCCCCCGTGGGACTCAATTTTCAGCCATGAGGCACTGACACTAGAGAAGTATGCTTCCTTGGACTGGTCAGTCATTTGTGATCAGAAGGGCAGCATTTGTCCAAGGACAAACTTCAGGTGACAGGAAAGGTTAGGGGAAAAGGGGGTTGGGGTGGAAGTGAGACATACAGGGAGGAAGTGGGATAAGGGATGTTAAAACAAACAGACAGAGAATGGCTATGAAATCAGCAAAGACTACAAAGAAGGCAGAGTTCTCTAGAAGGATTACTGATAGGAGGATGCTTTTTTGTAGAGAGGTGGGAGAGAGGATACACATCAACAGGTGCATACATCAGATAGAGTGACAGAGGCGTTGGGCCTGCAAGCCCTTCCCTCTTCCTCGGACAAGAATTGCATAACTACATGCATGCCCCAGGGGGCCAAGATTGGAAAGGCAGGTTTATTGCCACATCCTTCAGTGCCTTGTACAACAAGTCACAGTGTCTGGGTGGCATTCAACTGGCAGTGGGAAAACACAGAAGGTCTTTAAATTGGAGAGTAATCAGATGAACAAAATGTTCTAAGTACAGTGAGAAGCACCACTGATACATTATGAATCCAGTGACCGAACTAAAATTTCCAATCTTCTGTCTTTGACTTCACTGTCCAGCAGAGCCAAACAGATGGCCCTTGTAACTAGAGATTCAGATAAATAATAGCTCTGGCCCTTTGGGTTCCTCTCATCCCTGACATTTGAGGCTTATCGGTATGTGTGTCAAACTTCCCACAGAACAAGAAAGAAAATAGTCGTTAATAAAATTGATCACAAGACTGGGTCCTAGCCAATGTTCCAACATATCTTCTTATTTAAAAAAGGGAATATATTCTTGGGAACCACAAAGATAAGCTTGCTACAATTCCAAAGTTTCCCGTCTAAGGGAGGAGCAAAGACCGCTCACCTGTCAGTTTGCATGACTGTAATAACTAGAGTAGCGACATGATTCTGGAAAGTGACACTGGGATTTCAATACCAGCAGAGTCACTTATGGTAGATAGGGTGCAGTGGCGTTTCCAGCCTAAGAAATACCAGGACGAAGGACCAGGCAAACTACTCTCCAGAAACATTGGCCAGTGAAAACCATGGCAATAACAGCGGGACCTCGCCTGCTGTTGTGACAGAAGATGAGCCTTCAGGTTGGAAGACATTCAAAGTACAACTGGGAAGAGATGGCCCTTCAATGTGGAGTTGGCCACCATGGTGTCAATGGAATAAAACTTTCAGGTCTTCGTCTGCTGATGTGGCAGGACTCAAAATGAGGAGAAAGGGCTGTAATCATCCATTTATAATTGGGAATTAGGTCATGTGGTTATAGGGTTGACTATGCTGGGAATGAATGATGTCTGAAAGGGGGTACTTGAAGATCAGTATCTTAGGCATTCGTGAACTCAAATGGACGGGTGTTGGCCACTTTGAATGAGAAGATCAGATGGAATGACCACTTTGAGAGGAGTGACATCACACCCATGGTCAGAAAGAACATTTCAGTATCTGTCCTAAAGTACAATTCTGTCAAACACAGGATAATTTTAATCATAAAATAATATGTGATAAATATAGTTGTACACAGCTTAATATAATATGTAATAGATTACATACAAGAATACTAACAGCAAAAAATTGGTAAAATCTTTCTATATTGAATTGTAACATTATTAATAGCTGAGCAAAAATTTTTTTTTCTTTTCTCCTTTTCCTTTCGTAAGTGCTTCACTTACTAAAACAGACAAATGCTAATGACTACAAGAGTGCATTTAAAACACCAGCAAACTGACAGAGCCGGTGGCCACGAAAACACCAGCAGCAATGGGAACAATCGCACCTGCTGGTAACACAGAGAGAGGAAACCACATGACCTGAGCATCCTTGCACCTGGGTAATAATGATAGCTCTGACCAGAGCTCATTAGAAGGTCCACAAAGCAAATTAGCATAGAGTTTTAGTCTTGAGGGTATATAAATATATGTAAGCTGGACGTATCAAATATGTTTTTGTTTTATATAGCTCGTTATAGAAACAATAAAGTTCTGTTGACATGTTGCACAGACACATGATAAACCATCATTTGGTCACCTGCTCTGACAGTGTCAGTTGGTTCGGTAAATACCCCCCAAACCTCCCTAGTCACCCACTGCCAATCTGTCCCCGTCCCACAGAGAACCGATGCAACAGGGTGTGGAAATTATTGACTACATATGAATAACATGTCACACAGGTTAAATTTTTTTCCCTTCCCGCCCGCCACACTTCACTCTGCCCCCACCCCACCCACCGCACAGGTTATATTTTGCAGACGATAATTTTTAAATGGCTTCAGCCTGCACAGACTGGGAACTGCCAGAAATTCAAGCCAAATTCAAAAGAGGGCATGAAATGAGGGACGTCACTGCTGACATCTGATGGATCAGGGCTGCATTGACTGTGCATGGGCCCTCAACTGTGTGAATCATCATGAGTTATGAATAGCACTGCAAAGAATGAGAATTGCAAAACAATTCCTTGTGCTCATGCAGAAATTGTACATAGATCAAGAGGTGTCCTTGAAGCAGGAAAAAGGGGATACCGAATGGTTTAAAATCAAGGAAAATGTGTATCGGGTTGTGTCCTTTCCCCACACTTATTCAAACTGCATGCCGAGTAAACAATCAAAGAATCTGAACTATATGAAGAAGAATGCTGTACCAAGATTGGAAGAATATTCTTTAACAACTTGGGGGATGCAGATGACACAACTTTTCTTGCAGAAAATGAAGAGGGCGTGACGTCCTGACTGATTACAAGCATAGACTTCCGTCTTCACCAGTATGAATTCCACCGGAACAGAAATGCCAATCCTAAGGGGGTGTGACCAATGCAGGGACAAGGGAGCAGCAAGTGATCCAAAATTAGAGGCAAGGAGGGTGTGAGAGGCCTGGTAAGGGCAATGTAACTGAGAGAAATCACTGAAACCCAAATGAAGGCTGAGCATGATAGTGGGACAAGGGAAAGTAAAAGGAAATAGAGGAAAGAACTAGGAGACAAAGGGTATTTATAGAGGTCTAAATACAGGCATGTACATATGTAATTATATTTATATAGGAGGGTGGGGAAATAGCTCTACGTGTATATATTTATAGGCTTAGTATAAAGGCAGCAGATGGACATTGGACCTCCACTCAAGTACTTACTCAATGCAAGAACATTTTGTTCTATTAAATTGGCATTCCATGATGCACACCTTCCCTGCACGATTGCTAAAGACAAATGTGTGCATAAGCAAATGTGGTCAAGAAAGCTGATGG
>NW_022103900.1:27692891-27699942 GCF_000313985.2 Echinops telfairi
TATGACAAAATAATAATAATTTATAAATTAGGAAGGGTTCATGAGGGAGGTAGGAACAGGGAGGGAGGGGGAAAATGAGGAGCTGATATTAAGGGCTCAAGTAGAAAGCAAATGTTTTGAGAATGATGATGGCAACAAATGTACAAATGTGCTTGACACGATGTATGTATGTATGGATTGTGATAAGAATTGTACGCGCCCCCAATAAAATGATTTTTTTAAAAAGGAATACCAATCCTCACAATCAATAAGGAACATCACGATGAAGGAATTTCCCCATCTGTTTGGAATGAACCTGTGTGTCACTAAACACTCCAAGTGCCCCGAAGATTTACTTTTCCTCCTTTTTCAGCCACTTCGACCAATACTTAGATCAGATGTGTAAGGAAGCTGCATGTTTTTGTTTGCTTGTTTTTAAGGCAGTGGGCCTTCACTGTGGTTTGGGGTTTTTTTCTAATCGCTTATTTTGGATTTTAAAGAAACATATTCTATCTAGTTATACAGCCCATCTCAACAAATGAAATCGGTAATAATATCCCATTAACTGTCCCCGCCGGCATAAATGTAGCCCTCTTTCTCTGGTTGACCCTTCCCCTCCTCCCTCCCTCCATAGTTACCCACCCCTACCACTGTCTCTTCCCACCCCGGCCCCAGCTTCTCAGAGCCTTCAAAGCCTTATCTTTTGGTGTAAAAAACATTTCTCTTTCTCTGTTTTTCCTTATGATAATGATGTTATTAAAGGTTTCTCTTTATAATTGTCTAAGTTCGTTAAACATAATGTTCTCTAGTTTTGTCCAGGCCTTCCGGTATTTTTTTTTAAGAGTTGCCATCATTGTTTATTGAGGCGAAGTGTTCCATTGTGTGAGTGTAACAGTTGGCTTATTCATTCCTCTAGCATCAGGGTTTTTGGTCGTTTCCATGATTTTGCTATTATGGAAATTGCTGCAATAAACAGAGGTGTGCATGTGTCTGTTCAGGTTGTCTTCTTTGTTTCTTGTGGTGTGTACCCAGGAGAGAGACCGCTGCATCATGAAGTACGTACATTTGCACTTGCTGAAGGAAGTCCCATCCTGATCTCCACAGCGGTTGTACAAGTCTACAATGCCACCAGCGATGTAAGAGCACGTCAGCCGCTCTGCATCCCCGCCAGCATTTATTATTTCCTGTATTGACTTTTGCTAAAAGTGTCCATAGGAGGGGGCATCTCGGTGCTGTTTTAGTTTGCATTTCTCTTATTGCTACTGAACGCAAACATTTCTTCCTGTGTTGTTGGCCGCCTGGATATCCTCTTTGGTAAATTGTCTGCTCGTGTCTTGTGTCCATTTATTGATTGGGTTCTTTGTATCTTGTTAAGCTGTTGGAGTAGAAAAGATTGACTTTCACAAGGATTTCACTTTACCTGTATGCTCAATCAACACCCATGAAAACAGCAGTCCAGAAATGAGACGACCCATGACACGGGACAAATCTCCTGCCAATGGCCAGGGCTAGCAAGCACAGATGCCACCTCGAAGACTAAGCTGTGCCAGACCCAAGCCCAGGCAATTTTCAACTGCCTCATGTGCACTGAAAGCTGGACAAAGAGTAAGAAAGGCTGAGGGAGAATTGCTGTATTTGAATTAGGCTGTTGGCAAAGACTATCGAATCTACTCTGGACTGGCGGAAGAACCAACAGATCCATTTTAGGAGACGCCCATCCAGAATACTCCTTAGAAGCAAGTACAGCATGACTTTGTCTCCTGTGATCTGAACACTTTATCAGGAGGGGGCCGGAGGTGGACCTCACTCTTGGTGAAGTAGAGGGTGGGTGGAAAAGAGGAGGACTTGCAATGAGATGGCTCGGCCATGGACACAGCGGCCTCCACCAGGGGCTCAGCGTAGCCATAAGTGTGAGGCGGCTGCAGGCTGGGCTTCAGTCCATTCAGTCTTTTGTACATGCGTCCTGTCCTTGAAACCCCCTCTGTGTAGCTCAAAGACTCCCCTCCCTGTATTTTCAGGCATTAGAAATGGGAGGAGGGGAGGTATTATGAGAGCCAGCTCACCTGGGAATGAAGGCTGGTAGGACAACCCTCTTAAAGGCCAACCTTGTCGAGGGCCCTCCTTAGCTGCCAGCCAACTCCGGTCCCCTGTTTGAGGACCACACTGTCTGGACTCCCCAGTCTAATCCTCTCTGGGGAACATTTTTATAGAATGCGTAGACATTTATAAGGGAGATTGGCAGTCGTATCTTACGTTAAGCTTCCTAGAAGTAGAACTTGAGACTAAATTCTTTTTTTAAAATCATTTTATTGGAGGCTCTTACAATTCTTATCAAAATCCATACATACATACATTGTGTCAAGCACTTTTGTACATCTGTTTCCCTCATCATTCTCAAAACATTTGCTTTCTACTTCAGCCCTTAATATCAGCTCCTCATTTCCCCCTCCCTCCCCACTCTCCCCTCCCTCATGAACCCTTCCTAATTTATAAATTATTATTATTTTGTCATGTCTTACACTGTCGGACACCTCCCTTCACCCACTTTTCTGTTGTCCATCCCCCAGGGAGGAGGTCACATGTAGATCCCTGTAATGGGTTCCCCCTTTCTACCCCACCCTCCCTCCACCCTCCTGGTATCGCCACTCTCATCACTGGACCTGAAGGGGTCATCTGTCCTGGATTCCCTGTGTTTCCAGTTCCTATCTGTACCAATGTACATCCTCTGGTCTTGCCAGATTTGTATGGTAGAATTGGGATCATGAAAGGGCGGGGGTGGGTGGGTGAGGAAGCATTTAAGAACTACAGGAAAGTTGTGTTTCATCATTGCTACCTGAAACTAAATTCTTACGGAAGTGATTTTGTTTGTGGCAGAAGTGGGCAATGCCTGGTGGGTGGGGCTGGAGGAGAAGCTAAGCACAGTTGTGGGCTTGCTGCAGGAGACTGGCTTCATTGGTGAGGAAACCCTGGAGCTCAAATTGTGCCCCAGGATCAATCCCACCTGGAGACATGGGAGTGGCCTTGCATGCCGGTCAGACAGTCCTTGGCTGTGGGCTGCTCCTCTCCACTAAGGAGACGCCATTCAGCTAGAGAAGGGAGCCTCTGTGAGCTGTTCACAGCCAGCACTCCCGGCAGCTTGGAGCGTAGTCGTAGAGTTATGGGTGGTGCACGGTAGTGCCTCCGCGGCAGAGGCACAAACTCAGTGGAGGGAATATCGGAGGGAGCACATCATGCTCACAGCCCACAGTTCTGCTGGAGAGTAAGCTGCCCAGGGTCTGACTGAACACCAGCAAATGGATGCAGGTGGAAACACGGCACAGGTGTTCGATGCCAGCTAACCACCCCTATTTCTGTTTCTCTACCAGTAGATATGAAATCTCGACAGATATAAAGTGCTACTCTACAGAAAAGAACTTTAAAAAAACAAAAACCCGTGACCAGCTAGCACACAGCTGTGGTCTCTCCCCATCTGAAGCAAAGGAGAGTGAGTTAGTTAAAGTGAGTTAGTTAAAGTTTATTCTGCCAACCTGGCCGATAAACACACGTGGGGTTAATTGAAGGGTGGAGAGATAAATGGCTCAGTGAGCCTCGCCTTTCGAGTTCTCTTGTTTGTGATGGTCACAGCAGGGTGCAGCTGCCTTAGCAGTTCCCTGCTTCAGCTAGCAAGGCTCACTTCCTGTTAGACATCCCTGAGGAGAAGCAGCATGGACCTACCCCGATGCAGCCCTGGGTGCTGGAGCAGCTGCGTGGAGACCCCTGCCAGCAGTGAGATGCTTACACATTGACCTATTTGGCTTTCCTCCTGCAGTCGGCATCATTTTGTGTGTTTTCTGTGAGATAGAGGAGGACTTTATGGACTGGTGTTGGACATATTGGTTAATGTTGCACTTGTGGGCTTGGCCAGCACTGGGTTGGGATGTTTTTTTGATGTACACTTACCCTTTATATAAAACTCTCTTATACATGAGTTTCTGTGGACTTGTTTCTCTAAAGTACCCAGACTCACACCGAGAGTGAAGAACCACACACACTCAAGGAAGCCTTGAGTCCATACAACCAATGGCCCTAGTGCATCACCACCTCTTAGGAGACAGAAGAACTAGATGGTGCCTGGCTCTTTTATCATAATTTGTTCCCCAAATCATTTTCTTTGGAGCATAGTTGAATCACATCAAACGGTATTGTACAATTGCTACCAAAGTCAGTCTCAAAGCATTTTCTTCCCTCTTAAACTCCTTGCTATCAGTTCCCCCCATACCCACCCACCCCCCAGCTCCCCCAGCGCACCCCCAGGAACCTCTATTCTAGTTGTCGTCTCTACAGATCCCAGAACCTGTCCTGACCAGGGGCACCATCGAAGGTCTGGGTACCATGGGAGAACAAAAGGCAGAGCCCAACTCAAATTCATTAAAAACAACCCCGGGCTTACTAGAACGACAGCGATTGCAGGAACCCCTGAGACTATTGTCCTAAGAAGTCCTTTGGACCCCATTCAGCCAGACAACAGATTGGCCTAGAACACAAGCAATAGCACCCATGAGGAAGTGTGTTCCTTTAAACAAGCAATGGTACAAATCCAAACAGTGAACAGGGACCCAGGGGAAGGCGGGGAGGTCAGGGGGAGGGAGTGGCTGGAAATGGGCGAGACAGGGTAAAACTGCCCATAGAGCTTCCAAGTAGATGTTCCCCAGTCAGAATTTCGAGTTTAGACCCTTTAGAGCAGAGTAGCGGTTCTCAACTGGGGGTCTCGACCCTTTTGGGGGTCAAACGACCCTTCACAGAGGTCACTAAGACCATCGGAAGACACCTATTTCCGATGGTCTTAGGAACCGAGACACCGCCCCTCTATTGTCTCCAGGTGGTCCGCCCCCGTGCAGACGCCCACAGACGAGGACCTGGCGGAAAGACTGTTACCCACGCTGCACCATGCTTCAAGACCACATGTCATTTATCTCTAATTAGAAATAAATATTTCACAATATATACTTACATCTTGGTTTTGTGATGAATCAGTATCCTTCAATGATGTTCAATTTGGAACAATGAAAATACATCCTGCATATCAGATATTTACACGATGATTCATCACCATTACAGTGATGAAGTAGCAATGAAAATAATGTTATGGCTGGGGGTCGCCATATGAGGAGCTGTATGAAAGGGTCGCGGCCTTAGGAAGGTGGAGAACCACTGCCCTAGAAGCAAATCCCTAGGCCTTTCTGGCTGGAAGCCACCTGCCACAGCAATGGTCCTTCTGTGGATCGGTGGGTGGAGTCTCCCAGCCAACCTTTCAGCTAGTGGCCGAGCACTGAACCACTGTGCCACTAGGCGCCTTGTAACTCACCATGCAGATGCACGTCTGTTACTACTGAGATAAGCTGAAGCTTGTGCTGCTTTTCCTTCCACTCCTCCCTTTGACATGACCTGCTGTGTTTTCAGTGGACACGAGCTTGTGTTCCAAATGGTCACCATCAAATCCAATACGGAGGCCTCGGGTGGGACACATTTATTTTATTGCTTATTCACATTGCCATGCCTCCAATATCTTCCCCACCAAACCCTTCCTTTCCCATGTCCACAGCAATTATCCTACTCTAAGCCATCGTGACTCCAGGCCCGAAGTGCTGCAGCATCCACGCCTGGCTCCTCTGTTCTCAAAGCGCTTTGTTGCCCTTCCAATAGCCACTCCCTAAATTATAGTCAATGTGATAGGGCAACAAACAGGCATGGGGGTACCGCTATAGGAAAAGGGGAAGTCAGATTATACATAATTGCGGGAAAGATGATTACTTCCTCCCGGGATCACAGGAGAGCGAGCTGAGAAGCTCACAGAAAAATGTCAGTATTCAGAGAGATGGCCAGATGAAAGCGGGAGATGAGAATCATGCACGTTTCTCTTATCGCATTATTCAGCTTTCCAAGTGGGATGCTATTGCTAAAAGCTATCAGGCACCAGGATTCCAGGGAGTGGTGTCAATAAATGGTCACTGTTTTGGAGGGTCTAGTTAGGGGTGGAAGGACTCTGGGCCCTGGAGCTGGACAACGCAGGTGTGCACTCCAACTCTGCCTCTTCATGGCTGGGCAGCTTCGAGCAAATGACTTAACTTCTCTGCATGCCAGCCTCTCATCTATAAATCAGCAGGCATCATCAAACTAACCCCATTTGGGCTTTTCGCGTGTTAGAGCAGGACCTGGCATAGGGTTAGCACTATGAAAGCAGACCTCTCCGTGGATATCTCTATATATCCATATATAAAGTACTTGATAGCACGAAAATGATTCTTTTTTAATCATTTTATTGGGGGCTCATACAACTCATCACAATCCATACATATATCAATTGTGTAAAGCATAGTTGTACATTCATTGCCCTCATTCTCAAAACATTTTCTCTCCACTTAAGCCCCTGGCATCAGCTCCTCATTTTCCCCCTCCCTCCCCGTTCCCACCTCCCTCATGAACCTTTCCTAATTCATAAATTATTATTATTTTGTCATATCTTACACTGTCCCACGTCTCCCTTCACCCACTTTTCTGTTGCATTCCCCATGGAAGAGGTTATATGTAGATCCTTATAATCGGTTCCCCCTTTCTACCCAACCCTCCCTCTACCCTCCTGGTATCGCCACTCTCACCACTGATCCTGAAAGGATCATCCGTCCTGTATACCCTGTGTTTCCAGTTCCTATCTGTACCAGTGTACATCCTTTGTTCTAGCCAAATTTGTAAGGTAGAATTGGGATCATGATAGTGGGGGTGGGGTGGGGAGGGAGGAAGCATTTAGGAACTAGAGGAAAGTTGTATGTTTCATTTTTGCTACACTGCACCCTGACTGGCTCGTCTCCTCCCCATGACACTTCTGTAAGGGGATGTCCAGTTGCCTACAGATGGGCTTTGTGTCCCCACTCCACACTCCCCCTCATTCACAATGATATGATTTTTGTTCTGTGATGCCTGATACCTGATCCCTTTGACACCTCATGATCACACAGGTTGGTGTGCTTCTTCCATGTGGGCTTTGTTGCTTCTGAGCTAGATGGCTGCTTGTTTACCTTCAAGTCTTTAAAACCCT
>NW_022103900.1:27700509-27701868 GCF_000313985.2 Echinops telfairi
ATCCAGCCTGTCTTATTTAGATAGACCTGCAGAGATAACAACATGCACAAAAACAAGACAGAGCAAAGCAAGGCAACAAAAGAAAACAAAACAGCAACAAATAAAAGCCAATAACAAAAAAACACACAATAACAACAAAGAAAAGCTTGTAGTTAGTTCAAGAATTGTTTGTTGTCCTTTAGGGGTGTTTTCCGGTCAAGTCTGATGGGGTACCACGCCCTAGCCCCAAAGTCTATTTTGGTATTCCCTGGGGACGTCGTTGCTCTGTTCCCCTTGCTGTTTGTTGCACGCCCTTAGTGTTTTTCCTAAGTGTGGTGGGATCAAATCAGGGGGAATTCCCACACTGTGTCTCCAGTGTTGTCCCCTGTGGGGCTATGGGTCGGTGAGGGACGTTGTGTCTCATAGTGTGGCCGGCCCTATGGTCTTCTCTGTGGATTGGCTGCTCTGAGAGGGAATAGCATCCTCAAGGCTCAGTGGGCCAGGATGTGCTCCACTCTCTCTGTTCTGTGATTATGATTCTTTCATCATTGACTTCCAGCCCCGCTTTGTAATCTGACCTGGAATTTGGGCTGCCCATCCATCTCACACATTCTTTCATGAGACCCGTTCAGTCATCTCCCAGGCCTCCTCCTTCCAGGCACCACGGTAGCTCTGCCATTCATGTTGGCCCCTCCTCCGACTGGAGACTGTCGAGTCAAAAACAACGAAAACTTCCTATGATATAACGTAGCACCTACCCAGAATCCCTGGTGTCCTGGAGGATGCAGCAGGGGCCACAGTGCGAATCGCAAGCTGCTCCCCGGAGACAGCGAGCCTAGGGAAGGGTAACCCTTCGGAGTTGGTCTCAAACACCTTCGTTTCAGAACATCTTTGCTTCTGTTGGCATCACTAAAATGTCCCAGCTCAAACGAGTTTACGATGTCTACAAGGGAGCTGTTTTTTTAGATCAATCATTTTATGGGGGGCTCTTACAACTCTTATAACAATCCATACATCAGTTGTATCAAACAAATTTGTACATGTTGCCATCATCCTTTTTAAAACATTTTCTTTCTGCTTGAGCCCTTGGTATCAGCTCCTCTTTTTTTCCCTCCCTCCCCACCCCACCCCTTTACCCTCGTGAACCCTTGATTAATTATAAATTATCATTTAAATCATTTTTAGAGGGGGCTCATACAACTCTTATCACAATCCATCCATCCATCCACTGTGTCAAGCACATTTGTACATTTGTTGCCCTCATCATTCTCAAGACATTTGCTTTCTACTTGAGCCCTTGGTATCCGCTCCTCATTTTTCCCCTCCCTCCCCACTCCCCCTTCCCTCATGAACCCCTGATAATTTATAAATTATTATTAT
>NW_022103900.1:27702797-27736697 GCF_000313985.2 Echinops telfairi
GGCGTCATTGCATGTGTTTCGTGAGTCTAAAGAGGACTGTATAGATTGCTATCGGACATATGGACTAATATCAGACTTATGGACTTGATCTGGACTGGGCTGGGATGTTTTCTCAATGTTCAACTGCTCTTGTGTAAAAATCCCTTTCTTATCCACATATATGTGTCCATGGATGTGTTTCTCTAGTCCACCCAGACTAATTCAGACCTCATTTTTCCCCCGCAGAGCAGTTAGAGGGTTGGATTCGAACTGCAAAACTTTTAGTTACCACTGTCTTTTCCTCTCTTTATTCATAAACCCTACTCCACACCCAGGAACCCTGAGCTATAAGTAACCTTCACAAAATATATTCCAGCCCGATCTCAGGTGTGCCAAATGTAAAGAAGGGAAGAGGTGTCTGTCCTTCTGCTTGGACGGAACCTTAAAAAGCGAAGCTGCAATCCTGGAGGCCAGCCTGCAGGTGGTAGGAGTAATTCTTGAGAGAGAGGCCCAGGAGAAGAGTGAATCTCAGGGAGTCTGAGTCAGGGCTTTGAGATCCAGCCAGCACGCCCACTTGATGAATCCTGCCCCAGAACCAGCCTTGAGGATCTGGGCTGGGTTTGATTAGGCTAGCCAACCAGCTCTTTTAGAACAAAACCCAGATAGCATTAATATGAGGGAGAAGGTGAGAATATGTACCCATGCCACAGGAGAGTGTGAGATGTATGATCAGAATTCAAAGGGGAAAAAAAACCATTTCTAGCTGTTGAGGTCCCAGGCCACATTACACAGGGAAGATGACATTTGGAAGAGAGAGAAAGAGAGAGATGGGAGCGTGTGTGTGTGTGTGTGTGTGTGTGTGTGTGTGTGTGTGTGCAGCTTATACATACAAAGCGTCATGCTCTACAGGAAGATAGTGCAGGTGTGGTATGGCAGCCCCAGTGAGTCAAAAAAGACCCAGATATCAAAGCAAAACGTTTTTTCTACCCTCAGCATTTGGCTTTCATTCTCAAGATTAACTCATTGTCCACGATGGCTGCTAGTACACCAGCCATCAAGGCCATATTTTAAGCAGCCAGACAGGCACAGAGAGAGGGTCACCATCGTGACTAAACAGCTCCTGTTAAGCAGCTTCCTTCAATGCAAAATTTCCACTGAGAACTTATTAGCCAGAACTCACTTCCACACATGCTTAGCTGCTGCACCTTCTTCAGTGGTTTTATTTGCTGCCCCCAATAAAACTGGAATTCTATGCTGCTGAAGGAAGGAGTGAATGGATATCAAGTAGGCTAGGTTTTCTAGAGAAACAAAACTAGTGACCCTCGTGTATGTATAACAAAGAGCCTTCGATCAAGGATGGGTCCCAGCCCAATCCAACTCAAGTCCATGGGTCTGATGGGAGTCGGAGTCCTCTTCTGACCCTCATCGCTGCAGGCCAGAGACCCGGAAAGGTGAAGCGGGAAGCAGGGAGCTCAGAGGCCCGTGGGTGCAAAGCTGCATGGCCCCAAGGTCAGTGGGAAAGTGGAGGGAACCGACAGCTCTGCAGGTCAGCGGCCCACATGGGGCCACCCCTGGGGGAAGACACAGAGTCCCAGAGAGGAGGAAGGCAAAGGGCCAGAGACAGCGAACGTCCCAGGGTCTCTCTGATAACAAGGCTACCCCCTCGAGGAGGCATCGTCAGGCTGTAATGTAACCTCATGGAAAGGTTGGCCTCCAGGTTGACATCAAATCGAATCACCCTAGAAACCATACAACCAGGCTTTACCCAAAAAACAAAAATGAGAAGGCAGAGAAGGACAGGGAACTGGATGCATGGACATGTGGCAGGCGTGACGGGAATGGAGAAAGTGTTGGCACAGTGTGGGGACGGTAGCCAATGTCACCAAGCATTTTGTGTATGCATTGCTCCATGAGGCTAGTTTGCTGCGTAAATGTCCACCTAAAACATAATATATTTTAGAAGTCTCTTAAGGCCTTGATCACCCTACAAGTCTTTTTAATTGTAGGGCAAAAGAACATTAAAAAAAAAAAAGACAAAATGTATTAGTTAGGCTTCTCCAAGCCACCAAGCCTAGACATGACACTGCTGCTCGGTGCAGGGAAGATCCCTTCCACCAATGGTATGGCAAGGGCCAATTGTGTCATCTTATACTAAGACCCAACAGGGGTGTTTGTATCAAAGAGCGTCAGGGACAACCTAGATTCTCCAGAACAGCTCCTGGAGTGCAAACCAGCTTCAGCAATGTGCCCCTGGCAGGTGAGAGGAATTAATTGGCTGTTTGTCCTTTGTTTGTGTTCTACGGTGCCGGTGTCAAGAAGTTTCTAGGAATGAGGGGCAGTTCCAAACTCATGGCCATCTAGTCATTTCCAACTTACAGTGACCCTGACTGGTAGAACGCCTCTGTGTGTTTCCAAGACAGTACATCTTTATGGAAGTAGAAAGCCTTGTCTTTCTCCCAGGAGCGGCTGGTGGTTCGAACTGCTGACCTTTCAGTCAGTAGCCCAATGAGCAAACACTATGCCACCAGGCCTTGGACAAATCGGCTACACGAAACCTATTTAAATGTTACAGGACAAGATGTCTCTCTGAGGACGCAGGTGAGACTAACCCAAGTCATATTCTTTTCACTCACCTCATGTGCCTCAGAAAACCAGACAACGCATCAGGAAGGTTGAAGAAGACTGGAGGTAGTTGAGTCATGGCCGTGGCAAAGCACATCATACGTGCTTAGACGGCCAGAAGAGCAACAGCCTTTGTCTTGGAGAAAGTGTAGCCAGGACGCTCCTTAGAAGCAAGGCTGCCAAAACTTTGTCTCGTGTCCTTGGGGCATGTTACCCGGCTGGACCAATCCCCGGATGGAGCAGGGCAGCCTGCTTGGCAAAGTAGCATTCCACCAAAAAAAAAAAATAATAAAATGAGGAAGATGCTCAATGAGCTGGATTGATACGGTGGCTGCGACACCGGGCGGGAACGGAACAAGTGTGAGGGTGCCCGGGGCTGGGCAGGGTTTTCTTCTGTGGTATGTGTTTTGTTTTGTTTTGTTTCACGGTGCCGGTGTAGAGAGGTTTCTCTGCACTGGAACTGATTGGATGGCACCTTACAACAGCATGGCCACCCCATGAGTGTCAGGGTGGAATGTGCTCCGTAGGATTTTCAGTGACAGAATTTTCCAAAGTAGATCATCAGGTCTCCCCCCCCCGCCCACACACACATACATCCCCTAAGCACCTCTGGGTGGTCTAGAACGCCCCACCTTTTAATCAGCAGCCAAATGTGTTCACCAACTGTGGACACCTCCCTGGGAATCCAGGGCCTGAACTAGGCACCCATTCAAGAGTCAGGTGGACTCCCCTCCTTCCCAGCTGTGAGCGCCTTGAGGGCAGAGCTCTCCTCACTTCTCGGCACCTCTGCTGGGTGCACAATAGTTTTACACTCCTGTCTGCCCGTACTGCTGCTCAGAGTGGCTGGGAGAGATTTGCCCGAGGAAGACAGGCCCCACAGAGGATGGCAGAACTGAAGTCCAAACTGGCACATGAGCCCGGAGAAGCCGGCTAGTCTTCACTGTCCGATGCATCTGCCCTTCACACTTATTCCACACTTTGCCACTGCTTCAGCAACTCTTGGACATTTCCGAATTCTTTAGCAGGAGTGCTGGTAAGTGGGCTGGCACTCTACTTTCTTGCCTTGACCCCATCTCATCTTCAGTGCCATTATTGCCCTGGGAGGGCCCTGCCAGTGGAGACATTATTGCCGCTGCAAATGCCAAAGGACGTTGGCTCAGCGTGCTAATGCACTTTGGGCAACGGAGCCCTGGAGGATTAGCAAAAATGTGTCTGGGGCTCAGATGAGGCCCAGCACCCAAGCACCCTGCCCCAGGCTCTGCTCCCACCTGCTGCTTCCAGCCAGCTGCTGCCTTGTGAACTCTGCCCACCTCTAGATCAGAGATGAGTCAACAGAGAGGGGGCTTTTCAGGAAGAACCCCTGACCCCACCATGATGACTCTAGACAGGGTCGGTCTAAAATCCATCCATCCTGCCTGCCTGCCTTCTCAGCTTCATCCCTTGGCCAAGGCTGCCTTCTCCGTCTCGGGCAGTATGCTTGTTCTAAGGAGCATGCACCTCCCTGACGGAGTGCTCACCTTACAGGCCTGTCTATTGTTTGCCTGCAACTTGAGACCCAGGGGTGAGTTCAGGGCCAGGTTTAAAGGGTGACTAAGGACCACAGCCATCCAGGTCCCACCAGTCTCCGTCAGTCTGTCAGCCTGCTTGGTTTTTGTGTTTCTAAGGATTTTGAGTTTGTTACACATTTCTCTCCCATTCTATCCAGGCCACTCTGTTGTGCTGCCTTTCGGGGCAGTCCGTCATGATAGCCAGGCCCCCCCTAGTTCTGGTCTCAGGGCTGGAGGCAGAAGGTTGAGGGGTCCCCTGGTCCTTTGTACTAACTGTTCCGTGTGTCTTTGATTTCCCTCACTCTTCTCTATGAAGCTTATCGATCTTCACATCACTGGCCTGTCCAATAGCAATTCCTCAGATTTTCAGGCCTCTCGTAGACCCCTTGGAACCCTGATGGCGTAGTGGTTACTTGTTGGGCTGCTAACCGCAAGGTCGGTGGTTCAAAACTATAAGACGCTCCTCAGGAGAAAGACGGGGCGTGCTACTGCCCTGAAGAGTTACAGTCGGACACTCACAGGTGGAGTTCTCCCGAGTGCTATAGAGTCTGTGAGTCGGCTTTCACTCGAAGGCAGTGAGTGTGCTTTGGGCTTTGCAGAACAAGTCACTTTAGCAGGGAACTGCCCAATGCCAAACCCGGCGATGGTGGCATCTCCGTGTTCGCCACGCTGCTCCAGTGCACTCACCTCTCGCTTCTGGCCAGGCGTTCGGGGATGGCAAGCAAACAGGAACTAGATGACCAGTCATCTCCAGGAACTAAGAAGAGTAGCAGCATGGGAAAGAGCACCCAGAAGCAGCCACTTCTACAAGCGATGTCTCGTTGCCTTTGTTGAACGAAAATAGTTCTGTCCATTTGTATATTTTTAATCCAATTAGGAAAGATAGATCAGATACAGGACCCATCAGCAAGATAGCTTTTCCTCTTAAGGTCTGCTGAAGAAAAACCCTTAGGCCAAGGCCAGAGTGGACAATGAGGTAAGTTAGCAGAGAAGTTGGGGGTGGGGTGCAGAGGGAGGCTGGGTCAGCAGCCCAGGCAAGGACAATTTCCCCAGACTTGAGACAGACAATCTGGGAGGCAATGCACGTGCCCCTGAGCAGCCTGGAGGGATGGAGGCTGTGGGCGTGACATCATCTCCTCTCAATTTGTGAAGGGGTGGAGTCTAGCCTGTTAATCAGGTTGCAGCCTGATGACCTCATTTGGAGGAGCCATGGAGATAAATAGCCAGATACGCCTAGACTCTCTGCTTGTTTCCCTGAAAGACATTCCTGTTGACAAGCCACATGGAGCTATACTGATGCAGCCAGAGCTCAGGAGCTGGAGGAGCCATGTGGAGACCCACGCCAGCGCTGAGATACTTCCACCGCCACTGGATGCTTTCTACCCACAGGCCTGTGACCTTCCTGCATTTGGAGTCATTGCATGTTACGTGAGTCTCAAGAGGAATTTATAGACTGGTATTGGACATATGGGCTAATATCAGACTTATGGACGTGAACTGGACTAAGCTCTGATGTGTTCTCAATATACATTTACTCTTTATGTAAAGCTTTTTCTTATGCACATATGGGTATCTTTGAATTTGTTTCTCTAGTCAACCCAGACTAACACAGAACCTGTCTTACCAACAAAGCCCACATGGAAGAAGCACACCAACCTGTGCAATCACGAGGTGTCGAAGGGATGAGGTATCAGGCATCATCAGAACAAATAGCCATATCATTGTGAATGAGGGGGAGTGTGGAGTGGAGACCCAAAGCCCATCTGTAGGTAATTGGACATCCTCTTACAGAAGGGTCATGGGGAGGAGACAAGCCAGTCAGGGTGCAGTGTAGCAACAATGAAACATACAACTTTCCTCTAGTTCCTAAATGCTTCCTCCCCTCTACCCCACTATCATGATACCAATTCTACCTTACAAATCTGGCTAGACCAGAGGATGTACACTGGTACAGATAGGAACTGGAAACACAGGGAATCCAGGGCGGATGATCCCTTCAGGACCAGTGATGAGAGTGGCGATACTGGGAGGGTGATGGGAGGGTGGGGTGGCAAGGGGGAATCGATTACAAGGATCTACATATAACCTCCTCCCTGGGGGACTGACAACATAAAAGTGGGTGCAAGGAGATGTCGAACAGTGTAAGATATGACAAAATAATAATTTATAAATTATCAAGGGTTCATGAGGGAGGGGGGAAAATGAAGAGCTGATGCCAGGGACTTAAGTGGAGAGAAAATGTTTTGAGAATGATGAGGGAAATGAATGTACAAATGTGCTTTACACAATTGATGTATGTATGGATTGTGATAAGAGCTGTATGAGTCCCTAATAAAATGATATAAAAAAATAGAAAGCACTAACAAGGGAGAGAAACATAGAAACATGTTGATCTTAAGAATTAACTTTTGAATTTAGTATCAAATTAGGCTCTGAGTTTTCTAGTTGTCAGAGAGGCTAGGAATCACAGTCATTAAAATCATTATTATTTTTAAAAATAATAAGTTACTATTATGATGAGAGAGGAAGCATATGAGTTATTGCAAGACATGTTTTCCCTGTTACTGTAATCTAAAGCAAATTCTCTCAGTGGGTTTGCTATGGGGGATTCCAGTGGTGTGGTGGTCACTGTTCTCAATAGCATCTCTACAACAAATGTGGGAATGAATGTGCCTGCCTCTGGCAGAAACCCTCATGAAAGTCAGTGAAGGGTGTCAAGATGCACAAATGCACTGCATCCTGAAAGCCTGTCTTGACTCAAGGATAGAACTTAGAGTCCTCTGGAAGAGCTGATGAAATGTTCTCTGAATGTTATTTCTTGAAGCCAAGCTGGTGTAATAATAATAGATCATTTGAATAAGTTACTACTCTGATCCTCTTTATTGCTAATTGAGGTTATATAAACATTCCAGGTTCAAAGGAAATACAGATGGACTTTGTATATACAGCCCATTCAGCTCCTGATATTCAGGTAAAATCAATGGGAATGATATTACCATTGGACATCAAATTCATGCAAGATTAAGCTACTATCTTCCACCCAATGGCTATTATTTAAAAAGTACTAATAGTACCTGACATTTTTTATCAATTTTACTTCTCCTCTGGAGAAGTAATAAATATTATAACCTCTAATCATTCATGCAAATAAAAAAGGAAGCTGTCTTAGCTACAGCACTCCCTTTGGAGTGACTCCGCCCTGTTCCTGGGTCCCCGTCCTAGACAGTAGGCTCTAGCCCAGTCCTGGGCTTTGTGCCCAGGAGGAACCAAACCAAGGCAAACAGCTCCCTTGGAAGGTGGTTGTAAGAACAGAAAGAAGATAATTAGTGGAAAGCTCTTCCAAGAGCAAAAGAGAACTCTAATGGCAAAGAAAGACAGACAGACCCACCCCTAACAGAAGCCACAACTGGCCTGTTATTAGCAGGTGGCCTGGTGCTCACCACTCGCCTGGTGTGGCTCTTTTGCTGGATCTAAGCACTCTCCCGGGACAGCAGTATCAGGCACAAACACTCTGAGACAATGATACCTGAGACCCAACAAGGGCACTGTGAGACCCAGGGAGACTCGAGCTTCAGAGTAGAGCGTTTGCTCCACTGGGCTCGCAAAGGGTGATGTTTTGAAAGTTCGTAGATCTCTAGGTCTTTCTTCTGAGAGGCCTCAGACTCCATTTGAGACTCCAACCATTGGGCTAGCAGCAAACACCTAACCATTTGCACCACCCATAGGCTTCCTTCTCCTTATGGATAAGATTCACTGAGATTCCCGACTGCAGCCCTGACCTACTTCCTGACAGTCTCCAACCCAGAGCAAAGCCCTGTTTCCTTAGACCCTTCCCCACACCACCCATCCAAATCCCATAGCCTGTCCTACACTCTTGTTTGCACCCTCTCCCTGGGAGGGGCCTGCCGGTGAAGATAGGCCTGGCCACATAGGGAAGAAAGGCCAGGAGGCAGCCAGGCTAAATGATCTAGCCCCAGGCCATTTTAATCAGTGGTCTACCCATTCCAGAAGCATGCCTTGGCTGCCTACTGTTTGCCGAGCCCTGGGCAGCCTAGAGTTGAATCTGAAGTATAGATCCGAAGAGGAGAACACATACTTTATGTATGAAATTGCTTTATTCCATACATGAGGAATGGAATAAAGAGGCACAATTTCTTCTCTGATTAGCATGGCATAATTGGTTCTATTATCTGAGAAGCTGGTCATTCAAACCCATTCAGAAGCATCTTGGAAGAAAGGCCAGGTGATCTTCCTTCAAAAGTTCACAGCCTTGCAAGCCCTTTGAAGAACTCTGTTCTGATGCCCGTGGGGTGTCAAAATCAAAAGCACTCTGACAGCAACTGGGTTTTGTTGTTGTCATTGTGTCATTTGGCGAGGCTCTGTAAAACCGAAACATGTTTGGAACCACATTCCCCTTAACAGAACTCTTGTCGTTAATGGTATCGTCTTAGTTAAAAGTGCAAAGACGTGGTGGTGGTGGTGGTGAGATGCCACCGAGTGGATGCGCAGCAGAACAAACCACTGCCCTGTCCTGCCCCAGACTCACATTTGTTCCTACATTTGAGCCCATTGGTGCAGCCACTGTGCCCATCCATCTCATCCCGCATCCTCTTTGACCTGCCTCTCCACTTTACCAACCACGATGTCCTTCTCCAGGGACTGGTCTCTCATCATGACAACAGGTCCAAAATATGTAACACAAGCCTTGCCAGCCTTGCCTCTAGGGAGCATTCTGGTTGGACTTCTTCCAAGACATCTGTCTGTCTTTTCGGCAGTCCGTGGCACTTTTGATATTCTTTGCCAGCCCCATAATTCACACACATTGCTTCTTTTTTAGTCTTCCTAATGCAGCACCCAATGTTCACATGCATATGAGACGATTGAAAATACCATGGTGTGGATCAAATGCACTTTAGTCTTCCTCAAAGAAACGTCCTTGCTTTTCAGCCCTTAAAAGAGGTCTCGTACAGCAGAATTACTCAATGCAATGTATTGGTTGTCTCTTAACTGCTGCTTCCCTGAGCAAAGATTGTAGATTCAAACAAGACAAAATCCTTGACAACTTCAGTCTTTTTATCATGAAGTTACTTCTTGGGCCAGTTGTGAGGATTTTGGTTTTCTTTACATGAAGCTGAAATTCATACTGAAGACTGCACACTTTGATCTTCATCAGCAAGTGCTTCGAGTCCTTCTGACTTTCAGCGAGCAAAGTTGTGTCCCCTGCCCATCACAGGCTGTTCATCAGCCTTCCTGCAATCCTTGCGCTGCCCTCTTCTTCAGTAACCCAGTTCTCTGACGATTTGCTCAGCATATCGGTTGAATAAGGATGGTGAGAGGATACAAACCTGGTGTACACCTTTCCTGATTTTAAACCTTGCTGTATCCTCAAATCCTTACAACTCCAAACACCAATAATTATCAATGCATCTTGATTGCATGTTTGATCAATTTTAAACTGAAGATATTGGTAGAATCCCCCACCAACAGTTTTATTGACACATAATTCACACACCATACAATTCAGTAGTTCAATCACATTAACAAAGTTGTACTATGTTTTAGAACATTATCTTCAATGTTTTATTTATCATTATTAGCTCCTCATCCCCCACCCCACCCCACTGCCCTTGTCATAAACTCAAGGTACCATTGACCTCATTCCTATCTGTAGATTTACCTGTCCTGAATTTCATATACAGTAAAATTCTTCCGTCTCTGCACCACAAACTTGAGTGGTGGATACATAAATTTGGGTAAAGTTGTATTTACTGGATTTCCTGGTATGTGGGTAGATATTATCCCATCACAAACAGCATGTGTCCTTTTTGATGATGAGTGTGACATCACCCCTCTTGCACCTGTCGTTCCCAGCACAGTAAACCATATGATGATGTTCTGATTCTAAATGACCAAGACCAAGGGGAGCTGATATCAAAAAGTTCAAGAAGAAAATGTTTTGAAACTGATGATAGTAGCAATTATAAAATTATGCTAGAGCCAACTGACTTACAGATTGTTATAGTATCTGTAAGAGCTCCCAATAAAATGATAAAAAGTAGTGCAAATTGATATACTGCGTGCACACACACACACACACACACGCACGCACACACACACAATGGCCAATACCAGTGCACTTCTGTTCATGAACGCCTTGGATCCCTGTCTTTGTGTGTTCCAGCGGATGTTTTATGGCTCCCAACTTTCCCAGTCTCGTACTTTGTGCATTCAAAGTTCCCTTCATCCATCGATGGTCGGTGGCCATTTCTTCTCATGGCGGGTTGTGCTCCATTAGCACAGGAGATGAAGGTCCTGCAGGCTTTACTCCGTCCATCTCATGGTCAACAGCTCCACCTGGAGAAGGCAGCTTCCCTTCAGTCCTGATCTGAGTGCCTTCTGGCCGGACGAGTTCATCTCCGCGCTCTGCATCTGTCAGTGTTCTGCGGATATGCATGATGCGTTTAGGATCTGACAATGCTTCAATGCTATCCGGAAGGGTGTCAGTGCTAACCATCGCTCTAGTCTTGGTAGTCTGCGCTTAGTCCGGAAGCTCTGCTGAAGCCTGTTCACTTTCCATGACCCTCCTAATATTTGAAAATACTAGTGACAGTTTCCATCATTATAACAACACATGAGTCGCCACTGACAGATAAGTGATGGGAACAAAATATAGTTTAATTAATAATCATGCATCAATACCGAAATATTCATGGTGACAAACATCATAGTAACATCAATAATAGGGGAAACTGGGTATTATATGCAAACTCTATATTGTATGAAGAAAAAATAGAGACAGATAAATGGTTAGTTGTATATTTACATTGTATTTACATCTTTTCTGTAAATATCAAGCTGTTTCAAAATATGTATATTGAAGAAATCAATAAACATTTGAGTGTTGTATGGTTTATGTATATTTTCTCTGTAGAGAAATTCTGACCAGGTTAGCTCTTTCTACCATATAAAATCATTGTAGTGTTTGTGCAGTGAGTGTGTATGAACATGTGTTTTTAAGGGAAAACCACAGTACTTTGATTTTTTTAAATCATTACCACCTAGCTCAAATTATACACTTAGAGCAAGTACAGTGTATGTTGATGTTGTTTGCATCTCATACATTGGCAAACCTGAAATTAGTCCATTCCAAATTTGGATGCCAGTAGAAGTGAAAACAAGGGCTCAAACGAATTACTTATGAAAAGACCTTGACCTCATACTTCAGAATTTATCTTAAAACATGCACACACACAAACCACCGTCTTCAATGGGTTTTCTCAAGAACTTCTGGAACTGGCCCTCTAATTCAAAGGGTAAGAGCTTCAAAGTCTAAAATTTAGGTTTCAACACCTCTGACAATTGTTACATGTATGTACGTTTTGTTCATCTTCTTGTTTTCCAATGATGAGAGATATATCACAAGATATCTCCATTTTAACTGCTTTTATGTGTATAATTCTGTGACAATTATATTTGCCAAACATCACAACTAACCATGTATCCATCTCTACTATTTGTTCATCACCCTTAACAGGAACTCAGTGTCCCGTAAACAATTCCTCCCCATTTCCCACGCCACACACGTGCTCCTGGCAATCACTGAATCTACTCTTAGTCTAGATAGCTCATACATGTGGACGAACTATCTCGTTAGGATCTGTGTGTCTGACTTTGATTCATTTAGCATCATGCTTTCAGGGCCCATCAATGCCATGGTCCCATCAATGCCATGGTCCCATATCTGAATATGTTCAATCATGGGAAGAATGTTGAGGAATTCCCAGTTTCACACAGAGGAATGTTGGTTCCTGGTGTCACACAGAGTAAGGAATTGTCTCCCTGAAATAAAGATTCATCATATCGTTGTAACCAATCCTCTCCACTCACTCACTCACTCACTCACTCACTCACTCACTCACTCACTCGTTTCCTCTCGCCCGAGATTAAATCTCTTTGTTTTGGACTTCGTGTGAACGGAATCATTCAAAAGAATTGCTTTAGTGGCCGGCTGCTTTTCACAACATCGTGTTTTTGAGATTTTCCTGTGGTGTGGTATCAGTACTTCATTGACTTTGATGCTTAGTAACACTCGTGAATTGGTTTAGCCTTACACACTTAACAGACATGGTGGCCACAGTGTGACAGTTACAAACACGTATCAACAAATCTTTCTGAAAACAGGGGTTTTCATTTCTTCTGTGCTGTGCTTCGGTGGTGCTGAAAGTTGGTGCTTTGCTTTAGAAGAAGCAACTGCACAGAGTCATAAAGCGAGTGGGCTGTGTTCCAGGCCCGCCTGCAGTGTGAGCGTTCCAGCCGCCCCACATCCCCAGACCACTAGTCCTCTGAACTCCAGCTGTCGCAGTGGGGGAGGGCATCTCCCACGGAGATTTCAAGTTGTATTTTCTTATGACTCTTGATGTGGAGCACCTGTTCATGTGCCTATTGGCCAATCTTCTATCTTCTTTTGCGAAAAGTCTTTTAAACTCTTTGCTCATCTGTGACTGATTGCTATTTTTTTCTATTTCTTTTTTCTTTTTTTAATAAAAAAGGTGGCTCTTACAACATTCCATACATCAATTGTATCAGGCATATTTGTACATATGTTGCCACCATCATCTTCTAAACAATTACTTTCTTTTTTGTTTTTTAAAAAATCATTTTATTGGGAGTTCATACAACTCTTATCACAATCCACACATCCATCCATTGTGTCAAGCACACTTGTACATTTGTTGCCATCCTTATTCTCAAAACATTTGCTTTCTACTTGAGCCCTTGGTATCAGCTCCTCATTTTCCCCCTCCCTCCCCGCTCCCCCTCCCTCATGAACCCTTCCTAATTCATAAATTATTATTTTGTCATATCTTACACTGTCCGACATCTCCCTTCAACCACTTTTGTCCATCCACAAGGGAGGTAGCTATACGTAGATCCTTGTAATTGGTTCCCCCTTTCTACCCTGAAGGGATTATCTGTCCTGGATTCCCTGCATTTCCAGTTCCTATCTGTACCCGTGTACATCCTCTGATTTGTAAGGTAGAATTGCGATCATGTAAGGGGGTGGGGTGGTGAGGGAGGAAGCATTTAGGAGTTAGAGGAAAGTTGTATGTTTCATCGTTGCTACACTACACTCTGACTGGCTCATCTCCTCCCTGCGGCCCTTCTGTAAGAGGATGTCCAGTTACCTACAGATGGGCTTTGGGTCCCCACTCTGCACTCCCCCTCATTCACAATGATTTGATTTTTTGTTCCTTGATGCCTGATACCTGATCCCTTCGACACCTTGTGATCACACAGGCTGGTGTGCTTCTTCCATGTGGGCTTTGTTGCTTCTGAGCTAGATGGCCGCTTGTTTACCTTCAAGCCTTTAAGACACTGGTTGCTCATTTTATCACTGGCTTCTAGGAATTATTTTCTGGGTACAAGCTTTCCATCGGATTGCAAACATTTTTCTCCTAGTCTATGGCTTGGCGTTTCATTCCCTCACATTTTGATTTTAACTTCATTTTTATACTCTAAGGTCTTTCATCAATGGCTAACCCAAACTCACAATGTTTATTGACTAGTGGCTGTGGGCCTTGACTGCTCAGGTCTCTATGCCCACTGCACTGGCCTGCCATGCTACGCTCTGCAGCTCTGGGAGACCAGCAGCACCTACTACGTTGAATCGGTGGGGAAACAGATGTGAAACAGTCTTTTGACATCACACAGCCAGTAAGTGGCAAATCTACAATTTGTAGATCTGTGGTTTGCAACCCTGCCTGCACTTTAGAGTTACCTAGCATAGGGATGGGGGAGATATTTCAAACTGCAAGACTCAGACCCCAACCCCAAGGGCCCCTAGTTAACTGATTTGGAAAAAAGCCCGGGGACAGGTTTGCTTTGTTTCCAAAGTTCCCCAAGGCATCGAATGTTCAGAACCGCTGATTCTAAATGTGCTCGGAGCTCCCTGCTGCCCTGCTAGCCTTGGCTGCTGTCGATGGGTCTGTCCCCCAGAGTGGACAGAATTCGGTGACAAGCTGTCGGGGAGGGGAAACTTCCGGCCGCCGTGTACTGGCTGTGTTCAGAGAACCGTGAGGCACTGAGGCAGCCCTTCTCACTGGGCAGACTGGAGGTGATGGGCTTTCATGTAAAGAGCGCTTTAAAAGCTCTTCTCACCCCCCCACCCCCCACCTTCCCAGACATCAGTTCCCAGCACCAGGCCCAGCCGGGGAGGCTGCTGCCACCTGGGGAGCTGTTGTAGGTGGCCTCGCAGACAAGCGGTCACCGTTGCGAAATGCCTGCTGTGCGGGGCTCTGGGTAGTGCCTGCAGTGGCCTCTCTCACGGAGGAGCCCCTCTTGCTGTTTTTGAACAGGACATCCCAGGCTCCCAGGAAAGCGCCTACCCAGGGAGGGTCTGGCTTCTCTTCTCAAGTCCCACCGACACACTTCCTTAGTGCTCAGAAGCCGAGCTGGCATTCCTGAGAAGCCAAGGTCTTTACCAGGTGGGAAAGCACAGAGAGCAAGGCCCAGAGGGGTTTCCCTGGGGTGAGATGCTTCTAGATTTTCTCCCTGTGATTTTACAGTTCATAACGACGGGACCCCAGCACACCAGCTGCTCTGTACAGGGGCTTTCTACTCCTGTAAAGAGTTACCATCTTGGAATCCCAGAGCGGCCTGTTCTATAGGGTCACTCTAAGTTGGAATTGATTGAAAAGCAGCACGTTTTTGTAAAGAGTAATCTCCTTGGAAACCCAAAGGGGCGGAATGGGTCGGAATCAACTCAGCTTGTTAGTCTACTGTCGGCCTGTGCTGTCCCATATGGTAGCCCCTGGCTACATGCCACTTGAATGGAGGGTAATGTGACTGAGACTCTGAAACAAATATTTTAATTTAGGTTTAGTTCCTGTAATTTCAATTTTAAAACTTCAGCAAAGATGTTCTTTCATTAAACATAGTTAGAATAGAAAATGTTATTAACTAATCTTTGTATTGATTACATGCTTAAATAGTAATATTGTGGATATATGGAGTTTAAAAGAAGGTCCCCTAGCTGCTTATTGGGTTGCATTGAACTGTTAACTACAAGGTCAGCAGTTCAAACCCACGAGGGAGTTCTCTGGAGAAAGTTGAGGCTTTCTTCTCCTGTAAACATTCATCCTCGTAGTGTAGTGGTTACTCATTGGGCCGGGATCCGCTAGGTCCACAGTGGGAACCCACCTGGTGCTCCACAGCAGACAGACAGGACTTTCTATTTGTGTAGAGAGTTACTGTCTCGGAAACCCACAGAGACAGTTCTACCCTGTCCTATAGGGCTGCATGAGTCAGCATTGACTCGAGGGCAGTGAGTGTTTGAGTTTAGAGATGAGCAGTCATGGGGACACACAAGGGCATTTCTGCTTTGTCCACAGGTGGTTCTGAGTCGGCATGGACTCAAGGGCAGTGAGTTTGTTTGGGGTTTGGAGAGTTTAAAATATCTCGCTAAAATGAATTTCATCTGTTTCTTTTTACATCTTTCCTGTGACTACTGAAAATTTTAAAATTAAATGTGTGTCTTTGGGTTAGTCCAGGTAAACTAGAGAAACAAATCCACAGAAACTCATATATGTATGAGAGTTTTATATATTGAGTAAGTGTACATTCAGAAAGCACCCCAACCCAGTCCAGTCCAAGCCCTTATGTCCGACTTAGCCCGTATGTCTGACACAGATCTACAAAGTCTTCCTCAAACTCACAACACACACACACACACACACACACACACACACACACAGAGAGAGAGAGAGACAGACAGACAGACAGACAGACAGACACTGAATGCAGGAGGTTTACAGGCCAGTGGGTAGAAAGTCTTTGAATCAATTGGCAGTGTAAGCATCTCAGCGCTGGCAGGGGTCTCCATGGGGCTTCTCCAGCACCCAGGGCTGCATCAGGGTAGGTCCATGTGGCTTCTCCTCAGGAATGTCTTGCAGGAAGTGAGCCTTTCCAGCTGAAGCAGGGAACTGGCTAAGGCAGCTGCACCCTGGTCCAACCATCAGAGAGCAAGAGACCCAAGAACTCAAAAGGCGAGGCTCACCGAGCCATTTATCTTTCCGTGCTTCAATTAATCCCATATGTGTTTATCAGCCAGGTTGGCACAATAAACCTTAACTATCTCAGTCTTGCATAGCTTTGTTAATGCATAGTGCTGGTCTATACACTTACCAGCTGGATTTAAAACCTTTAAATAACAACAACAAAAGCAAGGATCCTGCGAGATGGGTGATAATGAAGCAAAGCACGGTCCCAGGCCTTGTTCTGGCTGTAGAAAAGCACCTTTTCTCATTGGAGACTGGCATTTGTGCTTATCAGGATCTAGAAGAAAGGAGGGTGGGAAAGTGGGAGAGCTTGACATGACTAAAAAAAATCCTCAAGCAGTTTCTGAAGAGAGAGAGAGAGCGGGAACTACCCCAGTTTCTGAAATCCGGCAGCCATCCTGATGTCCCAACACGATTAGCATTATTTCACGAGCTCCTTACCCCAGCTGGGCTGGACCCCAGGCTCCACTTCACACGGCTCCCTGCACGGGACAGCCAAGTGGTACACAGTGAGGGGACCAGGTGGAAGATTGCAAATAGCCGTGTGCTGGGCACCACTCCCAAGAAGCCTTCTTCCCTGGGTGTTCTGGTGTGACTGCCAGCACGGGGCGGCGGGGTGGGGTGGGGGGGGAACATGGGGGTGCGTGATTCACTGACATTCTCAAGGTTAGCCTTCTTGGACATTGTGCTTATCCATTAGCGCGAGAGACTTCTTGGCACAGGATCCAGGAGCCTAGGCCTTGTGCCAGCAGCAGGAACACCTGTAGCTAACGGGGAGGGCGGGAGGAGCCCAAGCTGCCTGTGTCAAAGCTAGAGGCCAACAGGCAAAGTTTCAGCTGTGCTCAGGAGGGGAAGGCCAGCCGGGCCGCACAGGGAAGGGCAGGGCTGTGTGGGAAAGGTGGGACAGATGAGGCTGAGGAGGTTGGAGTGCCAGAGGCAGCAGTCTCTGTCCCGAGACGCTTTGTCAACGGTGTGAGGAAAACCTGCTACCTGAAATCCTGGGCCACATCCTCCAGTCGTCTGGGACTTGGGTCCTTCGCAGAGTTCTCACGAGATGAGAGAAAGCACCTTCAACTTCCAGGGCACACATGCTTCCGGCCGGCACTCCAAGGACTGAACCTTCTGCCTGCAAACGGGCTCCTTATTGTCCTGTCTCCTCTCCACGACCAGCTCAGGGTCTCATTCATAAGTACCCAAAACTTGAGCAGCAACCCCTTCATTAAAAACCAAGAAGCTTAATCAATTAAAATCAGAAAAGACAGACAAGGATAACTGTGGTCCTGATAATTGATTGGCTGCGTGGCCACAGGCCAGTGTCTGCAGGATGGGGGTGGAGGACGATGAGGTGAATGGCTTCCGTGGTTAGTTAGTAGAGGATGTCGGTACCCTGCAAGACTGGAGGGCCGGTCCCACTTGGAGGACGTGCAAGGAGGGACAAGGGGTCAGGGGATTCCTTTGGTATAATGGAAAAGTATGCATTTGATTAAGGTAGAAACCATCATTTTCCAACTAATTCACGTCAACACAAACCAAAACCAGCAGCAAGACAAATATTCAAAAGTATTTACGGATACAGGTCAACCAATGTATCTAAAATCCAATGCTATTCCAAGTAAATTGCCTACCCGGTTTCCCTTGGAAAGTGATTCTGAAATTCATATGGAAAGAAAGTTCTAAGAAGGACCATGGCTGTCTAGCAAACGGTACCTCTAATGTAATAAGCACACACACACACACACACACACACACACACACACACAACATAAACCAAACCCCTGGCATTGCAGTCCTTGCGACTCGGGCATCACAGAGCAGAACTACTCCGTAGGGTGAGCTCGGCCGTCATCCTTACGAAGCAGGTCACCAGGCCTTTCTTTCACGATGCCCTCAGCTGGGTTCACACCACCAACCCACAAGGTAGCTGTTGAGCACAGCTGTTTGTGCCACGCAAGGACCTTACGAGATAGTAAGGACTATTCAGAACCCTAGTCATTCAGGGAAAGATTGGAATAGGTGCCCAGTGTTGTTAATTCTACTAGACATAACACATTTAACGCAAATAGGGGGGAAAGCGGGATGTAGAATAAGCCCAGTGATGGTATCATGTGAAGTAGCTGGGAATCAAAGGGAATTATTTAGAATTAATACAATTAAGCATTTTTATAATATGAGGGTAAAAATAAAGTTATGACTCTTAACCAGAAGGCATAAAAAGAAATTGACAGGCTTGACTGCATAAATATTTAAAGAACAAAATTTTACATGATAAAAATATAATGAGAAAAATCAGAAGGTATCTACTTTAGCAGCAAAAAGCTAAATTTTCAATTACATAAGTCATTTCTGAGACAAAACCCCAATAGTATAATAGAAAAATGACAGAGACATAAAAGTCACCTTTAGATAATATGAAAAGATGCGCAATCTCTTTCATTATAAGAGAAGTCTAAATTAAACCTACACTGAGATGTAGATTTTGACAAAGATCTACACATCACACATACTCTTTCTCTCATATAACAAACTAGCATTCTGATTCATAAGACCATGGGCTCATTCCAAACAAAATATGTTTAAACATGTCTGTGCAATCAATGAATTACTTATAGTGAACAGGTAAGAAATAGAATCTTTCTTGCATTAGGATGTTTTTCAAAAAAGATTCCACCGAAACAGTGGTTTTTGAGGGGATCAGCTGGGCCTTTTAAATTCAAGGGAGAGAAAGAACAATATATAACAATAGGGAAACAGAACTATATGCATATACTTATATGTTAAGTATTAAGGTAGCAGATGGACATTGGGCCTCTACTCCAGTACTCCCTCAACTCCAGAACACTTTGTTCTAATAAACTGGCATTCCATGATGCTCACCTTCCTGACACAATTGCTGAAGATAAAATGGGTGCATAAGCAAATGTGAAGAACGCTGATGGCGCCTGACTATGAAAAGATATCTTAAAGGCTTGAAGATATACAAGCAGCCATGTAGCTGAGAAGCAACAAAGCCCATATGGAAGAAGCACACCAGCCTGTGTGCTCATGAGGTGTCGATGGGATGAGGTAGGGGACATCAAAGACCCAGAACAAAAAATCATATCAATGTGAATGGGGGCAGGGCAGAGTGGAGACCCAAAGCCCACTGTAGACAACTGGACATCCCCTTACAGAAGGGTCACAAGGAAGAGACAAGTCATCCAGGGTACAGTATAGCACTGATGAAACATATAACTTTCCTCTGGTTCTTTAATGCTTTCCACCCCACCCCCACTATCATGACCCCAAAATACCTTACAAATCTGGCTAGACCAGAGCATGTACACTGGTACAGATAAGAGCTGGAAACACAGAAAATCAGGACAGATAAACCCCTTAGGGCCAATAATGAGAGTAGCCATACCAGGAGGGTAGGAGGAAGGTCAGGAGAAAGGGGGAACCGATCACAATGATTGACATATAACTCCCTCCCAGGGGGGATGAACAACAGAAAAGTGGATGAAGGGAGACAACAGTCATTGTAAGACATGAAAGAAATAATAATTTATAAAGTATCAAGGGATCATGAGGAAGTTGGGGTGTGTGGGTAGGGATGAGCTGATACCCAGGGCTCAAGTAGAAAGAAAATGTTTTGAAAATGATGGCAACATATGTACGAATGTGCTTGACACAATGGATGGATGGAATGTGATAAGAGCTGTAAAAGCCCCCAATAAAATGATTTTAAAAGAATAATAATAAAGTAAATTCAGAGCAGAGAAGTCAGCTCGTACAGTTCTGGGGACTGCTTCAGGGGGAATCCCAAAGGTGCCGTTGCCATAGATTTCTTGAAGGACACGGGATGAACAAGGACTGAGCAGGACGTCTTAAGAAAAGGACAGCTGCTCCCATGAGGCAGAGGCCGGGCGAGTCGTACCAAGGAAGTGTTTCCATCAAGACAGTTCAGCGGCCCATGCTGGGAGGAGAGCAAGGGGCTGTCCTGGGCGAATTTGGAAACCTTACCCCATCCAACTGCAGCCTTGGTTTTCGCTCTGAAGAACTTCTTGTTCCCCAAACTAAACACTTAAAAGACACACGATTTGAGCCCCTCCAGGAGACCAGAATCCCTGTGGTGGGAAATGGGTGAAATGTGAGAGAGATGGAAACTGTGCCCACAGGCCCTCTGCTTTCCCGTGGGCCAGGATGCAGAGCCACGCGGTGGAGCATCAAAGCAGGGCACTGCTGACTTGATAACACGGTCCTCTGTCATCACTGTGACTGTGGAAAGCGGCTACGTTGCACACGCTGGCAGCCCTGCCTGTGATCAGAACAAGCGCCCACAGCCACTGTGTGGGAGACCAGCCTTCATCCTTGCTCGCCTCCGCGCTGTCGGTGCCACCTCTGAAGACCCAGGGACTATGAGCTGGTGACGCAGAGCTTCTAGAAACAAGTTGTGCAGCCTGGGTCTGGTGGGCCCTTTGCCGGTGTTGAAGCAGACCGAGGAGGCTGGCGCTGTGATCTCAGTAAGCCCTCAGTTTTCTCCTGTCAGCTTTGCAGCATCTGTTCCATAATAAGTTAGGAAAGGCTTGCTCTTTGTAAGCAGCAAGATCCATTCCGATGCTTTTTCCTTCCCGAACTCAGGTAGAGCCTGGTGCTTCCTTTTGACTGCTTTCCCCAGATTTCCTTTTCTAAGTTTTCTTTTTTTTTTTTTCCTTCCTTCTTTTGCCTCCAAAAGTGACATTTATTCAAAGGAAAAAAAATGACAAGATGTCCATCCCTTGGCTCCCTTTCCCTCCCCCCTCTAAGTTTTCTTTTACATGATCGATATTGCTGCCTGGACAGCCCCCACTGCCCTACTCCCCACCCCCCACCCCCGCTTCTACACGACCCCTGTTAGGTGCTGGTTGTCTGGTTTTGAGCATTTTCCAGACATCGGTTCCTCTCGTGTCTTGTATTATCACATGAAGGCACTGAGGGCCCTTGCATTTAGCATGCAGGAGGAGGGTCCCTGTAAATGCTCGCAGCACTGAAGACTCTCCATAGCTACTTAGCTTTATCGAAAGCTGAGGGGAGGGGCTCCCTATATGCCTCTCTTTACCTGTCTAAGCTCTTCTGTGGAGAAGTCTCCCCTTCTGTGGCAGTTACATAATCTACTGTCAACTTGAGCAAAGGGGTGGAGTCTACCCTGTCAATCAGGTTGCAGCTTGATGACCTCATTTGGAGGTACGGAGACAAATAGCTCACTGGAGGCCGGACCCACTCTCTCTGCCTTCCCTTTCCTGCTGTTGAGACACACAGAGAGCTGGAGGAGACACGTGGAGACCAGCGCCAGTGTCCACTACCACTGGATCCACAAGACATTCTACCCACTGGCCTGTGGTCTTCTTGCATTCAGCATCATTGCATGTGCTGCAAGAGTCTAGAGAGGAATCTATGGACTAGTATCAGACATATGGGCTAATATCAGACTTATGGACTTGATCTTGACTGGGCTGGGATGTTTTCTTAATATACAATTACTCTTTGATATAAAGCTTTTTCCTATATGTATATGAGTCTCCCTGGATTTGTTTCTCTGGTCTACCCAGACTAACACATCCTCCTCCTGCTACCCACGCTTGCACTTGTCAAGCTTGGCAGTGCACTTGTGCAGTGACTTTACTGAGATTGCGTTTGCACTGCATGCCTACACAGTCCAAGCTGCCCCACATGTCTTTCTACCCTACAGACACAGCAGAATAGTCTTCTCTTGCCCTTGTGGCTGAGTGTAGTTGCACCTTGGATGGCAAAACTTTGCTTTTGTTATATCTACAACAAATATATTTCTGTATACCAATATACGACAAATATGGTGGTTTAAGACAACACACATTCATACCATAGCAGGTGTGGGTCGGGAGTTGAGGCCTGGCTTAGCTGAGTCCCTTTGCTTGTGTTCTCACGAGGCTGCAGACACCGGGTTGGCAGGTCTGCCCTCTCATCGGGAGGCCTGGCTGTGCAAGGCGTGACCTGCCAGCCCTCAGGTGATCGACAGAATGAATGCCTTGCTCACCTGCCGGAGCGGCAATTCCTCCAAGGGCTGTTCTGGAAAACGTCTTGGTTCCGAGTTGTGTCTGCGAATTGGGCTGGAGTTGCTGTGGGCTGAGGAGGGTGGGATTGGAGGGACGTGAAAATGTGGGCTGGAGTTCCACATGTCGTCGTCACACCGTGTGTCCCCCAGCTCTCCTTGTTGGGGACCCAGGATCTGTGTCGCCATGGCTCCCTGAGACTGCCCTCACAGCGTCTGCCTGTCTGACTTGTTCTTCCCCCGCTGTCCCCTTCCGTTGTGGCTGTTGTGCAGGGATCGGACTCCTGCAGGGTGGGGCTGGCAGTTAGTGGAGGGTGGAGGGCCCTTGAAGAGACAGGGGTGTGGAGGTGGAGGATAAAGCTGCTGCGAGGGCAGTAAACTCCCTGCCGGCTCGACGCATTTTGCAGAGCACACCGCTAAGTTGCTGAAACCCAGTGCGTCATGGGAATCGAAGTCTTTCCTGATTCAAGGCAAACAATGGGAGAGAAATTACAACCAGTTTGGAGAAGACACACAAGCCTGGTCCCAGGTGGCTTAACAGGTTGAATGGGGGAGTGGGGCTTGGAAGGGTGCATTTGGGCTGGATTTGTGGGGGTCTGAGAGATGGGCTGTCGGTTACGCGTGTACATCTGTCTTGGATGTGCATGTGCACGTGTGTGCCAGTCTCCTTGAACATGTCTGACTAGGTGTGCCTTGTCTATGCAGGTGGGTTTTTCTGCATGTTTCACCTTGCCTTGTAGTACTTCTGTGCTGCGTCTTTGAGTCTGTGTCTGTATGTGTGTGGGTGTCCGTGTGCTACTATCTGTTCTGACCTCTCTCTCCTCCATTTCAATCCCTGTTGTAGCTCAGTGGGCAGTAGTTTTTACCACAAATCTCAGCTTCCCTTCCTGCCTGTCTTGATTCCCACAGATCAGGGCCTGGCCCCGGTGGCTTGTCTACAAACTTGACCTTGTAGGAGTCATGGAGTCTCAAAAACCACCAGTATGCCCCTTACCTGGTCAGGACGTGTGCGAGATTATAGTAGAGAAGGAGGACAAGGAAGGGAAGGGGTCGCTGGCAATACCCTAGCTCCTTCTGGAAGCACATCTCCTTAAGCAAACAGACTACTGACTAAGGGGCTGAAACATCTCTAGAATTGGGATGGGATGGCTCCTCACAAGCTAAGGAAGATCTCATACAGTTTGCGCCTCTCCACGACAGCTCAAGGTTTTCTGTCTTCCGTTTCTAACTCTGCAGGGGTCATAGGGATCACTCCTACCTGAGACTGGGTGAAGCATTAGGCCTTGTTGGATAGCAATGTGCCAAAGACCCAGCCACCTCTATGGTGGTTCAAAAAGCAGCTACTCAGTGGGCTCCCACCCCTCTTGCGTTCAGAGTGCTCTCTGCCTTCCCTGGATGGGCCAGGATGCACAGGTAGCACATGAAGCAGGCCTGGCCTGTCCTCAGGACTCATGGTTCACAGGCAGAACGCTGCTTGGAGAAGTTAAACTTCTCTTCCCACGGTTGGTCTCCTAAGCTGGGCTGAAAGAAGCCCTCCAGAAGGGTCAAAGGAAGGGCTCTGGATGCTCAGGGCGGTTCCCCGTGACGTCATTCCAAAGGCCCAGAGGCGAACTCCGAAGATGCTGAGCAAGCACAGGTGGTGGATCCCTAAGGTCTGCCAGCAGTGCTGGAGCTTGTGCCCCGGCAGGAAGCAGTTGCTTTGTGCTGATGTTCACCCTCTTGACATGCTGGGAGGGGGAGCAGGCGAGGCTGTGTAGTCTTTGAGATCCCCCAGGAAGGCTTCCTCTGCTCCACGACCTCCTGCAGGAGCCCCTGGCTCTCCCCGCGTCTCTGCTCAGCTCTTGACCTTGCTGAGAACTCCGAGTCCTAAAGGTCTGGTTCCAGCTCATCTTGCTTCTCCCAACCACGTCACATCCTGCCATGGGACAGGCAGGAGCCCGTGGGGACCATGGGAATGGTCCGGGACACCCCAAGTCAAGGTGTGTGAGCCCTTTAGAAACGCTGTGCTTCCTTCTGTCTGTCCTTTGTTCTCTGTTGCATGGTGTCTCCCCAACTCCAACCAGGCAGGGAAGATGTGCCTGCTGCAGCCCTACTTTGATCTCTTTTGAGCGTCCATCAGAAGCAGACCCAGAGGAGGCAAGCAGGGCAGGCGTCAGGCTAGTGCCTGCCTCCTCTCAGGGCCGCAGTCGTGGTGGGTTCCCATCCTGTAGGCAAAGAATCTCCATTCAGAGCAGGGACAGAAAACCCGAGTTTTCTGCATCCTGATGTTTCTGCATCCTCTCATTGTGCCAAGTCTTGGGGTCCCAGAGAGGAAGTGACTACCCCCTGCTCCTGGCTGGCTGGGCTGGTGAGTGAACCTGCATCCTGAGGAGCTAGTGAGAAGCTAAGGGTGTCCCACAGTCCCTTACACCGCTTCACCAGGAAGCAACCGACACCCTGTCTTCCTCTAGCTCTTGGATTCTCTTTGGGAAGCCCGATAAGGACAGAGGTGGCACCCTCTGGGGAACATTAGGTGGCCCTAGCAGGAGTCCATCCTACATGCTCAGGGCAACCTCTCTGCCCATTTCTTTCCTGACTCTCTTTTCCAAGCCGCACACCTCCCTGGCCCTGACCGTTAGCACGGTGCACGTGTCCTGTTTCTGTGTCTCTAGCCCATGATCAACTCGGGCTCACAAAGTTCAGAATCTGCTTACCTTCCTGCACCGAGAGCACTCCGGCTGTGGGTTGACCTTGCCTCTGGACCTTGTACTTTTTTGTATTTAATCATTTTATTAAATGGGGGCTTTTATAGCTTTATAACAATCCATCCATCCATCCACTGTGTCAAGCACATTTGTACACATGTTGCCATCATCATTTTCAAAACAGTTTCTTTCCACTTGATCCCTTCGTGTCAGCGCCTCATTTTTCCCCTTTCCTCCCTCATGAAACCTAGATAATGTATAATTATTGTTTTCATATCTTACACCGTTCACTGTTTTCCTTCAACCACTTTTCTGTCATTTGTCCCCCTGGGCGCAGGGTTATATGCTGATCGGTTCCCCCTTTTCCCCCTCACCTTCCCCTGACCCTCATGGTATCTCTGCTCTCACGATTGGTCCTGAGGAGTTTATCTCTCCTGAATTCCCTGTGTTTTGAACTCTTATCCCTACCAGAGTACCTGCTCTGGTTTAGCCGGATTTCTAAGGTAAAACTGGTGTTATGATAGTGAGGTGGGGTTGGGGAGCATTAAAGAACTAGAGGAATATTGTATGTTTCATTGGTGCTATACTGCACCCTGGTTGGCTCATCCCTTCCTTGTGATTCCTCTGTGAGGGGATGTCTAATTATCTATAGATGGGCTTTAGGTCTCTACTCTGCCTTTATCCGGTTCACATCGGCTCACACAGGCTGGTGTGCTTCTTCCATATAGGCTTTGTTGCTTCTCAGCTAGATGGCTGCTTGTTTATCTTCAAGCCTGTAAGACCCCAGACACTGTATCTTTTGATAGCTAGGCACCATCAGCTTTCTTCACCACATTTGCTTATGCATCCATTTTGTCTTCAATGATCGTTTGGGAAGGCGAGCATCATGGAATGCCAGGTTTTAGAACAAAGTGTTCTTGCATTGAGGGAGTATTGAGTAGACAGCCAATGTCAATCTGCTACCTTAATACTTAACATATAAATATATGTACATAGATCTATTTCCCTATCATTATATATAAATGTTTACATATGTACCTGTCTATATTTATACCTCTATAAATGTCGTTTGCCTCCTAGTTCTTTCCTCTATTTCCTTTTACTTTCCTCTTGTGCCACTATCATGTTTGACCTTCATCCGGCTTCCATTAATTCCTCTTGGCTACATTGCCCTCGATCAAGTCCCACCAGATATCTTACACCCTCCTCGCCATTGATTTTAGATCACTTGTTACCTTGTCTATGGGTTTCTTGGTTCCCCCTTTCTTTCCCCTGCCTCCCCCTCTCCCACGGTCTCTGGTCTTCTTAATGTGAAGAAAGCCAGAATTCCCCTTATTGTGCCCTGGTAAAGGACATGGCATGTTGTCCTAGGCATTATTACCAACATGGACATTCTTTCCCTGCCAGCGCTCCGTGGTGAGATACAAATCCCTGACCAACTCATGCCAGCACAGCCCCCAGCACTGTCTACCCTTCAACCTTCGGCACTCACACCAGGACTCCCTGTCAGTGAGGAAGCTGAGGACAACGATTTCCAGGACAGGTTAACCCACCTGAGTTATCCCAGAGCCAGTAGGGATTCCTGGGACTGCCCAGCCTGGGGAGAAAGAACTCACAGGCCCAGGTTTGGTTGGACTCACCGATTCAAGGCAAACCTTTGCTGGGACCCAGACTACAGAATGCTACAGAATCAGGGCAGATGAAAACAGAGGATGCCTAAAAGATCCATATATATTGAATCTTGCTTGAGAAATAAAACCAATTGCTTCCTGTGATACATGCATCCTGAGACAGAGGCTGGGGAGTCCCTCTCTCCAGTAAGGCAAATGACAAGAGCAGGAAAGCAGGCTGAGAAGCCAGGGCCGCACAAAGGCTGGATGGGGCAAGGGTAGCATATCCGGTCTGCCCCCACCAAGAAACAGGTGGACCTGGCTTCCTCGGACCAGACCCAGGACAATCAGCAGGAACACCAGTCTCATCGGCTCTGCTCTGGCTCTCTCCCAAGCTGCCGCTGCCACCACGGTGTCTGGTGCACTCCTGAAGTGGCTTGTGTCATCCAATCCCAGTTGGAACATATGTAGGTTCCATGCTCCCAAGGGAAGCCTTGGTTTCTTTAAAAATGAAAATCCAGTACTTCCTTCTCTACTAGTTTATAAATCACCAGACCTGTGCCCCTCTCCAATGTTGCTATAGCCTGACTTCAAGACTTCTGTAAACAAAGAGCTGCCTGCTTGCTCTTCCTTGTCTCCTTTTGTATGTGGAAGGACTGTGGGGAGGTACATTTTCTCTCCTTGTAGATGAAAGTTAACCCACGGAGATAGTTAATGCTTACTGTGCCAACATGGCCAATGAACACATGTGGGATTAATTGAAGGGCAGAGAGATAAATGGCTCAGCGAGCCTCGCCTCTGTTGTCTCTTGCTCTTTGATCATCGGACCAGTGTGCGGCTTCCTTGCTTGTTCTGTTCCTCAATTTGCAAGCTACACTATCTGTGGGACGCCTAACCTATGGACTGTGTTGCTATAATTTGAGATTCCTTCAAGAACTGCTTCTCCACACTATTGGAATTTACATCTCTCGAACTGGAGACTGTTGGACCCTGTCATCTGGCTGACTGTTGGTGACCTGCCTTGCTGTTTGCTGCCTGTGGCCAGATAGCCTGAGTTGCTCTAGACTTGAAGGACTGCCAGTGTCTCACAATTGTCTCACTGGAATGAGTTGCACTGAGCCATTTGTACTGCTTTATAATTTAATTAATTTTTTATTTCTTATGTTATGTATCTATCTGTATAAATATATATAATTATTAGCATTTTGGTTTGGTTTGGTTTCTCTAGAGAATCCTGTCTAACATACCCACAGTTGAGATGTTTTGGCATTCCTCAGCTTGATGACCTCATTTGGAGGGGTGACAGATATAAGGAGCTTACTGGAGGACAGACACATACACTCCCTGGGAGATATTCCTGCAAGCTACGTGGTGCTATGCTGATAGAGCCAGAGTCCTGGAGCTGGAGGAGTCACGTGGGGACCCACGCCAGCACTGAGATGCTACCACTGCTGCATCCACAAGACTTTCTACTCCCCGCCTGTGATCTCCCTGTATTCAGCGTCATTGCATGGCTGTGTGAATCTGAAGAGGAATTTTTATGGACTAGTATTAACATACGGGGTACTGTCAGACTTATGGACTTGATCTGAACTGACCTAGGATGCTTTGTTAATGTACAATTAATTGCCTTTGATATAAAGTTCTCTCTCACACACATATATGAGTGTCTATGAATTAGTTTTTCTAGTCAACCCAGACTAACACCATGAGTGAGGCAGGAGCAAGAGTGGAAGAGATTTAAGGGTCAGCGGGTCCAGTGGACAGAGGCCTCAGCTTACAAAGACTTTACAGAAACACCTATCAAAAAATTCACCCAACCTGGGAGGTGCAATAAGGTATCTCGTTGTCTTGAGGGCAGGTGGGGCTCGCCTTGGCTTTTCTATTAGACTGTGTTGCAGGAAGTGCTGGTAAGGAATTGTTGGTAGGCCCTAAAAAGTAAATGATCACACAGAAGAAACTTAGGGGTCTGATACCAAAAAAAAAGTGGGATGATGAGGATGAAGAGGAGAGAAACTAAATATTGAGTCTTCATGTCTAAGACCTAACCCTTCAGGAGTGCTCAGGATGCCCCCCACCTGGCCCTTACTCCTGTTTGAGGCCAACAGCAATCCGTGGTGTACGTGTTCAAGTGGCTGACATCCTGTGGAAGACAGCTGCGCAGGAACAAAACATACTCCGAGAACCTGTAGGACGGAAGTGGGGCTCAACAGGTTCCAATCCTCGCTGCAATGAGGAGACCAGTGGTTCCCTCTCTCTAGGCGCCAGGGGACTGGTGTCTAAAGTCTCCCAGTGGTAAGCCTTACCCTCTCCACATCAGAAACAACCAAGGCAGGAATTGCGCTGCATCACAAAGCTGATCTATGTTGTCAGCTGTGATGTCAAAGGTTGTTATCTGTGTCTAGGAATTCTATGTGGTGATTCAGGCTGTAAATGAGGGCATCTGGTTTATCTGGGAGGCCTGGTTCCAGAGCCGGCAACTGAAGGTGCCCTGGCCATAATCACAGTGTTTACCACACAGTCTCTCTATACTCTCCACCGCCTGACTACTCTGCTCTTTCTGCTATAAGTCGGATCATGTGCTCCCAGAAATTAAGTGTTTAAGCACATAGAGTCCCTATCCAAAATAGAGTAGTTAGTGCAGAGGATGCCCACATCTCTGTCACCTGTCCTGAATGGATATTTGAGGAGCACAGAAATGAGCAGCCCTGGCAGCGCCTGCTGAAGGCTCCGCCGTGGAGAACACTGAGGTGTAAGTCACGGGTGGTGAGCAAAGGGGTAGGAAGGCCGTCCGAATGCACAGGCAGAGACTCGGGAACTCTCGAGGTTTTCATCCTGAGGTACCCTTCCCATTGGGCAGAGACCCCTCTTAGCAACTTTACATAGCCGATTGGTTCATAAAATAAAGAATATCACCTGTAAGTACTGTGCTATTAAAAGACATTTATATGAGAACAGTCAACATCGGACAAAAGAAAGCTGGGAAGGTGAGTGGGATGTAGGGAAAACGTAAATTAGCAAAAGGGTAACAAACCTGAGCAAAAATTTGGAGAACTTTTCTAATTATCAAAAATGTGACTGAGGTCCAGACATGTGAATGATCTTTCGATCAGACAGAGTTGTGAAGTCGATCACGCAGGCGTAGTTGTTACACTACAACGTCTTATATTTGATCTCCTTTTTGGCTGACTTAAGTAGTTTTTAATATTTTTGCTTTCCTTTGAGGTTATTTTTTGTTTTGCCTACTAATTGTTTCTGTTTGTTTGCATCTTTTTTGTGTTTGTATCATTTTCTGGATATGAAACCCTGGATAAGTAGATCTATAGAGACAGTCCCTGAATTGATGGTAGCTTGGGGACATGGAAGAGGAGGAGGATGGGAATGAGGACTATAGGAATACCATGATCGGAATTGGTGGTGATGACTGCACAAATCTTAATATAACTGAGTAACTAAATTGTATGGTCTGTGAGTATATGCCAATAGCACTATTAAAAACGTTATAAATGTCAGCCAACACCAGGTATGGAAATCATAACTGGGAATCTAATTTGCCATGTAAAATAACCAAAACCACAATTCACACACACACACACACACACACACACACATACCAAAAAACTGGAAAAAACTACTCTGGGCGAAGTTGTTCCTGCTAGCTGACCATCAAGCAACTTACTCTGAGTTAGTGCACCCAGTGCCATTGCCTTGGGAACATTCTCTCTGTGGTCACAGGGAAGTTTTTTGTCAAAGCAGTTTTACTCAAACCTCATTTTTTGTGAGGGCCTATTTAAAAGAACAATGTGTGGCTGTGAAAGTTTGTTTCCTGCTTGGAAAAAATGCCACAGAAACTGTTGCAATGTTGAACACAGCTTACAAGGACTGCGCTGTGGGAAAAACTCAAGTGTACGAGTGGTTTTCTCATTTCAAAAAAGGTGAAATGTTGATTGATCACAAACTTCGTTCTGGATGTCCATCAGCTTCCCAAACTAATGAAAATGTCCACAAAATTCATGCACTTGCGCTCAAAGACTGACAACGGGCCATTGAAGAGAGGGGGAAGCTATCTGGACTATCGTGGAGCTCAGTTCAGTGAATTTTAACAGAAGATTTGGGAGTGAGAAGGGTCACTGTGAAATTTGTGCCTTGGGTTCTGACAGACTAGCAAAAAGAGCATCGAGTGGAAACATGCCGTGCTTTGAAAGATCAGCTCCAAAGCGACCCAGATTTTTTTTTCCCACAGTCATTACTGGTGACGAGACATGGTGCTATTCCTACGACCCCCAAAGCAAACATCAATCAAGCCAGTGGAAGACACCATTGTCACCTCACCCCAAAAAAGCTTGTCAAGTGAAATCAAAGATCAAGATGATGCTCATTTGGTTTTTTTTATGTGAGGGGGATAGCGCATTTGGAGTTCTTCCATGAGGTCAGACTGTTAATCGAGCTTTCTATTGAGAGGTTCTGAAAAGATTGCATAACAGTGTGCGACCAAAAAGACCTGATTTGTGGCTGACAGGGGACTGATTTTGCTACCATGACAATGCACCTGCTCACAAAGTTATCTTAGTGAGCCACTTTTTAGCAAAAAATAGCCTGCCTCTCTTGCCCCACTCACCTGACCTCAGTTCATGCAACTTTTAAAAAAACGTGAATGCAAAGGGATTTGAAAGGACAGTGATTTGACGATGTAGAAGAGGTGAAGAAAAAAAAAGGAGGGAGGTGCTGTCAGTCATCCAAACAGATGAGTTTGAACAATGTTTCTAAGGGGCCGGACCCAAGCCAAGCTATGTTGACTGCCTCCCCAGAAGAAGGTAATACAGAAGACAGGACTACATATAGCCTCGGGAGAGTGGCGGGTCTGTCCATTCAGACCACACAGGCACACAGAAAGAGAGAGAGAGAGAGAGAGAGAGAGAGAGAGAGAGAGAGAGAGAGAGAGAGAACGCATCTCATCCCACCAATCCCTGGGGATGACATCCCTGCTCAGAGCAGCCAATGCCCAGAGAGGACCGGAGGGCCAGTTCCACCAGGAGACATTCCCTCACTGACCCACAGTGCTACGGGAGCCAGCCCTGGAGACACTGTGTGGAAAGTGTGCCCGATCTGCCCCATGCACAGCAGGTTGAAGCGAGAAGGGAGTGCCACAGAGTAGCAAGGGAGCAAAGTAACAAAGTCCCTCAGGAACCCTGAAAAGAGACTTCTGATTCGGTGACAGGGCTTCACACCTCATCAGACCCGAATGAGAAACATTCATAAGTGTCAGCAGACATACCTGGAACTATTTATAGGCTTTTTGTTTTGTTTTTTATTTCTTTTGCCCTATGTCTATCTATATAATATTGGTAGGATAAACAATCTCGAAGAGAAAACAATGGGACCAGCTGTTCCTGGGGGCCTTGGGAGAGGAGGGGGTAGGGAGGGGGAATGGGGACCCCAAAACTCAGAGACAAGGGAACGAGAGATCTAAAATTGATGGTGAGGAGAGCATAGACTGCCTGGTGGGTTTTGATCAAGTGCATTGTAGCCGAAAGGCAAATAGAGGATGAGCATGATAGTGGGACAGGAGGAAGGTGAAAGGAAAGAACTAGGAAACAAAAGCTATTCATAGAGGTATAGGTATGTACACATGTAAATATATTAATTTATAATGATAGGGATAAAGGTCAATGTACATATATATTTATATGTTAAATATTAAGACAGCTGACAGATTTTGGCCTCTATTTGAGGTCTCCCTAAACACAAGAACACTTTGTTCTAATAACCTGGCACTTTTTGATACTCACCTTCCTAACATAATTGCTGAAGACAAAATGGGTGCATAAGCAAATGTGGTGAAGAAAGCTGATGGTGCCTGGCTATCAAAATATATAGCATCTGGGGGTCTTAAAGGTTTGTAGATAAACAAGTGGTCATCTAGGTGAGAAGCAACAAAGCCCACGTAGAAGAAGCACACTGATCTGTGTGATCATTAGGTGTCAAAGGGATCAGGTATCAAAAGATCCATAACAAATAATTATATTGAAGCGAATGAGGGGGTTGGAGTAGAGGCCCAAAGCCCATCTGTAGACAATTGGACATCCCCTCACAGAAGGGTCACAAGGAAGAGATGATTGAACCAGGCTGCAGTATAGCACCGACGAAACACACACCATTCTTCAAGTTCCTGAATGCTTCTCCCCTCACCACTTTCATGACCCAGTTCTACCTTACAAATCTGACTAGACCGGTGTAAGCACATTGCTATAGATAAGAGGCCTGGGCTCATGGAATCCGGGACAGATAAAACCCTCAGGACCAGTAGTGAGAGTAGCGACAGCATAAGGGTAAGGAGGGGGGAGGGGGGAAAAGGGGGAACCCATCACAAGGTTGGATATATAACTCCACCCCCCCCCTCAGGGGGCGAATAACAGAAATGTGGGTGAAAGGAGGCTGGATATGAAATTACAATATCATAGATCAAGGATTCATGATGGATGGAGGGTGGGGGAGGGAGGGAAAATAGAGGAGCTGATACCAAAGGCTCAAGTAGAAAGAAAATGTTTTGGAAATGATCATGGCAACATATAGAAGTGTGCTTAATACAATTGAACGATGGACTGTTAGAAGACTCATAAGAGCCCCCCTATAAAATGATTAATAAAAAAAGTTTCTAAGAATGGAATCGCAGATTTGACAAAGGTATTAAGTGTAATGGAGAGTACTTTGAAGGTGATAAGGTTGTTTTGTTAAACTATTTAAATATATAGCTTTGTGGGGGATTCTACTTTTGGGGAGGGTACCCCTTGTCTTTCTTTCGCAGCACTCACAGATAGGGACGGGACAGAGAGTAAGAGAGACTGTAGATAAGATGGTCAGAAAGCATCTCTCTGAAAAGGGGACTCTCAGGGAGGCACGTATCGGCAAAATATAGCATTTTGGGCAATTCCTTCTACAAACGACTGGGGCAGAAAATCGTTCGCGGAGTCAAGATGCACCTTCGCCAGTGAAGTTTGCGGGTGGTGAGAAGGACGTGAAGTGGCACAGGATGAATTCTGAGAAGACAGCGGTGACAGCAGACAAGTCTTTCTGCTATAGCCCTCAATTCCTATTTTAAGTGCAGGGAAGATTGCAGCCTGGCAAACTCAATGAGGCAGGACTCCCCTGTCCAATAGGATAGCTGGATGAGCAGCACCTGGTCTGAAGCCCGTGTGGGTGGGCCCAGGTGAGCCCTTTCAGAGCAATAGTTGAGCACGGGGTTAGTTCAAACCCACCGGCTGGCCCATGGAAAACAAGACCTGTCCCGGGCTCTCTCCCGGATTTCGGATTAGCCAACCTCCAGGGGCAGCTCTGCTTTGCCCCGCGGGATCCCCCCCC
>NW_022103900.1:27736797-27740623 GCF_000313985.2 Echinops telfairi
CGTGCTGCAGCTGCTGGCTGCACCCCACAGTCGGCTTTCTCTGAGGGGACGCCAAGCGGCAGACACCATCCATTCCTGGCTTCGCAGACCTGCGCTCAGGTAACACACCTCAGGTAACTCACTCGCGGGTACTGCGGTCCGAGCAGGCGGGTCTGAGGACCGAGTCGCTCCCCTAGGAAGTGTGTGGAGGTTGGCTACTCAGCAGTCTGTGGCCAAATCGGATGGCCTTTTCTGGTCCTCAGTGCATCTCCAGCTTGCATCTTGGGTATCCCAAATGGAGGGTCGCTTGGCCATTGACCCAAACCCGGGATCATTGCTCTGCCCGTGTCGCGCGCGCGCGCGTGTGTGTGTGTGTGTGGAAATGAGAATGGAAAGAACACAGGGCTCTGTAGCATTTAAATGTTTTCCAGCTTGGTCAGTGGAAAATAATGGTTTAGAATGCTGTCATTCAATCAGTAGCTTGCACACTGAAGGGGGATGTATTGCTTTTAAGGAACTGGAGTTCGCCTCTTGTTCTGGCAGATACCTGTAGTCCAAGGCCTTCCTGAGGATAGCAGGTGTTCCCTCTGAGGGTGCGTTTTGAGATATTTGGTCATCTCACCCCAAAATGTTACTCCGAGTCAGCCAGGGTATTAAGAGTTTTATTCAAGAATGATTTAGTATGACAAGGGAGGGTTTATGAGAACTAACAAGTCATTGCAAGTACATACAAGACTTTTAATTGTAAGGTAGCCCAAGCCTCAAATTCTAAATAAATAATAAATACTAAATAAATCCCTACTAGGAAGTACATGGTCTAGCGTTACCTTTTCCTGTGAACATGTCTAGCTGTGAAGTAGGTTATAACATCTTAAACCCTTGTTTGAAATATCTGCCCTCCTTTCAGACACTAGGAAAAGGATTGTTCGGTGGGGTTACGGTCTGATTTGTTATGATTCTTTTCAATGGTGCTGGTTAAGTCAGGGTACCCAGGGAAGTTTCTATTTTTGGAAGGCAGGGGAGTGGCCTGAGAAGGCTGTGTGGGTGGGGAGAGACACGACACCTATTGCACTGGAACCGACAGAAATGCCAGAGACTAAGTTCTGGTGGCCTTTCGTAACTTGTAGTCACTGAAGTTGTTTAGAATTCATCGAGCTCTTTATATAACGCTATGCAATTATCCACACTTGATTTGGCCCTGATGTGGCTGGATTAAAAACAGCTGTGGAGACTACTGATCTGTTCAGCCTGAGACCCTTCCTTGGTAAGAGACCTGTGAACCACCTGTGTGCCTTCCCTAACTTGTAAGGTGACCGACCAGATGTCCCGGTTTTTAACAATGTTTTCCCCCGTCCCGCGGCGTTTTAAAAAAGTCCCGATTTTTGGAAAGAATGCACGACAAGCTAGGGTATACGGTTTTCGGTTGCCATGTGGCTATTTCGCCAGGATAAGAGTTTTTCAACGGTGTCCTCCTTTAGCAATGTTAAAATCTGGTCACCTTATCCCTAAGGCATCCTCCCTGTAGTCCCAGGGACTTGCTGAAACGACCGTCCAGAGACAGGCAAGCTCACACCCAGCTCCCTGTGTCTCGGGTTGACCGGGAGCTGACTTTCTGGGCTAGATCTGGCTGACAAGGGAACCCCATTGGTCGGGTCTGCGAGGCTGAGCACACTGACGGACTCAGTTCGGGAAGCAAGAGGGAACACAAACAATAGCAAAAACTCAGACATGAATTGCCTGGCAGTATAGGAATGCGAGTAGCTGTTTTCTAAGTGAAACTGCTGTGGATGCTGCCTGGAAGCGGACTGAGAAGCAGAGAGCTTCTGGGAGGCATGCACCCTTGTGTTAAAGATGGGAAGCAGTGGGTCGAGGTGTGCTGGGCAGCTCCGGTTAAGTCCTGGCTCGGTCAATTACCACCTCTGTGATACAGAACTCTGAACTTCACTAAGCTTCACATTCCTCATCTGCAAAATGAGAACACAGTACTTCACAGAATTGTTATTAGGATGAAATGGGGTCATTGAGAGAAATTTGCCTGTTCTATGATGGTAAGCTATTTTTATGTTATTTTTTGTTGATGATAAAAAGCATCTATTCTTAGAAAATCTGATATTCAGAATGACTTGACACACCCTTCCCTTTTGAAATCCAGTATTTTTCCAGTTTGGTTGAGGGAGAACAAACCACTTGAGAAGTGTGTACACGAAAATACAGCAATATGTAGCAGGGATTCATTTGTCTGAAATAGTAGTCCCCTTTACCTCTTCTCCTCCGCTTCTCCCCAAAACAAATGGGAATAGTTAATGAAGCACACAGATGCAAATACTGTATTCTCAATATTTAAGAGACAGAAAGAACTATGCCTCTATGTATGTGTTTGGTGTGCTTGTGCTTTTACAATGTACCCTCCACATATTTTAAAATTTTCCCATGTTCTTTTGCCAAAGGTTATGTATTCTAACTTCTCATATATTTTGAGCTCTGTCACCACAATTGGTTATAATGATGACCCAGCATTACTGGGAAAGGAAGAGGTGTTCTTTTTAAGACATGAATTCTAATTCTGATTTACTCCTGTTAATGTTCTGTCTGTCTGTCTGTCTCTTGCTCGCGCGCGCGCGCGCGCGCGCGCGCACACGCACACGCACACACACAATCTACTACTCTCATTCCCCATCACCCCAAACATTACCCAAGGAGTCGAGAACTTAATGTGGCTACAAGCACCACTGCTCCTGTCCTCAAAAAACCAAGAGATGGTGGTTCTAACTAGGGCAGGGAGGGTGCAAACCTTTTCTTGGAGTTTTTGAAAAACACTGGAAAAGTGTGTGTGCAAGTAACGGAGGTGCTTTCCATACAACAGTCACCACCACCAAGAGGACCGAGTCAGTCACTTGTCGTCTTAGCTGCTTCTGAGAGCCGTCACCTCCAGAAACGGTGCAGAAAGACAGTTCGTCTTACTTAAAGGATTTACAACATGTATATCACAGAAGGCAAATTGACGTCATGCTTTACTTCAGTTAAAAAAAAAAAACTTTCTCCAAAATTGGCACGGAAGTTGATTTAAGTTCTTAATAGCAAGGAGATACAATCCAACTATAAGCAGAATGAACACACAGTCATAATACATAGCAAATCAAAATTATTTCCTTTATATAATCAGCAATGAGTAACTCCAGAGGTAGTATGGCAGAAACGAGCAAGGGTCCTATCAGGTCACAATCAATGATGAAGTGAAATTCATTATTTTTTTCGGTGGTGTTGGCCATAAATTGTTTTATACATTTAGGACCCAAATAAAACCATTCTCATCAGAAAACTTGGCCCATTCATTCAACTGGCATATTAATTTACAACTTTCAGGACTGCGGATATAAAAATGTAAAGTATAAAATTATGTAAGTTTGAAATGGTTTAAATTGTATGCATTAAAATATTTACATTTCCCAGGACTTCTTGACAAAACCCCTTTGCAATATAATTCTACTCTAAACTTTTATTTATAAAATGAGGCTCATTTATGAGAGTTCAATGAATGTTATGCTGCAAATTACTTACATTCGTTCAGTAAAATATTTTTAAGAACTTTTCCTATCAAAGGTAGTTTATATTGGATTATCTGAAACCCAATAATGCCCACAGATGAGCTGCTTAGAATTCATAGCCTTCAACTTGCAAAGCACTATGACCATGACAGTGCTGTTAAGTGCTCTCACCCCCTCACGTGGTCACTGCTCCTGTGTGCACATGGTGAAATAAACACATATGCAGCATGTCCATGTTTTGATATGTATTTTTATTTCCCTGCAGTTTTCACTTATCAAGAACAGGTAACAGGGAAAGTTGT
>NW_022103900.1:27741305-27816294 GCF_000313985.2 Echinops telfairi
ATTTCCTAGCTATGAATCTTTAAGGTATTAGACACAACGTTGGATTTAGTTTTACAAGATACAAAATGTAAACATGGCAAAATAAATAGTTAAAACAAGTGATGCAGGATCCCGTTTCATGCTCATGATCCCAACAAAGAATTATTTTAAAAATCCATTCAGTTGCAAATTCAAGTGCAAAAGCATGATGATGAATATCTACTATTCAAGTAACAGAAATAATATTGATGATACAAATAAACTATTTTACAAGGTAGTGATTTTCCCGATTTTACAAAATATACATTGTATATCGATCGAAGGTCCGATATACTGTAGTCCTTTTCGGTGCATCGTACGCTCTGTGACCCGCAGAGTCGCCGTGTGCGTTCAGCTGGAATATGAATGCCTGCACACCGTCGGCACAGCCACAGCCAGAAGTTATGTCACTTCCATGGCCACTGTCGTCTCTGCTATTCCATTTAGACCCAATCTCTCTGGTTCATGGTTCTCTCTATAATAAGGCAAAGAGTAAAAATTAGGATTAGCACTCTCTACAGGAAGATATTTATTATTTACAGGAATTTTAAATGTAACTAAATATGTGTTTGCAAAAATATATGTACAAATCCAGGACAGGAATGAGGAAGCTTTCTTCAGCTCAGAATTCCTAATCAATTGATGATAATTATTTATTTAGGAAAGGTAAAAATTTAACACAGTTATTTCAGTAAAAGCCAAAGATACTCTTTATTTGTAAGAACTACAACAGGATATCAAGCTCTTCTGTTTCTTTTAACAATATAGATGGGACATATGATGCTCAAAAATAATAACCAGTAGGAACATGATGTTACTTGAATTCCTCCCCTTTATGGTGTTAAAGGCCATGTACTTATCAACACACACAAATCCCTTTCCCCCTCCCTTTCTGATTCACTGTTCTCTTTGCATCATAGAAAACAAGATAAAAAAAAAATCACTTTCCAAAATACATGATCAGACTTAGTATCAGAAAATTCTCGACACAAATTTACAAACAGATTAAATTATTTAATATTCTTTGTGCATAATGCTGAATTTATTGCCATTAGGTTGATCTCAACCTATGACGACCCCAAAGACAGAGCAGAACTGCTCCCTCAGGTCGACAAGGCTGTCAGTCCTCATGGAAGCAGACGGCCACCTTCCCCAATAGCTAACCCACTGCTGCCACCGGGCCTCCTGTGAAATAAATACACTGAAGAAAACGGAATTCGGAACCACAGCGCTGAAGTTCGTGATAACGCTACCCATTGAGACTTTCTAAACTGCAAAAGCAGTGGGACAGTGGAAAATAGGAAGCCCTTCCAGGAGATGGACCGACACAGCGAAAACCGCAGTAGCTGCACCGAGGGGTCCAACATAAGAACAATCGTGAGTGCAGCACAGGACCAGGCGGTGTTTCACTTCGCTGTACAGAGCGGGTCACTGTACGTCTGGGCAGATTCGATGGCACCAAACAACAACAACCACAAGCTACTAAAGAGAAATCTAAGATAGGATTCTTGGATGCACTTGTTAAATATCTGATGTTTTTACAGCTCTGGTTGGGCGCGAGCGTCCTACCAGCTAACTCAAGTAATGAAAGCCACAGAGCTTCACACTAAGAAGACCCTCAGTATCTGTCCATGGATATTCTGCTTTAGGAACGCACAATGTCTTCTCCCTCCTATGGAGCAGCCAGAACAAAAGGAGAGAGCGGTGCTCAAAACACACACACCCCACGCACACACCTGGCTATACTGCTGATGGCACTGCTGGGAGTAACCTTTGGCACTCTGTCCATACTGGCAGCAACTGTGGCAAGTTTTAAGGCTGTTGGCGATGGTGCTGAAGTCCTTGTATTGATATGCACATTGACTGGTGAAACAACACTGACATTATTGAGGTGCACGGCATTGGTCAGGCAGGAATTGTTCATGGGAAGTGTTTGAGGACTGCTTGTGCACAATGCTGGGATTAAGTGGTTTGTAGTGGTGTGGCCAACTGTCCTTACAAGTTGTACAGCTGAAATCCCTGGGTTGGATGATAAAGCCATACTGGTGGAGTACAATGGTTTAGAGGTTCCTGATAAAAGAGAAAAAATAAAAAAATTTAAAAAAAAGAAAAAGAAAAAATATCATTCAATTTATGCTATGGGGCATGATTAAACTCTTGAAATGTTAGTTAACCTGAAAATAAATGTGAGCATTCTGAGTCTAATTAAATAACAAGTTACTTTTACACACTACAGCTTCTCGAAAGAGACCTTCTGGATAGTAGGTATGATGTACTATTTGTCCAAAGGCCCTCTTTTGATAGGCTTGCACAAAGGAGACTTGCAAATACTCTGCTGCCTCCGTGCTGGGGACTCTGGAGGCAGCAGAACAAGGCAGAGAGGCCCTGGTCAGAGTTCCTTTTTGGAGGGTGGGGGTTGATAGAAATGAGAGAGGTTTAGAGATGCAATGCACAAGCATTCATAAGGATGGACAACCACGATCATGCACGCATGCATCTTAAAAGCAACTGGGAAGAAACCCTAGGATCTGAGAAGTATTGGAAAGATGATAGGAACAGCTAGAATTTTTGAGGATTCAGGGTAGCAAGAAGCAGACAGGGTTTCAGAAGTTGGAAAAAGTATGCCTATTAAGGTCTACGGGTGGAAAGGTAACCCTTTGCAAGTTCATTAACAGACCAATGGATTACAGTTCATCTTTTTACCAATGCCCTGCAGTGAACGGGTGCTTCGATGGTGAAGGGTGCTGACTAGCTCACTGGGTTTTCAACGCGTTAGGGTGACACGAGGAGTGGTGGCAATCCCCTCACACGAATCCTTAGAAATAACGCAGAGAACTAACTGATGGGCCTCTTCTACACCATGTTCCCTTTGAATTTAAAACTACGTCAGAAACAAAAACGACACCCCAAATCGGTGAGTTACAACTGGAAGCCAGGAGTACCATGTGAAAGCCTGACCTTACCTGAAGGCTGGATCACACCGTTTATGTTGCTGTGGCCGGTGTTCTGCTCCTTGGCCGCCTCGCTGCGACCTGGAACAGGTGCACTGACCACTGCCGATGCAGCGAAGTGGGCGCTGGCTGAGTCAAGTGTTTTCGACAGACAGTCAGATGTGCTCAAGCCCTACAAGATGAATAAAGTGAGACTCAATTTTCAAGATGCAGTATCAGAAACATGCTACGGAATACGGCCAATCTAAGAGACTTCTGCTTTCTAATTTTAAAGAGCTACATGTGTTTAGATATCGAGACCCACGGCTTCAACCATTTCTGGCATGGAAGAGACTAAACACGGGACACCTACTATTTCTGAGAAAGAGGGAGAAGATGTGTGTGGGTGGGTGTGGGGAAAGGCCTTTTAATGCTCTATACATTTTCCTTATGAATACTAATGAATGCCGACGATTTAGCTACTATGATCTAGTGGAAATCACAGAGATGATGAACAGTCATTTTTGCCACAATGTGAAAATGAATCTTGGCCTAACCACACAGTAGACTGAAATATTTTATGCTGATTATACAAGAGACTTAGAAAAAGCAGACAGTGGAGAGCCAATGACCATTCATCCTTGTTTCTAAGACAGTACAGGTTAACTGCTACGAACATTCAATAGTTCTAGGCTGTGGGCCGGTCTCAGATCCACCCAATTGTCACAGGAGTGTGTGATGTGTCTTAGGGACACTGAGATTTTCCTGTCATTGAACGTCATCTTCAAGGTCAGTGTATGCCCTACAAAGAAACACTTGTACTTTGAGGCTTTGGGGACTGAGAACAACCCTTTGAGGATGAACGCGACCTCTTTGGGTAGATCCTTGCTTGACAGCTCACCAAGCACAGCCATCACCGAGTTTACCACAACCATTACTCTGGAATTTGATTATCCAATGAAGGGATAAATTGAGAATCAAAGTGAGAGCAATAATATCACAACGCAAATGGAGCAACAACTTTAAGACCTATACCGTAAAACTTTTTTTTCCAGCTACTAAAATGTCAAATCTACTTCCCAATTATAAATATTTTTGTTCTGATCTCTAGGGCCTTCTCTAAGAGCCCAGGTGGCATAGTTATTTTATGCGGGACTGTGATCCACAAAGTAAGCTGTTTGAAACCGTTCCTAGAAGACAAATGGGGCTTTCAATTCTCATTACCAGTTACTATGTCAGAAATCACAGGGGCAGTTTTAGCTGCCTTATCGGTCACTATGAGTCACAGAAGACTCAATGGAAGTGAATTTTTTTATTTTCACACTAGTCACTTAAATGATATAAATTGGAAAGAAACCCGTTATAGTTTAAAAAGCAAGAGTACCAATAGCAAGGTTATGTTCTGCGACTTGAGAACTGAACAAAAGTACTGACTAGGAAACAAAGCAGGAGACGTGGCATGGTGTAAAAAGGCAGGTTTACCTGTGCTTTTGGATGCGTCTGTTGCGCGGAAGGCTGAGATTGTTGTTTCTGCTGAAGCTGAGCGAGCTGCTGCCTTTGCATTTGAGCTAACTGCTGTTGATGTGTCTGAAATTGCTCTTCTGTGATACCCCCTGTCACTGGTAAAGGACATTAATTTCAGAAATAAGTAAATCTTCAAAGTATTTTTAATAACCTGAGCAGAATACAATACAAACTTATTTCACAACTACAAATCACAATCTACATCATCAGTAAAGGACCCAATAAAAACGATACCTTTCAACAAGATTGGTTCACATGATACACTGAAAACCGTGACACACACAGAAAGGCTTTCATCTGTAGCGTTTACTCTTTAGTTCTATTACTTGGATTCTATCTTTTATTCAGTTAGTTACTTTTGAGATCACGCTCAAGTCTCATGCATGCTAATTATGCAATGGGAAAAAAACTTTTATTTATTGATACAAATGATATTCCCTTAATAAGAAAACAAAACTATCTGCAAGACTCTAAATGACTCTTATTATGGGTTTTCATCTATGAGAGTTAAGTGAACATACTTTTGTGATTGTAAATCAGAGTAGAAGACACAGATATTCATCCAGCAAAACAATAAATCACAGTTAAGCCAGTTTGATCTATAAAAGTACTCATTAAGAACAAGAGAAATGTTGATGAACTTAGGATGTTGTGGTTAGATGTAATCAATTGTTGTGACCAAACAGAGTATGCTAAAAGTTAGTGAATTTACAATGAAAACAAAACACTGGAAACTTCTGCCTAAAAGTCCAGCTGAAACTACCCCTGATCACTTTTTAGCAAATCAACAGATTGGCCAAAAAAAAAAAAAGGATATTATCCACCAGTATAGCATTCAATTTAAAAAAGTCTACACGAGACCAAAAGGTCAACAATACTTTAAAATATCGGTTCTCAACCTGTGGGTCGCGACCTCTTTGGAGGTCCAACGACCCTTTCACAGGGGTCGCCCGATTCATAGCAGTAGCAAAATTACAGTTATGAAGTAGCAACGAAATAATTTTATGGTTGGGGGGGGGGCCACTACAACATGAGGAACTGTTAAAACACCACAATGACACATTCTGAAGAAGAGACCTGCTGTCACTGAACAGTATGTATGGAAACCGTCAAAGGGTAAGGGAATTTGTTGTACAAACACCCACTGTAAATATGACCCCCCAAAATCCAACAATAAAAAACTTTTAAGATTTTTTTAGAAAAGATGTACTGTATACATGAGTATAAGCCGACCCGAATATCAGTGGAGGCACCTAATTTTACCACAAAGACATGAGAATATATGGTAAACAAACCTTCATTAACTGATCTTTACATAGGTCACTGATAAAGTGATTTAGAAGACACAAAACTATTTTCATACAGTAGTACATTCTTAGAATATGGAAACATTAAATCACAAAATACATGCAGTAATATTGCCATATTCTGATTGACTTGTTTCTCCTGATTGTTTTACTTACTCCATAAATATCTACTATGATGCAGTGTGGGGGCATTAAGAGTTGTAGTGAACAAAGGAAAAATAAGTAAAACAGAGGGCCCCTGACATGAGCTATACAGTCAAACTGGGAATACTAAGTTGAGCCAACCTTTACATACAAATGAACAATCTGATCGATGTGACTGAATGGAGTTTATCCTCTCACCCCAGGGCACTTAACTCTCCCATAGATTTCTTCTTAGTAGGACTACAAATACATTTTTTTTAAAGTTTGTTTTTTATGGGAAATTAGACATATAACAAGTTATGCTTAAGCACCACCACCAGTCCTTTGTAGTCAATTGATTCTGAATCGTGGGGACCCATGTGTCAGAGACCTGCGCTCACAGGGTTTTCAGATGACCAGCCCTTCCTTCGATGGCACCACTGGGTGAGTTCAAACTGCTTCTTCCACCCACAGCAAGGTATACATAGAATACCTTATTTACTAAGCGACCTCCCAGGACCTCGATAAGGGGTAATCTTTATGTGTAGGGCACCTAACATTATCATGAAAACTTGGGGCTATTACAGCGCTCACTGGGAAGTTGTAGTGTTCCCTGTATCTGTGAAGTATACAGTAGTTATCTTAATAACTTATCCACATAATCAAATGTCTTTCTATGCACATGTTACATTCACTGTCTGTGTTCTATTTTTAATGGGGGAGGGGCTTCTTTCTAAATTTTCAGTTTTCAAAAATAAATATCTAAAGTGCTCATGAATGTCCAGCTGCCTGTAAACCTTGGGAATAGAGATGAGAAATAGTGTGTTAGATAAAAGGCAAATGAATCTTTCGATGCAAAGAATGAGAATCTCTTTATTTTTCCAAAAATTCAAATAGTTAAGCCTTCGTAATTCAGATTAACTAGTATGGAAACTAGTGGGCTGAGCAATCCAGCATTTGTTGTTGTTAATGGTGTATAACTGGCAAAGTACTGCCAATTATGGCAAATGTGCCTTTATGATCATTTGTCATGTAAAAAAGGGGTGATACATTGCCCGTTTTAAAAAACACACCTATAGTTATTGCCCCGCCTTGTCATGACCATTTCCCCATAGAATTCTAAAATTCTGTCCCAGATTTAACACAAATTAATTACAACCAATGAGCCATCATTCTCATCCTAGTTAGGCTGCTTTTGACACTAGAAACCTTGCCACAAATCTCATTCTTAGTAGCATATCAATGACATAAACATAATTTTATAAAATGGATATGCTTTGAGAAATTACGTTCATTTTCTTTCCCCCTCTTACCCCCTGTACTCCATATAGGAACTCTCCCTTCTTGACATCTAGCATTTTCTCTGCTTTAATAAGGTGGTCTGTACTTAAACAAGCTGATGTATGTGTCTGCCAGAATGTTGTTGGGTATGGTTTAGTATTACTCCAACTCTTTAGACAAAAACAGTAACATAAAAACATTAAAAACCATACCCCTTTTGACTCCTTTCACTGCCCTAGAGTGACAGAAAGGGGTAAGAACTTAGGATTTTCATGGCACGGACATCAACATTTTAACTGACATCCTCAGGGATGACTTAGTAGTTTGTAGGAAAAGGGTGGAAATTTGATTGAAAGCAACTCTTCTGCTAGTTACTTTTCCTTTCATAAAAATAATAAAAGCCAAACTCAATGCCACGAGTCCATGCTGACTCACAGAGACCCTATAAGACAGTTAGGATTGCCCCTCTGAGTTTCCGAGGCTGTTTAACTATTAAATGGAGTAGAAAGCTCTTTCTCCCAAGAGCAGCTGTGGTTTCGAACCTCAAACCTTGTGGATTGCGCACTTAACTTGTAACCACTAAGCTACCAGGACTCCTCTCATAATAAAATAGAAAGCTCTTTCTCCCAAGAGCAGCTTGTGGTTTCGAACGTGGTTTCGAACTTCAAACCTTGTGGATCGCAGACTTAACTTGTAACCACTAAGCGACCAGGACTCCTCTCATAAGTTACTGAACTACACCCATGAGATTTATTTCTTCAATGACTTTTCATTGAGGGCAAGCATTCATTCCTACCAAGAAAAGCTCAGTGGTAGCAGGAACACATTTGTTTAGGAATTAAGCAGAGGCAAGGGCTCAGTTTTGTGTGAGGTACCAAAACTACTCGCTATCCTATCAACTCTGGCTCTTGGCGAGCCCGGGTGTGTGTCAGAATAGGGATCCACAGGGTTTCCAATGGTGGAGCTTTGCAGGTAGACTAGGGGTCTTTCTCTGCAGATGCGCCTGAGGACACACACCAGCAACCTTCCAGGAAAGCAGCTGAGGGTTCTAACTATTTGCAACACCAAGGGCCTTCACCATTCGGCTATAGGCACAGGGACATGTTAGATCCAATATTTTGAAAATGACCAGAATAGATATTTAAACCCTTGCAAGTCCTGTCTGTAAACCTGGCTGTCTTGTCAAGGTGGTAATATTTCACTGTTCAAGTGAAGTATCCATACTCCTTAGTAAGCAATTTTGTCTCTCATGTACACCGATTACATCATTCCAAACACTAGTAACATAATTGCATCTTAAAATATATTAAGTTTATAAAAAAGTCTGATTTTCACTAAGGCCTGTATCTAGCTCATTGCCTATCCTTGGGTTTATCAATCAGTTTTTGTTCTTGAGAAAAATCTGTATACGCTTAGAATACCATCCCTTAGAATGCTAATCCTGTTTCTAACGGTGCTTCGCTTCATTTTCCAGCATTCGGATATGTGACCCTCATAGTCTGTCTTGAGTTGACCTCTATCTCTTTTCCTTCCCATCTTCTGACAGTCACCCACCAAATATGCAGTTTACACTAGTGCAATAAAAGTACTGTTTCTTAAACTTCACCCCTCAATTACTCTTGAGTAAAGTATTCTTGGTAATTCTTCAAATTTGAGAAATGCAGGCCCAAACCAGGTTTTCACAGTTTAGTGAAGAACAACAAATGTGGTTATCTTAATTTCACAATGGACATATTATGCAGCATTTCTTCTGTTCCAGGAATTTTACCATATGTGCCGAATAAAGCAAAGAGGAGTAAATGCAAATTTGTTTTCAGGCACAGATCTGGGGCTGTTATTCGGGGGATTTAAGATCCAATCACTAGTTGGATTTCAAAGCATTGAGAGTCAGATGAAAGTTCATATATTCCAAGATATTTGGAATCTGTCAAAGTATTGGTATTTATGCCGTATATTGAGTCAGAAAAGAAAAAACCCCAAACATTAATGTACAGCTATTAGTCAAAAACAAAGATAAATGTAAATGATTCTGGTCCTTCACATCTGCACAAGGGAGGCTACTTTTGGATAAAAGCCTATTTTTTTGAGTTTTGAGTCACACAGTGAGTTAAGCATTAGGTTGCCAAATACATGGTCAGAACTTCAAACCCACCAGCTAGCTGCTCCTAGGAAGACAGACGAGGCTTTCTGCTCCTAGAAAGTTAATACTCTCAGAAACTCTAGAGCCGTTTGGCTTCTCCTACAGGAAATCTGGAATTATGAAGACAAATCTAATGCTTAAAAATTGGCACTGTCTATCCAGGATTTCAGAAAGCCTATAATTTTATGCTCTCACGGGTAAAGACAGACTAAAGAATAAACTGGGAAACTGAGGAAGTGGGGAAATGAAGAAAATAAGATATGAAGATAATAAAAATGGACTAGCGATCTATTTAAACTTCCAACATCCAGCTCAAGAATTACAACTGAGATTTCATTATGGTATTCTTTAGCAAGTAAGTGAGCAGATCCTGAATCCATTGCTCACATTTAGCAGCAACGCCGAACCTGGAATAAGTGTGAGTACCATAGGCTGGTTGGTGCAGCACAGCGCTGCTGCCTGTCACACAACTTTCATGCTTGTACACAGTTTATGGCAACTTAATAAGAAATAGGAAGAGGAAATCGGGAAATTAAAAAAATCAAAATGTCTCTAAAAAAACTCTATAAAATATTAATGACTTTTTAAATTGGCAATTCCAAGATATTTGGAATCTGTCAAAGTATTGGTATTTATGCTGTATATTGAGTCAGAAAAGAAAAAACCCCAAACATTAATGTACAGCTATTAGTCAAAAACAAAGATAAATGTAAATGATTCTGGTCCTTCACATCTGCACAAGGGAGGCTACTTTTGGATAAAAGCCTATTTTTTTGAGTTTTGAGTCACACAGTGAGTTAAGCATTAGGTTGCCAAATACATGGTCAGAACTTCAAACCCACCAGCTAGCTGCTCCTAGGAAGACAGACGAGGCTTTCTGCTCCTAGAAAGTTAATACTCTCAGAAACTCTAGAGCCGTTTGGCTTCTCCTACAGGAAATCTACTCGGTGCACTGGGTGTGGTGTCAGCACCTCAAAGAACAAGGACTCACTTTCAAGCGACGAAGTACTTCATCGTCTGTTTATATAAAGGGTGTGAGACTTGCCATGTGCTACAAACCCTTTGACGGCAAGGGTTATTATCTTATGAAACTTTAAACACTTAGCACAGTAATGGTCATAGAACAGATCCTAAGTAATTAGGTATGAAATTCATCTTTCTTAGTCACTTGCTATGTTCCACACACTCTCTTTCTGACTTGCTTCTATACACTGAATAGTTTTTCAATTAAGAAAGCACCTCTGTGTTACTTAAAAGTTAATAAAGCACCTTAGGATGAAAAACCTTTAGTTGAAGTTATTCTAGTACCAAGGAACACACATTTCAATTTTAGCCTACTTTTCAGTTGGCGTAAAAATATTCATGATATAAAAAATATTCAGATATTTAGGATACAGATTATGATTTGATAATATTAACCTTATCATCACACACGAAATTCTGAAGCCTTCAAGCTGGAGTCCCCGTGCACACTCAGTTGAAAAGACATAATAGTGATATAAATATTATTCTTAAGTGCAGTACGTTTTCTTTCTTTTTTAAAAAAAAAATAAACTCTTCCTTTGCTGCATATTGCTAATTTCCTAGCTGTGAAGTGGAAAAGTAATTACTCATGGTTTGTCTAAGTTGGTGGTCTGCTCTGTTGATTAAAAAAAATCTATGGTCGATATTGACTTAATGAAACACATACTCTCATGTCATCGAGGTCACTAAGAATGAATAGAAGGCTAAACTAAAATAGACGAAAACATATATTAAGAGAAAGAGATACAGACAAGGGTTCAATTATTTTGTTTGTGCTCATCAAATTTAAAAATACATCTTCTAAAAAGACCTAAATCCTTCTCTTCAAGTACCTGATAGAAATTTCTCAGTACTGAACTATAACTGAACCCACATAAGGTTAACCCAAACTTAAGGAAATGATGTAATAGGCATAAATTAAACAATGGATATTTAAAACTTAAAATGTAATTATTGATAATAAATTATTAGCTGTATGGCATTCTACCGCCGAATTGCATGGAAATATCTAAGTTACATCTTTGTGTCCGTGTGAGCCCATGTGTCAGGGTAGAACTGTCTCGTGGGTGCTCTAGGCTCGCGTGAGCCCATGTGTCAGGGCAGAACTGTCTCGTGGGTGTTCTAGGCTCGCGTGAGCCCATGTGTCAGGGCAGAACTGTCTCGTGGGTGTTCTAGGCTCGCGTGAGCCCATGTGTCAGGGTAGAACTGTCTCGTGGGTGTTCTAGGCTCGCGTGAGCCCATGTGTCAGGGCAGAACTGTCTCGTGGGTGTTCTTGGCTCGCGTGAGCCCGTGTGTCAGGGTAGAACTGTCTCGTGGGTGTTCTAGGGTAGAACTGTCTCGTGGGTGTTCTAGGCTCGCGTGAGCCCATGTGTCAGGGTAGAACTGTCTCGTGGGTGTTCTAGGGTAGAACTGTCTCATGGGTGTTCTAGGGTAGAACTGTCTCTTGGGTGTTCTAGGCTCGCGTGAGCCCATGTGTCAGGGTAGAACTGTCTCGTGGGTGTTCTAGGCCCGCGTGAGCCCATGTGTCAGGGCAGAACTGTCTCGTGGGTGTTCTAGGGTAGAACTGTCTCGTGGGTGCTCTAGGCTCGCGTGAGCCCATGTGTCTGGGTAGAACTGTCTCGTGGGTGTTCTAGGCTCGCGTGAGCCCATGTGTCAGGGTAGAACTGTCTCGTGGGTGTTCTAGGCTCCCGTGAGCCCATGTGTCAGAGTACAACTGTCTCATGGGTGCTCTAGGCGGTCGTTTTTAGGAAGGAGATCCCGAGGTCTTTCTTCCATGAAGGCACTGCGTGGGGTCCCACAGCCAGCCTTGTGATAAGCCGTCGAGTGCTTAACCATCGAGCCACCTGAGCTCTTCCCTTCAGGTTACACTAAGTTACGTCCAAAGACACGAAGTACTGATAACACACACACACACACACACACACACACACAAGCACATATTCTGGAACGGAGTAATGTTAATGTAAGAATATCATCTCAAAATAATTTATTAGAATTTTATAGTAGAAAGCTGCAAATATATGGCCACGAACAAGATGAGCAGGAATATATCAAAATGATTTTTTTGGTATGGTACATACATTGGTAGAGATGAAAAGTAGCCTAATCACTCAAACCTAATTGTAATTGGCTTTCTGGTTCATTTTATAACTGTCTGTACAAAATGACTTTGAGTAATAATGTTTGTTATAGGAATTCTAGTTCATTCCACCAACTGAAAAAATTTATTGAAGTTGGCTAAAAATCACTTGACCTAGTATTTGTCAACTTCCTACTATCTTTTAATTTCTATGAATCTTGCCACTTTTAGATAAGTGTTTATCCATTTCAGCTTCGATAGCTCATTAAATTTCACAGATTCAGGATTTTTTACACAATGGATGCCATTTTTTCCTTACCTAAAGTTCGTTTCGGAGAAAATTAACCAACCAATTTGGCGAAATGATTCGCCAACTTTCAATCATTCAAACAAATCCAATTTTCCATTACAACCTTTAAACAAATAAACGTCTAAGTCAAGTTTGAAAATAAGCAGTTCAGTAACTAAGACAGACTGAACACTACTGAGATCAAATTTCAAGCTAAAATGATTTAAAATCACTTTCAATCAGTTTAATATTATTTCACATACTAAAATGCACCACTCAGGACATAATTTAGAAAATACATACATTTACAGAAAGAAAGCATTTAAACAGTATAAGTCACATGACACGTTATCTTTGTTTCTTAACACCATGCATTATATACAATGTGTACAAGGATATTTATAAATTATAAATATTTGTACAAATCATAAAGGGAAGAATAGCCACAGAAGCCAGATAGAAATTACACTTTAGATTCTATAGATATTATACATTATTTATAAATGTACATATCATTAAAATATGAAAGTAATGCGCATATTGTCTCTTAAAATGGAAAAAAATCTTTGATTTCAACTAGAGAGATTATAGACAAAAGTTAGATCTCTTCATAGTAAGCCTTCTTTTAAAAAAAATTCATTTATAAGAGCTTTCAGTGATTCTCTCAAGGAGGAATGCTTACATTTAAGCAAGGGTAACACACATAAATGAAACAATATCTTTACTAAAACCAAATAGTATAGTGTTAACGACATCTGAAGGCAGAATATAACCAGCTTGTCCACAGGGAACCCCTTACCCATTCTGCCTCCAAATTCACTATACCATGCATACGAGGGGGTACCCGCCCAAAACTGGAATTGTGCTGGGTGGAGCGGAGCTTTCATAGTACACATTTAGCATCAAGCAACGTGCTCTGAGTCAGTGCACCCAGTGGCGTCACCTGGGAACGTTCTCTCTGGTCACAGTGAATTTTTCATAAAAGCAGTTTTGCTCAAACCTCGTTTTTTTGTGATGGTCAATTTAAGAGGGCAGAGTGTGACTGTGAAATTTTTTTCCTGCTCAGGAAAAATGCCACAGAAACCGTTGATGTTGAACACAGCTTACCAGGAAAACATTATGGGGAAAACTCAAGTGTATGAGTAGATTTCTCATTTCAAAAAAGGTGAAATTGACGATAAACCTCATTCTGGATGCCTGTCAATTTCCCAAATGGATGGAAACTGTCAACTCATAGTACATTTGGAGTTTGTTTCACCAGGGCAGAGTGTTAATCAAGCTTTCTATATACAGGTTCTGAAAAGACTGCCTAACACTGCAACAAAAAAGTCCTGATTTGTGGCAGACGGGGGGGTTGGTTTTGCCACGACAATGCACCTGCTCACGCAGTCATCTCAGTGCCCAAGTAGTTGGCAAAAATCAGCATGCCTCTTTAGCCCCACACACCTGACCTTGCTCTATTGTTTCTATAAATGAAGAGGGACATGAAAGGACAGAGATTTGACAACGTAGACGAAGTGAAGAAAAAAAATGAGGGAGGTGCTATCAGCCATCCAAACAGATGAATTTGAAAAATGTTTCTAAGAATAGAATTGTAGATTTAAAAATGTCTTAGTGGAATGGAGAATACTTTGAAGGAGATAAGGTTGTTTTGTTCAAAAATAAAACATAACTTTTGGGGGAAAGCATTCCAGTTTGTTTTTTTTGGGGTGGTGGTGGGGGAAGCCCCTCGTACACATTCAAACTCCATGTTCTTAGTTTTATAGATATGGGGACATTTACGTTAAAATGTGAAAAATAATAATAGAGTTTTATTTCTTAAGTTAGGAAAATAAACCTTCACTGTATCCCCTGAGATGTTATATAGCAGAAAAGGAAATGAGAAGAGAATAGCAGGATATACTCTTAACAAAGTGGAGGCCTACCTGATATGCCATTCTTGCTGGTGTTCAATAAAGCTACAGATGCTGCAGAAACTCTTTTATTGTTCACAGTCTGCCCTGGTTTTCTTGAGGTACATTCTTCACTATCATTGTCCTGTAAATTTAGTAGTCTTGGCTGGAAACACTGGAGTCGACATGATCTGATATTGCTTAATATTTCAGAAAGGGACAGTCTATTTTCACAATGTTTATTGGAAGCATTGGTCCGAGAGAAATTAGAAGAAAAGTCTACAGTTTGGGAAGAGCTTGAAAAACCATTCAGCATTTCAGGGTCTATCTGTTTCAGGACTGGGTCATGTTCTGTGGATATTCGGTCCATTATTACTCTGGAAAAACACAACATAAAACCAAATATTAAGGGAACAAATTTTACCAACACTCGTTCTACTCATTCCCTTTTAGATCGTAAACAAAACCCAGTTCAAAATAAATCATTTACCTGCCACCTCTGCCGATTCGTCTCCGTGCGAACCCTATGCATCTTCTCGGGACTGTAAGTGTTGTAAGGCAATGCCTGTACCTCAACTTATCCCAATCTGACAGTTCTGAAGCTTCAAATGAATGGTTCATTTGGTCCAAACGAGGCTGCAAAAGAAAAAGGAAAAAGCAAATAAACAAAATATCCATTAAATCTGAAATGAATGGTAAATGTTAATACAAAAAAAAATTAACTGGAGCTTTAGTAGAACAATTAAAATCTAAATGTAAAACTGGAATTTAGTTTGTAATATCTTTCAAAATCAAACAAAAAATTCATTCACTAAGACAACCCAACTGAAGTATTTTACAATAAATATATCTTTAAAGAATAATACTGTTCTTAACAGGTATGTATAAGAGTAGAGGTAGTAAAGTTAGTAATTTCTAGGCTTCCTATTAGGATAAAACAGAAGAAATTTTTAGGCAACTAAAAATTGGACATCAAGCATGCCTGGGTCCAACTGAAGCTTCCTTTTTAAGGAATTTATAGCCCATTTCTTTGCCACCCCCACCCCCCTGTTCCTTTCCATAATTCTCTTCTGTGTCTTGCTACCTTTGTCCCCCTCCCCCCTTTGTTTTCCTCTTCCCTTAGCAAAATGCACACCCAGCTTCCCACTACCTCTACAGTCTCTCCTCTTTCTCTGCGTGCGCGCGCACACACACACACACACACACACACACACACACACGATTAAGTTATCAGTGTATGTTTACCAAAATGCAATAAGACAAACAGTCTCCACAAGTCACATTATGAAAGCCAGCCTCATTACTCTATAGTTACCCTGAGCATTTGAAAGTGAGGGTCACTCCTTGGTATAATGTTCCACCAAAACTGGACTTAATAGCATAAAGCAAGTTCTAAGTGTGCAAAACAAAACAAAAAAAAAGAAAAACAAAAAATGAACAACACATGATTATTAGGCAAAATATTGCCATGAAAGAATTTAGTAAAAATTTTGAAAATGTTAAAGTTAACTTTCTGCTTGATAACTTACTGGGAATGCATGTACAAGATGGACTTGAACAATAATAAGTTTCAGTAACTACTTAGCAGGCACTGAAATAATCCTGGACTTAACGTTAGCAATGATATATTGAACAATTTTCAACACCCGTGAACGTTATAGTTAACTTAAATAGCTGGTTTTTCAGACACAGATCACCAGGCCTTTCTTCCAATCTCCAACCTTCTGGTTGGCAGCTAAGTGCAATTAATCAGATGTACCACCCTGGGGACTCCTGTATTCATAGAGGGTATTAATATGAAATATCTGATGGAACTTCTTGCTTTTAGGTCAAGTCTAAATCATCTTTACATGGGTTACCTGTTAATTCAAGTTTACAAAAATATCATAAGGCTCTTACAGCATAATACTGGCACCCTGCCCGCCTCCTGAAAGCACAGGGACCATCCGGGTCATTTTCTTCCTCAGCTTCCGACACTGGGGATGGTACCTAGGCAAAAGAGGCATTCTATTTAGGAGGTTTCTAAAGTCCATAGACCAACTTTTATAATAATCTAAAATTAAAATCCTTCTCAAAATTGTAAATCATTCCTATAGTACATATGCTTGGCAATAAATTTCCCCAAATATTTCAAGACCAGCACAATTTTCTAGCACGTGAAAAATAATTTTCAGGGGACTACTTCTTGTAGGTAAGTATACATGGTACTGGTGAATTGCTTCTGAGTATGTGTCACAGACCTGAAAAGCGTTAGCAGGTTTATATATATTAATTTACAGTTTATATGTATAATGTCATATTTTACCAGTTAGACCTCAGCTCTAGGTAAGTGTGTCCTTACCTAATAATTTCTCTGAGTGTAATGATGCTGAACGTGATAAAGTAAACAAAGTCTTTCAAAAAAGGAAAGGATACAAAGAACACGCCTTTTATCCAAAGGAGAACATTCTCTTCTCCCTACTCGTTTCTTTTAAAATCACATCTCAAGCTCAGATCAGAAGTAGAGTATCTATCTTCTGCTAAGGGTGCTTGGACTGGATGCAGAAAGAAGTGAGAGGCTCACAATCTGACAGTACAAGGTTTAAAGGAATCTGGAAAGAGGTGGTGTTTTGCTAATAACGAATGTCTGCCTGTATTGATCACCACGTTCTTTTAAGGTCTATCAGTACGGGTGCAAACTGACATAAGTAACTGGAAAGAGGACCGGGAACTTAGGGGTGCTGAGTGTAGCAGGCAGGAACAGCTCCACTCAGAAGCGTGAGAATGGCTGCACAACTGAGAACGCAGTGAGTGCCCCTGACCTGTCCATGTAGAAAATGCCGAGCCAGTTTGTAGTCTGCTACGCAGGCTGGTGCAGGGACGTCACAGAGAAAATATTTACCTCACTGTCACACCGATAAATATCATGATATATAAAAGCAGCTCTCTGGGGCCATCTGATACCAAGTCAATAACCCTAATGAGATCTGAGTGGACCTTAACGAGCACTGATATATTACAGCACATTCTATGCTCCCATACGGCAAATATATGTGTTTTACATAAATATTTTTCCATCCATAGAGTTAAAATTAAAAAAATGTTCTTTTGCACTTAATTTTCAGCTGTCTTGAAGTTTCACTTTGAAGTCCATCTCATCTTCTGAAAATACTGGCTCAGGCATATATGCTTGCTTAATTTTGAACCTTACAAATCCCTCTCTTCCCAATTTTAGAGCAAAAAGTGCTTTCTCCATATTATTTCACAAGTGTCGAAATCACCACTGAGCAAGGGTCATCTAAGAGAGAAAGGCATTTGTTTGAGGTTCCAATACACCTTCTCTAATTCCATGGGTCATAGAAACCGGCTCTTCTTCTGGGCAAACGGCCTCACTGGCTCGGAACATTGGTCTGAGTGGCCAAACAAGAGGAGTAACGGCAAAACGGAAGAGGCTCTGAGTCTTTAGTGACATACAAGTTCATTCCAAACATGGAAAATCGGTAACATCTGTTTTCTTCCATTGGTCATGGTTTCCCATGGCATCCTTTTTAAAGGCTGGGAATATATTAAAAAGCACACCAGGCTTATGTTATTACTAACAATATAAGGCTATAATGAATCCATTTTTCCAACCACGTCATTGTCTTACTAAAATTCTTTGAGAAGCCATCTGTCTATTAATCCAAGCAAACATTCCCCTCACCTCTACCTCCCTCTTTTCTTTTGCTGTTTTCTGATATATCTTTATTACAATGCACAGGAACGCCAAAATATTATCTGGGGGTAATAAAACTAAACCCGTGGAAAAAAGTAAAAATAATATATGCTCTTGCAGTGCTCTGCAGAATTGATTCTGATGCACAGTAGGTAACCCTACAGGACCAAGTGAACTGCCGCCCTGTCACTCCACCCTCACCCCACCCCACCGCCATGATTTCCTAGGCTGCCATCTGGCTGGAGGCAAATTGCGAAGTCTTTTCTCGCAGCCGAAGTCTTTTCTCGCAGGGAGCTGCGGATAGGGCTGACATCTTTAGCAGCCCAGTTCTTAATCACCCCATCAGGGGTCCTTAAAAACAATCAACCCAGCCCAAAAGGGCACATTTTAAGTAAACTCTAGACTTAAATAATTACCACAACCAAGTGTTTTATAAATAGTTCTGTCTACAAATATATGTTATTTCAAAACAATTTTTAAGCAAGTAAATTAAAATGTTAACTATGTTAAGGCAAGTGGTAGGTCCAAGGTCTTTGTTACAAAAATGCTTTAAACTTTATCACATTGAAGAAAAAAGAAAAAGGTATTTCTATACCAGGAGCTAAACAGTATTAAGATCAAAAATAGTAAAATTAAAACCTCAGAAAACAAAAATGCTTCCTTTTAAATATAAAGAGGTATTGTTATAAAAATTGCCTTTTATATTATAAAAAATCTTTTAAAAAAAGATTTTCAAATTGCAAACGTTTTGCTATAATGCTGTTGAAACACAATGAAAGTTGCAAAAATATAATGCAGGTGGAATCATTGTTGCTGGCAATGTAAAGTTTATAATTACATATCAAATGTCTTAAAATATTGATAATCTTTGTTTCAGCAATTTTCTTTCTAAAATTATTTTAAATACAGAGGGTAGAAATAATGCTTATTTTTTTTATCAAAGGGAGAAACAGATAATCTCATAAATGCCCCACAACAAAATCCCACAATAGAATAAATTCTATCAATGGAAAATAACAAAAAACAAGTACCTTTTCAGTGGCTACATAAAGAATGTAAGAGATGTTTATGCTACAACATTGGGGTGAACAAAGAAGGGAGACAAAGTTCTAAAATGTCAATCATTTCTTTAAAAGATAGTAATAAAAGAAAATGCCTTTAAAATAGCTCCCCCTTCCTCCAAATAGTTTTAAAGCAAGCACCTGTGGAAATTCATCTTCATCTGAGCTGTGAAAGTCGTATTGCTTAATGTCACTCGGATTGATCACAGGCAAAGTCTCTGGCGCCGGTTGCTGGGATGGTAGCAAAGCCTCTGCTTTAGGCTTCTTCGGGCATTTCTTCTTCTGACGAACCACATCAGAAGACTCTTCTTTCACAGACAAATGATGAGGGTGCTGTTGCAGGATGGTTTTTCCCACAATAGGAAGAAATTAAAGACATTTAGAAATCATGAAAAACAATGTGTTTTGAAAAACATTCATTTGCACCCAGGAGGTGATTTGATTTCCTGTTTTTAATATGCAAAAATTATTCTGAGATCAACATGAAAACAGTTTTGCTTTCTACAAGTTCTGATGAAAAATAATTATGGAAATTAAAATTCGTTTTTATGCTGTTATAATATTTAAACTATAGTTAGTGATTTTTAAAAGTTACTCTATTATTTACGCAATACAAACATTTTAAAACTACTTAAATTCAGATTCTACTGTTGTTAAATCTACTGTACTAATTAATGACAAATTAATAACCTTTTATTAAATAACATTAACTGGATTTTTCATTCATTTCTATGCTTATTTATCAGTTAAAAACATTTCTTTAGCTAGTAATTTTTGAGAAAAATGAGTTTATAAGCAAAGGAAAAACCCTCCACTTTTTAGAATGCATAATTATTGTCCTAACCAAATAATAAACTGTTCTCAAGAGGCACAAGGTTCTCTGGAGATTCCAGGGAGGTCAGCTGGCCAAGGAAAGAGCCAAAGGGGTGTGTTTTCCAGCCCAAGTTGCCCGCTCCCTGCAAACCAGAGGTCCATTACTACCTGTTTTAACATACTGGCCTTCCTTATAACAAGGTGTTATACCACTTTAAAAATGAGCGCTCTATGACAGATTATTTAAAAAGAAAAAAAATGTTCCCTATGTAATCCAAATGTTAGAACTATTTTAGGTTAGTACACATATGAAAATGTTTTAAAGTGAGAAATTATCTAAAGGAACACCATTTCCTATAAGGGGTATAGATACTACCTTTTAAAACAAAAATTCAACTTTGTAAAAACTATCCATTTAAGGTTTAATGTGACAAAAGTTAACATAGTTATCTATGTATCAACGGTATAGGTCAACAATGCAGGCAACTGTATCTCTCTTTAAGTCCTACTTAAATAGGCAGCTTATTCTTACTCCCAAACCAAATTCACTGCCATCAAGTCAGTGAAAGTATAATGTTTTATGGGAGTAGAAAGCCCCGTCTTTCTCCGGCATACTTGTGGTTTCAAACTGCTGACCTTGAGTTTAGCAGCCCAATGCCTAACCAGTATACCACCACCAGGTCTCCTCCTCTTCCAAGAGATCGAAATTAAGGATCACTAAATTATAGGCTAATTCCAACAATAATTTGGGGTTAAAGATCATATCCTATGATTACAAATCACAAACCTTGGAATATTAATAATTAATATAAATGTGTTGATGCATGTTATTACAAATAAGATACCGTAAGTATGTTCTTCAATTTTTAATATAATACGCTTGGTGGGGGTTGCACCATGGGTATATAGGTGGGTGGATCTTATCACAATGGATCTAATATGGTACCAGCTCTGGATAGAGAAGGAGGTTTCAAAGGGTTCACAGAAAAATTCCACTATTTTAAAATTCCGTATTTCCATGAACTTTTGAAGTCCACTTGTCTGTCTATCTATCTATCTATCTATCTATCTATCTATCTATCTATCTAGGTAAGCTTAAATTCTTAAATAATTAAAGATACAAAATTACTGATCTAAGAAACCATTTAAGGAATCACTTAGTATGGCTCTTATTTGGGAATAAATGGTAGTCCAGAAGTTAGATAAGATTTTCTCAAGTCATTCAACTCCATCACTGCCACTCACTTCCACAGAGTCAATTCTGACTCAGCGACTCTTATGGGCAGTGTAGAACTGCCCCTGTGAATTTCTAAGACTGTACCTCTTTACAGGAGTAGAAAGCCCTGTCTTTCTCCCTAGGAGCAGCTGGTAGTTTTGAGCTGCTAACCTTGCTGACTGCAACCCTTGCTGACTGCAACCACACCACTGGGGTTCTACTCAGTAGCTGATAAATTCTGGTTCTGACAGTGATGATGACAAGAACATCTTTGAACAGTCTTAATGAAGACAATTTCACTTTCAATTTCTGATGTCTGCTACTACGCTGCATGGTTTGCTAAGGAAGGCTGGTGAAGACCACTAAACTTTAATTACACTAATCTCTGGGGAAGCAAACAGCGCAGAGGAAAATGCATAAACAGTGTTAGACCTAGATTCCAACTGTGACTGTCATTAAATAGCTGTATCATCTAAGTCACACACAGATAAAGGACTGGTAAGAATTATTAATGGGCCAATACATATATGAATAACTCTTAGGAAAGTGTTGGCAAATAGCAAAAACTAAATTTACAGTACTAACTTTTACCCTTAACCAAACTGCATAAAGACAACTACAAGAACAATGAATTGATCAATACTATACTACATGCTTCTCCCCAGAAAATATTCACCTTAGTTTTACATTCTTGGACTTTGTGATGGTTTCCATTATGAAGAGTTGCTGGAGTGGTATATAACTCCTTCTCTGATCTGTTGATTTTCACTTCATTAAGGATCTCACCACCATAGTCTCCCAAATGATACCTTTAAAAGGCAAAAATAAAGGCATAGTTTAAGAATGAAGAAAAGCAAGTGATGCCTCAAATATTGGAACATAATCAAATCAAATAATACACACAATTAATTAAATTATTTTAAAGAGAGCATTTATAGGAAGAATAAGGCTTATTTAATGATGCAGTAAAATGACCATTAATTACACTTGGAAACACATTTCTAAAAAGTTGAAACAAAATGTGTTTTCTCCCTAGCGAGAAAATAAATTATACTTTAATACACAAAATTGGACAAAATGTTCTTTAATTTTTTTCTAAAGAAAAGCATAATTCTACAAAAATTAAGTGTACTAGAGAATCTATAAGATATATAAAAACAAAAATTTCCAGTGCAAGTCGATATCTTAATTGGAAGGGGAGAGATACAGTGCGGGGAGGGAGCAAGTAACATAAATACATAAATACAAATTTGTTACAGAATGTTTATCATACAGCATTGTACAAAACAACAAAAAAGTTTACATTTGGTCCATTATTTGCTTAAAAGTAAACTGTCATTAACATGTAATAGTAGCAATGTTACCTTTTTTCCACAACTTCTAAGGTTAAGTGCAACAATTCTCGTTTTGTTTTCTCTCTTCTCTTAATCATTTCCAAAATTGTTATAGCTCTACTAAACTCCCGTCTCAGTTTCAACATCTTTTCATAAGAGGCCTCATCATTCTTACGATTCTATTGAAAACAATAATTTTAGAAAAACCAATTACCCACACTTCCACCTTTATTCAACAAAATCTTGCCACATCCAAATTTGTCCTATGTAAGTAAACATGCTAAATCATTTTAAACAGCAATTACTTAAGAGAATCTACCTAACTTTGAGAATAGAAGAACAAGCAAATATTTACCAATAAATATTCATTTTAAAAATCAGCTGTTAAAAAGATGGAATGGCACAGTACAAAAGAGATAAAGTGAAAATCCTGAACTCCGAGTACATTAGGAAGTGATATTTTCAAGCATAAGAAGTCCCTTAACTAAGTGAAGCCTGGTTTAATAACTACAAAAGGCTGTTATAATTAGCAATATCTATTTATATATACAGATTATTGTAAAAACATTTTACTAAATATAGAGATTTATATTGGGTGCAGTATTGTTGAATTAAAAAATACAATTACTCCTCAATATATGTGTCCAGATAGAACTGCAACTGTTCATCCTTGAGTTAATTAAAAACCTGAATTTAAAGGGTCTAAAAAGTCATTAAGTTTCATATTGGAGGGTAATAAAAAAAATTTGAGAAAGATTCTAATTTCCCCTTTTTCCTTTAGGTACAGCTTCTTGCATTTGAGACATTATCATTCGATGTCATTAAGCTGTTCTCATTTCACTAAAATCAAATGGACAGAATAGAGCAGGGCGGAGTAGAACCTGCCCAGTGGTTCCCGAGGCTGTTACTCTGTGAGAGGAAAAAGCCGCCTCTTTTTCCCTTGGTGGGGCTGGTGGTTTCGAACTGCTGATCTTGCAGTTAGCAGCCCAATATGTAACCCACTATGTCACCAGGGCATACAGAATATTCAACTATAATGTATTAATCCATCATCCTTCTATTAAAAATTAATCTTTTCCCCCTCAGCACTGTGTGACAAAAGGAAGAATCTAAAGCACAGATGGAAACAGTTTAAAGGTTGCCTCGCCAATAATGTTCCGTTTGAAATCACTAGCTGTTCCTCGGGAGAAAGATGCAGTGCTCTACTCCCATAGAGAGTTACAGTCCTGGAAACCCACAGAGGCAGTTCTACCCTGTCCTACACGATCATCATGAGTCAACTCAATGGCAGTGAGTCTGAGTCTGAAGGGGATTGCTAGATGTTATGGTATTTCTATTTCTAGTTTTCACCAACAAGTACCATATCATTCTCTATAGTGGCTGTACCATTGTAATAACCATTAGCATTTTTTCCTTTTAAATGAACAGATATGTTGTGAGTCTTTGTAAAAGCATCCTTTTCTTATCAAATCAGTTTAATGTCCATGAATTCTAATGTTTGTCTGAAATCAGTTTATTATCAACTGGTCAATTTCCAACTTTTTTATTCCATCTATGTTTATAAGCTGGAATTCTATAAAGAAAAGCCTTCCTTTCCTATTTCCTCTCTGAGTTATCCATTCCATCTATCCATCCATCCATCCATCCATCATTTATTATCTGTATGGGTCCATGAATTACGTAACTATGGTTTAAATAATAATCCATTAGTATGATAAACCAATAACCCATGGTTAAGAATAATCCACTCATCTCATTATTTATTTTAGAATTTTTTTCTATATTTGACCAGGGGAAGTAGTCTTCCTTTCTGACAAGCCTGAGTCTTACTGACATGGCTCTTAGCATTCTTTAATCACTTCATTACTTTGTGGCACAGCAGAAAAGTTCTAGGTTTATCTTCACTTTTCCAGTGAGCCCTGGTTCATTTTAAGTGAAAATGGTATTTAAAATCATTATCTGCATGCTAGATGCTCATTGCTACAGGGTGCCTTTGCTTCTAGTGTCCAATTGAAGCGAGCTAGGACAAATGTATGTAATACATGCACACACATACATACTTCTCTGTTTAGCTTTATCATATTAAAAGCTAAAAGGACACTGGCATTCTTTATATTGAGATATTCTTATTTCTTATATTCTAATCCATCCAGCACTCACTTTATCCTTTCTTGTAACTTCTCTACTTGGGACTTCTTTTCCAATTCCAGTTACATATCACTCTGTGCTTCGTGCTAGATTGGGAAGGAAGTGATTCTCCAACTGCTCCATATTAGAATTAACTGCAGATGGTTTTATAACCAAGAATACGCCACCGGTGATTTTTATGTGCAGTCAGAATCTAGAGCCATTAACTTGGGAGTTTAGCTCCTAACTATTCATCTCCCTTTCAATGGGCCTCGAGAGGGAGGAGAGCTTCTCTGCGGGGCTGGTAGAGGCGAGTTACAGCTAAAGTGTACTCAGACAAGCTGATGTCTTAAGAATATCCTACTCCTATCTTTCACAGTTTGTAAACACAGACAAGCACATAAGCATTTCTAACTAGCAAAAGTATACACAATGGGGACATGTTTTTGGTCCCACAACCGAATACAGAGGGGTAAACAAAGATAAGGATACTATGGGGGGAAAAACAAAATCCAAACTGAGTAATCTGAGTTTGAATGAAATATAGTTAAACTTTTAAAAGACTATATGCAGCCCAAATACTTACTCATTCATTAAAGAAGCCCAACAATACCTTTATTTCAAAAGACATTGCTAAGAGTCTGTCTTTTGCAATCTATCTGAATCAATTTTCCTGGTTTGGACAGTCTTCTTTTTCATGCCCAGTAGTCCACCTTTATAACGTTTTACTGTATTTACAGATTCGTGCTATTCTTTTCTGAGCAAGGTACTACGTTGTAATGAAGTAGCATAGATTTCCTTAGCTTAAGAATTAGAACATCATATTGAAAATTCAGTCGAAGTTAAAGAATGTCACCTATATTTGGGAAAATCATTCTATAGCATTTTAAGAAAATCATCCCCACAAGAAAGACGAGTCGAATTCTGGTTATTAACCACCAGGAAAATTTCTGGCAGTTGTTATGATTCACAGCTGTTCTATATAACAGCTGACAAGGAAAACCTTTCCATGTCTGGAGAAACAGAATCCATGGAAAATATCCTGACTCCGATTATAAATGCTCATGATTTTTCCACTTATAATTTTCCTGATACCTTGCAATGTTAGAGAATGTGCCACTGTGTGTAGTCTTACTCTTAATTAAATAAAACAGAAGGGAGCAATGGTGTGAGTCTTCTGCACCTCTGAGAAAATGCCCGCCTCTAAAGCACACCATTGCACAATATGAGACCTATTCCTCTTTTAGTTAAAAGTTTTGCACATTGCTTCAGAAAGTCAGTGTCCATCAACTTGAAATTTGACACAATGGGCAATTCAAAAAATAGAGAAGATTCTATAGGGTTGCCTCTGATTATTGGTACAACAGCCTTAAAAATTAACTCTTCTATATTCCCCAGATGTAGCTAAAAGCAGCAGGGTCCATTTTTACTGTAAGAATTAGAATTTCACTTCAAAGATTTGTGGGCACTTAAACTCACAACATGGAAAAGTAGTAGTATTTCAAAATACCAGCTTCTCCCAAAGAGGAGATCCATGGTAATGATGTATAGTTTATTGACAAACTCAAAATTTCCCAAGTTCATAAGGATAAGTAAATCCTTGTATCACTTTTACGTCAAGTGTAAAGTTACATGATTTATAAGGAATAGGCTTTGAGTAAAATCTGTAAATAACTGTCAGGATTTCTAATATGAAGTTCATTGACATCTAGTTCCCCCTGTGTTCACTTTATTAAAAAAAGATTCAAGCTCTTAGCAGAAAAATATTTATTACATACTACTATGCTGCATTCAATTAAATCTAATTTGCACATTACCTTTCGAGTTTGCATTTTCTCTGTTCTCCTCCGAAAGGCAACATAGGGGTCATTATTAGTCGAGCCATCTCTTTTCTCTTGTTTGATCTGAGGAATGAGAGATGGCCCCCTGCAGTTTTTACGTTTTCTCACCCAGTAGTCATATACAGCTTTAATAAGGTAATCATCCTCATTCAGTAGCAGTTTTGCTTCTTGAAGTGTTACAAGCTAAATGGAAAACATAAAATGTTATCAACTAAAGTATTCAAAAAAGAGATATCAGAGTTAAACTGCAGCTATAGGGAAAAAATGCGGTCAATTCTAGCAACTATAATCAGATTAGCAATGCAGGACAAGAGGACATATTTCAAGTCAGCCTAGCAAAACAAAACAGAAACCCAAACTCACTGCCACCTTGTTCATGCTGACTTAGAATCTGTAGGGCGCAGTACAACGGCCTTAGGTTTTGCAAAGTTCTAAGCAACCTTTATACCCAGAGATTGCCCCCAAAGTAGTTGGTAGGTTGAAACTCTAACCTTTCAGTTAGCACCCAAGGGCTTAGCTCCTAACAAAGGATTTTAAAAAAAAACGAGATTAAAGGAAAAAAGTAGTATTTTGCTCTGAACGGCAGTTCTAGACTGAAAAAATTTAAGAAGCCTAGATGAACAATGGTTTGGAAGACAACAGAATTATCATTGTTCAAGTAAGGCTTGGACTATAAAGGGATTCAGGGTCCTTTCCAATTCTGAGTTTCTATAACTACAAATTTAAATAACTAGTTTTAAATTCTCTGCTAGCTTCTGTTTATGTCTTTCCTAACAGAAAACACAATGCAGAAATATCTTCACCCACCCCCAAGACAAAGGATAGAAAAATATTCTCTAATATACAAAGGAATTCTAAAAAGTATGGGAAAATAGAATTAAATAATAAATTTTCAATGAAGCCTTTCATATGGCAACATAAACATTGTTTGAAGCCTTTCATATGGCAACATAAACATACCTCTGTAGGAATAGACAAGAGACAAACAGCATGCTTTTAGAACTTTCAACATAATGCAATTTTGAGTTCCTTGTTACTAATTACATATAAAAGCAATCCCTCTACTCAAGCTGGTAAAGTACTAAGGAAGTATCATTAACTCTATGGATATAATCTAGGCAGTGACCCTAGAGAACCTCTGACACTGGTATCTAATTCTACTTTATCAACATAGCCAGCGTAATGCTAACCTATCTCAAACTAAGGATCATAGCTTTTTACTTGGTCACATCAGTTACCCTGTCTGTTTCTCTGGTAGAATACTTAGGCCAATCACACTTGAAATATAGGTTAAGTATATTAATTCACAGTGAACTTCAGAAAAAGATCATGGAGTATGGGGACTAGAAAGCTTCGTAAAACTGATGTTACTTCAATATTTTTACACTTTAGAGATGAAGACCGATTTTCAAAACAAGCTGAGATATCACCTAAACTGTTTCCCTAGAGATAAAGGGGAAAAAAATCTCTCAATTGAAACTCAGATGAACATATAAATTGATTGCACGTTGTCTGAAAGAGGCATGGCCTCACCAAATTATTCCTGATTATGATTTGCCTTCTCATATTAGGATCACAGATCCTTTGCATTTCACATCTTGTGATGGTGATTTCTAAGGTTCCTTACTTGATTGTCCACAGAAGTGGAGCTGAGGAAGGGAATACACTGGCCATGCAAATTACGTGCACCCGAATGGTTTACCCCTAGTCTCAGTAGAGGTAACTTCACTGTAGCTGATTAACTGAGAGTATCTGGTCTTTAAGGTGGATGGCCAGAGTCCGAGGCATGAAAACGACCACAATTCGTCCACATCATCTTTAAATAGATCTCTTTCTACTCTTAGGTGGAGTTCTTTTAGAATGGTGAGATATGCTCCAAAATCCTTAATGGGTAAGAACTGACTTTCTGGAAAAGTGAAAATCTACCGCATGCTGATTGCATCGCTGGTAGCTCTGATGCATTCTGGGGCTAAGGGAAACAATTCTGTGATAAGGTACATACGCATCAGCTCTATTTGGTTGTTTTGTTTCAGATAAAATTTGATAACTTTCACTAAATAAATCTAGAACTTAATTAACCTTAGAGTTAATCAGGAAGATCTCTTTTCAACAACCAGCATAGTATTAATGGATTTCTTACGTAACAATACTATTAAAGTAACACTCCTCCCTAGCCTTCTGACTGACCCGGCTGAGGAGGAAAACCCACAGTGCTGCCTGCTCCCGCTGGCACCGCCCTGCTGGAAGTACCCTCATTATGTCAGAGGAAATGGGAACTCAGTATACAGTATACAGTTAAACCTGCTGACATTTCTAATTATAACCGCATTTTCTTGGTTAACTGCTGTTTTTATGCTGTTATGAAGCACATTTTTATTTTATGTGATAATATTGGTTTCAACCCAATCTATACTAAGGCAGCTAATTATCACTGCACATGTTATCAGGATAATGGCAACTATTTGTGGGCAGAACTATTTGCAGGTAAGCAGTCACTATGTCACATGATTAAAAATTCCCATAACCTACTTCATTTATACCCTATAGAAAATGTTCTGCCATTCAGGTTTTTATCCATATGAAAATCCTGGGAATCAGTATTCACCTAACAAAAAGATTTGTGTTACATTTATTATTTCCAAGTCAACTGAGTTTGACTTACCTCATTAATTATTCTGTAAACTTCAGGATGGGGGAATAAAATTTGGATTTCATGATGAGGATTTTTCTTATAGATTGCTCTTAGCTCCAGAGACCCAGACTATTTAGTTTATTAATATACACAAATCTCATGGTCTAGTATTTTCTTCTGTTTTAATAAGTCTTTTTATTGGGGGCTCTTACAACAATCCATACATCAAATGCATCAAGTGCATTTGAACACACAAATAAATTACATTAAAAAAAAAAAACCCAATATTTTAAATTTACGTCAATTAATCCCTAACCCCAAACTCAAACTCACTGTCATCAAGTGGATGGCGACCTACAGCCACCCTACAGGACAGAAAGCCCTGGAGCTTTCTGAGACTGTTACTTTTTTAAGGTAGTAGAAACCCACATCTTTCTCTCCAGGAGTGGCTGGTGGTCTTGAACTTCTGACCTTACAGCAACTACTATACCATCAGGGCTCCCCATGAATCACTAAGTAATTAATAATTAGCTACAAGCCCATCATTTTCCATATGGAGAAATAAGGAAAAACCTTTCACATGGATTTATCCCTTAAGAAATATACACTAAGACAAATATATTACTAAGCAATAAGAAAATATGAAAATTATGGTACTGAGTAGTAGTGCAATCAGATACAGGGTTGTCAGAAAGACATTCCATTTGGGAGTGTCCGAATTTGTTTTCCATGTAAGTTATCTCTTCATACTACATTTCACTTCTTTCATAATGGATGTTTATTATTTGTATACTACTTCTAAAGTCAGGTTTCCAGATCAAGGTTTTCCTGCTACTTGATAGTATGGTGTTCTATGAAACCTTTTGTAAACCTAAATGGCATAAAGGGGAGATGCAAATACCATTCATCTACGTGGGAAAATCTGTGAGCTTTTAGAGCGCTGGCAGCTTGCTGTAGAGGTGCTGAGTGTAATTCCTGGAGAAGAGCTTGTGGTATCATTCTCGGGTTCTTGGTGGGCACTTGCCTGTTTAAACAAACCTGGAATACGAACTTCACTGTTCGCCTCTACTGGTTTTGGAGGGGTGTGTGTGTAAATTCGAAAATCCTCTCCAGATTTTTCAGTTAGTGGAAAAAGGTACTAATGTACATCTTTTATGAAAGTGAACTTTTGAACTGTAGGGGAATTCAGAAATAGTCAAACAATCATTTTTTACCTTTCTCTCCAAGAATGAGGGCCTACAGTTCAAAGGCATGGATGATGTTGGTGGCAAGGGGTGTTCTGTTTTGGACACAAGTAATGGAAGTCAGGAAGTCATGACATAGTCTAGTTCTAGGGGAATTTACACTGAGGACAGTGGATGATCAATGAAGCAGAGAATGTTAACTAATGAAAAATAAAGTGCTATCTGTTTATGGAAAGAGATAATATGACTATAAATTAAGACATTAGGGTTTTAGAAAGAACACATGAAGTATATATTTTAAAGGAAACTATGAAAGTAAAATGGGTAGTTTGTGATATCCAAAAAAGATGAACTTTTATTGCAATACAATTTCAAGCATTGAATATAATTTCAAGAAAATTTGTAATAATAAAAACACTTCAAAGAATAGTTGTAAAACCAAAATCTGTATATGTGGGAATACACACATATGTATATATATGTTCAGTTGTCCCTCAGCATCCATGGGGAATTGATTACAAGACCCTCGCAGATACCTAAATCCATAAACACTCAATTACTTTTTTAAAAATGGCATAGTATTTGCTGATAATCTCTGCATATGCTCATATATATTTTAAATTATCTCACAATTACAATATTTAAAACAATGTAAATGTTACATAACACCACTTCATGCTCCTTCTTAGTCTTTGAGGTTATTTTGATCACTTATATTTAGTTGCTTTTTAGGAGCTATGTTTTCACAGAAACAAAATACATACAAATAACAAATGAAGGAGACACAGGGGAATCATGTTGAACAAATAAATGCTGGAGACAGAGGACCTGTGCAACGGCAAGAGACTACAGTCGGGAATGACTACATCACAGCATCAGCATAATATTTTCCACCTGTTGTTGACAGGATTTACAGAAGCTGAACATAATGTTGTGGAAGGCAGATTATGTATGTATGTATGAGAGGTTTCAAAAGGTTTGTAGGAAGGTTCCATTGTTTGAATTCCAGTTTTCCACAAATTTTGAAGCCCTCTGTGTGTGCACAAGTGTGTATGTGTGCACACAGAAGGCAAAATTATGGACACTTCTTAGACTTAACTTCTGGGATTGAAGGTTTAGGGCCATCATTTCCTGGGACAATTAAGTTAATTGGCATGAAATAGTTCATAAAGTGTATATTCCACATCACAATGAGGTGAGTAGGCTCTGAGTCTTAAAAGTTTGTGGGTGGCCATCTAAGATATGGTAACAGGTCTCTACAAAACCGAAAGAAGGAAAGCAATGACTCAACAAAGAAACTGTTTTACAAATGAAGTCTACTCAAACCTTGGCCTCATCTATCCTGAGCCCACAAGAAATAGATGGTGCCTGGCTCCTTACTACGGAGAGTTCAGATCAGGGCCATAATAAATGGATCCTTATAGAATGATAGAGAAATGTGGAACAGAACCTTTAAATTCCTTTAAATATTTAAGGACTATTTCAATTCCTTAAATATTCAGAATTGAGACTAAAAAACTCCTGAGACTACTGCCCTAAGAGATTCTTTAAACCTCAAACCAAAACTAAAATATGAGGGGCTAGTTTGAGCGGAGTAACAACTAAGACACAGAATCAAGAATATCACCATTGAATACCGTGCTCCTTAAAAAAAAAAATCTCTGTGACAGCAAATGGTCTATGATTGCTTTAAACAGAGCAGCTCAAGTGAAAATAATGACAACACTCATGCATTGTGAAGAATGAAACCAACGTCAACAAGCAATGTGTGTGAGAAACGTCTAAAAACCAACCCCCCAATCTTCTACCCTTTACCCAGATTCACACCCATTTGTTTCAATATTTATGTGAATGCTTTTTCTACAATACATAGCATTAAAAAAATTCCATTTGAGACAAAAGTGCATGTACAGCATGGCTCTTTACTTCTAACCAAAGTGTGGATGTCCTAAGAATAAGAGTATTCCCTTTTATAATCACAGTACAATTATCTTGGATAAATTTAACATTGATATTTCAATCCAATCTACCATCTATCTGTATGTCAACTGATTGAAAAATAATCTTCGTGGCATTATTTTGTTTTGTTCTTGTTACAAGATCTAGTCTCGGGTCAAGTATTACAATTAATTGCCGTGTTTGAAAGAAGCGATTTTAAGAAGAAAAATTTAAAAATTAGGTAAAGTAATTCAATTTAAGGATGGGAATAAAGGGATGCTTCCAAGTTTTGGGAGTCCCTGAATAGGAAATGGATCATCAGAGGCAAAGGAGTCTGTTCTGTTTGGAAAAGTTAAACTTGTAAGGTCTGCTGACCACCTAGATGGAGATGCCCAAAAGGCAGCAGGAAAAAAGATTATTTTTGAGCTCCAGAAAGAGGCCATGGGTAAAGACACAAGTATAAGGGGGCTTCCAAAAGTTCATGGGAACATTTCCATGAACTCATTTAAGTCCCCTTGTAGTATTACATCCATGAAAATATTGAGTGGCAATGTCACCCCAAAATAAGAAGATAAAAAGACTAAGAAAATAAGTGAAACTCTGATGTTTACATGATCTTAAATGCTAATGAAAGTAACCAGCAAAGGAAGACTAAACGTTCATGAGTAATAATAAGAAAATTACAGAAGAACGAATTGTATTTATGAAACCAAAGATAAAGACAGTTGTAAGAAAGAGATTGCTCAAATGTGAGAAGTAGATGAGGCAATGAAAATGATCTTGGCTTTTGGCAGCGATCGATGGCTTCACTGAAAAGGTCTCCCTGGACTGATGAGGACAGGAGCTTTGCCTCACCCTGTCTTTCATGTCTTTCTTTATCACCCTCGTAAATATCAGCTTAACCACAACTTGAGTCCTGTCCCTAGGAATGCAAACTCCTAAACCAGAAAACTAGAGATTTATGAATCCATAGAATAAGACTCGGGATGAAAAGAACCCCTTGCTGTTTTTCATCCTTGGTTTTACTAATAGGACGTTTATTTTGTTCATAAAACAGTATCTTCATCTCCACTGCTAAAAATAAATGCTATATTGCTCTGAGTTTAACCAGTTGTTTTTGTTGGTGGTGGTGTTTTTTGGGGGGAGGGTGGGAAAGTTTATCATTGAGCAAATACAACTAAACTAGAAAGTGATAAAACTGGATGGTACTGATTATATTTGGAAAGTTAACTAATTTTCTGTGAAAATGTGTTTTATGCTATATAACTGGAACGTATGAGTTTTTATGTTTATCCTGTCCATCTGTCTGTCCCCGTCCGGCATTTAGGTAATAAGCTTCATAAAGTAAGGCTTTCTGTCACCTGTCGTGTTCACCTGGATACAAACAATTAATACTGACTGAATGGGAACAAACAAATGACAGAAAAGAGCTTTTGACAATATAATTAGTCAACATGAGTAATTTCTGAATACAGAAAATAGTAGAATATAAGAAGACTAAAAACATGCAAGTAAGAGGGAGGGTGGGGGAGGGGGGAAGATGAGCTGATGCCTAGAGCTCAAATGGAAAAAAATGTTTTGAGAATGATGATGGCAACATATGCACAAATGTGCTTGACACAATGGATGTAGGTATGGATTGTGATAAGAACTGTTTAAGAGCCCCCAATGAAATGATTTTAAAAAATCAAAACAAACAACCAAAAAAAACCCACACAAATAAAAATTCCAATACCCTCTCACCAAACTTAAAAACAATAAAATAGAAGAGGGAGACGAATAAAAGTAGATCCTACAAAGCAAAGACTTAATGTTTAGAAAGAACAAATGACTAGAGGCTACGATGGTGCTATTGACAATGCAAGAGAAATGAGGTCTCCCCGTGGGAGTCATTAAGTATGAGGAGCAAGAATATACTGTAGAGGACTCTTATGGATTTCTTACGAAAAAGTGTCCATATCCTTGTGGCTAAGAGAATGACACACTAGTTAAATAGGACGGCTGAAAGAATAAAGAGGATTCTGTAGAATGCCCAAAGACTATGTTCAAGTATAAATAGAACTGCTACGAGCAAAGCTCACTTTTCCACATAAATAATTTTATGTTCTGTTTTTGAAGTCTATTATTATAGAGCATTTTCCCATGTCCATAGATATCCTGCAAAACAATTATTTGTAATAGCCTTATGATATCCCATCCCACAGATAACAATTTATTCTGAATGTCCCCGTTCAAAGATCAATGACACCGTCACTAAGAGGGGACTTCAAAAAGTTCACAAATTGAATTAAAAGATTATGCAATTTTCTCACAAACTTTGTAGAGCCCCCTCATAGTTCTCTTGAGAAAAATTCCTATAAATGAGATGATTAAATCAAAGGATATAAACATTTTAAGACTCCTGTCTTATATTACCTGAATGCTTTCTATTTTAAATTCCCAATGTCATGTGTGAGAACAGCCCACTAAAGACAATTCTTATTGGTATATATTTTTTTCTTCACTTGAAAAAAAATTCTATATAAATGATTAAAACTAAAATATACTTAATGTGCTAATAAAAGCACCTTAATATAAACCTGAACAATGGAGTATATTTGATTTGACATGAGATAACTGCTGTAGGGCCCCAACCCAGGAAATTTAGTTTCTAAGGAAGCAAAAGACAGTCCCCATGACATCTTAAGAGCTAGTATCATTTATATATTTTTTTAAAAAAAACAGTTGGAACATTACTATTCTTCACAGTCCAAATCAAATAAACTATGCTTATGTAGTCAGCCAAAGGAGCATGCTGTAAATAGAAATTCTAGGATAGCAGGAAGAGAAATTGGAGAGTTAGCAAATACAGCGTATTCAGATCTAAAGAAAATGAAAAACTAAAACTGCTAATTGGCTTAATTATAAAGCGAGAGGCATTTATGTGATACAATACCTGATTAGAACTGGCTTTTTCAAGGCGGTCAATCATAATTTCAAATTGCAAAGGCTTAATTTCCATCTTTCTGTTAAGTCTGTTTAATAAAGTTTCATCTTCTGAATCCATATCATAATCTGGTTGCTCGTTGTCTAGATTAAAGGCTAGAAAAGAAAAAAAAATTCTTCAAACTGAGAAAAAATGAAGTTACACATTTTATGATATTTAACTATAAAATACTTCTAAATTACAATGCATTGACTAAAGTGGAGCCCATAAGCAAACCTGTTAAGCTTGGTTGCATGATGGAAGATACTAGGGAAAGTAAAAAAGCAAAGCTACCAGGTTTCCAATTCATATATGCATAGATTTATGCAAACCATACCTACTCTGACATTTTTCTGTGACCAATGGATGATTGCAGATAAGTTTTCTTTCTCATTAAAGCATTATCTTAACCTTCTTAAGGTGTCTTAAAAAACAAAACACTGGTATCCAAAGAGATGTGCTGGGCCAGGAAAATTAAGGCATAGAGGTCAGCTCCTCAAGGTCATGCTGAATGTTTTTTAGAATCCCAAAGAAGTAATCTTAATCTTGATGGATTTTCTTCAAGACACACGATGTTAGGAGGCCTCGGGGTTTATTAAAAAGAAATTCGAAGGAAACGGCATTGGTGAGAAAAAGGCCAGCAAAGTTGCACCAGGGAAGTTTTTCCCACCAGGACCAATGAACACGCTCATTCTTTGAGGGTTAGAAGGGCTTTCCTACAAGAATTTCTTTGTAAACTTTATCCCACCCACCCTACAGTCTGACCATGTCTCCCCTCAAATGTCTTTTGGTTCCCAAAATGCAATGAAAAAAAAAAGTGATGGGCCCCTCTCCTCTGTGGTTGCTGAGACTATAAATCTTAATGGTAGTAAGCCTCACCTTTCTCCCAAAGTGCTACTAGTGGTTTTGAACTGCTGACCTTGCAGTTAGCAGCCTAACATGTAACCATTGGGGCTCATGATTTGAATGCCTAAAAAACAAAAACTCAAACCTCACTGCCATGGAAGCCAATGCTGACTCATAGCGATCCTATAGAACATGGTAGGACTGCCCCAGGAGTTTCTTATACTGCAGCTCTCTACAGGAGTAGAAAACCCAGTCTTTCCCTCATGAGCAGCTGGTGGTTTCAAACTGCTGACCTTGCAGTTAGCAGTTCAACGAGTAACCATTATGCCATTAGGTCTCCCAACGGTCACTAAAAATGTCATTTCGATATGGCATTTATCAAAAAGGACATAATTTGGAGGGAGGGAATTAAAAGAAAACCTGCCTTCAGAAGTGTACAAGGTGGCTTCAAAAGTTTGTGGAAAATCTTATTACTCTTCATTCTACGATTCCGTGAATGTTTTGAAGCCCCTTGTATAAAAAGAGGATGTGTCAAGAAATAATAGCTTTATTTTATTTTTGTTAATAAAAGTTTCTATGATTTTATATCAATATGTTTTCATTTAGCATCATAAACTGATTCACGTGATTTTTAAGGTTTAAAAGAACAGTAAAATGCTTTAAATTTATTTATACTTTCTTTTTAAAAATTATTTTATTTTAAAATATAGTATAAATTTTATTTTATCGTATAAAATAATTATTTTTAAATATAGGATAAAATGAAAATATGTGCAGCAATTATGTAATAGATGACATATAACAATATAGTGGTTTGGTACCACAGTGAGAATGTATAGAACAAAATAAAGAATTCAAAAACAAATTCAAGCACAAAGTATATGATGGAATTGACCCATGAAATTTGATTTTTTAAATAAAAGGTGGAGTTTGCTAGCATCAAACTCAAACCAAACTCACTATCATCAAGTCCATTCTGATTCATGATGACAGTTTTGGAAACTGAGGGCAGTTCTACACTGTCCTATGGGATTGCTCTGGTCAGAACTGATTCAAAGGCAGTGAGTCTGAGTTTATGGGATCAAATACACAACAACAACTTGGCCAATGAATTTATGTTAATTAGGAAGGAATAACCCAGAAAATGAGAATAAAGTGTTGTACAAATCAAAGAATGTAATTAATGTCACTAAATGGTAACTATACAAACTACTGAATTAATGTATGTTTTACTTCATCTCAAGAACAGAATCAAATACATGGCTCTTTGATTTGCCAATTCTAATTCTAGGAATTTATTCTATGAATAGATTTATACAGAGACCAGGACACACATACATAAAAGGATAATTTTTTAAACTTGTTTATAGTAGTAAAAAATATAATGCAAGTAGCTAACTAAATAAATGCACTACACAGTTTATATACACACTATAGTGCACTAAGTTTTTTTTAAGGGCAAAGATTATGTGCAAATGCAGGCAGATGCATTGAATATTTTTGGAAAAACATACAATAAATTGGTAATAGTTCTTTCAGAGTAGGGTGACTGGAGGTAGGGTTGAAGGATGATGCAGAACATTAAAATATTTCTTTGTTCCTTTAGGAATAAATTCTTAAAATGTAAATAAAGTGGGAGAATTAAAAATACTGCAAATGTTTTGAAATCACATGGTAAGACATGGTGCAAGGCAATCAAAGAGATAATAGCTATCAACAGGATAGTTATTTTAAAGGCTGTCTGTCTACCATAAAGCATAAATTAATATTCTACATCCATGCCTTATAAAATGTCTGACACCTTCATACTCAGCATGATATTATTAAAGATAGTACTCAACAAAGTAACAAGGCTGTGTTAATTTGTACAATTTTAATAAAATCAGTCCTTCCACTACAGGTAAGAGTGGATTTAAAATATTTAAAGGGAATAAAGCAATTAACTATATCTCAAAAACTGAAGTCTAATTGATTAAAGAAATTATACCACTGTATAATAACAAAAACAAAACCACTGTATTTGTTAACACTCATAAACTAATACAGTACTTATCATAGGCCAGACACAGACTCATTTAGCATGGACCAGGCAGTATTCTAAGTGCTTTAGAGATACTATTTTTTCCCTATTCTTTTTTAAGGCAGATTGCTCTTTAAGTCTGGGTGCAACGTTACAGGACTCAGCTTTATATGCCACAACCTACATTTCGGCATGTGACATTGTGGTGACCCTCAACGTAACAGCACTCACCCCACTCCTTCCTGGGGTTCTCGCCATCTCCATTCACCCATCTTCGCTGACCCTCCTAATTTTTTTTTTTTGGGGGGGGGGAGTAATGGGGTGGTAAAAAAAGCTGAATTTTCCATGTGTGGTTGATTGATTTGAGATGCAAGTTCTAATGGGTATTATTGTTCACTATATACCTATCTATCTATTGTTTGGCTAAAAGGTGATCCCCATGAGTGGGTTCAGTTCCAGGTTTGAAGGGCCTCTGACGGGCCCATGTCTAGGGAGGTTGTTCTACAATTGTCCTCCCATGTTATCCAGGCCTTCTGCTGTGATGCCTATCTGACTGGATGGGCGGTGGTAGTAGCTGGGCATCATCTAGTCCCCTGGTCACATGCTAATGGATACTGTGGTTCACATGGACCAGAGGACCTTTGAACTGTTTGAGTCTTTGACATATAAATACTAATTTCATTTTCACAGGCAGCCTGTGTGGTAGGTAGTATTTTATCTCCCAATGAATTTTATAACCTAAGGTTTAAAATTGTATTTAACATGTATCGCATACTATACAGTAAATTTAACTCATTAAAGAAGTTATAGGTGAACTAGTTGTACCGATTTTTAGAATATTCATTATAACACCCTGAAAAAAATCAGATAGATTTCTTCTTATTCTTATGTACGATTCCATTATATTAACAATAATTCACACCATTCACGTCTTTCAATAAGTCAATTAACGCTATCAAATTTAATGAGAAATTATATAGATAAAAAAATACTGATTTCTAAAATTTACTCCATTCCCCAAGGGACACTATGTTCGTAAATGCACATAAGTGACAACGCAATCGTGTGCCTTCATAAAGTCCGCACACTAATAAGAAATAGTCAATAAAACTCGGTAGCTCATACTAGACAGCTTTTTAAAGAAAGATTTTGGATTGAGTTAGCCCAATATACTGAATTTCTATGTTAATACGGTTTCATAAGTTCAAAGGGCAAGGCATACTTTATACATGACCATCTTTCATACACCTACATGATCTTACTCACCTCTCATTCCTCCATCTCCTATCTGCTCTATCTTCTTATTCTATTCTTATAAAAGCCAGCACCCCAGCTTGTGAGGCAGGGGGAGGGGCAAGAAAAGCTGGGAAACAGTTTAGAAAAATTAATTGTGAGATGTGACAATGTGTTAAATCAGAACCAGGGCAGACTTGCACTAGCACTATAAGTATCCTAATACTACTATTTCTCTTTTTATTCAAGAACTACACAAGAACATCATTATAAATTTTGACCACTAAATCTTTATAGGCTCCCTCCCAACCCCGACAGTGGTTTACCTGTACCTTGTTTTACCTCATTATTGGTCATCATTCCTACCAGACAAAAAGGCAAAACTCTTAAAAGTATTGATTATTCTAGTCATTCTTGTATACCTCCTGCTCAGCATTTAAGACAAGAGTGGGTACCAAATGATGCTGAGTAAAAGTAGCATTTATTTTAGCATTTAAAATATATACACATATAGGAAGAGATTCTCTTTAACTATGAACAGAATGCTTTCTACATTTATGGGCACTTTAATTTTTGAAACTCAGAAGCTTTTTCCCACTAAAAACATAAATATTGTACAGAGTATCCTATTTCACAGGCAGTACATCAACAGAATAAAATACCCACCCCTCAGAAAAGAGCAGCAGGGCCAGCAGTACAGTTAACAGTTTCTTGATATCATCGGGCCAACAGAATTTAGAAATAAATAACCGAATAAGGACATATTTCTGTGGGCATGCATAGATGACACCCTGTGGTGAGGCCAAATGAGTCACAAGAGAAAAAGACTAGGGAATCTAAGAGTGGATATGATAGACATAAGAAAGAAAGTGGAGGGAAAGGTAAGGAGATCAGCACGTTCCTTGTGCTAGCCTCCAGGGGGCTGGTCAACACTGCACAGGAGTTATAGCACTGTGTAGGGAAGGAAGTAGGTATAATCAGCACTCGGCCTATAAAATACATTCAAAAATTGCTTATAGTTTAGAGAATACATCTAGACAGTCTAAAATTAGCTTTAGAGCAAATAATTACTTCTAGTTAAATTTACTCTTTCAAAGGCCTAGAGTGCCATTTACTTGGTCATATTTATATATGATTGTCTAATATCACACACCTCTCTCTCCCTCTCACTCCCTCTCTCCCCACCCAGGGGAAGAAACAAAAGAAATCTCCCAGAACAACAAAAAAATGACAAGAAATTTTTTAATTGAGAGAGTTAACCAAGCTTGGTGGCAAAATGAGTGGTCATTCAATGCTGCATATGCATGGGCTGGTTTAGGGGTGGACCTTGTTTTATGGTGTTTCATAAATAATTACGGGTTTTGTTTTCCTTCCCCCACCACCCTTCCCACCGCACAAATTGAAGATTTGTGGCAACCTGTCTAGCAATTCCATTGCTACCACTTTACCAAACAAAGTATGTGCTTATTTCATGTCTTCTGTGTCACGTTTTGGTAATTCTGTAAATATTTCAAAAATTTTCATAATACTATCGCACTATTATTCTACACACAGATGTGTAAACATTACTTTTATATGCAGTAGAAACAGAAAAAAAGTGTGACTTGTTTTATTGGAATAGTCTGGAACAAACAGCAGTATCTCCATGGTATGCCTGTAATGAGTCTGTTATCATGCCTATTTTATATTGTAGGCCAGGAGAAACATTTTTATTTTCCAATCATTTCTAATCCCCAGATATTTCCAATACATTCTCCAGGAGGAAAAAACACGGGAAGAAGCTTTCGGCTTTTCTCTACCTTGCTCTCTACCTTGCTTCATTTTCATTCTCTTGTCAGCCAGAGGGGTGACTTCACTGACTGGTGAACTTGAGAATCTCACTGACTCAATAACCTTGGAAGGACACGCTCTGTCCTCTCTGCTACGCACAGACTCCACCCTCAAGGGTGAGATCTGCTGTGCCAGTTAAGCATGCTCATTAATTAATTAATTCAGGAGCTAAAAAAAGAAAAAAGATTCTTCTAATACCACTTTTATATTATTAATAAATCAGAGTCTTATATGTCTGTTTCTCCATTCGTTCCAGTATAGAACCAGAAACACAATTTTATTTAGTGCTCCCCTACAGCCCAACAAGGCATCTTGGTGGTGTACTGAGTTCTGAGTTCGGCTGCTAATCTGCTTGCAACAAGGTCAGCTGTTTGGATTCAGTGGGAGAGAGACAAGGTTTCCTACTGATTTAGGAGCCTGGTGGAGTAGCAGTGACAAACTGGGTGGCAATCTGAATGATTGGCAGTTCGATACTCCCACCAGCTGGGTGGTAAAAAGACTGGGCTTACTACTCCCATAACAGTTACAGTCTGGAAGCCCACAGGGGTCACTAGGAGTCAGCACTGACTCGAGGACAGCAATGTTTTGTTTGTTTAAATCCATAGGTGCAGTTCTACTCTGTCTTAACCAGTCGCTATGAGTTAGTATCAATTTGGTGGCAGCTGAGATTTTTCTTGTTTTGCAGAGGCAGTACATTACTTAGTGTGACTCTAACCAAGGTCTCTCAAACTCCTACCAAATGACCCTTTCCTGCATGGGTTTGGGTAAGAAAGGAGGGGACAAGACAATGATAAGATTCACCTGTGGGTAGCTGTTAATAGGATCATTGTGATTGCCATCTCGCTGGTTATAAAATAAACTCAGCACCAGAAAGGAATCTCACTGCCAGCAGGAGTCAGGAATGGAGCATATCTTCTAGACCTGAGATGCCTGTGCAGTGCACCTCCTGGATCCAGAAGACAGTTGTGACATCAGAGGAGCAGCAGCCGGACCGAGAGTCAGAGCATGAAATAGAGTGGTGGACCTCGCAGCCCACAAAGCAAGTAAAGCAGCTGAGTGCTTTGGGCTAGGAGGCTGGCTGGTGGAATAGGGTGCCTGTGGGCACTTAATTCAGGGAAGCTGGGTTTGCTGACCCGTGGTGCTGTGTTGAGATTTCTAGCCGTGTGGTGTGCCCTATAGGCATTTGTTAACAGCCATAAAGAGTTCCAGTCTCAGAAACCCAAGGGGCAGTTCTACCCTGTCCTATAGGGTAACTATGAGTCAGTATCGATGGTAGTGAAATTTGAGTTTTTGTTTGATGGAACTTTGTTACATGTTCTGACTGCATATCTATCTTGAGCATTTCTCACTACATTGTGACCTGTTAACTTCCTTAGTACACTTTTTAAGCATGAGTATTGTCTGAGTTCTGCGTGGCCTTTATGATGAATTCCAGAACCTAGACTTGAAAGCAGAGTGCTGTTTGAAACAGTACACAGCCCCAACGTTGTAATAACTATTCTCAACATTTCATAGGTGGCTAACTTTTTAAAAACTCATAATGTTCGATTTTTCCATTCTTCAATCTCTTATTATGTGACTCTTAAAGGAGTCAGTACTCAGTTTATTTCACTCACCCTCCTTCCTCTAATGATTTCTAAATGAGGCTGCAAAAGTACATGGCACATACATGAAGTAAAGCAGAGTGAGAAACAATTGGGAGATTCATTATAGTCAAGGCTTTGTAATAATAACAGGTATTAATTACTATGCCTGCACCCTGCTCAATGACATTTGGTATCACAGGACATCCCATCCCCTAGAGAACTGTAGCACAGATGAGCAATTGACCCTCAGTCAAACCAAAAGCCACTCGTGACCTAAGAACAGGTGATCTTTGGTAAAATTAAGCAGAATAAATGTGTATTTGTTTCTCCTCCTGAAACTTCTTTTTAAAAAGGCAATCCCTCTCGTGATATAAATCCTCTGAGGTACTGAGAGTAAGCAATTGGAAATTATCAAATTTTCGGAGTTATAAAGAACACAGATTGGCAGACAAGGGAAAAGCAGAAATATATAAAGGTGCTTCAAAGCGTTCCTGGAAAAAATGGAATGAAAAGACCCGGGAACGTTTTGCAGTCTCCTTGAAAACTGTCTCAGGGTCAGGGAGCACACGCTAAAACCCCACTCCCTTTCACAAGTTTTGAAAGCAACATGTGATCTCTGAAAGAGGGGGAAGGGGCATTTTTGAACATAGGAAGACAAACGGAAACTGTGAAAATAAAAGCTATACATTTTGTATTTTAAAATATTCTATGATTTTATAGCAGTCATGTTTCACTTACCCTCATGCCTCCTCATACTCACCTTCAGAGTACATCACGAGATTAGCCTTCACTCAGGCAGAAAGAACATAATTTTTGTTTGGCTTTTGTTTTGTATGTTAGCAACCATTTATGATCACTGTGTTTATCCTACATTAATGAGTGCAAAACAGTGCCATTCTATCATTCCTTCCTCGTTACTTTAGCTGGATGCTTCTAGAAAAAGAAGCTTTAGTCCCTCTTCAACCATTTAGAGACCCTGGGGTACAGTTCCTAGGAAAAGCAGGATTCCTACGAAAGTCCCCGATTTCTGATATAAAAGAAGAGTCAAAAGAACCAACGCTGAGCCATATGAAATTTTCAGGATCACATTCCAAATAATTCCAAATTCTTAAATATTGCTTTATTTTCTGGATCTCAATTCAAATAAATGTTCTTTTTTACAAAGGGAGGAGCTAAAGAGATCACATTTATAGTGTAGTCAAGAATTGTGTACATGATCTAATTTTTTTACATGAAGTTTTTCTTGTAGAGAGAAATGTGGCAATAGTACTGTGATTATGTTAAGGGAGATTCCTCTGTGTTTGTTGTTTGTGTTAAATGCTGTCAAGTCAGTTTCTACTCACTGCAATCAAAACACCCTTAAAAGTTCCTATGCCATCCTCACAATTAATGTTAATGCTTAAGCTGTTGTTACAGCCACGGTGTCAATTCTTCTCATTTGATCGTTTTTCTGACCCTCTATGTTAGAAAGCATGGTGTCCTCTGGAGACCAATCCCTCCTAATAACATGTCCAAAGTACAGGGGAAAAGGTCTCACCATTCTCACTTCTAAGAATCCTCCTGAGTATACCTTTTCCTTAAGAGCTATATAATGAAGTATTTCCACCTGAAATGATGTCATAGGAACTACGAAATCAGGGGTGCGGGGCAACCGAGTCCTCGTGTTGTAGTGGTTCTATGTTAGACGGCTACTCACAGAGTCAGCAGTTCAAAACGTCAAAGGTCAGCAGTTTGAAACCACCAGCCACTCCTTGGGTATAAAACAGGGCTTTCTACTTCTGTCAAGAGTTGCAGTGTTCCAAACCCACAGGGGGCAATTCTACCCTGTCCAATAGGGGAGGGTTGTTGTCACAATTAACTAGATAGCAATGACTATTGAAGAAAAAATTAGGCCACCATTTGTAATTTGAAATTAAGTAATAAATACGTGGAATTATACTATTCTTTCTATCTTTAAAAAACATTGTGGTGAATATTCTAGTCATTACTGAGTTGATTCTAACTCATGGTATGTCAGAGAAAACCTGTGTTCCTAAAGCTTTCTACTTTTTTTTCAACTGCTTCCAAAAGTTAGTAGAAAAATGAAATAGATAATGGACAGTGACCCAAGCCGTGTACTATAGACAACCAGGACTTTAGAATTTGTCCTTTTGAGGTGCACAATACCCCTCATAGACCACACCAGAAGGATTTGATTTGGAACTTCCACTAAGCGAACTGGACCTTATCTTAAACACAAAGGTAGCAGATTAAAGATATAAAAATATTCTCATGTGCCTACGGCTGAGATGATTATCTTTGCCTTTGTGAAGAGCATTAATGAAAGTTTTGCTCTGTCTCCAACCCTCATTGAATGTGTAAATAATGTCCAGTTTCCTAACATGTTAACCTGTACAAATCAATAACCCATGTATTTTAGTCTAAAAAACTGTCCTATAAATGATCTCTTCCCCTTGACAATTTTTTAATCTCTTTAACAGTAGTTAAAGGTAATTATCAATAGAACTATATGTGCCCCATGGGGGAAATTTATGTTGTCCTTCCATAAAATAATGATGTCTTTAAAAATGAGCCTACCTGTGCTCGCTTCGGCAGCACATATACTAAAAATGAGCCTACCTACCTACCTACACACACACACACACACACACACACACACACACACACCCAAAAGACGCAGAATTTTTCCCCTAAAGCTATGTATTAAAATTTTTTTACAAAACCACCTTATCACCTTCAAAAGACTCTCCATTATACTTAATACACTTGTCAAATCTGCGATTCCAATCTTGGAAACCTTTTTCAAACTCATCTGTTTAAATGGCTGACATAGTGGGTCACTATCAACAAGAAAATGACGCCATGATTGGAATTCCAGACAGGAAGGAGGCCTGCGTGCACGTGTGGACACACACTTACCAAAAAAGAAAGAACAGTATCAAAGATTTGCTAGCAGAATACTTTCCTAAATCTGTGAAAGACAAGAAAACTGGACATCTCACTGAGAGCCTGAAAGCATTCAAGAATGCCCTTCCTTTAGCATCTTTCTTTTAATCATAATTTTTTAAACATTGCACTCAAAGTCTTAGCTAAAGCAATAAGGCAAGAAAAGGAAACCACAGGCATTTCAAATTAGTCACAAAGAAGTAAAATTATTTCAATTTAGAGATGATATGATTCCACACGAAATCCACTGAAAGTAATAGATTCAGTAAAGCAGCTGGACACAAGAGCAACATTCAAAGGAGAGACGATTCCTTTATAGCAGCGGTTCTCAACCTGTGGGTCTTGAACCCTTTGGGGGCTGAAGGACCCTTTCACAGGGGTGGCCTAAGACCACGTATTTCCGATGGTCTTAAGAACCCGAGACACCACTCTCTATCCGTCTCCAGGCGGGTCCACCCACATGCAGATCTGCCCACATACGAGTACAGGTATGAAGAGTGTTACCCATGCTACACCATGCTTCAAGACAAAATTTCATTTATTTGCAATTAGAAATAAATATTTCGCAACATACAATTACATGTTTTTGTGATTAATCACTATGCTTAATTACATTCAATTTGTAACAGTGAAAATACATCCTGCATATCAGATATTTACATGACGATTTATAACAGTGGCAAAATTACAGTTATGAAGTAGCAACGAAAATAATTTTATGGTTGGGGGTCACCACAACATGAAGAATTATATTAAAGGGTCCCAGCATTAGGAAGGTTGAGAACCATTGCTCTATAGCAACAATGACTACTTTGAAAAGGAAATTAAGCAACAGTTATCAACTACAACAGTCCCCAAATATTAAAAACAAAACTAGAAATAAATGTATCAGAGATGTAAAATATATATAAAAATAAAAGTATAGAACATAACTGCGGGGGGAAAGGTCTCTATAAATGAGAAAGTCACCACACAGATAGGGAGATGTCACATTGTGAAAATTTCATCACAATGTTGATCCAAATCCACCTGAAGGCAGTGCAAACCCTTCAGGTTTTAGTTTTTTATGGTAATTAGTATAATAAAGTATAATTAGTATAACAAATAATCCTGTAGCAATGTTACTAACAATAGTAATTTTCAAATATACATTGTTATATTATATTCAGAAACATAGTGAATTGCTCCTTCGAGGTTCCAAGACAGTAACTTTGAAAATACATTATTTCAAATGACTAATGGAACACATGAACTATATGACCTTGACACCAGAAGAACTAGATGGTACCTACATGCCACTACCTAAGAAGCAGACGCAGTCACAATCGGTCTCAGAGAAAAAGGGAGAAAACGTGGAACAAAAAATTCAAATTCACAAAAAAAGACCAGATTTACTGGTCTAATGGAGACTGAAGGAAACTCCTAAGGTTATAGCCCTAAGACACTCTTTTTAATTGGAACTGAAGCCATTCCAGAAAACAACTTTCAGATATATCGTAAACCAAACTGATGGCCACAGAATCCACGCCGACTCCTAGCAATTATATATAACCAGGTAGAACTGCCTTATCTCTGTGAGTTTCTGAGATGGCTTCTGAGTGTTCTACTCTTTATAGGAGGAGAAAGCCCCATCTTTCTCCCACAAAGCAACTAGTGGTTCCAAATTGCTGACCTTTACAGTTGGCAGCACAGCATATAATCACTATGCCACTAGTAGTCCCATAAAATAAAGAATAGTATCTGATAGCAACATGTTTCTTAGAATAATCGATTATATGAGGTTAAAAAGACAGCGTTTGCCTAAAAGTAAAGATGAGTGGGCAAGATGAGAAATTTAATTTAGACAAAATCAAATTTGGGAAGCTCGGGTGGAAATGAGCGCACTGTCACATCGCGGGGAATATGCCCAATGGCATGGAACACTTTATGCTCAAAGTCTGGAATGGGAAACTGCTTTACTTTGTGATCTCTCACCAAAAATGTCACACAAGAGTTTTAAAAATGTTTTAGAAATTTGCATCCAATGAATGACATATTAACAAAGATAATTTGACACAAGTCAGAGTGACAACAATTTATCACTGGCTCAACAAAACACAAGCTACTGACAGTGAGGGAGTTTTGACACTTAACGACTCCATGGGACAGAGTAGAAATGTTTCGGTTTTCGAGGCTGTACATTTTTACAGGAACAGAAAGCTACTGATAGGTTAGTGGGATAAAACTCCTAACCTTACAGTCAGCAGCCCACTGTGCCATGCCAGCAAGGTCATTCTAAACCATGCCAAAGGGTAGTAAAAGCACGACAGAGAAAACAGGCACTCTCACATCCTCCCGGCGAAAGTATCAACTGCTGGCAAAACCAGTTTGTAGTGAACGTTAAACAGGCATCTTCTATGAAGCCCAGCAATTTGAGCTTAGACTTGTATCACAAGTATGGTAAAAGGCTCTTCATTGCAATATTATTCATAGTAGGGATAAAAACAAACAAACAAGAACACCTAATCTCCACCTGTAGGAGACAGAGAAACTGAGATAGTTGTACAAAAATATTATCTGTATAACAAAATCTTATTAAAAATATGTACAAAAATATTTTATCGGCTTTATTCCTAAAAGCCCCAAACTAGAAACAACCTAGATGTCTTCCAACAGATGAATGATTAAAGAAACTGGGGCTTATACATGCCATGACTGTTAATCTCATCAATAAAAAGGATCAGGTTATTATGATAACTTTTAATAGATCTTAAGGAAATTATGCTAAGTGTGAAAATTCTAAATTATGCTAAGTGAAAAAAGTCACAAAGAGTTACATGCAATAGATTCAATTTATAATTTAAATGTTAAATATTTCAAGAGTATATAACATTCTTGGAATGACAAAATTATATAGAGAACAGGTTAGAGTGTATAAATTCAGATCAATAAATGCATCTCCCACACATAAGGTTCCTTTAAAGACCAAATAAGATCATAGTACCCAGCACAGAGTAGGTGCTCTCTAAAGGTCGGCTGTTTGGCACAACTCTACTCCATTAGTAGGCTGAGAATGTCCTGTAATTTAGCAGGAATAAAAAATAAAAGTGCAATGTAACTTTACAAGCTCTTTTAGTATTAATGCCCTTAACATTAAGGTATATAGTAATCATAGTTTTAGTTTAAATACGTGGAAAAAAGGAAAAGCTCATTGACAGCCTAAGAAACCCTATAGAGCAGTGGTTCTCAACCTGTGGGTCGTGAACCCTTTGGGAATCAAACGACCCTTTCAGAGGGGTCACCTGATTCATAGCAGTAGCAAAATTAGTTATGAAGTAGCAATGAAAATAATTTTATGGTGGGGGGGGTCATCACAACATGAGGAACTGTATTAAAGGGTCGCAGCTTTAGGAAAGTTGAGAAACACTGCTCTAGAGTTTCTGATTCAGTAGGTTTGCAGTGAGGCTTGAAAATTTGTATTTCTAACATGTTCCCATGTTAGATTTTGGACTGTATATTGAGAATCACCGCTCTAAATCTGCAATCTTTGCTCTAAAATTTTATAAGCTTCATTTGTGCCCAATGTGAAGTATAATGAATTTTTAAACTTTAAATAACTTAAAAGTACTCACACTTTACACACCTCCCAAAGACTGCCAATGAAATTCAGAAGCAACCCAAGCAAGCTATGCGTGGAGCTCTCCATGGTTCCGACTTAGCCTCTGAGCCAGCAGTGCTCAAAGTAGTACCAAGAATTGTTGCATTTGATCTCCCAGGACGTTGGTTCTCCTAAATTTCTTAGAATCGTTAAGCTTTGAGTTTTTCAGAGCCACCCTTCATTTTACAGATAAAGATAAACAGTACGGACGATTTCAAAGCCATCTTCAACAAGGGCATGTAGTGATCTAAGTGCATCAATTTATTTCCAAAAAAAGCTCCAGGCTTATACCACAAGATTATTCCTTCTTGTTGTATTTTTTTCAATCTGACTAGCCAAATAACTACATTCACCTCCCGTTTTTTAAATTAAAATTAATTTTAAGGTAAATAAAAATTATTCCTTGCCAAAATTAGAGATGATTATGAGAACTATGGAAACCATAGGCCATGGGGCAGCTCTACTTCTACAGGGTGGCTGTGAGTCAGAATTAACTCAATGGCAGTGAGTTATGGTTATTTAAGTAGTTCTGTTAGCATAGTGGGTTATATATTAGGTTGCTAACCACAAGGACAGTGGTTCAAATCTACCAGTTGCTCCACAGAATGATTTAAAGGTTGCATTTCCAGCAAGTGAAGGTGACTGTGTTTCAAAGTGAATACAAATCTATGTAACACTAAAGCAAAGCAAGGGCTTCCACCCTGAAGAGCAGGAGTCAAAATAGCAGCCGCTCCCTCTCTTCATCCCCCCCTCTCAAAGCAGTGGCAGACAACTCGGCTTTAACTGTGTGTGGCTCTCCACCATCCTACCTAATCCAGTCTCACATGAAGGTCCTGAAAGGGTTCACTACATCTTTTGCCTCTCTTCCAAGTCTCCCATTCAAGGCCTTCAACCTTTTTCTCTGTTCCCGTTACTGTGGTAAATCATGCAAAGTGTAGACATTTGGGTGGGTTCTCATTACATTTTGTCAAACAAGACAAAACCATTAGAATAGGTTTGAAGTCCTGCTTAAAGGGTCAAGAGGTGTCCATCAATGAAACACACAATCTTCCTCTAGTTCTTTAATGCTCCTCCCACCGCTACACTACCAAGACCCCAATTCTAACTTACAAATATGTCTACACCAAAACATGTATACTGGTGCAGATAAGAGCTTGCAACACAGGAAATCCAGAACAGATAAACCACTCAGGACCAATAAGGGGAGCAGTGATACTAGGAAGGCAAAGGGGTCAGGGGAATAAGGGTGAACCAATCCCCGGGGGGCTGACAGCAGAAAAGTGGGTGAAATGAGAAAGCAGTTGGTGTAAGACATGAGAAAAAAAATAATTTATAAATTATCAAGGGGGCATGGGGGAGGGAGGGTGGGGAAGAATGGGGGGGGAGGAGCTGATGCCAGGGGCTCAAGTAGAAAGAAAATGTTTTGAAAAAGATGATGCCAGCATTTGTACAGATGTGTTTGACAAAACGGATATATGTATGGATTGTAAGAGCCCCCAATAAAATTTTTGAAAATAGGTGTCCTTAAGCCAGAGGGGTTCAAAACCCAGGGACTTACTTATACTTATAGCCACAGAAGTCTGAAAACAATCCAAGTCTCCTTGTATAGGAAACTGGATCACAAATAGGCTCATCCTTATTGGAATTCCTCACCCACTGCCAAGGTCAGTAATTTGAACCCACCAGCCACTCAGTGGGAGAAAGATGCGGCTTTATGCTGCCGTAAAGACTCACAGCCTTGGAACAGCCTTGACGGCAGTGCGTTCTTAAGAAATCCGTTTTGAGATACAAGGTTATATATACAGTACCTTAGTTTGAGGAGCACAAACTAAGTTAAAATAATGCATTCATAAGAATATAAACTCTACTAAGAGTATCTGATAATATAAATAATAGAAAAAGACCGATTGCCACAGACTACTAAATGGCCAGGTATTTGAGAAAGTTAAATAACAGTATGCTTTTGAACAGATTCGTTGTATTAATATTAGCAAAGTATTAAAGATGCAAAGAAATAAACCCAGTGTACAGAAGATAACATAATGGCTTGAAACAGAAATTTTAACGGATCTGGGGAAAAAAACATACATTGAGCTCAATGAATAATTTCTTATTAAAGAGATTCTCTGTTAAAGAGAATATAGGCCCAAAGAAACTTTGCAAAAATGTCAGTGAAATGAAGTAAAAGAATTACAAGCCTTATATATTCAGTTGTCATAACTCTTTATAAGGAATGGATCTGGGCTTTTATTTTGCTATATGAACATTATTGGGATAAATATTAAAATCTAAATGAGATCAACAGGTTATCAGATCATTGTGTTTTATCACTGATAAATTTCAGATTTTGGTATCTGTGCTCTGGTTATATAAATGAATGCATGATGGCTCTACTTTACCCTTATGAGTCTGAACAAAAATAACCTAAGTGAGGAACCAAAAGCAGAGAGAAAGAGATGAGTGAAAAATAAAGCAATTATGATTAAATGTTAATACTTAGTGAATCATGGAGAAGGGTATAAGTGTATTCATTGTGCTATCTTATTAATTTTTCTATAAATTGGAAATAGGTCAATTTTAATTAAAATTAAACCATAATTTAAAATATTTTCATGCTTAAGCAGTCTTCTCAGAACATACATTGCAGTCTAATATAAACCTAAACCAGTTCCAAGACATTACAGATTCAATTAAACTTAGAAAAGTTCATGAGTATTTAAATATTTCCTTTGTGATCCCTGGTGGTATGGTGGTTAGCCAGTGGGCTGCTAACTGCATGGTCTGCAGTTCAAAACCACCCCGTGCTCCAGGGAGAAAGCTGGGGGCTTTCTACTCCTGTAAAAAGTAACTGTCTTTAGTTCGACCCTGCCCTGTAGGGAGGCTATGAGTAGTAAGCATCAACTTGATAGCAATGAAGTTTGTTGTTTTATACAGTGCATTAGACAGTGCCAATGTAACCAAAGAGCTAGCCATCCAATAAAGTAAAACAGTTAACTAACAATCGTGATCAGGAAGGGATACATTTGAAGCTAGCTTCTCATTCATTAATGTTCCTCATATCCATTTCCTCTTCAACATTGTACTGTTAGATCCTTCCTTCAGAAATCATTCCAATAATCAGCAATGAGATTTCTGAATTCCTAATACAAAACCTTAGCCAATAAATAGTTCCTTCTTCAGTATTTTCAATGCCTATAAATGTCTCCAGAAAGAGCAAATAAGTAGTTACCAATCAGAAAGGAAATTTTTTCTTTTTAAAATCATTTTATTGGGGGCTCATACAACTCATATTACAATCCATACATACACACATTGTGTCAAGCACATTTGTCCATTTGTTGCCATCATCATTCTCAAAAAATTTTCTATTTGAGCCCTGGTATCAGCTCATTTCCCGCCTCCCCTCAGTACCACCCCGCCCTCAAAAACCCTGGATAATTTATAAATTATTTTGTCATGTCTTACACTCTCCGACGTCTCCATTCCCCACTTTTTCTGTTGTCTGTCCCCTGGGAGGGGGTTATATATAGATCCTTGTGATTGGTTCCCCTTTCTACCCTACCTTCCCCTTACCCTCCTGGTATCGGTGTTCTCATTATTGGTCCTGAGGGGTTTATCTGTCCTGGATTTCCTGTGTTTCCAGTTCTTATCTGTGCCAGTGTATCTCCTCTGGTCTAGCTGGATTTCTAAGGCAGAATTGGGATCATGACAGTGGGGGATTGGGAGCATTCAAGAATTAAGAGGAAAGCTGTATGTTTCATTGGTGCTATACTACACCCTCACTGGCTCATCTCCTCTCCGTGACCCTTCAGTAAAGGAAGTCCAGTTGTCTACAGATGGGCTTTGGGATCCACTCGCACGCCCCACCCCCATTTACAATGATATAATTTTTTGTTCTTTGATGCCTGATACCTGATCCCTTCGACACCTCGGGATCACACAGGGTGGTGTGCTTCTTCCATGTGGGCTTTGTTGCTTCTGAGCTAGATGGCCACTTATTTATCTTCAAGTTTTTAAGACCCAAGATGCTATTATATCTTTTGAAAGCCGGGCACCATCAGCTTTCTTCACATTTACTTATGCACCCACTTTGTCTTCAGCAATTGTGTGGAGGAGGTAAGCATCATGGAATGCCAGTTTAATTGAACAAAGTGTTCTTGCATTGAGGGAGTACTTGAGTGGAGGCCCAATGTCCATCAGCTACCTTAATACTAAACCTATAAATATATGCACATAGATTTATTTTCCCATCATCACATATAAATATATTTACCTATGTACATGCCTGTATTTAGATCTCTAAATGCCCTTTGCCTCCTGGTTCTTTCCTCTATTTCCTTTTACGTTCCTCTTGTCCCACAATCATGCTCAGCCTTCATTTGGGTTTCAGTAATTCCTCTTGGTTACATTGCCCTTGATCAAGCCCTACCAGGCCTAGAAAGGAAATTCTTGACTGAGGGTAAAATAAAAAACTTTTTATACATTCAAAAGTGGTTCTATAATACATACTGGATAAATAACAGATAAGCTGCAACAAAACAATTCTCCAATTGTGTACACTGCTGTATTAAAATTATATTTCAGAGAACAGTATAAAACCTCAAATTTTTTGCTTAATTAAAGATTTTTTTTAAATTAGACTTTTACTTAAAAAGGGTTTTATGGTGTACAAGCCTCAAGCAAGGGCCCCTGAAGGCTCGCTGATAGAGCAATAGGCTGCTAGCTTACAGAGCACAGGTCTGAACCCATGCATCTGTTCTGTACAAGAAGAGCCTTGGCAATCTACTCCTGTAATGATTTACATACTAGGAATCTCTATGGAACATTCTACTGTATCCTATAGGGTCTCTGAGCTGGAATCAGCCACGTGGCATAAAACAACAATCCTTAATGACCATAAATTCTAATACAATTTTCAAAAAAGCATTTGAGAGACTTCTCTCTGAAACGGTTTTAAGAACAAACGTTTGTAAATCACGAGAAAAACATTGTTTTTATACTAAAAATCTGTTTTAATCAAAAACATAAATGAAATTACTGACTAGAATAGATTCAGAAAGGCTTTCCAAAATTTAATAACATTATGATACATGGATAAAAGAGCAACACTTTGGTGGATTCTTTGACTTGGATCCACAATCAACATTCATGGAAGCAGTAGTACACACCCCCTGCCCCCAAAATCAAGCAACATGTTGCATTGGGCCAATCTGCTGGAAATGATCTCTTTAAAGTGTGTTAAAAGGCAAAGGTGTCACCTTCAGAACGATGGTGCTTGACGCAAGCCATCATAATCACTTCAGATGTGTGGGAAAGTTGGACAAAGAACAGGTAAAACTTTAGAATAACGGATGCATTTGAATTACGGTGCAGGGGAAGAACACTGAATATACATATCATAGACAACCAGAACAAATGTGTCTTGGAAGATGTACAACCTGAATGTTCCTTAAAAGCAAAGATCGCAAAACCATATCTCCCACTTCAATGCAGTGAATTATTTAATATCTCTCTTCTTGTCGTAGCCTTTGTTATTCCTACCAAGTGGCCTTTGTTTTAAGAAGTAGGGGGGAAAATACTGATTGGATTATATGATTCAGCCATGAGTTCTAGTGGTTAACTGGGTTAATTGTGATTGCCATTCTGCTGAGGATAAAACAAGCCATCTCATAAGCAGAAGGAAAGAATCTCACTACCAGCAAGCTAGACGGGCTAGGAGTAGAACATACCTTTTGGACCCTGAGATTCCTACGCATTGAACTTATTTGATCCAGGAGCCAGTTTTCACATCAGAGAGGAGCAGTAACAGCAGAACCAGGAGCCAGAGCATGAAACAGGAGCAGATTCCCAGTCCACAGAGCAAGTAAAGCTAAATGCATTTAGGTGGCGCTTGGCTTGTAGATTGGGGTACCCCTGGGTGCTTAATTGAGAGCTGGGTTTGCTGACCTCTGGAACAATAATTAACTTTAGGTTGAGGCTCACAGCAGAGTTGTGTGCCCTTTGGGAGTTTATTAGCAACCCTAAAAGCACTTTGTAGCATTTCCTGAGGAGGACAGAAGTCAGGGCAATAGGTTCAGTGCCAAAGAGAAGTCTGCTTTGCAGAAGTGGCAAGAAGGAAACTGTCCTGACCGAACAAGTGTGTGCTGAGCATTTCTCACCTGAATTCCTCACCCTTAAACGTCTCTAATAATGCCAGCCATGCGCACAGTCTGGGGATTCCGTGTGGCCACTGCAATGCACTATCAAACCGAGCATGAGAAGTTGAATGCCATGCGAGGGACAGCGGTATGAGAAGAGCACATAAAAAAGGATTGAGGATGGAGGCTCGTTGGACCTCTGCCTTGTGGTCTATCAGCCTTGGGAGCTGATGTGGCCCCACAATGTGTTACATACATTTTTGGACGTTAGCAAGCAGCTGTTCCTCGGTAAAGTGACCAGTAAAACAACGAAGATCTTGATGGATTGACACACTGGCTGCAGCAATGGGCTCAAACGTAGCAACAACTGAGAAGGGCATGGGAACAGGCAGTGTGTATTTGCTCTTGCACACAAGATTTCTATGACCTTGAACTGACTTGCACCTAACAACAATATAGTAGTTCCCCACTAAAGGAGCCCAGCCTGATTAAGTATCACCTGGAGAATGAGTTAAAAACTCACTCAATCTGCACAAGTGTAACAGCACTCTGCTCATTTCTTCCAAGTGCTTACAGTTTGCAGGTGCCTTTCTTCCCATCCCTTCTTGCCTCTGAGCTTTATCCCTGAGCAAATGTTGCCCTTCAGAGCTTGTATCGTTGACTGTGTTAGTGTGTGTATCTCCCTGGTGTTTTCGTTTACCTTACAGCCGATCTTATCATTTGGGTGGAAGTTGAACCACAGGGGAGAGTCGAGTTCCAGGTTTCTACTCCAGTAACAGTCAGTCTCTGAAACCCACAGCAGCAGTTCTACCGTCCTAAGAGGTCACTACAGCCAGAACCAACTCAAATGCAGCAAGTTTGGTTTGGTTTTAGAGAAGGGTGATTGTCTCTGGATTTCCACTGCTAGTTTTGTTATGATTTTGATAAACACAATTTCTAAGGCCTCTACCAACTTTGAAATAGTCTGACTCATAGGAAAATGAGAGAGGTAAATCTTCATCTTGTACCCTAAAGAATAGCTGTTTTTACATTAAGTAAATTTGACAATGTAGAGTTTTGACTTTCATTTTGCTGCAGTAATGACACAAAACATACCCAGCAGCTAGGATTGCACAATTTTAACACTCTAAAAATGAAATTAGGCTTGGGATGCACTGAACACATTCCCTCTCATTACCAAAGCAAAGCTTCATGGCTTTCAATTTTCTAAAATAACAACATTTTTGTTTTAACAAGAAATTGAATGAATACATTTTCAAAAAAACTCAGGCTTAGATGATTTCAATTCCAGAGGACTTGTCATTCTCCACAATTTCTTCTAGAAAACAGATCCGAGAGTACTTCCAAATTCACTTTATGAGGCCAGAATTACCCTCACCAAAACAAGAAACAGAGACTACATACACATCATTAGCTCTCAGGAACAAAGATGCAAAAGTCCTCAAAAAAATATTAGCAAATCAAATCCAACAATGTATAAATAGAATTCTACTCAACCAGGTAGAATTTATTTCAGGGATACAAGGAATACAAAGTTGGTTCAATACCCACAAAACAGTGTCATGTACTATGCCCAACTCTCTAGAAAAGAAAATTCAAATTCTTATTAATACAGGTAGAAAAGGCATTTAAAAAAATCCAGTACTTATTCATGATTAAAAAACTCATCAAACTAATTAAAGAGCAACTCCCTTAATTGTAAATAAGAACATCTACAAAAAATCTACAGGGTTTTATGCTTAATTGTAAGAAACTAGATGCTATCCCCATAAGATGGGACACAAGGCAAGGATGACTTCTCTGACCACCCTTGCTCAACTCTGCACTGGCAGTCCTTTGTAATGCAATCAGAAAATAAAAGGTACACAGACTGGAAAGGAAGAAATAAAAGTGAGATTATCAATGTGGAAAATTCCAAAATTTTTTTGAAATTCCACACAACATTTTTGGAGCTAATAAGTGATTATAGTGATTATCGTAAGGTTGAAGAATACAAGGTTAATAATATACAAAGTTAATTATCAGACTCTACATTAGCAATGAACAATTGGAACTTGAAATTAAAAACTCTAATGGAATAGTACCAGAAAGCAAGTAAAATACTAAATATAAATCTAACAATGACAGTATTTGAAGAAAAACATGAAACTTTAAAAATTTTTTATTCTAAATGGATATTCTAGAGCACATGGCTGTCAGGTCAATTCTGACTCACAATGACCATATCGGACAAAGGAGAACTGCTCCCTAGGGTTTCTGAGGCTGAAAAATCCAAGAACAACTAGTGGGTTTAAAGCGCTGTCCTTTCCGTTCAGCCTGTGGTGAGGTGAAACAACATGGCATTTCTGATCTCTGCCTTACAGCAATCAGCTTTGGCTTTATCTGGAGGCGTCTCCTTCTCCCTTGTTAGCCAGAAGGGTCAGGTATGGCCTCCATGCCATTTTCTCAATTGGTGGTAAGAATGTGGGATTCACTGCAATGGTTACCGGTTCCTGGAAGCATGGGCCTTTGAGAGGGGAGGGACCAGAGGGGGCGTGGAAAGTGTAACTTTTGGTTCTTTGACTGTTCTTATCGAACGGGAAGGTAAGGGGTACTTAATTGCAGCTGAGGGAGAAAAGTTGCTTCTAGCCAGAATCTGCCAGATATATCTTGCCAGGATCCATAGTCACAAGCATGTGAATGAGGTAGTCTGGGATGGAGAAGGGAGGATTGAACTTGAGTGTTGTTTTAAAAAGGATTATGTTTATTTAGGGCTAAATTTAGCTGTCTGAATTATGGATATTAGTTTCCCCTACACACTGTTATAAAATTGACATGTGCAATAGAAATGACCACTGAGAATTATAATTAGAAGTTGTAAACCTGTATTTGATTGGTTTTGCTAAAAGGAGCCAGAAATTATCCTAAATGCTTAAAAAAAAAAAAAAGGTACAGGCTTTTTAAGACAAAGTTGACTAAGAAAGCTTAGGAAAGGCAAGCCCCTACCCAGAGCCCTGAGTGTCAGGACATTGCCAAGCAGACCCACCCAGTCTGCAGAGAAAAAAGTGGGTTTGGCCTTTTAAACTTTGCACAGTTTGCCTTTGCATTTGATCGTGTCTAGGCTGGAAAGTGTGTGTCTATCATAGAACACTCCCTTCAGGACCCAGAGGTAAAGGGAGCCAGCAGTAACTTGAGTTCACGTGCTGAGCAGAAATGCAGCAAGGCTGACTAGCTACTGGCACCTGGTCCACTCACTCAATGGCCATGGAGTCCATGTTCACTCATAGCAACCTTATGAGTTTCTTAGACTGTTAACCGTTAATGGGAGAGCCCTTTCTCCTGAGGAGCAGCTGATGGTTTTGAGCTGCCATCCCTGTGTGCATTGCAGCTGAGCAAACAACTACTGTGCCACCACAGATGCTTCACACAGCGGCTTGAAATGAGAGAGAAGAATGGCTGGCTGAAGTTTAAATAGTTGCGCCGATTTCTGAGCCTATAGGTATGACCTTGCCCCAGAGGGTGAAGGCTGATGAGTGTTGGTGAAAAGGCTAAATGTTCTGACCCTCTTGACCTGCTTTGGATGCTAGGACTGAGATGACCAGAATCCAACTAGATGAAAAGAAAAAATGTTGACACTGGGAGCTGGTGTACATTGCTGCAGTCTTGATGGATGGCCAGCTCAAACTGGACTTTGATTATGGAATAGATTGTTCAAAGAACTTGCAAGTTGTCTCAGAATACCGGGTTCAAAAGGAGCAACAACTTAGTAACTAAGAGACCTTTAACAGGGAGGGATGATGGCATGAAGTGGCTGGCTTACAAGCTTTCAAGAGGTATTTAATCTCAAAATAAGGGAAAAAGGATTCCCCACTGAATAGTTTTCCCTTTTCCTAATGGGTCTGAGGAAGAAAGGTGAGAGATGTTGATTAGATTATGATTGAGGTGTGAGTGATAAAAAGGATTCTAAGATATGAAAATAATAATTTATAATTTATCAAGGGGTCACGACAGTGGGGGGAGGGACGGAAAAAAAGAGGAGCTGATACCAAGGGCTCAAGAGAAAGTAAACCTCCAGAAAAGAATGATGGCAACATATGTACAAATGTGCTTGATACAACTGACGTATGGATTGTTGTAAGAGTTGTAAGAGCCCCCCAATAAAATTGGATTTTCGGATCTTTTAATTAAAAAAAAAGATTGTGGAAACTAACTGTAAAAGATGTAACTGAAAGAGGAAGGAAAGTTATTTGTTCGCATATGAAAGAGACAATGACTAGAGAACCTAAGGGTGTCTGTGGTGAAGTGACATTTTTTACTACGGTTCTTCTAGGTCTCTGAAACTCACCAGAAGACTGAGCAGGATCACCCAAATTTGGTGTATGAAACACTAATAGAGGGGATTGATCAGTTTTAGTTACCATTCCACAGACTTTAAGAGTCATTTCTGTAAGCAGTAGAAACAAGGAGAATTCCTGGGGCCATCAGGAAAAAGGGCCACTGTTGGAGCATGTTCATAATCAACCTTTTTGACAGTCTGGGGTCGTGTGTGTGTGTGTGTGTGTGTGTGTGTGTGTGTGTGTGTGTGACTATTTCATGCCTTTCTCTACATTAACCACTGTAATCACTCCCCCCACCCTACCCTCCAAAAACATTGATAATGTCAACTTAGCCATGTTGTATTCGAACACCAAATCAGGCAAGCAGCAACCTGATTTTAAAAAAAGCACCATCACCCAAAAAACAGCCGCACAATGATGGACTTTAATGCACTCACACGGAACATCACCCCCTCGTGTTCACTGCAAGACAAGAAGTGTGACTCACTCTCGGGCCATATGGGTTTTTTACAGTCGGATTTTCAGTCTAACTATTGAGCAGTTACAAACTCGAGCAGATTTTTTTCACACTTTGCTGTTCGAATAGTGAAAAGTTCAGGCTTGGAGTGGTTCAACACCTGAGGTATCACTGTAATAAACACTTTAAGACAGTTTGGTTTGCAACTCTTTGGGTGGAAAGCTCTTAATCTGCAGCTGCCATACTGTCTGTCTTCTTAAGCCATCCTTAAAATTACATTGGTGGAGGTTTATATTTCCCTATAATTTTCACTAAACAAAAAGAATGTCAATAAGAAAACCACTACCAAAGTATAATAGTCACTAAAATATTATCTTGGACACTTTCAAAACACCATGGAGTCTCTATTTTTATCTTTTATTAAATCACTATTATACAGTTTAGCCTCTTCTGAAATAGTCAGGAGATCCCAAAACCATGTCTTTTAAAAAAGAGAGAAAATAAAACCAATTGACCAAGATCCCACACAGTCCAATATATTCCATCAAAACCAACTTTATTATATGCTAAACACAGCACTATCATTGGGGTTTTAAAGGAATGTCAATTCAGACTTCACTTAATACAGCTATAGGACTATATTCAAAGATGGGCTGGACTTTTGTTAGAACAGTCCATGACACCCAGACACACCAGAAAAGATTCTCTAGCGGTTGGCTTTTTCCTTCCAAGAGCCCAAAGGTCCTACTGGCTTTTATTTCGCGTTTTGGTGTGTGTGCTGAAGTGGCACGAGCCCAGGTGGTGTGGTGGGCTCCGATCCATATGGTCAGCAGTTTGAAACCAGCAGCAGTTCCAAGGGAGAAAGACCAGCTTTCTATTCCTCTAAACAATTACAGTCGTGGAAACCACAGGTGGTCCCTGTAAGTCAGCACTGACTCAATGGCACTCAATTTCTGAAGTGGCAGCATTTTTTTTTAAGTTGAGTCTATATTGTTTTAGTGGTCTTCTTCCTTCAATGTCATTAATTTGAAAACCAAAAATAAATAACCTTGCACCTCCCCCAAAGTTTAACCTTTTAAATATACGTTAAGTGCGTTTTATTACTCGTAGTTTTCAATTCTTTAAGTTCTTCTCTTTACTTGGCAACTGCCTTCACTTCTCTATACATACTATACCCACCCCCTAAACCATTGCCTTCAAGTTGATTCCAACTCATAGTGAACTGACATAAGACAAGTCAAACAGCTACTTTGGTTTCCAAGGCTACACTCCTCAGAGAAGCAGACTGCCATCTATTTTCCCAGTAGAACAGGTGAGGTGGTTAATCAACCAATCTTTGAAAGATTTATCCACTGTGCCACCAGGGCTCCTTTCACCCCTATGCGTAACAAACCCCACTGCTGTCAGGAGGGTTCAAACTCATAGTGGCCCTCTTGCAACTGTGCAGAACTACTCCATAAGGTTTCCTCGGTTAGTCATCTTTATGAGTACCTTTCTCCTGCAGATGAACTTGGGGGTTCCAACCGTAACACTTTCAGTTGGAAGGCCAGGGATTAACCCACTTTACCACCAGGTCTTCTTTCTGCCAAGCCAAACCAGGAAAGTGTCTCCTGACAGATGTTTGTTTGCCTTTTAGATGCAGGACTCCCTTTCTGTCAGTCAGCAGGTCTGTCCTCTACTCTGAAATTATCCATCAAAAAAGGAATCATTTACCCAATTGTTGATTCTATTACTAGGCCTATTTGAATGGCAATGGATTTCTATCTAAGTTTAATGTATATATAACAGGACAGTTAATGGGGAAGACTTTTGAGCCAGATAACTTGTATTCTAATTCTCACTCTTCCACTTACTAGCTGTTATTACCTTGGGCTACTTATCTCTAAAAAGGGCTTAAAAAAATTAGCTACCCCATTAAGGTTCCTCTGAGGAGCACCGGTGGTGTAGTAGTTATACACTGGGCTGCCAACTGCAAGCTCAGCAATTCAAAACCACCAGTCGTTCCGAGGGAAAAAGATAAGGCTTTCCATTCCCATAAAAAGTTAGTCTCAGAATCCTACGGGGTAATTCTACTCTGGTTTTTCTGTGGCGTAATTAGCTTAAAATATGCAAAGGTCTAGCAGAACCTACACACGAGGGCAGTACAAGTCAGCCATTATGCCTTGTGAGATAAGAAAGATGTCTGCTTCCATAACGAATGACAACCAGGAAACCAAAGGACAGTTCAACTCAGTCCTGCAGGGATTCTCAGAGGGCCACTGTGAGTCACCGAGCCCATAACTGCAATACTTTAGTATTCTGTTAAACTTTTCAGAAAGTAAGCATATAGGGGAAAATTGCCTTTGTAGTTGGCTCATGAAATTACATTGCTGGAATAAACTGAAAAGGCAAATTTCCTTTAGTCTATTATGGTTAACAAGGAGTGGAAAGAAGATGCTGAAAGTGCCACCTCTCAGGGCAGTATGGCATAATGGCAGAATCTTTCGCAGGGCTGCTAGCTGCTAGGTGAATGTGGCGAAGACCTATTCCTGGTAACCACTACTAGCACAATCGGGTGTGCAGGGTTACATCATGGATTTTTATGAGGTCACACAGATTTCCAAATGCTTCAGAGCCAAGAAACACACTACAGTAGACACCCGGGGCCAATTCTGCTTTTTCTCTTCATGATAGGGTCCTAAATACACACCTCTATGCATCAAATTGACCACTGACAATGGTGTCTTTAATGAGCTCTGGTGGTGCCGTGGGGTGAGTGGGTCTAACTCCTGTCCTCAGGAGAAAGATAAGGCAGTCTGCTTCTTGCAGAAGATTTACAGCCTTGGAAACCCTCGGGTCCTGGTCAGTCCCATAAGGGGACTGCTATGAACCAGAATCAACTTCTTGGTAGTGTGTTTATGTTATCTCTATTTTCCCCTAGATGTTTTTAACCATGGTCTCTAATCCATGCGTTGTATCTTATTCAAAGTTACCTCAAATAGTAACTTTTTTTCTTTGAATAAAGCTTAAAAAAAACCCACACAATTAAAACCTGACTGCCATCAAGTCAATTCTGACTCACAGCAACCATGCAGGGCAGCGCAGAACTACTCCTGTGGGTTTCTGAAGCTGTATACCTTTAAGAGAAGAGAAAGCCTCATCTTTCTGCTGAGGAGAGCCTGGTGGTTTCACACCACTGACCGGGGCTAGCATCCCAATTTGTAACGGCTACACCAGTAGTGCTTTTTCTGTGAAAAAGTGAACATAAATATATACATATAGCTCAAATTTCCTCTTCCTTGTCTCTGGCCCAGCCACTAGAAAATTAGTTTGCTTTCTTTTCTAAAACTCCTGGTATTACTTTAGTATTATCTTCTGCCTTGCGGCCTCCTCCTTCCCAGATTAGTAGCTACCTAGATACTGCTGTACCTCTCCAGTTCCAGACTGATAGGTTTAACCAAGGATAGAGGCAATTAGAGGTACACAATCTTGAGGAGACCCTTACAGCAAGCTGACCTGAATATGGTTTGCCCTCAAGATATGGCCTTGTTCACTGGATTGGAGGGTGTGTGTGTGTGTGTGTGTGTGTGTGTGTGTGTGGTGGGAGGTGGCGGGGTGTTAAACCCACCAGCTAATTTGAGGGAGGAAAATACTATCTGCCCTCCTAAAGATTCACAACCTTGGAATCTGTACATAAGGTCACTGAGAGTCAGACCGGACTTGATGGCAGTGGGTTTTATAGAAGCCCCGGTTAAGCATTCATCAACTAACAGGTTACTGGTTGGAACTCACCAGCAACTCAGTAAGAGAAAGGTATGATGGGCAGTCTGGTCTGTACAGATTACAACTCTGGGCATACTACGGGGCAGTTCTACCCTCTCTTCAGACTGTGAGTCAGAATTAACTAACAGCGTCGGTTTTTATCATATCTATCCCCTTCTCCTTCCCTTCAGGCAAGCACTAAGTGAAATGATTGGTGTCTGTTGTTGTTGTTAGTTAACGTCAAGTCATTTCTCATCCTATGTACAACAGAACGAAAATAGTACCTGGTCCTGTACCATCCTCACAATTGTTCTTATGTTTAAGCACTGTTACAGCCATTGTCAATTCATCTTCCTTTTTCACTGAATCTCCACTTTACCAAGTATGATGTCCTTCTCCAGGGACTGGTCTCTACTGATAACATGTCCTATGTATGTGAGATAGTCTTGCCATCCTTGCCTCTAAAGGGCAGTCTAGCTGTCCCTCCAAAACAGATCTATTTGTTTTTATAGCAGTCCATGGTACTTTCAAAATTCTTCATCACCATCATAGTTCAAATGTAGTGTGAGGGAGTTTGTAACCCTTCATTTCAAAATAAGAAACACAATCCTACTACCAACACCATTTCAATGCAAATGTTCAAATATTTCAGGACAAAATTGTATGCCCACTAACTTCAGATATTATTAAACAGTGATATCTCAAAGCTCTCTCTGACCTAAAATTCTGGGATACTCAAGGTCCACTGTAAACTACTATCATATTAAGTGAGGTAATGGGAGGTCAAATGATGGACATATTGCAATGAAAACAAAATTATTTTCTCAAGGTGAATCATTTAGTTCCTGGATTTATTGACAGTACTGAACTCTAAAAGAAATGATAAAATCTAGGCTAAGTTAGCCAAAGTAATGTGTTGTAACAGCAAGTGAAATAGAAGTAGACATGTGTTATACAATGGATCGTCAAAGACTGTGCACCCTCAAGATACTTCCAACCTGACAGCAACACTCCAAAGTGTTGTGATTGCCCCCTCCCAGAACAACAATATAGGTGACTGGGACAGGAAGGAGCAAAGATACTAGCCAACAATCCCTCTGTTCCTAACTCCTTTGTTAGAATTTTCTTTTTCTCTAAAAATAACATTTTTGGTGAGTAAGAGAGATCAACTGGAATGCCATGCAAATGAAGAGTTGGTCTCTCAATTTTCATTTCACTGTATGCATTGATAATCTCTTATATTTGATTCTGTTTACAATTTTGAATCCTTTAAGACTAGTGTCTCAGTAATACTAATAGTGTATTTTTTATCTTCTATTATTCCTGCATTAATTTGTTCAACAAATATTCAAGAGCACTGGTGGCACACTGGGTTAAGTGCTGGGGCTGTTAATCAAAAGTTTGGTAGTTAAACTCACCAGGTGCTCTACAGATGAAAGATAAAGTAGTTTGCTTCTGTAAAAATTTCCAGGCTCAGAAATCCTACAAAGCAGTTCTACTCTGTCCTGAAGATTGTTAGGAATCAAAAATTGAAGAGCAATGGGTTTGACAATAAAGTTAATTGTTTTTAAAGTCCCTGCTCTTAAAACTAAAGGCAAACAACCACAATTATGGTCAACAAAACAAGGGCATGCACAATAAGGCTTGAGGCAAACAGCACCAAGAACTCTGCTTCTAGGAAACAGTCTCCCAGAGGTAATCCTAGAGGCAAGATTTGGAGAACTAGTTGTATTTTGGCAAGCGGAGGAGAGAAGTAAAGGATTGTGTGAAAAATAAACATAAAATAAGGCCTATATCCATGAGCTATAAGAAACGTGTTATTTTTACAGCTTAAAGTGTGAGGGTTACTGAAATTGGTATAAGAATTACTGAGACTATATTTTGGGTCTACATTGGATAATAATGACACTGAATGAGAGACGTTCCTACTCCTGATGCGCTTTTAAGAAAAACCTTTAAACAGTGAATTTCAATTAGGTGTCATAGAAAAATGCAAAAGAAATGTAGTTGAATAGGCTAACAAAGGGGGCGGGGGGAAGAGCTTCATATAGCATATCCTATAGGCAATAGAAATCTTTAGAAAATTCTGAAATTAGTAATAATCCCAATAGTGTCACGGTGAACTAGACACTTCAAGACTCAAGCAGAGAGACCAACAAGGAGGCTCTGCCAGAGTCCCAGAGCAAGCACTATGACTGGCCTACATTAGGGCACTTGCTGAGTGCCGTGGCCACTGTATAATCCGTTCCCAAGCCAGGTGTATAGAACTCCTTTCAAATCCGTAATTAAAAGACATACAAGGAATATCCAGAACATTTTCCCGAAATTCCTTAAATTTAAGAAGTTGGTAACAAAGACTTCTCTGGGGGGGAAAATCTAATGAGTTAAAAAAAATTTACTAGATAACCTCAAGCCCAATTAAGGCATATAGATATGAAAAACATGGAGCATCAACTTGAAAGAAAGTTACAAAAACATTCAAAATAAGAGACCTGAGAAACTTAAGGCAGAATCTTTTTTTAAAGCCATGTGCTGTATGGTACTGTAGAGTGTATATATGACATATGTTGATAAAAGAAAAAAGTTAAAATAGTTTTCTATTTTTATTCCATTTTTGATAATAAAGTGAAACCAAAAGGCCAATAAAAGATGTTTATTGTATATAGTAGGCCTGATCCCAAAACACAGACTCTGATTTTTGGCTTCCCAAGATGGTTTTTATAGCTGGTCCTGCTGTCCACGTACAGTAAGATCTATGAAAAGATGATAACTTGGCTAAAGAGGAATCGTTAAAATTCCTATTATCAACAATGGTCTCCTTCTTAACTGATCCAAATGGGAAATTCAACAAGCTATAGGGCCACACAAAGTCAAAGACACAAAGGAAACAAATCGAATAGTTGTGTTTCTCTTGAATTCTTTAGATATGAATTGCTGAAAGAGATTCTAACACCTAAGAGTTTTCAAAAAAGCCATTTAAAAATAATCCAGTCAACAAACATGCATTTATTGAGCAACTGTAGATCAAGCACTTTACCTTTAAAATAAAAATAGTACAGTCCCTGCCCTCAAGGAGCTCACAATCTAAAAGGAAAAAAGTTTACAAATAATTTCAGTAAAGTATGGCAAATCCTCTAATAAGGGTAAATACAAGATCTTGCTGTAAAAAAAAAAGAGTGAGCTGAGAAAAGTCAGTAGGCTTCATGAAGGAGTTAGATCTTAAAGGAAAAGAAGGTTGGACTATACATGCAGTTAAGTGAAATGTGAAACAAGGCAGAGATGGGTACTTTTAAGTAGTCTTTATGGCACAGAGGGAGAAGAGCCAAGGGCAATGAGGATAGAGGAGTAGGCAAAACCAATCAAAGGCTTTATTAATACTACTACAGAATTGAGTTGTTAGTGAATTCTATCTAAACTGCCAATTGTTTCATATTGGGTGCACCATTATTTCAGGCACACTGTCCAAAAAAATTTAATAATGGAGCCTTTTAAAATAGAATACCCTTGCATAAAACTACACTATCAAAAGGCAATATTCTCAGTGAGAGACAAAAAATCATCCATACAGAGTGAGAGAGAAAAAAAATCTCCTTTTAAGAACAGTCACAAGCAGTTGTGCAACCTAAATTAAAGGTAACAGCGTGGTCCCAAAACAAAATAAGTAAAGGCTTTTAGGTGGTCTCAGGCTGGTGGTAGTCCCAAATCTGCCTGGCAGAAACAAATGCAAATCCTCTAGAGAACCGGGCTTCAATGCAGGACAACAGTAATTTTCAGGCACAATCATATTTCAAAGATGGAAAAATGTGTGCTTTCAAACAATAAAAATAATAGATCTTACAAGTCAGTCTCAGATCTGGTGGAGATTCAAAATTACTTGGAGAACTGTTTTTGGTACAATCAGATACGTTACCAAGTTATTAGCACTTGCCTGCAAAATCAGCTGAAAACTCGTAGACAATGAAAATTAACAGGAGTTTAAGCTAAAGAATAATTTGATCAGAACGACAAGTTAGGACCACTCAGTGCTGCTGGACTTTGTGGAGAGAGGACAGAAGGGAGTAAAGACAGCAAGGAGGGATGAGGGCCCAGTAAATACATTGTTCATTTAGCTAAGAAATAGTGACAATCTAAAATAGTAACAATGGGATACAGAAAAAGACATTGAGGTAGCAGAATTCGTATAAAATTTAGATGGTAGAGGTTCAAAATCCGATTATTAATAATTTCACAAAACTTAACTCATGGACATTACAACCACTAAGTAAGTGCACCTTTAAAATCTTATTTGGGTACAGGAATACACAAGCTCATAGCTGGATGATAAAGCATAAGTGCAATACAAAATCCAATACTACATAATCACCAAATGTTTCAAACATCACTAGTATTTGAAATACTCAAAGGGCAATATTCTGCAAGCTCCCCACAGAGGAATTTCATTTTTTTAATGTTTTACATTTCTATCTGTATATGAATCAAAAAGTTAAAATCTTTAGGCAGAAGAAAAGATTTCAACTGTTTGATAAATTTAAATGACAAAAAACAATTAACAAACTTACGCTGAATATGAATGAACTGCTTTGGCTGCTTAAACTCTCCTTTGTACAAACGATTGTAATAGTTGACGTTGCTCTCTGCCTCAGGAACTGGAATGACCATGCTTTCTTTTTTTTCTCTAAACACTTGCTGTGCTGAAATAGCTCGCTGTAAATGATGTTCCTGAAAGAAGTAAAGTAGACAACGTTAAGTTGTAACAGTATTAATTCAATGGCTAATTCTATTTCAAAGTTACTGTGTTAAATAATTGCAAAATGCTTGAATTAAAGTATGGATCATACATAGTTCTGCAATAGGGACCTAGAAAACATTCTTTTTTTTCTCTCTTTAATACTTCTGTTTTTACTGACAACCCATAATGATTATATTAACAGAATTTTAAAAGAAATTATTATATACACATTCACAGACCAGAATTTAAAATCTCAATTTAAAAATTCAAGTCTCATTTTCTAAATTAACTCGGATGTTTATTACCACTTACAAATATGCAAACCACAGAAGAACTTGTATCACAGATCTTAAGGATCTTCCACATTTATATAGCTGAAACTTAAGTACTGCAAAATTTTGAATAATAAATGTGTTCAACAGATTACATTATCATGGCAGAAATTATTTCTAAACAAAAGGTAAAACCAAAAATTTCCCATAAAACACATCAGGTTCTAATCACAAATCATCTAAATATTTCCCCTACTTCTTTCCCACTTATTCAACTATAGATTTTACCCAACAAAGCAACTTTACGTTTTAGAAGGTAAATTAGGTCATGTCACTTTCCTTGTGAATCTGAAAATCAGAGTAAAAATTTAAATCACACAAAAACCTCTAAGGCCCTATACCTCTTACATTTCTCCCCTCCCACCTATCACTCTAATCATCCTACTTCTCATTGAATATTGGTAAATATTCAAATGTATTGCTTCTAAAAAATCTTCAAGTCTTAGCTTATCAGAGGCTTCTGTTACTTCCTTTATCTAAAAGAGATCCACGATCCAGCATTTTATCCTTTTTCTTAACTTGATTTTTCTCTATACGACTTAGTACCACATGACACTGTTGTTTATCGACTCTTTCCCATAGACATAATTTACATTCCAAGAGTTTCAAGGATTTTGCTTGTTTTGTTTGCTTCTATATCCCTAGTGTAGGCACTACATTACCTAGTAGTCAACATAAAAAAGGAAAATGCCAACCAAAGTAAACCCACTTCTGTCCATCCAATTTATACTACCAACAACGCTATAGATCAGTGGTTCTCAATCTGTGGGTCACAACCCCTCTGGGGGTCGAATGACCCTTTCACAGGAGTCCGCCCGATTTATAACAGTAGCAAAATCAGTTATGAAGTAGCTATGAAAATAATTTTATGGTTGAGGGGTCACTACAACAGGAGGAACTGTATTAAAGGAGCGCGGCATTAGGAAGGTTGAGAACCACTGCTATAGAGCAAATTAGAACACACACAGGTTTTCTAAGGCATAATTCTTCACAAAGTAGAATGCCAAATCTATCTCCCAGGTGGGTTCAAACATCTAACCTTTCCATTAGCAGCAAATCATTTAATAATTATGCCACCTGGGGTCCTAGATAAAAAATACAACTCATTAATAGTGAAGATAAAAATTACAAATATTAGTAATCATTATACAAAGATAAAATGACATGGTGGTGGTAGCCTTATGGAGCACCTAATTTCTGTTTTCCAAACATCCACTAATAGGATGTAGGCAGCAAAAAATTTTAAAAATACACTGAAAGGTGTCAGAAGATACTCTATATAGTATTATTTTATGAAACATTTATTTCAGTGTGCAAAATGTATTTATTTACTGTTGGTCCTTGTCAAAATCTTTTAAAACACATACATTCAAGCTTCTCATCTAATGTTTTGATAAAGCCTCAAAAGCAAAACAAAAATATAGTCTTCAAAAGGTTTTTAAACTAAGAAAATGTCAAATCCATCCCCACCCCTACCCAGCTCACCCTCACTTCTAGATTATAACACCTTTAAGTTCACATTTTTAAATGTCTCATTTTTTTCTTCAATAAAGCTTTCTCTGGCCATCCTAAGTCAAAAATGCCCTTTTATCAGTTCCCTGAGAACCACCATACACCTTTCCAATGTAAGTCTTCTCAAGATTGATGCCTCCTTCCCTCATTGGGCTGTGGGCAAAAACTAGGTCTGCTTTAACACCCACCACTCTGTCCTCAATGCCCAGCTAGCACACCAGACACTTTTCTAGGTTATATGGGAGTAAGACAGAGAGGCTGCCCAACACCTACAGGATGAAGTTCCATTTCTTGAGCTTAAAAAACATGTTTCCTTTCAACTTGTCCAATCTATTATCCCATATTATCAAAAATCTAAGTATCAAAAACACAACTAGCATTTTACAGAAAGCAAATGCTACAGAATATGCAAGGGCCCGTAGATACAAACACTAATAAACCTTAGCATACTAGTTTCAGCATAAGACAAATTAAGTGCTTAAGACACAAAATAAAGGCCTTAAAAGCATAATAAAGTACCTCTTACATATATGAGGCTAAGTCAAAAAGTAAAAATACTACTGTGTTCATACATGAATGGATTTATTCCAAGGAAAGCTTGTGTAAAACATATCTGTGATCACTGGATAGTTCGAGACAAGCTCTCTCAGTAATATACTTAGTCTTGTTCGGAAGCCATTAAAATAAAAAAATAAACTGTATGCCAAAGGAAAAAATGACTGAAGTCAGAGCTAATATAAAATTTTTAACAAAACTCAAGTGGATTTTTCCAAATCATTGAAATTTTGCAACAAGTTGACAGGAATGCTGCTCCACATAAAACAATAGTTTTCAGATGGATCAAGCGTTTTAGTGAAGATCTCAAAGATGAGCCAAAATAAGAAAGACCTTCAACTTGATGAAACTGTGGCAGAAACCCAGAAACTGTTAGAGGAAGACTGTAGAATTAGCATTGCTAAGATAAGCTGCGGAAGTTGGTATTTCACATGGTTCAGCATTTTCAATGTTAAGCAAATACCAGCAAGTTTTTTGGTAATGGGTGCAGCTAAGTGTTGTGCGAAGATCAACTAGCTCAAAGAACTGATCTTTTCACCAGTCTTTTAAACAAAAGGGAAGCTAACAATTTTATAGAATGAATCATAAATAGAGATAAATCTTAATAAACAGAGAGCAAAGGTTCAATCAAAACAGTGACTTCCAAAGGAATCTGCTGGACCAGTTAAATTCAAGGTGAATTTTGGGGAGGATCCCAAAGGGATAAGATTAACAATCATATCAAAGTACACAAGACAATCACAGAAACTAAAGAAGTTTTAAAGAAAACTGAAAATTGTATTGGTGAGGAAAAGGCCAGGGGTGCTGTGTCAAGGATTTATTTCCATCACATTGTTGAAGAGGAGCAATACTGTCCTATGAGAAATTCACTAGAAGCCTTACCCATCTACCCTACGCTTCCCTGATCTGGCCTCTTCAGAATTCTCTTTGTTGCTCAAGCTCAAAGAACCCTGAAAAGAATTGACTCCCTCAATAATAAAACTGTTTGAACATGGAGTAAATCTTTGGGGATGGGTTAGAAAAAATGAAAACACAATCTTTAAAAGTATAGAGAGAACGTATGGAGAAGCTGAGAAACAACAGTTTCACATTTTGATATTTTCAGTGAATGTAAGTTACTATGAACTGGTTGAATGTCAGCCAATTCTGTGCATTCCTTTGAATGTTTCCTACATAATTCAGAGGAGTTCTGGTAACACAGTGGGCTACACACTGAGCTGCTAATCACGTTAGTTGGTCAAATGTCGCAGCTACTCTCCAAGAGAAAGATATTGCTGTCTAGTCCAGTAAAAAATATAAACCTCAGAAATTAAAAGGGGGCAGTCCTACTCTGTCCTAGAGGGTCACTGTGAGTTGGAATCAACTTGATGCTAGTAAGTACAGAAAACATTATTCAATACTTGCTCACTGAATCCTTCAATATTACAACCCACCCATGGCTTGAATTGTTCTTCAGTTCTTTCAGCTTGAGAAATGTTGAGTATGTTATTCCATTATGGCTTTCTAACTCCAGGTCTTTATACATGACATTATTATCTTCTCAAACTATATTCGACATTTTCTGATTGGATTTTTTACATCATCTCTTCTTCCAGTAGCTTCAGCCTCTCTACATTCAAAAACTACTTAACACAACCTCTTTTAACATCCATTTTGCTCTTTTTTTTAACCTCTTATAATGACTTTTAATTTCTTCATGCCTGATTATCCTTGATTGCACCCCACAACTTATCATTTTGTCATTAATGTATTCTTAAGTGTGTCAAATGTATTTTAAGATGGTCTCTAATTAAGGAAGATGTACTCAAGATTAGAACAGGTGCCAAGGTGGCCTAGTGGATGACCTATGGGCTGTGATCTGCAAGGTCAGCAGTTCAAACCCACCATGTACCCCCTGGGAAAAAGACAGGACTTTCTATTCTCAGAAAGAGTTATGGTCTTGGAAACCTACAGGACAGGATCACTATGGGTTGGCATCAACTCAATGGCATGAATACTGAAGATCAAGGAGCACACATGGCACAGTGGGTTTTGCACTGGAATGCTAACTGTAAATAAAGCCAGCAGTTTGAAACTACCAGTTGCTCCAAGAGAAACATGAGGCTTTCTAGTCTCAGAAAATCACAGGACAGTCCCACCCTGTCCTATAGAGTTGTTATGAGTCAGAATCAACTAGACAGCAGTGAGTATACTCAACGTACACTTTTGGCTTTCATGGGCTTATTTTTTTTACAGTTTCTACTTGGACCGAACTAAATATGGGCAGTTGTTCTATGACGCAGTTGGGTCGTGGCCTTGTTCTGACTGATGAAGAGTAAGGAGAGAGAGAGTGTGTGTGTGTATGTACAATATAGGTAAGATTAAAAAGTCAATGGCTATTTTAGACCACAGATGAAAAGACTGGAGGCCAGGGAGATTCACTAAGTCTAAGTGAAAAAACTAGAAACAAAAAAATAATGGGAATATTGACACCAATGCAAGCAATGCCATTGATCAGGCTATCTAGAAGCTATGGCATTAGAAAAGGTTTGGAGTATATTTACACCAAAATAAAATTAAATAATCATTAATCAATAAAGAATAACAACAAATAAATTTTTCTAAAATAATATATAGGAATATTCACATAATTACCCTGAAAGATGGAAGAAACAAACTTAAGTTCTTTTAGAAAACAGTGATTTGAGGCTTATGCAAAACTTAAAATAACACAAACTTCATAGAGTTGTGATAAATATTTAAGTTAATAAAGTGTTAGAAAGGTGCATGGAATGCACATAGGAAGAGATGGTTATTAAAATATATTATGAAGGTATAATAAAAATGGTGAAAAGTTTAAAAGACAATAGTTTCACAGCATTATGAATACACTAAAAATATGAATTGTACACTTTAAAATTATGAATTTTATGGTAATCATCTCAAATTTTAAAAGTTTTCTTTAAGATGAAGTGACAGCAAGAGGGAGATGTCTGATCAGAGCACACAGGATCAAATGAAGGGGGAGGAAGAGAGAGTGGAGCACATGCTGGCCCACCAAGCCTTGAGGACGATATCCCTGCTCAGAGCAGCCAATGTATGGAGAGGACCATATGGCCGGGCCCACTATGAGACGCGACATCCCTCACTGACTCATAGCCCTACAGTGGACAACACTGGAGACACAGTGTGGGAATTGCGCCCGATCTGATCCCACCACGCCGAGGCAAAACACTAAGGGTATACAACAGAACAGCATGGGGAGCAGAGCAAGGGAGTCCCAAAAATAGACTTTGGGGCCAGGGCGTGGCACGTCATCAGACTCGACCAGACAACACTACTAAAGGTCAACAAACACACCATGAACTATTTACAGGCTTTTCTCTTATTTGCCATTGGTTTTTTGGTTGTCGTTTTGTTTTCTTTTGTCACTTTGTTTTGCTGTCTTTTTTTGGGTACATATTATCTAAATAGCACATCTATCTAGGTAGGATAAGCTGGATAAACAATCTGGAGGAGAAAACAATGGGACCAGTGGTTCTGGGGGTACATGGGAGAGAGGGAGGTAGGAGAAAGGAAGTGGTGTTAACCAACCCAGGGACAAGGGAACAACATGTGATCCAAAATCAGTGACAAGGAGGGTGTAAGTGGCCTGGAAGGGATTGATGAAGGGCAATGTAACCCAGAGGAAGTACTGAAACCCAAATGAAGGCGGAGCATG
>NW_022103900.1:27816506-27835376 GCF_000313985.2 Echinops telfairi
ATTAAGGTAGCAGATGGACCTTGGGCCTCCACTCAAGTACTCCCTCAATGCAAGAACACTTTGTTCTATTAAACTGGCATTACATGATGCACACTTTCCTGACACAATCGGTGAAGACAAATGTGTGCATAAGCAAATGTGGTCAAGAAAGCTGATGGTGGTGGGCGGCTATCAAAAGATACAGCGGCTAGGGTCTTAAAGGCTTGAAGGTAATAAAGCGGTCATCTAGCTCAGAAGCAACACCCGCCTGTGTGATCATGAGGTGTCAAAGGGATCAGGGATCAAAGAACAAAAAAAGCATATCATTGTGAATGAAGGAGAGTGCAGATTGGGGACCCAAAACCCATCTGTAGACAACTGGACATCCCCTTACAGAAAGGTCCCGGGGAGGAGATGAGCCAGTCAAGGGGCGATGTAGCAAGGATGGCACATATAATTTTCCTCCCAATTTTACCTTACAAATCCGGATAGACGAGAGCATGTACACTGTTACAGACAGGAACTGGAAACATAGGGAATCCAGCACAGAGGTTCCCTTCAGGACCAATGGTGAGAGTGGCAATACCAGGAGGGTGGAGGGAAGGTAGAAAGGGGGAACCAATTACAAGGACCTACATATAACTTCCTCCCTGGGGGATGGACAACAGAAAAGTGTGTGAAGGGGGAGGGAGAGAAAAAAATGAGGAGCTGATACCAAGGGCTCAAGTAGAAAGCAAATTTTTTGAGTGATGACAACAATGTACAAATGTGCTTGACACAATGGATGTATGTATGGAGATGAAGTGACAAATTACATTTATCCTTTCATCTGAAGCAACTAAAACAAACTTGAGGATTGGTTTTCAAGAAACTGAACATCAAGCAGCAAAGAAAACAGTGAACTCTTGAGAGGAAAACCTGAGGCTCTACTACTGCTTCAGCTTACAGCTCAAAAGAGTTTGCAGGCTATGCAAGAGGCGTATTAACAGACAGCTCCCAGAAGACTTCACCAGTAGAAGGGTTTTAGCTGAGAGTTCAAGGAGGCTGACCAATGCAGCTCGAGTCACCGGACAAAGTACCTACACAAAGAGGAAAGAACTGACAAAGCGAGAACCCAGTATATGTGCAGGATTCCCTTGAGTATTCTGCAGAGTACAAATCAATCTTACCTGAGGCTGAGGAAAGGACCATCTAAAAAGGTTACAAAGAACATTACTCAGCACCTTTACAGGGTCAGCAAGAGTGCCTGCTCCTGACAATCAGACTGGAAGGCCTAAAAACTATAGAGCATTGGTTCTTAATTGGGTATTAGGAAAAGTCTTGGCTCAGTAGTAGAGAATAACCAATATTCAGCTGACCACTACACTTCAACACCATCTAACAAATCATTAAAGCAAGAACCCAAAGGATCAAACTCTTTACAATTTATCAGCATCCTTGAACAAAGCTCATAGGGATTTATAGAAATAACAAAATTTACCCAGCACTAAACAGAATTTTAAAAACTAAACACTGTAATATATAAGATGAAAACTAAGCTGAATATTATTAAAAATAGATCTAACAGTATGGGAGATTAACAAGCATTAAAGAAACTATCCAAAAGGACAACACAAAGAAAAATAATACAAAAGAGGGGAGAGGGTCATCAGTGAAATGTGGGACTTCAAGCAGCCTTATAAAAACTGGCAGGAAGACAAAAATATGTGAAAAAATAATGGCCCCCAGTTTTTTACAAATATAACAAAAACTATGAGTGGGCTTCAAGCTTTTTGAAGCACCCTCATATACTCATAGATCCAAGAGTATATACTCTCAAAGAAACAAAAACAAAAAAATAAGAAAACTACACTAAGACCCATGAAGATCAAACTGCTCAAAACCAGTGACAGTGTGTCTTAAGAACAACAACCTCAAAATCCTAAACCCACTGCAATGGACTGAATTTGAATTTATAGCTGGGAGGGATATGCCATATATAAAAGAAAAGATGAAGATGACATCTAATTTCTCATCAGAAGCAATGCAAGTGAAAACATTGTAGAGCATTATCTTTACTCTAAAAAAATGGCAGGAAAAGATAGACAAATCTCCAATCTAATCCTAACAAAAATCACATTAAATGTAAATGTTCTAAAATACTATAATTGAGAGGCAGTGATTTCCAGGCTGGATTTTTTTAAGTACAAGTCAACTATAAATTGATTTGAAAAGAAAATAAAAAACATCTAAGAGTAAAAGAATGGAAAAGAATGCTCTACTGAGCAAAAAAAGAATAAAAATTAGAGTGGAGCAAAAGTATTATGAATCATAAATGTGCTTATATGACAGTAATAAAAGGGGTAAATTAATGAAAATGACTTAACAATCAAAAACATTGGTTCCAGGTATCAACTTAATCCACACAAAAGAAAAATACCAGCCTGTGCTATCCAAGGATTATAAATAATAAAACCCAAATCCGGAGGAGGAAATGGTATTAGAGCTTAAATTCTGAACAATTTACAAAAGGCCGTGAATGACCGTGGAAGCCCAAAATCTAGTTGCAGAATCCCTGTGTGTTTTGAGCCTCCAACAAATTCCTTCTGACCATATCCAAGAATGTGAACAGCCTTGCTATCAAACAGAGATTTATAAAGTTAATTATGGCAGAAATAGATTAAAATGTAATACTTTATCATTTGATCTTCCTTTCGGCCCATTTGAAATTTCTTTTTTTGTGGTTTTTGTTTGGTTGTTTCTTGGATTTGTATGTTTTCTATACATGAAATCAAGGATCGGTAAATCTATAGTAACTGGATTAATAATTACCTAGGGGCATGGTAGGAGCAGATGGGGGAAATGGAGAGCTAACAACAATATCCACAAAAAAGAAGAAAATGTTCTAGAATTGAAAAGAACCATTCTTTTATGACTAGTTGAAAATAAACAGTCAAAAAATACTCTAAAGCTAGATGAATGGATAAACAAAAATGGAACATACATACATTAGAATAATCATAAAAATAAATGAAGTCCTGGTACATACTATAACACGGACAAGTTGAAAATATTATGCAGAGTGAAACAAATCAGACACAAAAAGACAATTACTGTATGATCCCATTTGTATGGAGTATCTAGTTAAGGCAAGTTATAGAGATCAAAATTTGTAACTGGCTACCAAGGCAGGAAGAAGAGGGGAAAAGGGACTCACCGTTTAAGGAGCAATGAGCTTCTGTTAAAGATGATGGGAAACTTCATAAACAGATAATAATGATGGTTGAACAACATAATCAACATAACCAATGTCACTAAATTGTAGACATAAAGAGAGTATATCAAGAAACAATAGCCTCACATTTTGATGTTTTGTTTAACAAATATTTCTAATATTTCATAACAAATCAAAAAAGCTTGTACATAAGAGCTCCAAAATAAATGGAAGTGAAAACTGTTTTAAGGAAAAAAGACAATTTATAATTGACTTCAATACTCAATAAAAATTGGTTTAACTTTAAGGAGAAATAGACAACCTACAATTACAGACCATATAGATTTCTATACTACAACCACACATTTCAATACCTCTCTCAAAAAAATATATGTTCCATATTTTGTTTATCCATTCAAGTAGACAGAATGTTAGGAAGGATACAGTAAACTGTAAGAACACTACCACATCACTTAATTTGACCGACAGTTACATGCTAAAGCAGTACACACTGATTCCTCACTTACTGGCATGATTACGTTTCAAAGATAAGGTCATTATGCAAAAAGACCAGGTCATTATGTGAAAATTGGCATTATGTAAAAATGGAGGATGATCACTTCAGATCACAAAATTGATGACATATAATTCCAAATTAAATCATCACATTAACTGCCAAGCCATTAATTATGGCACAGCCAAATTGACACGTAACTTTAACCATCAAAATCAGGATTATTCTCTCCTCATCAAGTTGGTGTTCAATACTGCCAGACTTAAAAATTAATATGTGAGATAGGTAAATTTTTTTTCTGCGATAGCTGCAGCAGGGTGGATAATGAGGTGATCGGTAAGTGACAAAAAGGTGTACACAGGAAACATTTCCCAAGGTAGAATATATCCTGAACCATAAAAAAAGTTTCAATAAATTTAAAATGATTCATCATAAAGTATATTCTCAAACTACAGTAGAATTAAATTAAAAATCTTGAATGGAAAGATCTTTGTGAGATCACTAAATAGAAATGAAATAACATACTGTTAACTAAACACACCTAACAAATTGGCATCAAGGCAACTTCCTGTTTCAGGGCAGAACTGGACACCACAGGATTTTCAAACGCAGTGATCTTTAGAAAGTGGATTGCCAGGCCTTTCTTATGAGGCATCTCTGGGTGGATTCAAACAAACAACTTTGCACCACCCAGGGATGACTACTTCTAATTAACTCCTAGATGACAAAAGAAACAATAAAGATAATTAGAAAGTAATTGGAACTAAATGAAAATATCACACACCAGAACATGTGAGATGGCGCTAAAGCAGCATGTAGGAAAATCTGTAGCACTAAAGACCTATATTAACTTAAGTGGAGAGCAAATGTTTTGAGAATTATGAGGGCAATTAATGTACAAAGGTGCTTTACACAATTGATAGATGTATGATTGTGATAAGAATTGTATGAGCCTCCAATAAAATGATTTTTTAAAAAGACCTGTATTAAAAATCAAAAATAATTTTTTAAAAGGCCTCAAACCAATTATCTCAGCTTCCACATTAAAAAACAAAAGCAAAGTACACCCAAAGGAATTAGAAGAAATAAAAGATCACAGTGGAAATCAAAGAAATAAGAAGCCAGAAACACAAAAGAAAAAAACCCAAAAAAACTAAAAGCAGATTCTTTAAGATGATTAATTAAATGGATAAGTCAGATTAATCAGGAAAAAAAAGTGAGAAGATACAAATTAGCAACACTAGGAGATGCATAGTATTATCATCCCAGATAATATTTTGAATAATATCATGAAAATAAATGTGATAACTTTAAATAAAAAGGTTAAATTCCTTGAAAGAAATTAAACATCAAAGCACAGTCAGCATGCAGGTAACTGGAATAACCCAGTAACTATTAAAGAAATTGAACAAAGAAAACTTTGTTCAAGGGTCAAAATCCTTGGTGGTGAATTTCACGAATTATTTAAGCAGGATGCACTGTAGACCCAAACCCATTGCCTTCTAGTTGATTCTGGGATAAAGCAACCCAGAGTAGTCCTGTAAGGTTTCCAGGACTGTAGACCTTTATGGCAGTAAAACACCACATCTTTCTCCCATAGAATGGCTGGTAATTCATCCCACCAGCCTTTGGGGTTGGCAGCTGGGAGCTTTAATCTTTGCACCACCAGGGGCTTTTACTAGTAGAAACAAAGACCAAAAATACAAACTTTCTCAAAATACTGAAGGAAAACAAGCACTTGCCAACTCATTTGAGGCCAGTCAGTAATACTATAATACTAAAATTGAAAAAAACCATTGTAAGAAAACTACAAATACTCCTCATGGACATATGAAATCACTAACAAAACTTCGCAAATGGAATCCAACAATATATTAAAAGGATAATAAAACATAACCCAGTAGGGCTTGTCCCAAGAATGCACAAATAGTTTTACAATTTAAAAAATTTTAACGTAATTTACCATATTAACAAATCAAAACAATGAAAATATGTTTGATCATCTCTATCACTCACTGCCATGGAGTTTCTGAGACTGTAACTCTATAGGAGTAGAAAGCCTGGCCTTTCTTCCACAGAGCAGCTGGTGGTTTCAAACTGCTGGCCTTGCAGTTAGCAGCCCAATTTGTAACCCTTACATAATTAGGCATTCATTGTCAGAAACGATCTTGCTAAATCCATCAATGAAGTACAATGCTATTTATGGTGGGATCTTACCTATGTACTACTTCAAGGAAATCTAATCGATACAAATATTATTCAACTTTATGCACCAACCACAAAAGCTAGTGATGAATTGAAGAATTCTATCAATGACTTCAGTTGGAAAGTCATCAAACATGCAATCAAGATGCATTCATAGTTATTGGTGATTCTAATGCAAAAGTTGGAAAGAAAGAAAAGGAACAGTAGCTGGAAAATATGGACTTGGTGATAGAAATAAAGCTGGAGCTCATGATAAGAATTTTGCAAATCCAATGACTTGTTCAGAGCAAATATCTTTTCAACAACAAAAGGCAGTCGCATGGAATTCCCCAGAAATCAGATCGAATCGCCTACATCTAGACGGAGAAGTTCAGTGTCAGCAGCTGAGACCAGACCAGGGCCGACTGTGTAACAGACCACCAACTGCTCAGATGTGTAAGTCCAGGATACAGCTGAAGAAAATGAAAACAAATCCACAAGAGCCAAAATACAACCTTGAGTCTATCTCACATGAATTGAGAACATCTTCAGAACACTGAACACTAATGACAGAAGAGGTGTTGAATGAACTGTGGGAGGACACCAAGACCATCAGTCATGAAGAAAGCAAAAGTCACTGGAAGGAAGGAAGGAAGGAAGGAAGGGAGGGAGGAAGGAAGGAAGGGAGGGAGAAAGGAAGGAAGGGAGGGAGGGAGGGAGGGAGGGAGGGAGAAAAGATCCAAGTGGATGTCAAAAGAGAATCTGAAACTTGCTCTTAAGCAGGGGTCCTCAAATTTTTTAAACAGGGGGCCAGTTCACTGTCCCTCAGACCCGTTCTGGAGGGCCAGACTAGAGTTTTAAAAAATTATGAACAAATTCCTATGTATAGTGCACATACCTTATTTTGAAGTGAAAAACAAAACGGGGCAAAAACACCCGGTGGGTGGAATATGGCCCATGGGCCGTAGTTTGAGGACCCCTGCTCTTAAGCATATAGTAGCAAAAGAAATAGAAGAAAGGATGAAGTCAAGGGCTGAATATGAAATTTCAATGGGCAGCTCAAGAAGACAAAGCTAAATTTTGTTAACAAAATGTCCAAGGACCTAGAATTTGAAAACCAAAAGGGAGGAATATAATCAGCATACCTGAAACTAAAATATCTCAAGAAAAAATTCAAGCCTTAAATTGCAATTTGAATGATTCTACAGGCAAAATATTGGATGATGCAGGAAGCATCAAGAGATGATGGGAAGAATACAAAGAGACACTGTACCAAAAAGAACTAATTTATAGTCCACCATTTAAAGAGATCACATATGATCAAGAACCATGGTGCTGAAGAAAAGTTCAAACTGCACTGAAGGCATTAGGCAAAAATAAGGCTCCAGGATTGCTGTAATACCCAACTGAAATGTTTCAGAAAGCCCAAGAAGTACTAGAAGCACTCACTCATCTATGCCAGGAAATGTGGAAGATTTGACCAACTGACTGGAAGGGTTCCATATTTGTGCCCATCCCAAAGGTGATCGAGCCAACAGAATGCTCAAACTATAGAACAATATCACTGATATCACATGCAAATAAAGTTTGCCTAAAACCACCCAACAGTAGTACACTGACAGGGAACTGCCAAAAGTTCAGACCAATTCAGAAGAGGATGTGGCACAAGGGATATATCATAGCTGATCTGTTGGCAGATGGATCTTGGCTCAAGGCAGACAATACCGAAAGATGTTTACTTTGACTATGCAAAGGCATTCAGCTGTTTGGACCATAATAAACTGTGGCTAACCTTGTAAAGAATGGAAATTCTGGAACACTTCACTGTGCTCATTCAGAACTTGTACATGTACTTGTACACAGTTGTTCGAACAGAACAAAGGAATACAGCAAGACTTTTAAAATCAAAAAAGGTGTGTCAGAGTTAAATCCCTCACCATACTTGTTCAAGCCATATGCTAAGCAAATCATCAGAGAAACTAGATTATATGAAAAGGGGTGTGATATTGATTAGAGGAAGGCATATAACCTGTGGTATGATGACAATACAACCTTTGCTTGCTACAAGTGAGGAGGAATTAAAACATTTGATAAAAATCAAGGATTGTTGCTTTCAGTATGAATTATAACTCAATGTAAGGAAGACCAAAATCCTTACAACTGGACCAATGGGTAGCATCATAATAAATGGAGATGGTTGAAGTTGTCAAGGATTTTGTCTTGCTTGGATCCAGATTCAGTGCTCATGTAAGCAGCAGTCAAGAGCTCAAAAGATGCACTGCATTAATAAGTAAGTCTGCTGCATAAGACCTCTTTGGAGCATTGAAGAGCAAGGATGTTACTTTGAGGACTAAGGTGTGCCTGACCCAAGCCATTGTATTTTCTATTATCAAAATGCATGTGGAAGTTGAACATTGAATAAGGAAGACTGTAGAAGAATACTGGACTGCTAAAGGGACAAAGTTATCTGTACTGGAAGAAGTAAAGCCAAAGTGCTCCTTACAGGCAATGATGCCAAGACTTTGTCTTACATACTTTGGACGTGTCAGGAGAGACCATTCCCTGTTTGGTAAAGCATGTTTGGTAAAGCGGAGGAGCAGCAAAAAAGATTGAGATGGACTGACATCGTGGCTACATCAATGGGCTCAGGCATAGGAACAATTATCAGGATGGCTCAGTATCCTGCATAAGGTCCCTCAACTCAGTCGTGCTTAACAACGGAGCCCTGGGGCAAAAGCCAAGCTAATTAAGCAAACCCTGATTGATCAGGGGCCAGGGCCTATTAGATCCAGGCAGCCAGAGTGCCAAAGCTATATGCACATAAATAAATACGAAATCTAAGGATGCACAAAATATTTAATTTGGGTATCATTAAAAGGGTTAAGGGCTATTTTTTACTTGACTGCACTATGGATGTTGAATGTTTCTCCTACCTGGTTTTGTAAAATAGGAAATCAATCATGATTACAAGGGTTTGTAAACCGGCCTTGATTGGAGACACTTAAAGAGGAATTAGGAACTGCCCTAAAGGAACAGGCTTTATTTTAAAATCAGAAATCCAGGTCGAGTAAAGGGCTTGGGTAGAAATCTGAGTCCCACTCAGAACTGCTGAGAGAACAGATTTATAAGTGAAAGGAAGATCTGCAGAGAAAAGGTTCATCTTTAAATTTGTGAGCAAGCCATTTGCCATTGGATGCATGAATGTAGGAAAAGTCTGTAACCATCAGAGAAAGCCCCCTTCTAGAACTGAAAGTTTAAGGGAGCCAGTGAGCAGACAGCTTGGTATGCTTGCAGTAACTACCTGGGTCCACTTACAAGAAGGGATTGGGGAGAATTTAGCAGTGAAAAGATAGCTAAGTTTGGACTTGTTCCATTGGCTTTGTTGAGCTGGTCCATAGAAAGTAGAGATGAAAGTTTAAAGGGTGGTGGTGGTGGTAGTTGAGCTAGTTTGAAGCATAAGAAAGTATGTATGGACATTTTCACCTTGCAGCAGGTACCCGCTTGACCTAGCATTGATTGATAGAGCTGAGATGATCAGCACCTGACCAAATGAAGAGAGAAATGTTTGACACTGTGAGCTGGTATAAATCGCTGAAATCTGATGGTTCACTCTGAACTAGACTTTATGAACACACATGGCCTAAATTCAACCAGGAATGAAGAGCCTTCACATCAAGAGGTATTCTTGTCTCCTCAGAGCACTAGGTAGATAGGGATGGACAATTTAGAAACTGGATACCTAAAGTGGAGGAAGATAAAGGTCTGAAGTGGCTGGCTTACAAGCTTTCATGGGTGTTCTTAACAGTGAAACAATTAAAGGGGGGGAGGGGGCAGGGGTGAGAGAGTTAAACCTTCATGTATAAAAGAAAAATAGCTAAAACAGCCAGGGGATGGCCTTAAAGATGGTGACTTATTTAATGTGGCTCTTGTAGTCATAGTCTCTGTTAACTCCCACCAAAGACCTTTCCTGATAGGTCTGGGTAAGATACTGATAGGATTCACTAGTGAGTGCTTGTTAAGGATTCACTGTGATTGCCATTCTGATGCACATAAAATGAGTCATCTGGGGGAAGGGGGATTGCTGCAAACGCCACGAAAGGAGTGCATCCTCTGAATCCTGGAATCTCTGTGCAGTGAACCTTCTTGATTTAAGAGACAGCTTTGGCATCAGAGGAGTGTCAGAGGAGGAGCAGAACCAGTAGCCAGAGTATGAAACAGCAGTAAATTCCCAGTTCACAGAACAAATAAAGGTTCAGTGCTTTCGGAGAGGAAGTTGGCTTGTGGAGAGGGGTGCCTGAGGGTACTTAATTTGGGGAGCTGGGTTCCCTGATCCCTTTCAGTTGAAATTTGCTGGACTGCAATGTCCTTTGGGCATTTATTAGCATTCCTAAGGGAATTTTGTAGCATTGAACAACTGTATCCTGAGCATTCCCACTTGAATTGTAACCTGTTATCATACTCTCTGTGAGTTCTATGCGGTCATTGCAATGAATTATAGCACCAGCATAAAGTGCTATGGTAGACAGAGGTGAAAAACAGAGTGCTGAGTGAGCAGACAGCTGCTGACTGCATCAGTATTTTGAACCCTCCCAGCCACTCTGGAGTAGAAAGATGAGGCTTTCTGTTTCCAAAAAGATTTACAGCCTCAGAAATCCAAAGGTACAATTCTACTCTGTCCCACAGAGTCACTCTGAGCTGGAATGACTCAACGGCAGTGAATGATAGACCCAGGTGATGTGATTAACGCAAGGTGGACGATGCAAATTCATCAGCTGCTCCACAGGAGAAAAATGACACTGGGCTCCCTTAAAGATTTACAGCCTCAGGAAACTCTGTATCAAGTTGACCTCAACGGAGTGAGTTTTGTAAAGACTCAGTGAAAGACCTCTGGTGGCAGGTAGTTAAGCCCGAGGACGCTAACCAAAGATTAGGTGATTCAAATACATGGGAGAAAGATAGTCTGCTTCCATGAATGTGACAACCAAGAAGATCCCTATGGAGCAGTCCTACTCTGTCCTGCAGGATCGATCTGAGCTGTCGGAATTCGCTCAATGGCACACAGACAGACCCAAAAAAAGGGTATGACAGCATCCACCCAGGATTAAAACTCAGGAAATTAAGAATAAAGTACAATGTCCTCAAATTATGAATGGTATTTACCAAAACATAAAGCTCAAAAACCTACTAGCATCATACCTAATAGTGAAATGCTGGTCACTCCCCCTATGACCAGGAACAAGACAGAACTTCTATTTAACAATGTATCCGAGGTTCTGGTTAGGTAGAAGGAAAAAGAGGAAGTAGGCAGTTAGAAATGATAGCTTATCCACACTGAGAAACTGCCTGTATTCACAAATGGCGTGATAATCTAGGCAAAAAACTCAAGGAAATCTATTAAAAGATCATTAAAATGTATAAATTATCAATACAGCAGGATACAAATTCAATATACAAAATCAACTGTATATCTATTTACTATCTACAGATAACAGGACTGAACTTAAGTTCAAATACCCAAACCAAATCCATGTTACCAAGCTGATTCTGACTCATAATGACCCTAATATATAGGGTTTCTGTAAATCTTTACCAGAGCAGAGAACCTCATCTTTTTCCTGTGGAAAGGCCCAGGAGTTTGAACCAATGATGCTGCAGTTAGCAGACACCAGACACCAGGGCTCCTTTAAGCTTACAATAAAAACTAAAACCAAACTCACTGCCATCAAGTTGACGCCAATTCACAGCAACCCTACAGGGAGAGTAGAACAGCTCCTGTGAGTTTCATAGATTATAACTCTTTACAAGAGTAGAAAGCACCTGTCTTTCTCCAGAGCAGCAGCTATCTGCTGGTTTCAAACTGCTGACCTTGAAGTTAGCAACCCAACATTTAACTACTATACAACCAAAGCTACAATAGTCAAGTCAAATCTCTCCAAAGATTCCATTTCCATTTCAAATGGTGTGAAATATGACAGTGTGCTAGTTTCATATCATGTATACTGAAACCATTTGCCACACATGCAACTTACACCTATGTATCAGTAGCTACATAGTTACATGCAGGCCCAGGTCTTACAAGTGTGATGTGTTTGGATGAACAGTCTTCATCTATGTAAGTCAAGTCAAGCACTTCAACTTATCGACAGAAATTGAATTATTTGATCTATAAACCTAGTATCTAAATACCCAAATCTTTCCCTTTCCACTAAGCATAGAATATTTCAAACATCTGAATTGAAACCTTTACTCCGTTGCATGCATTATTTGCTAAGTAGGAATCTGAGACATTTAACTTATTTCTCTTATTCTAACACAACTGGCACTTGAACATTTGCGGTTAGACTTTACATGTATGTCATCTTGATCATGCTACTAAATTATTCATTTGAGAAAGGCTAAGGCAGTGGTTCGCAAATATTAGCATTAATCAAATGACCAGCCTTCTTAGCTTTGGTTTTGTTTAATAGTTTTATTGGCAACTCATGCACATATCATTAAATAGTTCAATCACATCAAGAGTTGTGCGGTCATCACCACAATCAATTTTTAAACATTTTCTTCTTTAAAATCATTGTTATCCATGCCATTATTTTAAATTGTTGCAAAAATGTACACAACAAAATATTCTCCAATTCAACAACTTCTACATGTGTAATTCAGTGTCACTGATTATACTCTTCATATTGTACAACCATTATTGATATCCTTTTCCAAATTATTCTATCACCATTAACATAAGCTCCATGCCACCTAAGCAAAAAATTCTTCTTTCTTCACCCATAGTAACCAATGGTCGTTTGGTTTCTTTTCTTTTTTTTAAGTGGTTTTCTTGATATAATACTTCCATAGTTAAATCACTTAAGGGTTGTATATATAAATCATCAGAATCTATTCTAGTGCTCCCTCCTATATTCATTGTTTACTCCCTCATTCTCATCACACATACATACCCTCCCCGATTAACCACTGCATCAGTTACTGTCTCTATGCATTCACTCCTTCTGTGCTTCATAAACTGGGAAACTTATGAGAAATAAAAAACAAAAGAAAATAATAATATAAAAACAAAGAGTAAGAAGAAAAAAACAAAACCACCACCACCACCAGTATGTTAAAAGCCAGAGAATAAATTTCTGCCACGGAACAAGCAAAAAATATTTGAGACTAGAGCAAATTCAGATTGGGCCAAGAGGGAGGTCAAGTGACAAAGTATACTTTACAATGGTTCAATATACTCTAATTAAGTTTACAATAATCTCTGATAGTGAAGCTGATCAAGTCCTTGGCCTGTGGCTAGAGGGGATTTGCCAGAGGCTTAATCTGACTAGATAGTCTGCAGGTAGGTTTTGGGCTCCCACTACCCTCCATAGCCTTCTCCAAACTGGGTGTTTACAATTTAAACCTGGTACTTTCCCATTCATCATATTTGGATTTTGTTATCATCATGGAAGATAAGCTGACGTGCTTCTTCCATGTGGACTTGGTTAAGGCCTCGCTTAGATCACAGCTTGTTTGAATACAGGCCTTTAAGACTCCAGACACTGCTCCAATTGATAGCCGGGTGAGCACCATCTGCTTTTTCACCACACTTTGCTGTAGCACCCTTATCTTCACTGATCCCTTCATGAAGGCGAGTATTTAGCAATGCCATGCTATAAGAACTGTTCTTGGACTGGGACTAGAATTAAGCAGGAGCCCAGAATCCATCTGCTAGTCCATGGGTTATGAACAACCCTGGTTTACTTCAACAGTCATATTATCACAAAAATCAAAACCCAAACCAAAAAGAACAACAAAAAAATTCTAACTCCCCACCTCTCCCCACCCCTCAAAAAGAACATTGTCAATCATCATCCCTCTGGGTATCAGGCCATTGGATTGATAACATCAATACTTTATTCAATGGCATAGAATTTAGGGTATTATTGATATGAGTTTATTCAAATATAGTCCAACTGCGAGCTGCAATCCATGAGTTGTTGCTTTGTACAGATTGATTTAATTGATTAAGCTCTGTTTACATTGAGTATGGGGGTTGGTGCTAGGGGGAAATGCCCTTGTACCATTTCTTACAAGAGCAGATCCTTGCCTATCAGATTAATACCTGTCATATTAATACAAGGGGGGCATTGAAGTACTAAATATATGATGGTGTGGTTTCCCTCCCTTACAGTGGACACCCACTAAGCAAGAGGTCCCACCCAAGGTCCAAAGATTGCCATTTCCACAGTGTTGGGTTGGCCATCCTTTGCTCCCTGTCCCATCAGGGTATTTCAGTCCTAAGGCCCAGGGTACACGTGTTCTGAGGTAGGACCCAGCTCCTTCAATCGGGCTTCCATGTTGAGTCCTTCTGGTGTGGCCCTTGACGGATTGCCTTTTGTTTCAAACCATATTGCTGGATCCAACCCCATAATTTCTGATTGTGTAGATTTGGGGTGGAATCGGTCAACTAACATTCCTAACAAGTGAAGCTGATGCTGGGAGAATCACAGGTCTAACGCAGCTTTAAGTCTACATTCTTATAGAAGTAAAGAAAATTAAGAGTAAGCATTTAGATAGTTTTACAGCAATATCATATTGAATTTTAACATTTTAAATTGTAGATTTGTATTCTTTTTCAAAATTTGTACTTTATAAAATTAATATACAATGAACTAAAATTTTATAAAACACTGGTCTTTCACCTATATATGAAACATTGGTAAAAGGCCATGCTATCTACCCATTTTACTAGTATTCGAAATACCATATATACGCGAGTATAAGCCGACCCCAAAATCAGCCAAGGCACCTAATTTTACCACAGAAAGCACATTTAAAATGTGCTGAAAAAACACAAGTTTATATGGTAACTGCCTTTTGTAAGTTAATGTCCATGCATTTCACTAACTTTGTATACCAAATAAATAAATTTTAGCTAACAATAAATAAACAGTCACATTATTAAAGCTACAGCTTTTTCTGCTAGTATTTTACTTTGATACTGATCAACTAATAATTAAGTGCCCACTTGCAATATAAATTCCTTTTAAACTTAACAGGGTAAAATTATTTTCTTCTGAAAAAAATGGTGTAAATTTTAGATGAACCAAAATTGAATAACTCATAGTTTCTCTAACTGCCTGTGGAGAGTGTAAGGAAGGTGAGAAGAGGAATTCAATGGCCTAAATAACTGGTAACTTCCTTAAATAGACATTTGAAAGTGGCAACAGTCACACTGTACAGAAATACAATAACCATTACAATTCTAGAGTAAGATCAGCATGATGATTCTAGTATATCTCACACATAAATCAACTTTTGAGAAACAATCCAAGTTTAAGTTGTATAATATTAATTTTGTTCACTAAGCTTGATAAAGTAATAAATGTTTACTTTCTGTTCCCTTATCTAATTGCTGGGCTTTGATACTTGTTTTAAATTTTACGTTTCCTAATGCTGATTAAGACCACTATCCTCAACATGAAAACAATTTACTGATTTAGGAAGATGGTAGTATACGTTGATGTTGTCTTAAATATTCACACAAGAGTGAAAATGACCAGCAACCAACACCAAAACCCACAGCAGGTGAGTCCAATCCACTGCACAACAACCTTACAGCTCCATGGGTTTCCTACTGTAAATCTTCAGGAGAGCACCAGCCTCGTCTTTCTTCTTAATAAGTGAATTGCTAACATATTCTAACCATTGATGCTGCGATTAAGCAGCCTAACACTTAACCCACTGTCCACCAGGGCTCTAACAGTAGCACAGAAAATTTCAAAACAGTGGGCAAAATGAATTATGATAGCTAGTTTGATGAAACATTATTTGAAATTCTACCTATGATATATAAAAATCCTTCAGAAATTATTATTACACATTTTGAGAATTGATAGTAGTTCGGTCATTCACAAAATTTATCTATATACACAAAGACTTAACCTTCAATATGCATATGCTACAACCCGGCTTGCTGAAAATGAGGACATGAAGTACTTACTGATGAAGATCATGGATTGAAGCTTTAAATATGAATTACAACACTATGTAAAGAAAACCAAAATCCTCACAACTGGACCAATAGGTAACCAATAGATAAATGGAGAAGGTTGAAGTTGTCAATGATTTTGTTGTCTTGCTTGGATCCACAATCAATACTTATGGAAGCAGCAGTAAAGAGATCAAAAGACACATTTTATTGGGTATATCTGCTGCACAAGACCTCTTTGAAGTGTAGAAAAGCAAGGGTGTTACTTTTAAGGAACAAGGACTGAGAGTGCTTAAGAAGTCTTAGCAAACAACTTTTAGGGATTATGAATATATTCACTATCTTGACTGACGGTTTCATAGGTATATACATACATAACACTTGCCAAATTGCACTTCTACAATTTGAAGAGTTTATACCACAAGCTCACCCATGAGTTGAAACTGGAGAGCAACCACTGTTTGTCAATGACAGCCTAATCTATGTTTAAAAGGCACCTTTTACATTAAAAATTCTGGCTAGGACAATGTCATTATATGTTTAACATGTTATAATTTGTTGTAATTTTCTCAAGGTACACAGCATTACACCTACAGTAAGATTCAAAATCTTTTGGGTCTTTTAGTTCAAATTAACATGAAAGCATGTAGTGTGAGGTAGATAAAGGAAATTGATGCAGGCGACAGAATGCCATTTAGCAAAAAACAAATCTGCATAATAAAACTGGAATTTTGCTAACTTTAACACATAAAACCACAGCAAGTACTTTTTGAGATATGCCCCACTCACACCAAATTTCACTCTCTAAGAGCCACCATCCTGGCACACAGGAGAGAGCTGTCATTAAGCAAGCTGGCAAATCACCCCCTCCTATCTTCAACCACAATTGCCTGAACCAAGCTAGATACCTTACTGATCCAAACATATTCCATCGGCTGGAAACTTAGAAATGAGACTGAACCATATACTGAGCCAGAGCTGGATGCTTAATTAGAGATGTAAACTTAGACACTATGGGGGTGGGCATCTTTGCAAAGAAGTGACCAAAGTTCTACAAATCTCTTTGCAGGTAACAAAAAATAAAGTTAAAAATATTGTTAACGCCTCATTAAAAGTGGAGTTCATTCCAGGAATTCTAGGACGGTTCATTATTATAATATTCACCAAAAAAGAATATATCTATGGGGAAAATTACATGGTTACCTCCAAATTCCAAAAATGCAGTTGAAACGCATTCTCCAGAAGTACACAGACTTCTATGAACAATATGTCAAGAACCAAGCTTCCCATTTGGAGTTTTTTGTTTCATAAAGATTTCTAGAATTTTGTTACAATACTTTTGACCGATCTTCACATACAGAAGCCCCATCTGTCAATCTATCATATTTAGGTGTTGCTGTGATGCCAATAGCTATGCTACTAGTACTTCAAATGCTATCGGGATCCATAGTCTGATCTCAGTAAATGTTCTAGACAAGACTAGGAAGAAAGGCCTAGAGATCTACTTCTGAACATTGGAAACCTTATAGATCACAACAAAACACTGCCCAGCTCGCTTGCATTGGACACCTCATCAGAAAGGATCGATCACTATAAGAGGGCATCCTGTTTGTTGAAGCAGAGGGCTAGGATGGCAAGAATGTAGGGGACAGTTGGTGAGATAAATTGGCAAATAGCCAAAACAATGGACAAACCAGCAGTTGTGAGGATGACACAAGACATGCCATAAATCAGCTGACCCCAAGGCAGATAATAATATATTATCAGTCCCTCTCCTACCAGCCCCCAAAGCATCTAGAACAGCGTTCTCAACCTGTGAGTCAAACAACCCTTTCACAGGGGCCGCAAGATTCATAATAGTAGCAAAATTACAGTGATGAAGTAGCAACAAAAATAATTTTATGGTTGGGGGTCACCACAACATGAGGAACGGTATTAAAGGGTCGCGGTATTAGGAAGATTGAGAACCACTGATCTAGAGGCATTAACATAAATAACAAAGACAACTATTATTTCCACTGTTTTATTTTCCATGGAGATGGATCATTAGAAACAGTACTTGGAAAAGCGGAGGTAAAACTAGTTCTATTAAGATATCTACCTCAACAACCCAAGACAATCAATACAAAAAGTACAAACAATAAGGTAATTCTATAAAGATGAAAAATAAACATGCAGAAATCAATAGCTTTAGTAAATACAAGCAAGAGCATACTATATGATATAGTGGAAGAAGAGACACCATTTATAATCACAACCAAATAAACATCCTAGGAATAAGCTTAAGAAAACATGCAATATAAGAAAAGCAGTCCTGAAGGATGCATAAGTAAACTTTAACACAAGCAAGAGACAAACCATACCATAAAGATACATTAAGTTCACTTACAAATGTACACCGAATCCCAATAAAAAAACCAATGTTATTTTTTTTCTGGGGTTATATGAAATGTTATATGTTACGAGAATACACACACACACTCCAGTAAGAATGGGATGAGACTAGCCCAGTGGTTCTCAACCTGTGGGTCGTGACCCTTATGGGGGTCGAACAACCCTTTCACAGGGGTGGTCTAAGACCATTGGAAAACACATATTTCCAGTGGTCTTAGGAACTGAGACACCGCTCCTCTACCGGGTCCTCCCACATGCAGATCCGCCCACATACGAGTACCTGCGTAAAGACTGTTACCCATGCTACACCATGCTTCAAGACAAAATTTCATTCATTTGTCATTAAGGAAATGAGAACAAGAGAAACTGTTCTAATAACTGAGTATGATGATTGCACAACTCTTTTAATATGGTTAAACCATTGTATTATATGACATGTGAATTATATGTCAATAAAACTCTAAGGACATTTTCTAAAATGAGCAAAAAAAGAAAAAGAAAGATTTCAAGGATCATTGGCTTATAGGAGTGTTTTCCAGTCCAGTCTGCTAGAACTAACTACAAGCTTTTGTTTCTTGTTGTGTTTTAATTTGTACTTTGTCAGTGGTTTGTTGTTGCTGCTGTTTTGTTGTA
>NW_022103900.1:27836847-27861334 GCF_000313985.2 Echinops telfairi
GCTTAAGTGGAGAGGAAATGTTTTGAGAATGATGAGGGCAATGAATGTACAAATGTGCTTTACACAATTGATATGTGTATGGATTGTGCTAAGAGTTGTATGAACCCCTATTTCACATGATATATGTACATAGTTTTTGTGATTAATCACTATGCTTTAATTATGTTCATTTTGTAACAATGAAAATACACCCTGCATATCAGATATTTACATTAGGATTCATAACAATAGCAAAATTGCAGTTATGAAGTAGCAATGAAAAGTTTTATGGTTGGGAGTCAACACAACATGAGGAACTGTATTAAAGGATCGCAGCATTAGGAAGGTTGAGAACCAATGGACTAGCCCTACCAATTTTAGAATGACATAAATCTTTATAGAAGCACACATCTCATCTTTCTCCCTCAGAGCAGTTGGTGGGTTCAAACTACTGACTTTGAGGTCAGTAACTCAATTTGTAATCCACTTCACCATCAGGGATCTACATGCAAATAAAATTCTACCGAAGAGAATTCAAAAACAATTGCAGCAATACACAAAAACACAGAGCTGCCAGAAATTCAAGCTGGATTCAGAAGAGAACATGGAACAGGGGATATCATGGCTGATATCAGATGCATCCTAACTAAATCAGAGAATAACAGAGAGATGTTCACTTGTGTCTTATTGACTATGCAAAGACATAGTTGATTCTGTGGGTCATAATAAACTATGGCGAACACTGTCTTTTATGGGAATTCCAGAACATTAAATTGTGCTCATGCAGAACCTGTACATCATATAGTCACATGTTGCTTAATGTCCATGATATAGTCTGCTCTAAGATGTTACGTGATATGGATATTGTACAAACATGCCAACTCACAAACAGCATTCATTGAATTTCCATCTCTTGTTTAATGACTTTTTTTCAATAGTTTTATTGATTTAAAGTTCACATATCATATACTTCCATAGTTAAGGCACTTTCTCTTTTTTTTAATCATTTTATTAGGGGCTCTTACAACCCTTTTCACAATCCATACATACATCATTTGTGTCCAGCACATTTGTACATATGTTGCCATGATCATTCTCAAAACACCTGCTTTCTACTTGAGCCCTTGGTATCAGCTCCTCATTTTTCCCCTCCCTCCCCACACCCCACTCCTCCTGAACCCTTGATAATTTATAAATTATTATTATATTATCATATCTTACACCACCCGACGTCTCTTTCACCCACTTCTCTGCTGTCTGTCCCCCAGGGAGGAGGTTATATGTAGACCTTGTCATGTTTAATAACTTTTTGTTATACTTTGAAATCAGTAACTAATCCTTTGCCTCTTGCTGTTGTTATCACAAGTAGTGGTTTTGCTACATTTGGGAAGCATGATGCAACAACACTCAAGAAGCATGTTACACATGAGAATTAGATGCTGTTACCTATTCAGTCAAAGCATACATTGCTATATGGTAAACTTTTTATTATTAAGTACAGAAAGTCCACGTTAAGATAATGGTAGAACATATAAGACAGTACATAAGATGGTGAAACAGGTGTTTATTATGAGTATAAAAACATGTATTATTCCTGGGGTGAGCTCCAGGTACTATGGCAGGGGCCAAACCTAATCCAGGGATACATATAGCAGTTAACTACATAGGAGGGGAAGAGAGAGAAAAACAGACGTGGGTAGGGGGGAGCAAGGCACTAACCCACCCAAGGGGAAGGTATTGTTTATATCTCCACAGGAGAGAGAGACCAGGCTTCAACCTGGTGTGCCAATAATGTGAATACAATATACCAGCACGTAGCAGGGAACCAATAGAGAGGTATGCGGGCTGGTCCCAATCCCAACTATGTGTGGACCCCCCACCCCACGCCAGAAGAATGCCCTTCAGAGGACAGCACTGAAGCAACAACTTGGGCAAAGGGGCACGTTTGATCAGAGCAAACCAAGAGGGAAGGAGAGTGAGTAGAATACAACCAGGCCCACCAAGCCCGGAGGACAATATGCCTGCTCAGAGGAGACAATGCACTTAGAGGACCATAGGGCCGGCCCCACCACGAGACACGACTGAACTGAACCATAGTGCTACTGGGAACAACACTGGAGACACAGTGCTGGAATTGTGCCAGATCTGGTCACATCACACTGGGGCGAAACACTAAGGGCATGCAACAGAGCAACAAGAGGAGCAAAATAATGAATGAAGTCCCCAGGGAATATCAAAAATAGACTTTGGGGACAGCGTGTGGCACCCCATCAGACTCAACTGGAAAACACTCTTAAAGGTCAAAAAACCAGAACTGGAACTATTTATAGGCTTTTCCTTTTTTGCCATTGGCTTTCTTTTTGTTTTATTGGGGGGGGGGGGTGTTGGTTTTGTCTTCCTTTGTTGTTTTGTTTAGCTTTGCCTTGTTTTTACGCTTATTAATGTCTCTGCATGTCTATCTAGGTAAGATAGGCGGGATAAACAATTTGGAGAAAACAACAAGACCCAAGGTTCCAGGGGGACATGGGAGAAGGGGAGGTGGGAGAAAGGAAGGGGGGTGGCGTCAACCAACTCAGGGACAAGGGAACAAGTGAACTAAAATCAATGGAGAGAAGGGTGTAATCAAAGGCTAGCGGGGGTTGATCAAGGGCAATGTAACAGTGAGGAATTACTGAGACCCAAATGAAGGCCGAACATGATAGTGGGACTAGGAAAGTAAAAGAAAATAGAGGAAAGAACTAGGTGGCAATGACATTTATAGAGGTCTAAATACAGGCATGTACATATGTAAATGTATTTATATATAACAATAGGGAAATAGATCTAAGTACATATATTTATATGTTAAGTATTAAGGTAGCAGATGGATATTGGGTCTTGACTCAAATGCTCCCTCAACGCAAGAACACTTGGTTCTAATAATCCGGCATTCTGTGGTGCTCACCTTCCCAACACGATCACTAAAGACAAAATGGGTGCATAGCAAAGGTGGTGAAGAAAGCCGATATTGCCCGGCTATCCAAAGATATAGAATCTGGGGGTTTTAAAGGCTTGAAGATAAACAAACGGCCATCCAGCTGAGAAGCAACAGAGCCCACATGGAAGAAGCACACCAGCCTGTGTGATCATTAAGTATTGATTGGATCAGGTATCAGGCATCTAAGACCTAGAACAAAATCCTACCTAATGTGAATGGGGGGTGCATGGTGGGGGGTGCGTGCAGGGGAGAACCAAAACTCATCTATAGACAATTGGACATCCCCTTAACAGAAGGGTCACAAGGAAGAGACAAACCAGTCAGGGTGCAGTATAGCACCGATGAAACATACAACTTTCATCTAGTTCTTTAATGCTTCCTCCGCGCCCATTATCATGACACCAATTCTACCTTACAAATCTGACTAGACCAGAATATGCACACTGCTACAGATAAGAGGCCACAACACAGGGAATCCAGGACAGATAAACCCCTCAGGACCAACAATGAGAATAGAGATACCAGGAGGATAAGGGGAAAGTTGGGGGAGAAAGGGGGACTCAATCACAAGGATCAACCTAGAACTCCCTTCCAGGGGGACAAACAACAGAAAAGTGGGTGAAGGGAGGACGATGTAAGATATGAAAATAATAATTTATAATTTATCAAGGGTTCATGAGGGAGGGAGGGAGGGAGGGAGGGAGGAAAAATAAGGAGCTGATATAAAGGGCTCAAGTAGAAAGAAAATGCTTTGAAAATGAAGATAGCAACATATGTACAAATGTGTTTGACACATGGATGAATGTATGGATTGTAATAAGAACTGTAAGAGTCCCAATAAAAGTATTTAATAAAAAATGTATTAAGTTGCATAAGCAAATGTGGCGAAGAAAGATGATGGTGCCTGGCTATCAAAAAGTATAGCGTCTGGGGTCTTAAAGGCTTGAAGGTAATCAAGCGGCCATCAAGCTCAGAAGCAACAAAGCCCACATGGAAGAAGCACACCAGCCTATGCAACCACGAGGTGTCCAAGGGATCAGGTATAAGGCATCATCAGAACAAAAAATCTTACCATAGTGAATGATGGGGGGAGTGTGGAGTGGAGACCCAAAGCCCATTAGTAGGCCACTGGAGATCCCTTTGCAGAGGGGTCTCGGGGAGGAGATGAGCCAGTCAGGGTGCGATGTAACAACGATGAGAAATACAACTTTCCTCTAGTTCCTAAATGTTTCCTCCCTGCTCCCACTACCATGACTCGAATTCGACCTTGCAAGTCTGGCTAGACCAGAGGATGTACATTGGTACAGATAGGAACTGAAAATACAGGGAATCCAGGGTGGATGAGCCCTACAGGACCAGTGGTGTGAGTGGCGAAACAGGGAGGGTAAAGGGAGAATAGGTAGGAAAGAGGGTTACAAGGAACTATATGTGACCTCCTCCCTGGGGGACAGAAAACAGAAAAGTGGGTGAAGGGAGATGTCGGACAGGGCAAGATATGACAAAATACCCATTTATAAACTATCAAGGGCTCATGAGGGAGGGGGGAGCGGGGAGGGAGGGGGAAAATGAGGACCTAATGTCGGGGGTTTAAGTGGAGAGAAAATGTTTTGAGAATGATGTACAAATGAGCTTTACACAATTGATGTGTGTATGGATTGCGATAACAGTTCTATGAGCCCCTAATAAAATGTTTTTAAAAATGTATTAAGTTATATAATGAGTTTTCAAAAGTTATGTGGAAAAATGGAATTAAATGATAATGGAATTTTCCCATGAACTTTCGAAGTTCCCTCACATAAATATGGCTAACAGTGCAACTGTCAGACATGAGATACAAATGTTGCAAGTAGCTGTCAGCATTAGCTACACTGTTACATCTCTTAAGTCCTGTTTTCCAAGTAGCTGTCAGCATTAGCTACATCCAGTTACATCTCTTAAGTCCAGTTTTCCTTGTGGGATTTCTAAAATCTGTTACAACCTTATGGGAACAAGGCAATATACATGGCTGAACATTGCCCAATGAATGTTATGTGATGCATGACTGTATTCAATTGGCTATTAATTCGTATACACATAGTTTCAAATCATGTCCCTCAGTCAGCAATATCTTTGTTTTTCAAATATCATAGTGAGTTACTTTCCTCAAATCCTTAACCTTAAACTGCTTGAAGACAAGCATTACATCTTTTCTTTCTACGTACAAAGCAACTGTTGTTCATTCAGTCAACAGACATTTAATGAGCAACCATGTGTAGATTCAGTATAACAGATGATGGGAGGTACAAAATGACATGTGGTCATGGAGCTATTACTGAATGAGTGTCACAAACAAAGTTTTAAAGAGTATAGTCTGGTCTGTATGAACACTCTGGTTTGCCAAACTAATGAGATATGCTCTCCCTCTATCCCCCAACTCAAGGACACAAATAAATATTAGAATATACTGGAAAATCATTTAATCAGCAGTTAATCTGACATTAGTTTTTTAAATAACATACATAGGAATTTAAACAAAAGTCCCACATAATGCAAGACTTTGCATTCCCTTGTGGAAATGACAAGAAGCTGCATATCAACCAAAACACCCAAAAGAAAGCTTCCAATTGCTAATGCTCAATCACAGATATTTAATTCTGACTTTGACTACAGATTAAGAAATTCATTTTAAGGTCACAAATTAATCAGTTGTAAAATGAGTAGACCGAGAAAAAGATTTGCTCACTTTAACAAGTAAAAAGCATTTGTCTAGAAACCTTTGAAAACAAACACAAGCTGCTAATAGTAGCTGCCTCTGTAATGTCTAGGAATCCAGTGCAGGAAGACACTTATTTTTCATGTATAACCGTTTGTGCTAATTTTTATTTTTAAATCACAGTTTCAATTTTTTAGTATAAAAATGTCTAAAAGGTTAAAATATAATTGTTTGCAGGAGCATCTCCTTTATAATGGTGGAATAAAATCTGCAGCCTACCTATATATAAGGAAGCTTCAAAAAGTTTATGGATGAATGGAATTAAAATATAATGAAAATTTTCCACACATGTTTGAAAGCCCCTCATATTTAAGGTGATGACACAAAAATAAAAGTGCTCTGTGGGCCACAGAAACATTCCTGGGGTCATGGATCCCTGAAACATCATCTACTGAAAGAACTCAGGAGTCCATGAATTTAAGTAACAAATAATCATTTCTTAAATGTCATTAACTTCTAAATTAAGTTTAACATTTCCTTTAGTTACTAAAGTAGGCAACATTCTCCAGTAGTGGTAGCAATACCTATGACTTTATCAACAAAGGAAATCATAGATTTTTTTATGTCTTGCTACAGTGGTTACAGTTGTCAAAATATTGTTTATACTCATCACTAACTCATTTAAGATAATGGATCTACCTCTTCTGGTGTTTTTACTATGTTTATAGGGCATGCACACACACTATATATATAATTTTAATACAAGTATGAGTTACTTAATAGACACAACAAGTTCTGGGAAATAGGGTGCTATGTGATTTGGATGTTGTTTGAATGAACATCTGTGTCCTTGGGGCACAAGGCTCCCAGGGCACACGACCCCAGGGAGCTCCTGCTGGAGATACCTCAGGTGAGTGCTTGGACAACTCTTACCCAGCTCTTGCAACCAACCTTCTCTGATAAGCCTGATGCAGCTTGCCTATGAAAACCTTTCTGAGGAAGACATGCTGTGGGCCAAGGATGCCAGGTTTGAGGCACCCAGACACATACTTTTCCACTACCATTTACAGGACTACACTGTGCCCCTATTAACATTTGTCTACCTCAACTCTATGTAACATTTAAATTGAAATAAAAATGTAGAGCTGAATGTGTAGTAACACAACCAAATTCAATCCTAGTGCTCAAGTTCTTGGTCAATAATTGTATTACAAACTTTCTATCACTTAAGTGCCTTAATAGGAATTCAGCCTGTCTTTAAAAAAAATTGTTACGGAAAAATGCAGAGAACAGAGTCACTGGAGTCAAGGGGGACCAGTGTTGGAAGTTTGGGCTGGGACCTCCATCACTGCATAGGTAGTGTGCGTGTGTGGGTGACAAAAACCACAAAAGTGGGCTTGTGGCCTCAAAATGAAAAGTTTGGTACTCAGACATCTGATCTGTGAAAATAATACATTCCTGTATTTTGATAACTATATTTAAGTGTAATTAGGCTCTCTAATTTTATGTATTTGAAACATCAGCAATTTCACCAGACTACAAAAGAGATCCTTAACAGGAAAAGGTAAAGAATCCCTAATTAGTGATTCTCCAAACATACAAAAACCTCCATTTGAAGTTGAGGAAAGAAGCATTTTGGAGTCATTGCAATTAGAATGCTATAAGAAATCAGTCATGAGGGGCTAGATAAACTTCCTGTTATATCTGCAAAAGTTCCATTATGAACTGAACGTGAATAGTTTCCCAGTTGAGGACAAATAAAAGATCAAATAAATGGCATGACAACCCTCACCAGTGCCATGCTTCCAAAAGTTCCCAAAATTACGTGTTCATCCTAAAGAGTCCATGGGTATACTAGAATGTCCCTATTTCTTTTCTCCAGTGTACATCATCCACTGAACAAGTTTTCATCATAAATTCTTTTTCCCAATCCAATAACCAAGCTGTCCAATTCAAAAATCACTTCTGAACAAATGTAATCTTTGACTACCAATTATTTAGGTCTCAACTATTACTTTTAGTTGACTTAGTTCTCTTGGCTGCTAATTTTTGAAGTCTTTAATATGTTTAAATCAATCTATTAATTGCACTGCCAGAAACCAGAGGAGGAGGAGGAAAATACATCTAGCAATCTATTAATGCTTGAATGCTGTAAAAATGTATTTAACTGGCAGAAGAAAAAAAAGGGAAACTATTATGTGGGACTACTTTGTATAGTTTACTCAGCCACACTCCTTCCTAGTTCTTAGCCTATATAACTGAAAATTGTTATTAATAGAAATATGTGACTGCCTGTAAAAGACACTAACTTAAGTCAATAAAAAATTTCATCTTTACTGGGCGGGTAGAGGGAGAGTGGGTTGGAAAGAGGGAACAGATTACAAGGATCTACATGTGACCTCCTCCCTGAGGGACGGACAACAGAAAAGTGGGTGAAGGGAGACGTCGGACAGGCCAAGATATGACAAAATAATAATTTATAAATTATCAAGGGCTCATGAGGGAGGGGGGAGGGGGAAGGGAGGGGAAAAATGAGGACCTAATGCCAGGGGCTTAAGTGAAGAGGAAATGTTTTGAGAGTGATGAGGGCAATGAATGTACAAATGTGCTTTACACAACTGATGTATGTATGGATTGTGGTAAGAGTTGTATGAGCCCCTAATAAAAAGATTAAAAATAATTTCATCTTTAAAAGTCCCTTTACTGATACTCAACATTAATCAGATGAAAAATACAGGTTAAAATGATTAAATAATTCCCCATCCTCAGAGGAAGAATAGCAGAGGTCAGAAGTGAACCTCAAATCACAATTTCAAAATTCCAATCACTTCATCAAATCAGCAATACACGGGAGCACAGCTTTCTCCAATCACAAGCTTCATGTCCCATACACAAAAAGAAAAGGAAAACTAGAAACCAAGGTATGAATTAGAAAGCTGACCAACAGGCTGGCGCTTTCTTTCTGCATCCCTCTCACTGCACAGCAATGCTAGCTGACAGGGAAAAATAAGACAGCTAAAAGCAGATGTAAGGAAATGGTGGTGAAGAGAATCTGAAAGTGACTGCCAATGTCCTCTACAGTATTAATGCCAGAACAAACAAACAATCTTTATGGTGGAACAAGCAAATTTTACTAAGTAATGCTATCATCAGAGGTGAGCTTTAAAATCAAATCAAATTCATTTTGGTGGACATTTGCTACTTGGTCTCCTTCACTGCTACCTACTATTAACCTATTTTCATACTATTTCCTGTGCCCCCATTACCATTTTTCTACCTCAACTCTACATAACATTTAAATTGAAATAAGATGCAGAGCTGAATGTGTAGTAATGCAACCAAACTCAATCCTAGTACTCAAGGTCATGGTCAATAATTGTACTACAAACTTTATCACTTAAGGGCCTTGATCGGTAGCTAGCCCGTCTTTTGAAAAATAAAAATTGTTGTTGTCAAGTCAATTGTGACTCACAACAAATGTGTGTTAGAGTACAACTGTGCTCCACCGGGTTTTCAATGACATTTTTGGGGAGAAAATCAACAAGCCTTTCCTCCAAGGCACCTCTGGGTGAGCTCACACCTCCAGCCTTTTGATTAGCAGCTCAGTACATTAACAATTTGCACCACCCAAGAACAACTCCACTTTCCTCACCTGTTTCAAGTACTGAATAAAACAAAGTACCATATATATGAAGAAAAAAAAACAACCTCGTATACACTTGTGTATAAGCCAAGTTTTTCAGCACATTTTTAGTGCAGTTTTTGTGGTAAAATTAGGTGCCTCAGCTGATATTTGGGTCAGCTTATACTTGAGTATATACAGCATACAATGTGAGACTTTAAAAGCATTGTCTTTAATTTGGGAACACGAACACACACGAACACACACACACACACACACACACACACACACACACCCAGCCTCTCAAACGTCAAGAAAGAAATATGAGTTAAAATTAAAAGAGATTCAAGTGATATGGACTAAAATAAAAGCACTATCAAATTCCAGAGATTTACAGTGATGGGTAATAAAACTGATCAAAGAAAATTTCATAAAGCCTGGGAGCTAATCACATTCAAAACACAGAGTGGTTTATTCTACTCATCTTTAGGAGAAATGGGTACCAGTGGACAAATGTAATTTATCCTCATAGAAAAGACTCGAAATCAAATTGACAGCCTCTCAGTATGTTAGAGTTAAATCTTATGTATTAAAATCGCCCTAATATTAGGTTTCACATTTGTTCATATTCATCTGATTAATACTCTAGACAATATACTCAGCAGGTAGATATGTACATTCACAAATGCAAGTAATTTTTAGAGCATAAATACATTAAGAGATGACTTGGTCCAATTCTATTTCAAAACTGAGGAAACTAAGGGCCAGGAAGGTTAAATAATTTCTTCGCTGTCACATAAAACTCATCCTTTGCTACTTTGAAAATTAATAAGTGTGAAAAATTTGTGTTCTTTAAAAGGACTTTGGAAATTTCTATTAGAGTCCTTGGTTTAAGTTGCATTTAAAAATTAATACATAAAACTTAAGACAAAAATATTTAAGGTTTGCTAAAAACATACTAAGTATACAAATGTATCTAGGAACAAACCATGGATTAAAACAATTTAACTTTTGATCATACTGTCATTTCCCATCTCTAGAAACTAGTCAACATTCAACATTCAAGAGGTAGCATATTATCAAGGATTAATGATACTGGAGGAAGAAGACCAAGGTACACTGAAAGCATTCATCAAAAACATGGGTCCAGGAATTGATAAAATATCAAATGAAATGTTTCAACAATTTGATGAAGAAATGGAACGCTCACTGGTCTACACCAGGAAATTTGGAAGACAGCTACCCGGTCAACTGAATGGAAGAGATCCATATTTGTACCCATTCCAAAGAAAGGTGACCCAACAGAATGTGCACATTACATCAACAACATCATTAATATCACATGCAAGGAAAATTATGCTTAAGAACATCCAACCAAAGGGGAGGTGGGAGAAAGGAAGGTGGGGGGCGGGAGGGAACCAACCCAGGGATAAGGGTGAACTACAAGTGAACTACAAGTGAACTAAAAATCAACGGAGAGAAAGGCGTAATCAAAGGCTAGTGGGACTTGATCAAGGGCAATGTAGCAGCAAGGACTACTAAATCCAAATGAAGGCCGAACATGATGGTGGGACAAGAGGAAAGTAAAAACAAACAAGAAGAAAGAACCAGGAGGTAAAGGACATTTGCAGAGGTCTAAATACAGGCATGTACATATGTAAATAATTTCTATGTAATGACAGGGAAATAGATCTATGTACATATTTTATATGTTAAGAATTAAGGCTGCAGATGGGCATTGGCCCTCGACTCAAGTACTCCCTCAACACAAGAACACTTGATTCTAAAACTCGGGCATTCTGTGATGCTCACCTTCCTGACACGATTACTCAAGACAAAATGGATGCATAAGCAAATGTGGTAAAGAAAGCTGATGGTGCCTGGCTATCCAAAGATAGAGCATCTGGGGTCTTAAAGACTTGAAGATAAACAAGCGGCCATCCAGCTGAGAACTAACAAAGCCCACATGGAAGAAGCACACCAGCCTATGTAATCAGGGGGTGTCGATGGATCAGGTATCAGGCATCTAAGACCCAGAACAAAATCATACCCAATGTGAATTGAGGGGGGTGAGGGAGGGGGGTGGAGGACATCCCCTCACAGAAAGGTCACAAGAGATGAGCCAGTTAGGGTGCAATATAGCACCAATGAAACACACAACTTTCCTCTAGTTCTTTAATGCTTCCTTCCTCCCACTATCATGACCTCAATTCTACCTTACAAATCAATTTGACTAGATAACATGCACATTGCTACAGGTAAGAGGCCACAACACAGGGAATCCAGGATATATAAACCCCTCAGGGCCAACAATGAGAACAGAGATACCAGGAGGATAAGGGGAAGATGTGGGGAGAAAGGGGGGAATCAATCACAAGGATCAACCTATAACCTCCTCCCAGGGGGTCGAACAACAGAAATGTGGGTGAAGGGCGACAGCAGATGATGTAAGATATGAAAATAATGATCTATAACTTATCAAGGGTTCATGAGGGAGGGAGACAGGGAGGGGGAGGGAGGGGAAGGGAGGGGAAAATGAGGAGCTGATATCAAGGGCTCAAGTAGAAAGAAAATGCTTTGAAAATTATGATGGCAGCAAATGTACAAAACACAATGGATTGTGAAGTGATCTAAGAGTCCCCAATAAAAGTTATTTAATAATAAAAAATGTTCAAACATTTTAAAACATTGGTATATTTGAATGGCTCAAATATTCTTGGACATTGAAGCACTTTTTTTTATTGGCTATAAAATTCATGTGCGTTTGAGGAAAGTGGAAGCAAGATAAATATTTTGGAGTTACCAACCAAAAAATGATCACTCAACCATGGTTGCAGCAGTACACTAACAGAGAGGTTCCAGAAATTCAGGTCGGATTCAGAAGAGAATGTGGAATCAGGACTGTCATTGCTGATGCCAACGGATATTAGTTCAAAGCAGAGAATACCAAAAAGATGTTTACTTGTGTTTTATTGACTATGCCAAAGCATTAGACTGGGTGCATCATAACAAACTATGGATAGCCTTGAGAAGAAATGCCAGAACACTTGGTTGTGCTGATGTGGAACCTGTACATGGCCTCTAGACAGTTGTTTGAACAAAACAAGGAACACTGCATGGTTAAAATCAGAGTCAGAGTTGCATCCTCTCATCATCCTTATTCAATTTGTATGCTAAGCAAGTAATCAGAAATCCTGGATTGTACGAAGAACACAGCATCATACCGGAGAAAGGTTTATTATCCACCTTCAATATGCAGATGATACAACCTTGCTCAAAGTGAGGAGGACTTGACACACTTGCTGATGAAGATCAATGACTGTAGCCTTCAGAATGGATTAGTACTCAATGTAAAGAAAACAAAAATCCTCAAAACTGGACCAATAGGTAACACTATAATGAACAGCATAGACTGAAGTTGTTAAGGATTTCATCTTGCTCAGATCCACAATCACTGCTCACAGAAGCAGCAGTAAAGAAAGCAAATGACGCATTGCATTGGATAAATCTGCTGCACAGGCTTTTTAAAGTATTGAAAAACAAAGATAAAGATGGTACTTTGAGGACTAAGACCCAAGCCATATTTTCAATAGGCTTTTATGCATGTGAAGATTGGACATTGAATAAAGACCAAAGAATTGATGCACTTGAATTTTAGTGCTGGCCAAGAATTTTTCACAGTACCATGGACTTCCAAAAGAACAAATTAATCTGTGTCTTGAAAAAATACAGCCAGAATAGTCCTTAACTATGAATGGTGAGATTTTTCTCATGTATTTTAGACATGTTATCAGGAGACCAGTCTCTAGAAAAAGACATGCTTAACAAAATAAAGGGACAGTGAAAAAGAAGATCCTCAGCAAGATGGATTGACACATGGCTGGAATGATAGGCTTAAACATATCAATTGTCAGGATGACGCAGGGCCAGGATTCTATTATACGTAGGGTCTATAACAACAGCTTCTGTTATACATAGGGTCACTATGAGTCAGAAGTGAGCGATGGCCCTTAACAACAGGGCAGTTCCTTGGCTAAGGTCTCATGCCCTGGAGGGTAGCCCTTAGCAGCATATTCATACTAATCTCTTGACTATTAGATACCAGTTGCAAACCAGACCAATCACACTATGTCAGTAATCTGGAAGTTTTAATTGTCAGAAACATAATACCACAAAAAAATCTACCCAAGCACGGCAATTCATCCAATATTCCCAATGACCCGATGAGATTTCACAGATGAAGTTAACCTGATGCAGGACTCACTTCCAGTCTGGCTCCAGAGCACAGGCATTTAACTACTGCCCTACCCTGCCTTTCAGAGATTGACACATGTTAGGGTCGAGTGGCAATAATGTCACTTGCTGCTCAAAGGGTTCCTGCACTTCCTAAGCCTTCGATGCACAACTTCTGTGGAGTCAGTGAGGCAAGCCCCAGGACCCTTGCAGTAACCAATCATTTATTTTACTTGAAACCTACACCTCATAATTCCCTCTGTCAAATAGTTATATCACATTTTCAGAAAGTAGATGAAGAAATCTGAACTTAGACTACATATGAATCTCCCCTTTAAATTTTTTGATAGGAATGTGTTTTACAAAAGAGTTTGCTATGAGTTGCTTTCAAAATATCACACTTTTAGGCAAACATTTTTAATGGCTTCTCCATGTCTGTGTGGTAGTAAATGATGTAACAGGAAAGTTATAATGGACCTTAGATAGAATTTAGTTCAAAATCGGCATATTCTCAACTCACTTATTTTATAGATGAAGCAACACAACTCTGTTGATGGCCAGAACCCTGGAATCCTTCATCATCCATTAGTCCTGAGTTCAAATTCAAGCTTAAACCTACTCTAGTCTAAGTAGGTAACTCAGAACAAGTTGGTGTAAACTTTACCTCTGGGAGAGATACTAACAGCAAGTACACATCCTAGAGTTTACATTGAGCTTTAAACAGCTACTCAGTTGAGCAAAGTGCCTAATACATAAGAAAACTAGAACCTCACTGCCACTGAATTGATACTGACTCGTAGCGATCCCATAGGCCAGGGTGGAACTGGCCCTGTGAGTTTCTGAGGCAGTAACTGTTTAGAGGAGTAGAAAGCCCCATCTTTCGCCCTTGGAACCGCTGATGGTTTCCAATTGCTGACCTCGAGGATTGCAGCCCAACTTCTAATCACTATGTCACCAGGGCTCCTGGAGACACATGAGAGGGCTTCAAAAAGTTCATAAGAAAATTGAATCAAAATATAATTAAATGTTCTCATGAATTTTTGAAGCCCCCTTATACTCAACACATTCACTAGCACAATAATACCAGCTACCATGGTAGTGATGAACAATAATCTGAAGCCCAGAGAAGGTAGGTTGTTCCTAGATTATGTATTATGTGACAATTTAAGGACAGAACTAGAACTCCAGATTTCATCTCAGTGTTCTAAAGTTTGTGGGGGGAAAATGTACCTAAAAGATAGTGGGATTTTTCTGTAAACTTCTTGAAGGTCTCTTGTATACATGACTGAAGCTTCCTTTAGCTTTCTTAAGACCCATAGAACTTGCTTTAAATATTCCTACACTCTGGTATTTGCTTCAACATGCACAATTGGAAAGTCTCTTGGCTTTCTCCATACAACCAAACTAAAAGCCCAAATTGTAACATCTCTTCTCTCAACTATATCAACATTTAACTTCTTCTAGTGCTCTGGCACCCTGGTAGTTTTTGCCAACTTTCCAAATATGAGTTTTTCAACTCAATGACCATTCAAGTTCACTGAAGTCCAGATCTGTATCTTATTAACCTTTTTCATCTTAACCACACTTTTGTGCACAATTTTACACATACTTTTTGACATGCAGTAAGTTCCCAGGTTAAAGAAAAGGAACTTAAGAATGGAATGCCATAAAGCCTACTGTGTGAAACTTTTTATTAATGACAGTTTTTCAAATAATGACCGCAGGCACTACTTTTGATAGTGATAAACACATTGTATGGCTTCAGCAGTTCCTTGGCTGGAGGAAGAACAGCATCCACCTTTTTTTAAAAAAAAAAAGCCATATCCCATTGCCAATAAGACTCTGTTGTATACCTTAACTTAAATTTGCCTCTTATTTATCCTGGTAACCATGTCTCCAAAGAGCAAATCCAATGTAAGTGTTGGTGATGCATAAAAGAAATTAATCACAACTGAAAATTAAGTGGGAATAATAAAGCAATTGGCAAGTGATGAAATGTCACGTCACTGGAAAGGCATCCATTGGTCAATGAAAAGGAAAACATTTAAAGGATAAAGAATAATGGAATGTGTGAAAGGCTCTGCCCTAACAAAACCCACAATTCTTACTAAGCAGCAAAATGGCTTAATTATTTAAATGGAAGGCTGCTGGTAATTTCATTAAACAATCAAAGGCTGAGTAACATGTCTACGGGCTCTGGTGGCACAGTGGGTTAACTGTTAGGTTCCTAACCATAAGTTGGGGGTTCAAAACCAACTGCTGCTTTTCAGAAGTAAAATAAGACTGTTCAGCTCCAATAAAGATTTTGTCTTGGAAATCATAAAGAGCATTTCTACTCTGTCCTATAGGGTCGCCTTGAGTGGGAAACACCTTGATGGCGGTAGGTTTGGGAGGAGTTTTTGAAACTGCAAGAACAGACAAGTATCTATAATGATTTAAAAGCTGCCAATAACTTATTATGAAGAACTTGGTGCAGTAAGGAACTGGATCAATTGTTTCAAAGGCATGGCAAATTTACATAATATCTAAGTGTGAGATGAAGCAAAAAGTGCCAATGCAAGTGATTCAAGTGAGATTCCTGAAATTTGAGGGGTTGGAGGATGATTGAGCAAAGAGGTTCTTTGACACAGGCTTGTTGAGGGAGAGAAAGGAATACCTTAAAGGAACTACTGGTACAATTTGAAAGAGGGGACAAGAATTCATCAGGGTACAAGGCATCAAAGGATGGGCTGACTTTATTGCCTTAGGGGTACCACATCTAAGGATTCCAAGTTCAAGTCTTTGCTGTGCATCACACCCTATTATCCATGGGCACTTCACTGTATCATTAAGGTGTGTTTTCCCTTGAGCTACAAATTCCATCCATCTTTGAGGACTGGTTTTTAAACTACTTGTCCCAGTTATTGAACACGATTGCTTGGTCAAGAAAATTCCTTTAGAGATTCTTGGGCTTGACAATGAATGTGAAGCCGATTTTACACACACATCCATGCCCCTAATACCACATCACTACTTCAGCCAGTGGATTAGGACTACTTTAAAGTCTAGTATTTAGGACTCCTTTCATAAGCAGTCAGAGCTACCCAAACAGCGTGGTGAGCTTACTATAACCTCTGGGAGGTCATACAAACCATTGCTGATTCTTGGGATGAGGTGAAGCAGTCAAATACAAAGGAATTTCAAAAAGTTCATGGAAAAAAATGGAATCACAAACTTGTTCAAGTTCCTTTGTATGAAAAGAATATGGAACAAATTATGCTCCCATTTCAGTGCCTTTACAAGGGTTTACAGCTGTCGTCACCATCACAGCCAGGATAGCTGTGGTTGATATTGGTAATCAACTGCAGTTAAGACATCACTGAAAAGGCTGTCATGGAGTTACTCAACCTCCATGCCAAATGCCGAAGAACCAATGGAGACCTTCTAGAACTAATAGCATTTAAGAAAGAAGACTAGGGCCTAAAAACTCTAGAACCAAGGAAGTTTTTAATGAAAAGAGTTAGCTGAAGCCTTTCATCTCACTGAAACAAGGATGGCAGAGATCCTAATACAGATGAGTTCGCCAAAATTTACATAGTTACCAAGGGCCTCGGCTGCTACAAGACCACTTATGAGGAAAAAAGACACCCTGTACAAACTCCCTAGATGCCTACTTCAAAATTTGATCCCACTAGTCAAGCCCTACTTTCCAGTAGCAGAATCGAAGCCTGACTCTGCAGCAGGAGGCCGATCCTGTCCATCACCCTAACCATCCCCTCCAACAGTAGTCCTCCCCCCATAATCATTTCTTACACCATCCAGTTACCTTCATCATCTTAACATAAGATTATCCCACGAAGATCCCTTCCAGTACATAAGGCATGAAAGGGAGTTAAGAATTACCCTTAAAAAGGACCTTTTTCCTTTTCTATCCAAATTGTTTTAAGAACTGTTTAATTTTGTTACAGTACTGTATGCCTATATGCATAGATTCTCTCTTCAGAATCGTACCTAATGTTGTTACTTTCATTACTGTTTTATGATGTACTGTATTACGTTTAAGATGTTTTAGTATATTTGGAAGTGTTTTTAATGCATTGAAAAATAAAATGCAAACACTAAAACAAATATTTGACACAAAAGAACTTTTATGTACTTGTTCTAAATTACCTACAAATTCAACTTAAAGACAAACTTAGGAACAGATCTCACTTATAACCCTTGAAATGCCAGTACAGACGCTCTCCCTTTAAAAGTTTCTCAATGTCTTAGTTAGCTACAACTGACATTTAGATAATAACTGTCACATGGCATTTACTTTGTTGAAAAAAAAAATGCTTGGTGTTTTTAAAATAACAATTTATAAGATTATATTTTATATCTTTTCAAAGCCTCCATTATAAAACATGACATGTGCTAGTGCCAAAGATAATTTTCTAAGGTAAAGACAATACATCATTAATACTATCATTCAAAACATTACTTAAAATATTAATGGCAAAAAATTGGACAATATACAAAGATAAATTGAAACTAAATCAATCATGGTTTCCCTCTATAGAAATTACAAAAAGACAACGTTTGTTTTCTATTCATCTGGCATAAGAAAGAAGAAGGGAAAACAAAGACTCAACTAGTTCACAAAACTAATAGCTCTTTGGAGGGGGGAAGGTTGAGGGGCATGGGGGAGCAAATAATGAATACAGGAAGGAGGAAGGTGCACTAGAACTGATGGTCATGATGTATTTACGATTCTTTTAAAAGAAGTGTCTTAACTGTGTATGACGATATGAATTTTATAACAATAAAACTATTGGGGGGAAAATAGCCTCTTCTACACACTGCACTGTATATCTACACATAAAAAGATCCTCTTCAGTATAGTACCATATGTAGCTACCTTGATTATTGTATTTTTATAAGGGGTTGCATTATTATATTTAAGATGTTTTAGTGTATTTGGAAGCATCTAAGTGGTTCAAATGCATTGAAGTAGTTGGTGCCAAATTACAACTACTGATCATTCTGACCAAAGGTACAATAGAATGTCTTGCTGAAAATGGGAGGAAAAGACGGAACAAAACTCAAATTCACAATGAACACACAACCTCTGAGCTGATACAAACTGGAGGACCCCCCCCCCCAGACTATCTCCCTTATGTACACCTTTAAAAACTGAAACTATTCTCAGAGACCACCTGTCAGCCACATAATAAAAGGGAATATAAACAATATCACCCCTGAGTAAGATTATGAGATCAAATGGTCAGCATTTACCCAAGTAAAGAAGGCACAGAGGGGAAGAGAAGCTAGATCACTGGAAACAGCACAAACAGAATGGACATAATGCAAATGCTGACACTTTATGAAAACTAACCAATGTCATGAAACTGTTGTATAAAAATGGCTAAATGAGAACCCAGTTCAATGTAAAAACTTTCACCTAGGAAACAAAGTATTGGGGAAGGGAGATCTCATAAAAATCTACATACCAGGGTTGTCACAAGTCAACAGACTCAACAGTAATTAATAACAACAAATTGCTATCACACACACCTGTGTTAATTAAGCACAAGCTAAAGATGAATGTTGCCACCATACCTATACTCAAATTTTATATTTAAAGAGGTTTTTGACCCAAGAGAAAAAGGAAAGATTTAATATGCATATTTAGGAATACACAGTAATAGAGTTGATGGGTTGTCAGAAGAAGGAACAAATCTGTCCTGGAAGAAGCAAGAAAGGGGGGGCCAGAATGCTCCTTAGATAGAAATGAGGGCAGGGCAGAGAATTTGTCTCACATACTTTGGAGATGTTATCAGGAGGGACCTGTCTGTGGAGCCGGTGATCATGCTTAGTAAAGTTAGCAAGATGGATTGAACGATGGCTCAACTATAGCAATGTTTATAAGGATGGCACAGCAGTATTCCATTCTGTTGGATGAATAGGAACTTCGTAACTCAACAACAGCAATAAAGCAGATGATCAAAAAAGAATTCCTAGAAGAATTTGCCAAATTTGACTAATGAATGGGGGCTTCCTGAAGGGTGGAAAAATGAAATGATAAAGGAATGCTTCCAAGAACTTTCTGAAAGCCCCTCCCTTCTCCGCAGGTATATCAAACCAGAGTATAAAAGCTTAAAAGCATAGCTTTGGGTAAAGAAAAAGAAACAGAAGCTCATTCAACACTCAACAAACATTTATCAAACATGTACCACATGCCAGGAGCCCTGGTGGTACAGTGGATTACACTTTGGGCTACTAATTACAGTCTCCAGTTCAAACACACATCAGCCAATCCACATGAGAAAAGTAAGGCTACTCCTGTAAAAATGTACAGTCTCGAAACCCAAAGGAGCAGTCCACCTTGTCCTATATAGTCACTCTGATTTCAAATGGACTCGATGGCAGTGAGAGTTTTATATCAACATGTAAGGCAGTTTGAGGGTCTTGGCAGACAATGGATGAAATAAGCAAATTCAAAAAAAGATCTTTGAGATTACAAGCTTGCAGGAGAAAATCTAAATAAAATAGGACTGTTTCCTACCAATCTCTTATATGCTTAAGATACCATAATGGTACCAATGAGAATCAAAGATAAACACACACACACACACACACACCAGAAAATATGAAAAGCCAAGAGCAAATGTCCCAATGAAAAAGCTAAAAATCTTAATAACTTAATATTCTGACCAGTTCAAAATCATCTGTTAAAGTTGCACAACCAGAATGTTAAATACTACTAAAATTACAATGAACACACACACACACACACATATATATAACTAAGTCATTATGAAACACAGTTTATGAGAATGGGCTTCTGTGACATTTAAAAGCAAGGGTTTGGAGACTAGCTCTGCTGCTTACTGGATGTGTGGCCCCCCAGTTTCATCTATAAAACAGCAGCCAAAATATGTCACAGGCTGTGACAAGGATTCAACAACAATGATAAATAGCCCAACTATATAATAGAAAATGGATACAGTATATCGATTCAAGAGACTATAATGATAGAGAAACAGCTCAAATATACAACAGAAAACGGATACATTATGTATCAGTTGACCAGAATATTGCTCAGTCAGAAATAAAAAAGAATTGAGCACACACAACATGGATGAATCTCAAATGCATCACTATGCATTATAATGAGCACAAAAAGCTGGATGCAAAAAAATACGTACAATTCCATTTATATGAAATTCTAGAAAAAGCAAATAAAATTTATAAAGAAAACCAGTAGCTGCTAGAATTGAAGGGGGATTTACTGCAAAGGAGTATGAAGGAACTCTCTGGAGTCTTGGAGAAGTTCTGTATGATGTCTGTTGTGAGATTTCTCAAGGTGCAAGCACACATCCAAATTCATCAAAACGTATGCTTTTATTAGACCTTAAAAATAGATATTACGATGAACCTAGAGGGACAGCAAGTAGAAGAGGGGGTCTGGGGGAGGGGGTACAGTGGTGGAGGTGGAGTAAAAGGGAGACAATGTCAAGGAATCACTGTAGAAAAAGAATGTTTGGTGACTAGTTGTGGTAGCAATTGTACATTCTACTCGATATGACTGAGATTTGGAATGATATACGTATTAATACTAAATCCCAGCTAATAATAAAAAATAAAAATGAAATAAAAAGATTAAATGCGTGAATGGATTTAAAACCCTTAGGTCAATAACAAGAGCATAGGAAATAATAAATTGTAAATATTATTTAAAAGATCAACACGTATGGAAGGTGGCAAAATGGCTAATCAGAAAAAGTGGTCATTTAGATTCTGACCAAATGCCATGCCCTAGATCACACAGACCAAAACATAGGAAGACCCAACTGGCAAGTAAATGTCAGGCAAAAAGATCAAAGTAAGAAGAGGGCAGGGAAGTAGCCAGGCGCCGGGCTGGTGAAAAAAAGAAAACGCAAAGAGAGTAACATTGTCAGTAATGATTAAGAGTGCTACCAATCCAAAGAACACCTAGATAACTTCAACCAGGCACGGTCTGAATGCAATTCAAATTCAGTCTGGGACCACAAGTCTAAAGATCATCCAGTAGATACACACAAAGGAGAGAGTTCTTAATTTGTTTGGGGGAGTGATGTAAATAAAATCCACATGCATGAAGGCTTCCCTATTAAGGCAAGGGATTTTGCCAAAAAGGAACGAGATCACTTTATGGACATTTTTTAAATATCAAGCAAAAATTAGTAAATCCATGTCAAACTTTTTAAATCAGTGGTTTAAAATTTTCTTGCAAAAAAACCCCAAAACCACACTACGTATTGGGATTGACTGGATGGCAGTGGGGTTTATTTCTTTTTAACCCAAAAACGAAACAAACTCACTGCCACTTCTTTCCAACTTACTATGACCTTAAAGCACAGTAAGAAAGTGCCCCAGAGGGTTTCCATGGCTGTAAATTTTCTGGAAGCAGCTGCTGGGTTTGAACCACTGACTTTTCTGTTAGCACCTGAATGCTTTAACTGTTATATACTACCAGGACTCCTAAAAAAAAGATTTACAAGTGGTAATTAATTAAAACAAGTAGATCCTGGAAGTTGGTTTGAAATATACAACTCATGGGAAACACAAAACATTTGTGATACTCCTAACATGGCCAAAAAATGTTAACATCTAAACAATTCTGCTTAGTAACACAAGTCCTCTAAATCAGACTGAAAGGCTGTCATTCAAAAGCCCAAGTCTCCTGACAAAAATGCTAATTTACAAAAAAAGAGAGAGAGAGAGCTGGAAAGAAAGCACCATCCAATAGGACACTCAGGGAGGCAAAGGACCAGACAGCATTTATCACTAACAGTCAGAGCTGGCTTGATTTTAAGGACATCCACTTTTTGTCACACTACAGAGGCAGAATTCAAGATTTCCACTCTGGTTCTTTTCCCTTACAATTGAGGAGTTGAAGCAAGAAACGGCACTACAGAGAAATATCACAAATATCACTATTAGGAGTATGGGGTTGAGAGAGGGGTAAAGCACTTATGTTTTATATAACATGAAAAACAATAAACCATAAGTTTTCTTCCTAAACTTAGCTAAATTCCAAGATATATATGACACTAAGTACCACAATTTTCTGATCAGTGTTTGCACAAATTTATACATAATGTTTAATACAAGGGGCTTTAAGAAATTTGTGGGAAGAAACTTTTAATTCCATTTTCCTACAAACTCCCCTAATTCACTCACACACACGTTTATATAATAAACAGGTTAATAAGTGTGTGTACAAAGCCTTCAAGGATTTAACTGTTCATTCTAGAATGGGTTTAAGTTCTTTAGAAACCACAATAATAGAATCCAAGTAATTACATGCCAAATTGATACTTAGATTCCGAAACAACCTTTTTATTTTGGATGGGGGAGGGGAGCAGTCAAAACACTTTTAAAAAGTTTAGAGTATTATTAAAGAATATTCTACTAACTATAACTTTTGTATTTTAATCATCCTTTCCATGGAAAACTGAGCTGAACTGGGAACCAATTCTTTTTACAAATTCATGTTATCATTTAGCTTTAAACTTTAGGCTGAGTTTTCACCGAATTAATTTTTAAAATGTTGAATGCTCATCCTATTAGACTAGATTAATTTTCAACTGAAAAGGTTACCTATCAAGAAATCTGTGATTAAATCACAGCAAAATAGTAATAACAGGCTAATAGAATGAGGTCAGAACGGGAGCAGCCAATCAAAGGCATAAAAGCATTTCCTGCAATATTAATAGTCAAAAGAGAAAACCAATCAGGGAAACCTCGAGCCTTCTTTTGACAGTCCCAGAAGCAGACGAACCAATCCGCACGCACCCGGGGTTGACAATAAGGCGGGACCGTGGGTTCATTGAAGAAATTCTTGAGGGTGCATTTACTATGAACTTGGCACGCAAGGAACACCACTCAAGAGTCAAGCACTGTCAAGTCCGATGAAATTCAACTGTTCGTGAAATTCTATCTATGGGGGAAAAGGGGGGCGGACGACGACTGCACGTTTGCCAAAACGCACTGTACCATCAAATAAACAATGGCCACTGGATATGCACTAGGTCTCCAACTTCTAAGCGACCCCCCTCCGATGACAATGCTGAGCCTGACCGTGGGCGCGGAGCAGCGGCGGCGGCGGCACGTTCCCGGACAGCCCCGCGTCCGTTCCGAACGCTGCGCGCTGAGCGGGCGCCGGCCCGCGGCCCGCGGTGCGAGCCCTCCGTCTCCCTAACGCTGCCCAGCGCGGCCCCGCCGCAGTGCCGCACCGCACCGCACCGCACCGCGCAGTCCGCCGCACCGTCCCGGGCGGGGGAGCCGGCAGCGAGGGTTACCTCGCTGGGAGCAAAGCGAGGTGTGTTGTGAGCAAACACTTTGACTTGCCATTCAAGCCAATTCCAAGCGAACCCAATGCAAAAGCAAATTTTAAAGTAAGTAGGGGGAAATTTTTAAAAAGTCTTTCCTAACCCTTCGCCCAGGAACCCACGCCCAGGCTAAGGCGAGAGGTAAACAGAGACCGTACGCCAACGGCGTCCAGCGCATCCCGCTGCGCCATTCCCGGCCTCCGCTTACGGCAAGGCCCCCTTACGGCAGCGTAAGCAGCGCGGCGAGCTAATCACAACACTGGGACGCAGCAACATGGCGGCTGCGGGCGGGCGCTGCGCCGGCCGACAGGGTCTACGCTACTCCGCCGGCGTAGGGGCCCCGGCATTCGAGCGGCAGCGGCGCCCTCCAGCGAGCGTAAGGCGCTCTGTGAATGGCGAGGCCCGACTGACAAAGGGGAGGGGGGAGGAGGGAAGGGGGGGTAATAAACACTCGAGTCCCTACCGATTCCTCCTCCTTCTCCATCCCGGTGGGCATCTGGGGCACGGCCCGGTTGATGGAGACGCAGTCGTTGAGATCAGGCATGTCCTTGCCGCGGTAGATGGGCAGCGGTTTGGCGGCGTCCAGCGCCCGCGCTCGGAAGGAGAGTTTACTCATTGTCTCCCCGCCTCACAGGAACAGCCCGGGC
>NW_022103900.1:27861972-27882669 GCF_000313985.2 Echinops telfairi
GGAGGGAGACGGCGGCGGGCGAAACACCGCGGCGCGGAGTCGGGAGCGTGGGAGCCGGGATCTGAGCGGGAAAGGGAGATGGCGATTCGATTAGGGCCACCGCTGTCACTGCCGGAGCCTGGACTCCGGACGCGCTGATCGCCCTCCCAGGCGCCGCGAGCGCAGGCTAATTCGCATCGTCCAAGTTGCACATCCCGGGGAGGTGCGAAAGGTCCATTGCGCCTGCACACGCGGAGGGGAGCCGACCCGTGGGGTCCCGCCAGCTCCCCTGACCCGAATCCAGTCGTCGGCACTGGACAGTTTGAGCTCTCCCAAGATGAGGCGCCTCTGGGCGTCCTCTCCACCGGGAGAATGCTAATGGGTGCAGAAGGGATGTGGCTGGTGGATGCAACAAGTGTACTTGAACCTGTCACCCGCAACTCCAGTAGCGTCCTTTAGATGGTAGATCTCAGATTTCGAAAGTAAAATATTTAAACGTCAAAATGATGACATTTGACCAAGGCAGCACAAGTTTCCGCAAATGACAGCTCTAAGTCTTGAGACTTTAGGGGCTGTGGGAGATGCAAAGCAGTTTGGGGGGGGGGGGAGTCCCTGGGCCTCGCAGCTTTCTTGTTAAGGGGAGGATAAAAACAGTCGAAAAGATGCTAGCAGCAAGAGATGAAAACGAGTGCAATAGCTGGAAAACCAAGTGACAGTAAAGGATGGACGAACTTGACAACTACAGATGACACCAGGCAGTACATGGCACATGGTTCATTATCAAATACGTTGTACGGGCAACAATTGCCTTCCACACGAATTCAGAGAAAGGGGATACCGCTTTTGCACTGGTTGGTTGGAGAACGCTTTAGAGAGGAAGGAAATTAAACTGACTCGAATCATTGAATAGTGCTGAATTCAACCAAGAGTTTCTTGATGAACGCATGACAAGTTTCTCCTAAAACCCCCAGGATACTTGCATCAATTTTACCTTTTCTTAACACGGATTTTAAAAAAAAAATCATTGTCCTCGGCTGAGAGGAAAGTAGGTGGGCTCCTAAAGTCCAGCAGGGAAACAATTGATTCGTTCATTTCTACAAAATCAAAACTGCATCTCTCCATCCATCGTCTCCTTCCTTCTCACCTCTTCCTCTCTTTTTCCTCCACATCCTCCCCACCCCCATCCCCTCACCCTACCCTGGCCTCCTTGGAAGGCAGAACGATGGGTATGGATTTTCTCATCAGTTGGCCCCGGCAAGACTCTCGTGAAGCTTGAGTGTTTTCCATTCAATGGAAACAATGGCCATTCTGTGACTCATTTCTTCTTCCTCCAGTTTATGGGCACATCCCACTCCCAAGCGAATCCTCCGCAAAGGAAGAGTAAGAAGTAGTCGGGAGGGCGTCAGCATTGAGTTCGAGGCTGAGATAGTGATAGTGAAAGAAAGGAATGAGCTGTCCCAGCTGTGTTGATAGTCCCACTGCTTCTCAGGTTCAAAAGCAGAGCTTTTTCAATTCCCTATAGGGTCGGCGGAGGAGTTGTACGTTAGGATGTGACCGGCAAAATCAGCAGTTCGAAACCACCAGCATCCCCGCTGGAGAAAGACGGGGCTTTCAACTCCCGTTAAAACAGTTACCATCTGGGAAACTCACAGGGCATTTCTTCCTTGTCCTATAGGGGTGCTGTGAGTCAGAATCAACTTGATGACAGAGGATGGGTATATTCATTATTACTCTTGGGAAAGGAAATACTGAATATAATATACTCTGGTCGTATTGTGGCTTATGCCTTGAGCTGCTAACTGTATGGTCAGTGGTTCAAACCCACCAGCTACTCCTAGGGAGAAGGACAAGGCTGCCTACACCTGTGAAGGGTTACTGTCTCAGAAATCCTACATAGGATCGCTATGAGCAGATACTGACTCTATAGCAGTGGGGATTGTATATTTTTGTTTTAAAATATACCAGACATTAAAATGTGAGGGTGAAAAAGAAAAGAAAGCTTCCAACTCATGGAGAATTCCTGTATCTTAGAACTGTGCCCCAGAGGGTTCCCAGGGACTCTGGTGGCGTAGTGGTTATGCCTTAGGCTGCTAACTGCAAGGCAGCAGTTCAAAACAGTGCCGGAGAAAGATGGGGTTACAGTCACAGAAACATGAGTCCATTATGAGTCGGCATCCTATCAGTGACAGTGAGTCTGAGTGATCTTTCAGAAGATCACCAGGTCTTTCTTCTGAGGCACCTCTGGAAGATTTTAATCACTAACTTCTCAGTTTAGAAGTTGAGCACCTAACTCTTCACACCACTTAGTGAAAAATATATGTACCATAGATACATGTATATGTCCTGGTAGCGTGGTGAGTACATGTTGAGTCGCTAACCACAAGGTCTCTTGGAAACCAGCAGCTGCTGCTCCCAGGAGAAAGATGAGCTTTCTGCTCCTGTAAAGAATCACAGCCTCAAAGCCACAGGGGCAGCTCTACCCTGTCTTATAAGGTTGCTATTAGTCATAATCTACCAGACAGCAGTGATTTAAAAAAAAGTAAGTACCACTATTGTATATATTTATATATATGGTGCTTCATATAATTTAACTCAGTGGAATTCCACTTAATTCTCAATATAACTTTCTGAAGAAATGCTATCATGTTACTACTAAAGAAACTAAGGTTCAGGCATATAATTTGTCTATGCAAATAAGTTGCAGTTAATAAGTGAGCTCAAATCCCGTTTGAGTCTGACTCTAAAACATGCTTTCTCAACAGTGGCACGTACACTGCTTCCCAAGTGATTCACTAGCCTGATCCAAGGCATTTACTGAGACCTTCCTGCCACTGACAGGAGAAAGTGGCGGCTTTCTACTCCTGTCAAGCGTCAGTCTCAGAAACCCACAGAGACAGTTTACCCTGTCCTACAGGGCAGACTCAGCAGTGAGTCTGGTTTGGGTTTTCCTTTCAATGCTTTTAGGTTCCAGATCCTAAAAATGTAGTAGCTTCAAGGAGGGCAGGAATAAGAGCTACTCTGCTAATCCCTCTGTTACTCTCCAATTCCCTGTTTCACACAAAGTAGGTACCTAACAGACACACCATTGACGGGTATTACACCAAGAAATTCATTGATATGGACCCCATTTGACTCCACTCTGGAGTTCAGCTTCCTTCCCGGTCTCCTGTCACCTGAATGAGGCATTGTTGCCAGTATTTGCTCTTCTTATGGACTACCCTGCTCTCGAGCTTCCTACCTTTGAGTTTAGGAATCTTAGAACTAGATAAAACAAAACTTTTCAAATCTAAAATTTCATTATAAGAATGGATTTTTGCTGTAGTAGTTGTTGTTTTGTTGTTATTCTTTGACCACATAATAGATTTTTTTTCTCCAAATCTCCATTTTCTTCTTGCCCTGTAGGCAATGATTATAGAGCTGGGAATAGAACAGTTTGGGGCCAAGAACACAATACACTTTTCAAGTGAGACACAGCCTGTGTTTTCTTGGCTTCTAATTTGGTGCTCAACCTAGAATATGTCTTTGTTTCACATTTGGAAAGTAGCTTTTATTTGTATATAAATATTATTTTTTCATAAAGTAATGCTTACTTCTAATCTCTTTCCTGAATACCCATTTAATTGTTAGTGCTAAACACAAAATATCTTTTTAACTGTTGAAGCAGACTGTCTTTAAATATCTTTATCAAAACTTGTTTTAAATAGTGGTGTAGCCTAATAGCCTACTGTAATTTCAACTTAATGCACTAAGTATAAAATAAATAAAAAAACTAAACTCACTGCCATCAAGTCAGTACTGACTCATAGGCTTATAATGACCCTGTAGGGCAGGTAAACTGTTGTTGTGAGTTCCCGAGACTATAACTTTGCAGGAGTAGAAAGTCCCATCTTTCTCCCAAGGAATGGCTGGTAGTTTCAAACTGCCAACCTTGGGCATAGCAGCCCAATGTATAACCACTATGCCACCAGGGCTCCTGAGGATAGTCACTTCAAGTATTCCCTGGACCAATTCCAAATGAAATGTGTTCAACCCAGAATGTATAATATAAATAAACACCCAAGAATTGGAACCAGTTTTAAAGCTGTATCAAAAATAAAACCCACCAAAATATTTTTTTTAATTAAAAATAATTTTCTTAAAAAAACTCACTGTCAAAATATAGTTTAAATTAGGGTAAATATCAAGTAAAACTATATGAATTGGGATCATACTCCATTTTCCATACTAGGATCAGGGTAGGCAGCTTCGAAATAATGACAAATTACTTTTTGAACGGAACCCTAAAAGCAGTAAACACAGTTGCTTTTCAACTATTTCAGACTTTGTAAATGTCATGTTCTTTCTAATTGGCTCCCTATTTCAGCAAAGCCAATTGAAAATTAATTGGATTGGTATGTGAGCTGCTCTCCCCTCTCTTCCCCCCTTCTGTTCCCAGTAAGGAGCCCAGCACCAGTGAAGCTTTGTTGTTTCCCATAAGCCATATGAATGTGGAGTTGGCTTTCACTGCCATCAACCAGGGTCACTTCCTTGGCTCCAGTCCGTGACTGAGGCAGCTCTGAATCTTTGAAAAGTAGAGAGCGAGACTGCATTCAAGTGACATGCCAGACATCGTCGTCCACTTCTTTATTCCCCGCAGTGGGGATACCAGATGGTAAATAAAAATGTGAGGTTGTGGCTAAGTGTCTTAGAAGCAACTCTGTTCGCAGACCTGCTTGGAATCACAGGGTGCCACCTTGTGTATAAGCTGACGATTTACTTCCCAGTTCCACAAAGGATGCAAATAGAACCCAAACTAATCAGCCCCAAAGCTCTGTGTTTTATTAACCACGGTAAAGTGAGGCAGATGTAATTGAGGGAGACCGGTTTCAAAACACACTGCTTTTGGGGGTCCACGGCACTCAATTTGAAATCGCATCGACAGCCTGCTTCATTCACTGCCCCACCCCTGACCGGAAAACACACCCGCTGCCCCACACATGGAATAGATTGACACAGCTCACTCAGGCACTTGGAGGAGAGGCCAGAAATAAGGAAAGCTCTGTGACAGAGCTAATGAATCTGACTGGGACAACCATGTCTGCATGCAAATAGTGAGTAAGCTGAGTCAATATATTTACAGGACTTTGGATTTCTGAGAGGTGATAACTACGATCCTATGTGTTTTGGTAAAGTGCGCGAGCCATTTAAAAATGGCTGTGTTGGCAACAGGAAAACACACTTCGCTGGAGCAAGGCCACAGGAGGTAAATTGGGGGGGGCGGGGGGAGATCCTTTCCAATCCTTTCCAGCTACCTTGCTCTTGAAAAGTCCCACACTTGGAGGACCAGCTTCAAATTCCGCTCAGCTGCGGTTCAACTAAAATGGTTACAGTCCTGAAGGAGCTGGACCTTCCATACTAGTCTCAAAAGGGACTTGCAGGGGACATCCTAGAACCGTTGCTGATGGTCTGTGTCTTCTGTAACATCCATTCGTCCTAGCTGCTTCTCTGGCCTCCTCCACTGCCCACTCTGCTCTCCTCGGGTGTCTCTAAAGCAAAACTTGGTAGGTGCCTCACTCTGTGAAGGCAGCTTAGTTGAAACGGCTTCCTGGCACATCTCAGACAAGGGAAGCAAGCTTCCATGGCAGAGGTCTGGAGGTCCCACAGCATTCCAGAGGAGGAATCCCTGCTTCGGAAACGGGTTGCTATTCTAGATGTGCCCCCCCTCGCTTCGATTCACCTCTCCTGCCCCCAAACACTCTTGTTTACAAGCCCAGATTTGTGAATGGAGGCTGTGGTTGGAATCCTGAATTAGAGAAAACTGGTGAATTGATTTAGTAAGAACCATGCTTTATTGATCTTACCTTTGTTGTCCTCTAAACTCTCTAGTGACTGGATAGGAGGCAGGAAGGAAAGCCACTGGCTGTCTCTAAATTAGAAGACAAGTCTACTTGTCTTTCACCAGCTACTAAAGGTGACTTTGGCAAGGGAAGAAACACCCACCTTGCTTCAGAAAAGATTTAAGGCAGCTTTTGCAAGCAGCTGAAATATGCGAGGATAGTGTTTGGGCTCTAAATCTTCTCGTGTTGAATGTGACGTTAGGAAACCTTGCCAGCACCAGAGCTCAAACTGTCCATTAGATAAAACAATTGCTCAGGAGATTTTCAACTATTCCTGATCTCAATCACAATGCCCAGAGGTCCTCATAACAGGGCAACTGGGTGGTGTAATGGACAACTGAGCATAATCCTGGATAGATGCAAAACGGACATGCTAGGAGCTGTTTCTTATAGTGACTTCCATATAAGCTGATGGTAGTTTACACAATCCAGCTCAAACAATTCTGCAGGAATTAGAATGGACCTGGATGTGCCCTGCCAGAGTATGAATGGACACCGTGACCTTCAGGTGATCCTCCTTGAGGAGGGTTTCTCTCCACTGATTGAAAAACAAAACAAAAAACCTGGCTGTACATTCCAAATTGCATTCTGTAATAATTGTCTGAAATATGGCTCTTCCAAGTGCCCAATTAAGGACGAATCCTATGCCTTACATGATGATGGTTCGAAGGTATGCACCCTACAAGGACTAGTGACTGAATAGAAAACTGCCCTGCTTGTTCTTACAAAGCCCAGAGGTAATCTGGCCTTTGCATAAACAAGGTGGATCTCTGGTTGGATGGCATTGGGGATGGCGCACTTACCCAGAGGTTCAACTGCAAGAGGGAAAGAGAAAGTGTTCTTGCTCACTGCATCCACCCAAAGACCTTATTTAATTAGCAGCAGTGGTCCTTGTTTGCCAGCCTTGTTTTCTAGCTCTCCGTCTGCTCCCAGTGTTTGCTTTCCACGCATCTCCGACTGGCACTCACCATAGGCAGTTTTGATTGCTCAGCAGGCTGGCTGGAGAGAAAACAGCTTCTTTGTGCATATTACCTCCTCATACTCAAGGCCATACAAGGCCTTATGCCCCAAGTCCCCCGTCTCCCCCAGTTCCCTGCGACACTGATCATGCTTCTCTGGGGCTGTGGTGCAGGCCAGTGCCTTTAGATGACCCAAGCCTGCCATTCGAGAATCTTTGAAGAGGACCTGTAAGGACAAAGTGACTCCAGAAGTGGGATGTGGATTTGAAAACGCATTTTCACCATCCTATTCATGCCTTTGACTAAGTTTGGAGGAAGCTTTAACTTGGACAGAGTTTGATGCTTGAAAACCCTATTGAGTTTCTCAGACTTTCCCCCCTGCTCCTTCCCTATTTTATGGGGATAAAATGGTTTAAATAATATGTTCCGATTCATGTATGAAACAGCTCCAGTCATTTAAAACCCGTCTGAGTGACTAACCCAAGAAAGAGTATTTAAAACCAATTTTAGACCTAGAGCTAAGTCTCAAATGCTACGCACCAAAACACAGAAGTAAGATTGCAATTCCTAACCCTTTATTCCATATGCCTCTGTTTTCAGAAGTTTTATTTTATTTCTTTTAAAACCAACCTCGTTTTAAATCATTAAAGCCAGACAATTGACACACGAGGGCTTTGAAAACAGGCAAGGCCAGTCTCCCTGTATTCCACGATCCTTGTTATATTATTAACCTCTGTGATCTTATTTCTGGAATGGATATGATGCGCCTATCTCACAAGCTCCGTATGAGAACGAAATGAAACAACATGATACAAAGCATGCCTAGCAAATTGGAGAGGCTGAACCAACTTTCAATCTAACATTTCTTTTCCTTTTCCTCTGCCTCCTGATTTACATTAAAACTAGAAACTGCAGCTTATATAAAATGAAACCTGGAGTTTCCACTCTGCTTTATAAGTTTACTTAAAAATAAATTCTTTACTTTTTAACTTAGCCAAGCAAAACGTTTTTCTTCTCTTTGGTTCAGTGCCACTGAGTCTGTCGGACTTATAGCAACTCCATTGAACAGAGTAGAAGTGCCCCATAGGGTTTGTCAGGCTATCATCTTTGGGGGGACAGATTGTCAGGTCTTTCTCCTGCAAAGTCACTAGGTAGGTTTGAACTGCCAACCTTCTAGTTAGAAGCCTAGCTCATAGTCATTGCACCACCCAACCCAGTATTTTCAACTCACAGTGACCCTGTAGGACAAAATAAAACTGCCCCGTAAGATTTAATCTTTACCAGGTCAGGCAGCCTCATCTTTCTCCCCTGGAGAGCCTGGTAGGTTTGAACCATCACCCTAATGTTTAGCAGTCCAAAGTTCTGACCCACAGTATCACCAAGGCACCTTCATCATAATTATAGGGCCCAGCTAAAGAGATACTATCCAAGTCTTCAAAATGGAAAAATCATATCTGTCTTAAGAAGGGGTACAATTAAATTGAAATACTTAATCAGACGCACAGAAAAGTCAGATTTGTTTCTCAGTACCTGAAAGTTCTCTTCAATAACTATGATATATCAATCGCATGATCTTGAAATTAAATTTAATGGGAGAGATCCTACCTTTTCTTCTATCCTCCCTTCTTTTCAAACTTTATCCTCTTTTCTTCCCTTCCCTTCTTTCCTCCCCTTCCATAGGAAATTCTAAAGCTAATTTTAAAAGCTCTAGTTTCTGTCTCAACAGCAACATAATTAGACCCTGTTCAAAACCAGAAAGAGAACAAAGAAAAAAAACAAAACAAAACAGAAATGGACCACTTACCCATGAAAAATCTCATAATCCATGAACTAGCTTGTGTCGGAGTTTATGAACATCTGTAAAATAATGCTGCTTTGTTCATAAAAGATCTTAGCAAGAATCATAGCACCTGTCACCTATTCAGAGAACTTCCATAAGAATTTACATAACGTTTAGCAACTTGTTGGGCTGCCAAATGACAGGTCAGCAGTTCGAAGCCACTAGCTGCTTTTCAGGAGAAAAATGAGAGTTTTTACTCAAGTGAAGAGTTACAGTCTCAGAAGCCACGGGCAGTTCTACTCTGTTCTATTGGGACTCTGTGGGTTGGAATTGACTTAATGAGTTTAAATTGTTTTAAACAAATCTGTCAGGCTATATCCACCTTAATAATGTATGCCCTTCTATACATCCATCTTAGTTTTGTAAAGAGCCAGAAATCCCTCAGGACAAACTTGGTGAGTAATGTAAGTGAGCCATTCGGTAGATTGTTTCCTTGTATCATAAAGAAGGTTATGACACTCCTTTTCTTCCTTCATTTGTAAACCAATTTATGAAAAGAAGAATTCCAAAACCACAATCACCTTGCCAAGTCTCCATTTGGAAGGTCCACACTCATTTGGATGTACTTCCTAGCCATGCCAATTAATCACTGATGTGTTTTCTTTATTATCCCTTGGTACAACTTGATTAGGAGGGAAATTTGAACACACAACTGGTAGTCTTGGTTTTACCAACTTTTCTTGATGCCTGAACAATGAGAGAATTTTTCAGACAGGAGTTTAGCCAAGAAAGAATAACCATCCAATTCAGCAATGTGTTCTCAGATAAGAATTTATTCTGTAGTGTTTTTAATAAATGTATGTACAGCCCTAAAGGCATTCTACTTAAACAAAATATAGTGTATTCAAGAATAAATTTCATCATGGTTAGAGTCACCTTATCCCAATTGCAAATAATTGGCAATTAGAAGAATTAGCCAGAAGAGAGGGAAACCTATTGCTGTCAGATTGATGCAGACGCATAACAATCCTATATAGGTTGGAAGATACTCCATAGATTTTCCAAGGCTGTGATCTTTATGGAATAAGACTGCTACATCTTTCTCCTGTGGAAGAGCTGGTGGTTTTGAACCACTGATCTTTTTGTTAGCAGCTCAGTACTTAACCACTGTACCACGTAAGCTCTGTAATGAAGAGAGGAACTGGGCCCAAAATATTTAGAATTGAAAATGTCAACTTCATCTCCCACACCAAGGATTTGTTTCCCATACTAGAATTGTTGCTTGCTCTCAATTGTACAGCTAATTGTTCAGAGCAGGCACAATTATTGGCTTCTCCTCTGCCCCGTCACCTGATCTATAGCAATAAATTCCCAGGGGGGCCACACAATTACAGACAACATGATCACCATCACAGCAGGCCCAGCTAGATGTAGAGACAAAACATGATCACTTACCCAGGAGGCACTGTTCAATCTGGTTAGACATGATTGCTACACCACAGTCTCTTTCCAATATGAAATCCTATGTCTATGTCTATGGGGAATAAACCAGGCAACTTGCATGCATCTCAAGTGCAGTCACCATCCCTGCAGGAACAGCTTGAAGGCGATACATCTGTCCTTCTGAACTCCTCATGTGTACTCAGGTGGAGACATCCTGCACAAGGTTGTTTAGCACAGCAGGTTCTGCCACAGCGATACTTGACTGCAGACACAATGGAAACAGTCAAGTTGGGCTCTGCAGACCAGAAACGATAGAGCCTCCCAGCGAAACTGCTAACGATGGCTGGCAATCTTTTGACTTCAGCCAAGATGTTCATAGGAAAAACCTTGATGACCAACAAATGATCTGTCGTTTAGAAAACATCTAAACAAATTGACCCAAAAGAGAAGACAAAGCACACAACTGCTAGCATGGAGTATCAATTTTCTAGCACCCACAGCATCAGTGCCCCCAGCAGAAGAGGCTGATTTCTGGTGGCATTGTGCTACTCTCATTAGAACAAGAATTTTTTGATGGAAGGTACTGTGTCTCAGAGCTGTTTTGACGTTTGCAAAAATACGCCAGTGCCTTCCTCTTGTAAAACAATTAATAGAAGAAATGCTTTTTAGGCAAATAAATGAAATATTCTCTCCAGCCCCTGCTCAGCTTTAAAGAAGCAAATGGATTTGCAACATTTAAAAATCAAACTAAAATTTGAAATCAAATGAATAAAAAGGAAAGCAATTATTTGTATCAAAAAGCTTTTCATTTGCTTTTAAAGTGCTACTCCCATAGATTCCAATTTGGTTGATCTGGAATGTGGCCCAGAAATGTGCATTTGACAAGCATTCCAGGTAATTTTGCCTCAGAATACTTTACCCAATTCCACCTTATTGGTTCTTGTCTTCCTCATCTGTTTTTCTCCTACGTTTTCATTTCCTCTTATTCTCTCTTTAACTGCTTACCTATCCAGTCTCCTTTTTTTCCCCCGTGTATCGATCCACCCCTCAATATTTCTATGTTGTGGCTGTTTGTGTTGCTAGCTATGAGCAGGAAGATGCTGGGTAGGGGGTGTTGGCAGGGATGGGGAGTTGGTTGGAACTTCATGAGGGAAAGAGGAGAAAGAAAACCCTGCCAATTTCATGAGCCTTGAACTGTGTTCTCAAACAGTATGAGGTTTTTCTGTATTCCGTCGACTCCTTTAACCATAGCCCCCGATCATCCCACCTAATCCTCTACAGTCATAGTTAGTAGAGGGTGGTCACCAGAGTCAAGAGAAGAGGCACCTCTTGTGCCAAGCCTTGAGTCTCCCACTAAAAGACACTGCACTTAAAATACTCACAGCTAACCTGGGGTTGAAGCAAACAGTGTCTTAATTTCCTACCAATGGTCTTTGTAATCAATGAGAGTTCAGTATTCCTTGGCACCTCTCCCTCCAACCCCTGCCCTTGGTCTCTGCTTACTGGCTGGTTTTGTTCACTTTTGCCATGATTGGTTGTTCAAAAGGCTGAAGTGATAGCATTTGGAGAACCCTAAATCAGGAGTCAGGAGACTATGCATGCATTTGGCCCTGGTACGAGTTAGCCTTGCAGTTTTATTCATATTGTTAGTCTGTAACTGCTTAAAAAAAAAAAACTTTAAGGAAAGACAATGCCTAAAACAGTGTTTGTCTTATGTTTTTCCTTCCTCTTGCCTATATCGCCCCAATTCCTTCATTTTTTTTCTGTTGGAATTACCATTAAAGCTGATACTTCTTCACCAAACAAAAATTCTTTCCTAAAAATCCCATTTATTTTCATTCCATTTATCATCTCTTTTGTGTTTAGAAAAAATTTTAAATATTTATTTCCCATATTATTTAAGGGACATCTAAACATAACTTAATGCTAATAATAAAACCCCAACATTTCTAGGTTTTTAGATCTTGTATTTTATTTTTTAAAGTTTTATTGCCACATAACCAAATATCATGCAATTCAATAATTCAGTTCTATCAAGAAGAATTGTATAGTCATTACTACAATTAATCTTAGAACATTTTCTTCTTTCTTGAACTCATTGATACTAGCTCCCCATTTCCCCCCAACCTCCCCTGCCATACTCCCAAGCAACCATTAATTCAATTACTTTCTCCGTAGATTTAGCTATTCTATATTTCTTTTCTTTCTTTTTTTTTTTTTCCAAAACCATTCCTGGGAGCTAATACAAATATATCATTCCATAGTTCAATCACATCAAGCAGTATTGTACAATTGCTACCACAATCAGTTTCAAAACATTCTCTTCCTTCTTGAACCCCTTGGTATCAGCTCCCTTTTACACTTTATATATACTGAAAAACATACCAACCCCCCCAATACCCACACACAAAACACTAATAATAACAAAGTTTTGTTATTTGAAAAGAAAACAGTAAATATTTAAAAACTAGAATAAATTTAAAATGAAGATCAAATAATAAGGTGTTAAATTTTATCCTATATGCATCTGCAACAATCCACTTTCAAATGCAGTATGCATGATAGCAATGTTATTCACATCTCTGGTCCATGGTCAGAGGGGATTCACTAGAGGATTAATCCGCATGTATTTCTCCTTCACTTTTTTTTTTCTTTTTACTGAAACAACTTTTATTTACTTATATTTTAAAAATTCACTGGAGGCTTAATCTATGTGTGGACTATGCAAATGGATTTTGGGTTTACACTGTCATCCATAGCTTTCTGCAAACCAGGTGTTCACAATTTAAGCTCTGATACCATTCTCTCCTTAGGATTTTAATTTTATTATTTACAATTCTTGGATCACACAGGCTAGTGTGCTTCTTCCGTGTGTAGTTAGTTGATGCCTCACTTTGATGGCTGCTTGTTTGAAGACAAGCCTCTAAGACCCCAGACACTATTCTTTGATAGATGGGCACCATCTGGTTATTTTATCACACTTTGCTATAGCATCCATATCTTCAGTGACCTCTTCATGAGGCAAGTATCAAGTAGGGCCATGCCATAAAAACTAATTGTAGATTGAGGACAGAATTAAGTTTGAGCCCCAAGTCCATTCATATATCTATGGTTTATATATGTCTGGCTCATCTTAGAGACAACATTGTCATGTTATGTTTCAGAATATTATCAACCATATCCCTGGGGCATAAGGTAATTCTATCGATAGTGTCATTAATTTATCCCTGGCATATAATTTAAAACACTGGTAAGGAAAGGAAATTATACAAGTATAGACCATCTATGAGCCATGATACATGAATTGCTGACTTGTGCAGATTAAACTCTTTAGTGACTGGACACTATTTACACAATCAATAGGTATTGCTGATAGGGAAAAACTTTCAATAATATTTATTGGCAATAACAGAACCATGCCTACCAGATTAATACAAATTTAAAGCAAAGAGGGCATTAAAATAGGCAGTATATGGTAGTCCGGGCCCCCCATTCTTTGGGTACCCTGAAGGCAAGAGCTCCAAACTGATGTCTAATGACAACCATAAAACCCCAATGTTTTAACCCTTCATATTGTTGAGCTGGAAAAACAAACAACTTTTTAGTAGTTTCTTCCAAAGACCATCATGATTTTAAAAACCAGTTAGAGTTTTAATAGCTAGAAAATTTAAGAAAATAACTTCATTGCAAACATTAATCTCTTTTTTCAGTTTGTATTTTACCACTCAGGCACCTTTGCTTATACCCTAGCAAAAACAATCATTGCATTTTGATGCTAGATAAGATATTGTTCAATTTATAATAATGAAAAAAGGAACTTATTGTAAATATGAAAAACTATTAGAGTTCACATCTAGCTATGTTCATCTTGAAGCCTTGCAGAAGAATGATCCGAGTTCTTCCTAATGTGTACAATTTTAGGACTAAAATGGATGTTTCATATAACCATTTCACTTTACAGATGAGGACAAGAAGGCCAAAGACTGGGTGACGACCTGCATGAGATCACATCCTGCCAGGTCTACCTGGGGCCAGATGCAGACAGAGGTCTCCTGACTCCTGATGTAGGATCTTCAAATAATGTTGCTTCAGCCTTGCTGGCAAACCAATTATGGTGGGGGTGAACTGAAACAAACAGCGGGTGAGGAGAGAGAACAGGGGGAGGGAGTGGAGGAAGAGGTGCCAGTGAAAACTGCACCCTTCTGGGTCATCCTCACATTTGCTGTTATGCTCTGAGAGAAAGAGACAATTTCTGTCTCATAAGATTGGGAATATGTCAGGGAAACTTTTAGGGATGAAATGGTATCTGAACCTTAAAAAAAGGTATAAGCAGGTGGAAATAGGGCAAGAAGTTAATTCTTGGTAGAAAGCAGTATGTGAACAAAAGTATGGAGATGGGAGGAGAGGACACAGTCCAGGATTAAAAAGTAGAGGATGGAATGTGGTGATTGGAAAGTCAACAACGCCTTTGGCCCTGGGTCTGCCTGCTAATGGATCCTTGGTTAAAGTACTTTGATTTTTTTCATTTTTCACATTGCAAATTGTAAAGTAGCTGTGTATCAACATTTATATTGTGACTATAAAATGTAGTACAGCGAGTGAAGTTCTTTGTAAACCATAGAAAAACCTAATTGTAAGGAGTTTTTATTGATAGGCTGGAGCAAAATGATGGCAAGCCTGAACCTCAGGCTATGGGTTGGCATTAATCACCCTGCAACGGCTTGAGAAGAGCCTTCACTGAGAGTGTCCAGTGCTTCCCAGGTACCTTTCTCACCTGCTATAAGCCATACACATTAGTGCTGTGGCAGAGTAGGTTACTCATTGGGCTGTCAACTGCAGGGTCAGCAGTTCAAATCCACTCTCTAGGAAACAGATGAGGTTTTCTGCTCCTATAAAAATTTATAGCCTTGGAAATCTACAGGGGTGATTCCATTTTGTCTTGTCTGCTTGCTATGAATCAGAAGCAACTCAATGGCAGTGAGCTTAAGTTCTATGCAACACCTAGTAAACACTGCCGCTATTGTCACATCTTTACATGATGCATACAGGAAACCGACACATGAAGGAATTGCAAGGTTCGGGAAAACCAGTATAACACGTGTTACTTGAGTCACCTGCAACTCCGTTTATTAAATTGACTTTAAATATATTTAAAGTTTGAAGCCCAGCTATGCATATTTCCAGCTTTTCCTCTTGCATGGGCTGATAAGTTTGTCCTCTGGCTTGGACAACGGGATCACTATTTTTGTATTTCTTGTTGTTACACCAACATGTGTAGGGCCATATAGAGTATTATTCTCAGCTCCCCGGATACCTGAAGATCCCAATAGATTCAGTTCTGTTTTGAGGCCCAGAATACATGACTGGTCTCAGATTGAAATGAATTGCCATTCCACACAGGCCAAAACAACTTAAGTTGATTAGGGGTATGCATATTTACATGCGGCAATGTCTTAAAGGCTCGATGGTAGACATGTAATTGTTAATATCTCTACATTTCTGGCAGTTTTTATTTTGTTTTATGCTGAACTTTTTGACTGTTACTGACAGTGGATTGTTTGCACAATGGTTCTTGTTAGTGGCTGTCAAGCCAGGTCTGACTCCTGGTGACCACAATGTTACAGAAGGAAACACTGCCCAGTCCTGTGATCGTATCATGGCCTTTGGGATGCTTGAGTTCATTGTTGTGGCTATTGTGTCAATCCCTCTCAGGGAGAGTTTCCTTCATTCTCACTGGCCTTACATACCGTCAAATCATGCTCTCCTTTTCAAGGAGCCCTGGTGGCACAGTGGGGTAAGTCAGTGTTGGGCTGTTAACCACAACGTTGGTGGTTTAGACCCACCAGCTACTCTTTGGGATGCAGATGAAGCTGTTTGCTCCCATAAACATTGACAGCTTCCGAAACCCTCACAAGCAGTCCTACTCTGTTCTGAAGGCTACCAGGAGTTCAAATGGACTTAATGGCCACGGAATGTTCTTTTCTAGTAATGTGTTTTCCTGACATTGGGCCTACAGTAAGAGGGTTGAGGTTTCATGATTCTCACTTACAAAGAGAATTCTGGTTTTATTTCTTAGATGATTGACTTGTTCATCCTTTTAGCAGTCCACATTATAGTCAGTATTTTCCCTCCATGTCTACAAAGTGAAGACCATTTAAAATAAAGATAAAATGAAATCCCTGTGGATGTGGTACCCTCAACACTCTTGTGGCACACTCACTAGTCTCTCCCACAGCAACATCGCTCCACACACAGCTCATTTCACCTGGACTCCTAGTGGTCTCCTAGCTCCAGTGGTTCCTAAATAGATGCTCTTCTCCAGTCTTGCCTTCCTCCCCTCAAGTCTCTCTGATGGTGCCGCAATGGTGGCTCTGACCATGCAAATCTGTTCGTGCGTTTCCCCTGCTGCCTTGGCATGGCACACCACAATCCCTGATCTCACCGCTATCACTTCTCTGCATCTGTCACTCCCCAGCCCCACATTTCATATATCTTTTTTACATTTCACATGCCTGTATCCAAAAAGGGCCGTGCATTTTCACACTTTTCTTCTTTCAGCACGTTACTAGATTTCTGCTCGATATCCTCATCTCCTGCCTACAGGCCTCACGTCCATCAAGTCCTTCGTTATGAAGACAAGCCCTCAGGTGCCCTCCCCTCAGTTAGCTTTCTGAATGGATTGCGTTGGGGCAAGAACCATCCTGTCCTATCATTGTTTGTTCATCTGTCTCCTCCTTAGATCCGGAGTCTTCCTTTTCCCATGCCTGACATTTAAGATAGGTGAGCCCAATGATGGTTGTTGAAGACATGAGCCTACAGAAAGCACTTAATAAGTCTTAGTTCCCTTTCCCCCATGTCCCTTATCTCCTAAAACCCAAAATTACACCTTTGCTGCCCCAACATAGGGTCCGAGGTCCACTTTTAGAGAGTCATATCATCAGGTGTGTAAAGAGGCCACTTTCTAGTTTCAAGCAGCATTCATCTAACGTAAAACTGCGCACCCTTACAGCAATCAGCTGTGTTTCTCGCTCTTGCTGGAGCGGAGCTCTCAGTCACACATGGGCTTTGGAGAGAAAGAGTCTTGTCATATTCACCCTCCTCCCGCCAAGTATGTTACAAAACAGAAGTTTACCCAGGAGAAGTTATGATAGACGAAAAGAGAAAAAGTGCAGGTGACAGCTCAACCAATGTACACCAGAAATTCTGCTCAGTATGGGATGTTTTCTCTGTGGCCGGCTTATTGGGAGGCCAGCTTTTTTTAAACTTGTTCTTCCCCCGGGCTGGAATCTCTTGCCTATCTCAGGTTTCTCAGTCTCAGCACCGTTGACATATTGATCCAGATAATTGTGTGGTGAGGGTCTTTCCAGTGAATTGTGGAATGTTAGGTAGCATTCCTGGCTTCTAACTACTAGATAACATTTACACCTTTACCCACAATTGTGACAGCCAGGCAAGTCTCTTAAGCATTGCTATATGTCCCCTGAAGGGGTGGTGGGCAAAATTGCCCTCTGTTGAGAACTAACCTTCAAATTTACCTAATGTGTCTTAGAAGCCTTCTTTGAACTTGAGTAGATCAATGGGCCATTACACGTTCATATAACATTGTATACCATTTATTTCTTCATAGCTTATTTACTTTATATATATCTATATATATCTATATATATAGATATATATATAGATATATATAGATATATATATATAGGGTTTTTTCCTCCTAAGCGATAAGAGCCATGAACGTAGTGACTGGGTCTTTTTCACTCTTCAAGTTGCCCTGTCCTTAGCACAGTGCCCGGTTCATATTGTTGTTGTTGTTGTTGTTAGATGCCTTTGAGTCAGTTCCAACAAAGTCACAGAAGAACTAAATGAAACAGTCAACCAACTGGACGTTGTAGGCATATTTAAGCACAGAACACCGCATCCGAAAAACTCAACATTCTTTTCTGAAACAGTCTCCAGAATAGATCATATGTGTGTTATAGGTGTGTTAGACTGGGCTGACTAGAGAAACAAATCCAGTGACACTCAGATGTCTAAGGAAAAGCTTTATAGCAATAAATCATTATATATCAAACAAACATCCCAGCCCTGTCCAGATCCAGTCCATAAGTCCAATACTAGTTCATAAGTACCTCTTCAGCCACATGCAATGATGCCGAATGCAGGAAGACCGCAGGCCAGTGAGTGCAAAGTCATGTGGCTCCAATGGCAGTGGCTGCATCATAGAGCTCGCAGGGTCAGCCAGCAGGAAGGTGAAGGCAGAGAGACGGGGAGATACCTTCCTGATGTAAAGGCCACACCCACAAGGAGGCACCATTGGGCTGTCACCTGATTGATAGGCTAGATACCACCCCTACACTTTTATATATCTTCAAGTTGCCATGAAATTATGTAACTACCATATTAGGCCACAAAAGAAATCCTTAATAACATTTAAAACATCAAAATACTAAGCAACGTCTTAGAGCACAATGCTATAAAATTAGAAATTAACAATAGGAGGTCAAGAGGAAATGTCAACACTTGAAAACTGATTAACATCTGCTTAAAAACTACTGGGTAATAGAATAGATAAAAATTCTTTGAATCAAACAAGAATGAAAATACACCACACCCAAACCTTTAGGACACAGCAAAAGCAGTGCTCAGAGGATAAGTTATTGTAATAAACATGCACATCAAAAAAGAAGACACAAGATCAGTACCTTAGGCAATCATCATCAACAATTAGAATGAGCAGAAAAATAAGCCTATAGTCATCAGAAGAAAATAAATAATGAATATTTGAGCAGAAATAAATGATACAGAACACATTTCTGTATCATGTGGAGAGTATAATTAAGATCACTGGATGCATGAAAGCCAAGCTAGCTAACCCTTCAGAAGCAGTAATGGGAGTAATGATTCCCTGAGGGTATGGGAAGAGAGGAGTGGAGTGGGATTGGAGGGAAGGGGGAACTGATAATAACAGTAATGATGACTATACAATCCCACTTGAGGGGAATAAATAACAGAATTGTAGGTGAAAGGATATAATAGATGGTGTAAGACACAGAAAAAAAATAACAACAATAAGGATTCCTGGGGTATAGGTGAGGGTAAGGAGAGGAAGAAGGGGGCTGATATCAAGGAGTTCAAGAAAAAAGAAAATGTTTTGAAGCTGATGGCAGCAGCAAGCATACAATTATGCTTGATCTCATTGAATTATGAATTGTTACAATCTCTGTAAGACCTCCCAATAAAACAATTAATAATGATAACAGATTTTAAAACAGCTTTATATACCCAGATCTTTGCCAGTATACTATTCTGGCATTTTCTACAAAATGCTGTCTCTCTTCCATAAATCTATCCATTCTGAGAAAAGTAAGTGGAGAGAAATTGTATTCAATGATATTTGTGTCCATAATAAATATCATCTCATCTCTTTAAAAAAAATGGAGAGATTAGAATCTTCATACACTGCCGATGGGACTGTAAAATGATTCAACCACTAAATATTTCAGTGCTTCTTTAAAATGTTGGGGGGAAATAATAATAAAATACAATGTTGGGAATAGAAATAGAATATGATCCAGCAATCTTACTACTAAGTATGTATCTTATATATACGCATGTTTGTTACAAAACTATTCACATTAAAAAAATATGGAAACAACTTAAATGTCCATCAATGACATGGTGGACAAGCTTTGGTACATCCACACAATGGAAGAGTACCCAACATTAAAAAATACTGATATGAGTTTTTGATCAGCAAAAGAAAAAAATGTTGAAGGAAAGAGAGATACTGGGAGTAGTGCAGAAGTTAAAGGCAACAAAGGTAAATACTATTATAGTAACAATCCTGCAATAACAATAGTCCATGAGTAGGTGCATAGACACTCAAGTTGTACAGGAATAGGAAGGAAAATGGGACTATATTCATGAATATACTTACGTTTGGCCAAAGATATTTCTATGTATGTATTTACCTCTGTTGTAAATTTATCCATGAAAGTAGTAGAGCATACAGGGGCAAAACAAAAAATTGTTCTAAATCCTACACTAAGGAGTAGTGATGGAGATCTTAAAAGTTAATGAGCTTCCAAGTTGTAACCACTGTCCTCTATCTGGAGCAAAGAGGAGAAAAGGAAATGAAAACGATATGGAAATACTCTGACCAATGGACTAATGGACGAGATGACCCTCAGCCTCTATTAGCGAGAGACTTGAAGAACTAGAAGGTGTTATCTATTGGTCCAGTTATGATGATTTGGGTTTTCTTTACATTAAGTGGTAATCCATATTGAAGGCTGTAATTCTTGACCTTCATCAGCAAGTGCTTCAAGTCCTCACTTCGAGCAAGCAATGTTGTATTGTCTATATATTGCAGGTTATTAATAAGCCTCCCTTCGATCCTGATATATTTTTTTCTTTCATATAGTCCAACTTCACAGATAATTTACTCAACACATATAGATTTAATAAGTATGTTGAGAGGATACAACCCCAATGCACAACTTTCTTGATTTTAAACCATGCATTGTTTCTGGTTCTATTTGAACAACTACCTATTCTTCTTCTTTAAAAAAAATCATTTTATTGGGGGCTCATACAACTTTAAAAAAAATCATTTTATTAGGGGCTCATACAACTCTTATCACAATCCATACATACA
>NW_022103900.1:27884593-27906288 GCF_000313985.2 Echinops telfairi
GTGGTCCTCTCTGTGGACTGGCTGCTCTAATTGGGAACATCATCTTCAAGGCCTGATGGGTCAGGATGTGGTCCACTCTCTCCTCCTCCCCACTCATCTGCTCCCGTGTGCTCTGATCAGATATGTCCCTCTCCCGATCTGCAGATTCAATGCTGTCCTTTGAAATAAATTTTTCTCGGGGGAGGGGCAGGTGTCTATGTAGTATTTGGGATTGGGGCCAGCCCTCCAGACCTCTCCACTGGTTCTCATACAACTTTTATGACAATCCATACATACATCCATTGTGTCAAGCACATTTGTACATTTGTTGCCATCATCATTCTCAAAATATTTTCTTTATCCTTGAACCCTTGGTATCAGCTCCTCATTTTTTCCCTTCCTCCCCCTCCCATCTTTCCTCCCTCCCTCCCTCATGAACCTTTTATAAATTATACATTATTATTTTTTCATCTTACACTGTCCAATGTCTCCCTTCACCTACTTTTCTGTTGTCCATCCCCCAGGGAGGGGGTTATATGTAGATCATTGTGATCAGTTCCTCTTTCTCCCCAACCTTCCCTTTACCTTCCTGGCATCTCTACTCTCATTATTGGTCCTGAGGGGTTGGTTTATCAGTCCTGTATTTCCTGTATTTCCAGCTCTGATCTGTACCAGTGTACATCCTCTGGTCTAGCCAGATTTGTAAAGTAGAATTGGGAGTATGATAGTGGGGGTTGGGGGGAGGAAGCATTAAAGAACTAGGGAAGGTTTCATGTTTCATGTTTCATCGGTGCTATACTGCACCCTGACTGGCTCGTCTCCTCCCTGTGAACCTTCTATAAAGGGATGTACAGTTGCCTACAGATAGGCTTTGTGTTAATTTGGGTGAAGGGGAAGATAATATCCTAAAAGAGGGGGATAAGGAAAAAGGCAGGGAAGAAATAGGGCAAGCCATGGGAGGGTTGATAAGTTGTTGAATGCAAAATTATTATTAGCTTTGTGAAGCCAACTTGATTCACAATAAAAAGTTAAAAATAACATTTAAAACAGACAAAAATGAACAGTTTTATTTCTTTGTTTTGTTGTTGTAATTAAAATATATACAATACAACATACATCAAGTAATGCTCACAATCTTAAGCCATTTGAGAGATGCAAATCAAAACAACAATGAGCAACCTTCTCCTCATTAAAAGCAAAGTTCAAAACACCAAAAAAGCAACGCATGCGGGAAGGGAAGGGAAGGGAAGGAAGACCCTCGCTCACTGCTGTTGGGACTGTAACAATCCACTGTGGGAAGGGATATGAGTCTTCCTTAAAAAGTTGGAAATAAAAAAACCAAAGATCCAGCAACAAGATACCTCCCAGAGAGATAAGAGCCCTGATGTGAACAGATGTATTTACACCCAAATTCATTATAGCATTATTTGCCACAGAAGAGAGATTGAAACAACCCAAGCCATAAAGAAATTATGGTAAATATACTTAATGGAGTACTACATCACATTAGAGAATTATGATGAATTTGTACACTTCATAAAATGGATTAATCTGGAGGACAGTGTGCTGAGTGTAACTCGTCAATCACAAAAGAACAAATGTTATATGACACACTACTTAAAAAAGTCAAGAAAAGGTTTACACACAAAAAGAATAATTATTTGAAAGTTAGTAGTAGCGGAAAGAGGAGGGTGATAAGTCACTAACTGGAGGGTAGGAAAGGGAGAGATCAGCACAAAATGCCCAGGGCAGAAGGCACTGGATGGAGCACAGAGTTAAGGGAACGGAGGGAAATACCATTGCTTATACAGTCCTGCAATAACAGTAATCGCAAGAATCTATGAGTGGACGAATAGACACTCAAGCTAAAGAGGGTAGGAAGGTGGTTGGAATCTGCCCATAAATCTACATAGGTTTGACAGAAAATAATTCTACATATTCTTTATATGTGTGCAAATATATCCATGAAACTAGTAAACATACAGGGGCAAAGTTATAAGAAACTTCTTAGCCACAAACACCTTGAAGGGTGGGGTATCTGGACCTGGGGGCCTCAGGATCATAGTCTTGGGGACCCCAAGGTCAATTGGTACAACATAGTTCACAATGATAATGTTCCACACATCTACTTTGATGAGTAGCAACTGGGGTCCTAAAAATTTGTAAGCTGCCATCTAACTATTGGTGTCTCCCCATCCAAAGCAAAGAAGAGTGAAGAAAAGCAAAGACACAAGGAAACAATTAGTCCAAAGGACTGATAAACCACGTGAAGCCCAGCCTCCAGAGACAGAACAACGAGATGAAGCCCTGCTACCACTAGCAGCCTGCTCTGAAAGGAATCACAGTAGGAGGTTGTGGAAGTGATGTACTCTGGTGTCACCTTGAGGGTTTTAAGAGTAAAGGGGTGGAGTCTACCCTGTCAATCAGGTCACAACCTGATGATACCTCCTTGTGGGCATGAATTTCTGATGAGGATATTGGGAACTTCCTCTGTCTGTCACTGCTTCACCTTCCTGTTGAAGAGTTACACTTGGGGAGCTTGAGAAGCCATGTGGAGATCTGCACCAGCACTGAGATGCTTCCACCACCACTGGATCCACAAGACTTTTCACCCACTGGCCTGTGATCTTCCTGCATTTGGCATCATTACATGTGCTGCATGAGTCTGAAGAGGAATTTATAGACTAATATCAGACATAGGGGCTAATATCGGACTTAGAGACTTGATCTGGACTGGGCTGGCATGTTTTCTCAATATTCAATTGCTCTTTTATATAAAGCTCTCACAGACACACATGAGAGTCTCTGGATTTGTTTCTCTAGTCAATCTGTCCTAACACAGAGGTCTTGGATGGAGTGGGAGAAAAAAGTGGAACGAAACTCAAAGTCATCAAATGGGCTAGGTTTACTGGTTTGATAGAGACAGATGGAACGCCCAAGATGATGGCTTTTAGACATCCTTAAAGCTGAGAACTGAACTCATCTTTATAGCTAAACTTCCAACCAAACAATCCAAAACTAAGCATAGATGTGATTCCAACTCAGTGGGACCCAATAGAACAGGGTAGAACTGCCCCTCTGGGTGTCCCAAATGATAACTCTTTATGGGAGTAGAAAGCCTCAGATTTTCCCCTATGTAGCAGCTGGTGGTTTCAAACTACTGTCCTTGTGGCTAGCAGTCTAATGTGTAACCCACTATAACACCAGTGTCGTTAGTCAAACAAGACTCACTGCCATTGAGGGGATGCTGTCTCATAGCAACCCAACAGGACAGGGTAGAACTACCTCTGTGGGTTTCTGAGACTGTAACTCTTATTTAAGACAGTGGAAAGCCCCATCTTTCTCCCAGGGAGCACCTGGTGGTTTCAAGCTGCCAACCTTGCAGTTAGCAGCCCAACCTTGCAGTTAGCAACCCACCATGCAACCAGAGCTCCCAGTCAAACTATAGATAGACCTACAATGTGAACCAGGCAGCTAAGGATTCTTTACAACAGCCAATCATATGAGATCAAAAGGGCAGCATTTGACCAGGGATAAAATTCAGAAGGCAGGCAGGAACAGGAAAAAGGAAGAAGGGAAATGGTAGGCATGCGGAGGAAGTGGGAAGAGTGCTGTGACAGTGTAGGGATTGATATCAATGTCACAAAACAAAATGTACATGAAGTGTTGGACTGAAAACCAATATATTCTGTAAACTTTCCCCCATATCTCAGTTTTTAAAGACAAAACACCAAATTAACAGCTACTATATGTACAATTCAGTGATACTATTTATTACATTAAATTTTGTAAAAAAAAAACACACCTTTTTATTGTGAATTGGGTGAAGATTTACAGAATAAAATCAGTTTTCCATTAAAAAATTCATAATACTTTGTTTTAAGTCATGGGTTGTAACCCCCATTACGTACTATAACATATCCTCGTTCCTCCCTGTGTTCGTTATTTCTGTCCCCCCATCTTTCCATGTCTTCTGAATTTGTCCTTGGACAGCTGCTGACCTTTGTTCTCAAATAGCTAACTATTTGAACAAGTGCATCCCACCCTAGGGCTATTGTTCACTTTATAAAACTCCCAAACACACTTCAATCGAGTCCATTCTAACTTGCTGGAGCCCCGGCATGGTAGTAGGTTACCCATTGGGGTGCTAACCACAAGGTCAACAGTTTAAAACCACCAGCTGCTCCACAGGGGGAAAAAAAAGAGAAGGCTTTCTACTCCTATAAAGATTTCCAGTCTTGGAAAACCACAGTGGTAGTTCTACTCTGTTCTATAGGATTCATTTTACACCTTTCTGTTGTTTGGTTACTGGTACTGTTGTGGGCAAAGCATTGGCCTGCTAACAGCAAGATTGGCAGTTCAAACCCACCAGCACTCTGTGGGAGAACAATGAGGCTATTTACTCCTAGAAAAATTTGCAGTCTCAGAAATCCTAGGGAACAGCTCTTCTCTGTCCTGTAGAGTCCTGATGAGTGTGAGTTGGTAATGACTTGATGGTAGTGGGTTTTACTATTTGGCTGAAAATTGAGTGAAAGTGGGGCTGAGATGGTACTGTTTACATTTTTTGAGTTGTGCAACAATTGCCACCCTCCTTTTCTGGGTTGTTCTATTAACAACTATTAACATGAACTCATGTTAACATGAACTATTAACATGAACTCATGCCCCATAGGTTCCTATCTAAATTTTCAAGATATTGGGTTCTCTGGACTATTTTAGGTTTGATGAAGACTTCAGGGATTATTTTTTATTTAAGGTTTAGATATTATATGAGGACTATAATTTGGGGCTTTCATATCATCTCCACGGATCCAGAGAGTCTGCAGCTGTTGATAATTTGAAATTCAATTCTATATTTCCTCCTTTTGATCAAGATTTTTCTATAGAATTTTTCACCAAAATATTTGATAATGGTAACTGGGCCCCAACCAGTTCTGCTGATCTCATGACAAAGAGGCTTATAGACAGTTAACCACACCTTCCATCCCCTCCCCCCCATTTCTTGATCTCCTTCTTCCTCTATTGCTCTAGGGTCTATGCAAATAGAGGCCAATGATTGTGCCTTACAAGTTTTCATATCCCAGGCCTAACACAAGGACATAGCACTAAACACATTATCAAGCCAATAAACTGGATGTCCCACGAAACCATGAGCCTAAACTTCCAAACCTAGGAACCAATTCCAGGAGGTATTTGGTTATACATACGCCGTCTCAGCAACTTCACTCTCTCTGATAACTGTTGTAAATCTATCTTATATTATCATTGTATCATACATTATGGATATAATAGTATACATACATTCTAATTGTATACCTATAAAAAGTTGCCAATTCAACTTTTTCCAGGTGTGCCATTTATTGACAACACTCAGGTTAATTAGCTGTGAAATCCTATCCTTAATCAATGTGATTTTCCATCACTGTAAACCACACCTCAGTAATTCAGAAGCAATATCCTTCCTTTCCCCCTCCTTCCCTCCCCAGTAACCGCTAAGAAACTTTGATCTCTATACATTTGCCTGCTCTTTTTTAATATGTGAGGTCAGACAATATTTGTCCTCTTGTGATTGACTTAATTCAGTCAGGACATTGTCTTCTAGCTTCCTTCACTTTCTTTTCTTTTTATTGCAAGGAGTCCTCAGCCACTAACCAAAAGGTTGGCAATTCAAATTCACCAGTTGCTCCACAGGAGAAAGAGGTAGCAGTCTTGGCAACCTTGTGGGGGCAGTTCTACTCTGTGTTAGAGGGTCACTTTGAAATCAACTCCATGGCAGCAGGTTTGGTTGTAACTATTACAATGATTACTACCTGGCACTGAAATCTTGATTCATGCTAAGGATCAGCAGGTTTAATTATCTTTGTTTTTAAACCTTCGGTACAGATATCATTGTAGGAAACAAAACAAATAATATCTTAGTATTACAATGAAAGCTCTCTGGGTGGTCCAAATCATTGGGCTCAGCTGATCTAGCTGTTGGCCTTTCATGACCCCAACCACACTCTAAAAGAAATGCAGAGCGGTCTCCGGGAGGAGACAAGCCAGTCAGGGGGCGATGTAGCAACAATGGAAAATACAACTTTCCTCTAGTTCCTAAGTGCTTCCTCCCCGCCCCCACTGTCATGATACGAATTTTACCTTGCAAGTCTGGCTAGACCAGAGGATGTACACTGGTACAGATAGGAACTGGAAATACAGGGAATCCAGGGCGGATGATCCCTACAGGACCAGTGGCGTGAGTGGCGATACTGGGAGGGTAGAGGGAGAGTGGGTTGGAAAGAGGGAACCGACTGCAAGGAACTATATGTGACCTCCTCCCTGGGGGACTGACAACAGAAAGTGGGTGAAGGGAGACATCGGACAGGGCAAGATATGACAAAATAATAATTTATAAATTATCAAGGGTTCATGAGGGAAGGGGGAGCGGGGAGGAGGGGAAAAATGAGGACCTAATGCCCGGGACTTAAGTGAAGAGGAACTGTTTTGAGAATGATGAGGGCAATGAATGTACAAATGCACTTTACACAATTGATGCATGTATGGATTGTGATAAGAGTTGTATGAGCCCCTAATAAAACAATTTAAAAAAGAAAGAAAGCAGTCCTAGGGAACTGCTTAGGTAAAGTTTCCAACCAAGAAAAACCTGTACTAGTCTACACTGTAGCACATGGCGTCACCTTGTCAGAATTGTCTCAGGAGCAAAAGGGTTTTGGTTTTGGTTTTTGGTAGTAGGATGAAAATGGATTCCACCTTTTCAGTTCTCCATAAGAGAGTCGTAGGATGTAGATCCCTCTTAGAAAGCTTCTGTCCTGCAATTGAAATGTCCAGGACCTGTGTAAGTAGCTATCTTCTAATTCATCTCACCTACTCTGGACACATTATCAGAAGGGACCTGTGCTTGGAGAAGGAAATTATGCGTGGTAAAGTGTCAGGGACACAGAGGATTTTCAACACGGTGGGTTGCCGCAGTGACGGCAACAACAAGCTCAAGCAGACACTCTTTGTGAGGACAGCATAGGACTGGGCAAGTTGCATTCTGCTGTGCCTGGGCGCCAACTCCACAGCGCCTAACTGTTACAGCATCTTGTGGCCGGACAGTACACCTCTCAAATGAGGCCTACTGCAACGGGAAGATATATCAAGAAAAAGGGAAAAACTAACGTGGTGGAGGAAAGACATCATACTCAAGATAAGCAATTCTTATTTCAACCTGTTTGTATATAAATTATTGCAGCACGGATTCTAAAAATCCACCATTCTTTGCATACAATTCCAACAACAGGCTTCAAGAAGAATCTCCATGTTCACTTGTGTCTGGCTGGTTTCCTCTAATTCCAATTTCTCAGATTACACAGAACTACGCGTTTGCTTTTGCCGGGGGGGAAGGAGGCAGCAGGAATTCAGGGAGGAGATGTTTTACTTTGCAACCGAAATCAGCCATTAAACACAAATTCTGTTGCTTCCCACCAGTCTGATTTGAGCTCTCACTTCCGCATCTGCTCCCTTCAGGTGTTCATGGTAGTATTGAGTGGCCAATCAATAGATGTCTACTCACAGCTGGGAGAGGGCAGCTCAACGAGTAAGACAATTATTAGGGTTTTCCCATTGATCTGGGAGAGTAATCTTTGTTTTCAAAATGAAGAACATAATCATTCCTTTAAAGGCTGTTGCAGCCGTAGAATTATTCTCAGTGTTTGCAGGCGAGGAACAGTGAAGAGGGTAGCCTAGCTCTCCAGTCCCTTTATGTAATGCTGATCTCCCTAGGATGATGTATTTGTGTGGCTAATCCTAGGGTAGGGTTTCTTGGAGACAGGACAACGCAGATAAAATTTGGATGATTCGACAATGGAACAATTCCCCGACAGAGGGGCCACAGGGAAGGGATAAGTCTACCAGGGTGCAGTAAAGCATTGATGAAACACACTATATTCCTCTGGTTCTTTGGCTTCCTCACCCCCCGCTATCAGGACCCCAGTACTGCTTCTCAATTCAGAGTAGACCAGAACATGCACACAGAAAAGAGATGGGAGCTCACGACACACAGAATCCAGAAACAGGAGTGTTTGGAATAGCGATACCAGAAGGGTAGGGAGGAAGGGGGGAGGGGAAGGGAGAAAGGGGAAATTGATCACAATGATCGGCACGTAACCATATACCCCTCTCCAGGGGGAAAGAACAACAGAAACCATGGGGGAAGGGAGACAGTGATTGGTATAAGATATGAAAATAATACTAATCTATAATCTACCAAGGGGGAAAGGGTGGTGAGGGGGGACAATGAGGAGCTGATACCAAGGGCTCAATAGAAAGTAAATGTCTGGAAATGAATGAAGGCAACATATGTACACACATGCCTGATATAACTAATGTATGGATTGTAACAAGAGATGTAAGAATCCCCAATAAAATATAAAAAATTGGATGATTAGGGAGATAGACAGGGAGGTGAACCATATTTGTCACATCAGTGCAATTTGACTGTTGTCAGGGAAAACAAAACTCTGTCCTTTTGGCACTATCCTGGCTCCAAATGCTATAGCCAGAGTTTTTCTGGGAAGAGCCTGTCACTACCTGGTGATTAGGTTTACACCAACTACTGAAAGATATTGCTGAATGCCAGGTCTTACTTTGAGAAGGTGGAGAGGAAGCACTGGAGAGGACACAGTAGTGAACTCCCAGAGGGTCAAGGGCAGTTTCGTGCCACTGCTCTTGTGGTAGATGGCATGGACCCTATTGAAGACTCTGATTGTTGATGTTTTCAGGTGCCATTAAGCAGGTTCCATCTCTTGGCGATCCTACGTACAACAGAACAAAGCACTTCCCAGTCTGGCACCATTCTCACAATTGTTAGGTTTGAAGTCACCAGTATTTATCCATGCTTCTTGGCTGCACCTGATTATGTTCAGATCACAGAAGTTGATAAAAGTCTTCAATAACTGCATCTTTGGCATTAGTGGTGGGTGCATACATTTGAATAATAATGATATTAGCTGGTCTTCCTTTTGGAGTTTGGATAGTAGCCTGTCACTGACATTGTTATACTTTAGAATAGATCTTAAAATATTCTTTTTGATGATGAAGACACATTCCTCTTCTATTTGTCCTTCTCCACATGGCAGACCATACGTCTGGCCAAATCAAAGTGGTCGATTCCAGTCCATTGCAGCTGACTAATGTATTCCATTTTATTTCTGACAACGTATACATTTCCTAGATTCACGTTTTGTTCACCTCCCAATTACTCATGATTATTTGCAGCAGTTAGGTCTCATTTTAAATTGTGTCGCATTGCAAATGAAGGCCTGGAACGTTTTCTTCTATCGCTTCATTACGATTCACTCTACTTTGAGAAGGCAGCTCTTCCCCAATTGCATTTGGAGCGCCTTTCACCGGGGGAGCTTCTATTCCTGCACTCCATCAGACAGCGTCCTGCTTCTCTCACAAGTTCAAAACCAAAAACAAACCAAACACCGCGATCAAGTTGGTTCTGACTTGCGAACCCTGTAGGACAGAGAACTGTCCTATGGGATCCCAAGAGTGCACCTGTTTATGGGAGTACAAAGCTTCATCATTCTCCTGTGAATCCGTTGGTTGTTTCAAACTACTGACCTTACGGTTAGCAGCCCAGCGCGCAATCACTCCACCATCAGTGGCCAACATTTTTCAGAAGTTGATTACTAGATCCTTCTTGCTAGTCTGCATTAGTCTGGAAGCTCCGCCAAAACCTGTCCACCATGAGTGCCCTTGGTTATATTTGAAATACCACTTACCTCACCTCCAGCACCACAGCAACACACATGCCACTGCAGGGTGACAATCTGATGGACAAGCAGTGAGTTGGAATCAATAGACTTTTCCCAACCTGATATGACAATGGTTAGAAGGGAGAAAATGATAAAATCTGAACCAAATCAGGAAAAGGGAAAAGGGAACCCGAAAGCTGTTCTTTTGAGGAAAGGTCCATTAACAAGAGAAAATTCAACTTGGGCCAACACTGCTTATTATAATACAAACAATAGTGTGTTACATCTTCAAAGACATTTACCATCATTTCTGTGGCATTCCGCCCCCCCCCCCACACACACACTGGGTGAATCTCATTACAATCAAATGAGGTAGGCAAAGGGAACAATAAACCTCACTGCTTAAAGGAATATTGATAAAATAAGTAAGGATTGTTGTCACTGTTTTAAGTTTATTTTGACTCATAGGAGCAACTCAGTGTTCACACATCGAGAAGATGCCCAGAAAGCAGAGCCACTGAAGATGCTGATATTTGATTAAAGTTAGGGATAGATGAGAATTAATGCCAATACGAGCTCTTTGTGAGATCGCAAAAATGAGAAAGAACCAACCTCTCTCACACAGGTAGACAAATTACAATGAGAACAGGAAGGTGTCCTGCTTTAGGAGTTTCGGATGAAATCTTCACTTCCTCACCCCACCATCTTCACAAAATGATCCAAGTTTCTCCTGACTTAGAAGAATAAACAAATCTATCTTGGAAGAAAGACAGAGCGAATGCCCCTTAGAAGCAAGACTAGTAAGATCTTGTCTTGTGGACTCTGCACTTACTATTAGGAGAGAATGTTCCCTGGAAAAGAACCTCTTGACCCTCACAGAGGGTCAGCAAAGAGAGGAAACCCTCTCTGAAATGGACTGACCTAGTGATGTGACCATGAGCTCAAACTCATAATGATTTATGGGATGTGCGGGGCTGGACCAGGTTTCTTGCTGCTGTTCATGCTGTTGCTTTGCTATGAATCAGAACCGACTCAAAGGCACCTAACGACAACTAGTGATGTTCAGTTCGCCTTAGTCTTGCTCACTGCAAGGACATTAAAAGTTGACGGTGCACATTTCTAATAATAAGCATTTGCTTGGTAGCCTGGTAAAATGGTTGCTTGGGGCTTCTTCCTCAAGGAGCCCTGGAGGGACAGTGGGTTAAGTGGTGAGTTGCTAACTGCCAGGTTGGTGATTCAAACCCACCAGGTGCTCTCTGGGAGAAGGAGAAGGTTGTCTGCTCCTAGAAAGATGTATAGTCTGGAAACCCTGCGGAGTTGTTTCTTCTTCTCTATAAGATCACTATGCATTGGATTCAACTTGATAACAGAGGGTTGTTTTGTTGCTGTTCTGTTTTGTTTTTAGGAAGGCTCCCTCAGCTTTGAATGCCCATGAGTCTCACGAACTGGGTCATAATCTATGACACTTCCCATAAATAAAATCTGATCATATGAACTTTATAAGATGTTCCAGGTGCTATATTAAAGGAGATAGCACATGCATAAAAAGACAATGCTTTCACATTAGAAGACACAGTGAGTGAGAAGGTGGAGGGAGCTCATAGGCGCTCACAAGAACCTAGTGTTCTATTTGCAGAAATTTTGATAGTCAGTTACTAAGCCATGAGCAATTGAAATCAGCTATGATGGAAGTGTCCATACTGCCATAAATCAGCAACCCCCACTAGTCAGTGCTACCCTCTAGTTGGGAGTTAAGTATTTGTAGGCACAATACCCCTCAGAATAACTATTTGGCTTTCTCCGCTTGTTTTTCAATGTTCTGTTCTGTATCTCTCTAAACAGTATGAGGAGCTAAGTATTTGTTGAATGTCTTCAAAGTGTAATGAAACTTCTTCCACTGCAACCGTGTTCCTCATGAGTAAATGCACCAAAGAAAACAGGAGAGCTTGTCTGTGGGATTCCAGACCTCAGCAGGCTTGCTGCCTATCACCCCTGCTGTGGGCTGCTAATGCACCAGAGAATGCCATCACCCTGATTTCAGGGGAGGGCATCCCATGGCTAATGAGTGCTCTACATGGCTCAGGTTAATGCTGAGACCACTCCCCAACTGCGTTAGCCCTGTGTGACTAACCAGTTTGCCGCTGAACCTACCCTTAGGATATGAGATGTTGACACGGGAGCTTGGAATATATACCTCATGCATTGCCTATAATTAACCTATACTTTCCTTACCGATAACCTGTCTCTTTTATATCACAGCAAGTGAGTAATGGTTATGAGTAGACCTGGCCTGCGGCATATGTGCTAAAGAGACAGTCACAACTTCCAAGTCACCCCACAACGAAAGCACTTAGGTCAAAGAAGCAAAAGTTGCCAGAAAGATGTCCCCAGACCAACTCAGTAGACATTTGAACGCAAGAGGCCCAATAAACCATTTTCTGTCAAGAATCATAATCCTGCCCTAATGCATATTCATGGCCATTCCAGGGAAATCTGCTACACTTTCGTAATGCCCTCAGTTTACTTCCTGGGGTACGTGTATAAAACTTCAAGCCCCCACCCCTTTTTTCTCCCCTGGGAGCTTGTTTTGGCAACTCCAGTCTTGGCTTGCTTGACCAACCCAAGTAAAGTTTACGCATTCTCTTTCATCTAGCCTCTGTCTTTGTTTCTCAGCCACCTGGGATGAGACTTGGATTGGTAACAATGCACTTCTCCTCCATCAATGATTGGTTTAGGTAGGAGTAAGGGACTGAGTTCTCGTGTCCCTTGTCAGATTAGAAACATAGCCACAGAAACACAAGTTGTGAGAATGACGCTTGAAAGAAGAAGGAGGCAATTCCATACTTGCTCCTGGATCTTCATGAGAAGAAATCCCTTTCCGAACCCCCACTCTGGTGTGAGTAACAAAAGACAGCAAGCTGAAAGGAGAAGAGGCAACTCATTGAGTTTATCTCAGGGGAGGGTGGCAAGGCTCTATTTCCATGATGACATCATTTACTGCTGATGGAACCCTGGACCTGCCTCTCTCCAATAAAAAATTCACACTTGTAAGGCTTCCACCACAATTAGACCTTTCTGTTACTTGCAGCGGAAAGCATTCCTGGCCAATACAATGAGGGAAATATATTACATATAGAGGTATCTTTTCAAAGCTCTCCAGGTTATATTTTGTAATTCCTGCCTATTCATAAAGTTCATCCTGTCTCTAATCTCAAGAAAACACAGACGAGAGAGAGAGAGAGAGAGAGAGAGAGAGAGACACGATACCATACCCTGGGGAGGGGGAGATATCTAGAGAATTGGGAGAAATGGTATGGATGGACTTCTGTCTGGCCTTATGCGGAGTTGTCATTGTTATAAATGAGTCAAGTGTGAGTGGATATGAAAGTTGTGTAGGGACTTGTGCATTGACATTCTTAGATTCCACTCTTGGGGACATTCTGCTCAGCACGGCATGATCAGTTGCTTGGATCATTTTGTCATTTTGAATGTTCACCAGGAAATATAGCTGGCAAATGGGCTCACACTGACAGAGATGTTAGAGGGAAGCTGGTGGGCTTCAAAAGTTTTACCTATTAACTTTTTCAAAGTGAGAAACAAAATTTGATAGGAACATTGCCACTGCGTCTGAGAAAAATAAAGCTGCAAAGAGGAGGAGGCTTTTCTGGAAAAGCAAAGGGTAAAGCAATTCCCTGGGAAGCATCCAGCTGTCCAAGTCTGCTGCTACCTCCACCCCAGTGGAGGGATTCAAAGAATTGGACACCCTAATTCTACCTTAGGGTTCCTGCCCTAGTGACCATCTTAAGTATTAAAAAATGAGCTATTCAAAGGTAGTTTATTATTTCATATAGTTAATACTTAAATGTGAACAATAAAAAGGGTACACAAAACTAGGTTATGTTATAAGAAAGCAGTTTAAAATATGAGTGAAAAATATTCAATAATACCTGACCAAAACAATAAAACTGTTATTTAAAATATTTCCATATTGCTTCTTGACTTGGTATCCTTATTTGCAACCTCCTTTTATCTGAGAATCATCGGCTATGTGTTTTATTTTTAACTATCTCTTCACTGTATGGAGTAGGATCCCACCCCTTTACAGGGAGGCAAATTAGACAAGAGTCATTGTGTTTGATAGATTCAAAACAAGCGACTTGTCTTCTCTGAACATATTATGTTCATCTTTGGAAAAAACCCTTTCCGCTTCTGCTGAACTTACAGCAATTGTTCTGACAATATTTTTAGTTCTTGGAAGACTTTCAGGAATTGCATAATCCACTCATAATATCTTGTGGGAATTTGGAGCATAACACCAAGCTGTAACAAAGGACAACGTGGCAGCCTCTGGCGGTTTGATATTTCTCTCTTTATGGTATATGTTTACACACTTTACTGAAGTAACCGATGCAAGGGCATAAAAATGTAATATTTCATCAAAAGTGTAACAAATTTTATGAAACAAATAAATATTACAAGCATAATTCTGTCTAATATGTTATACCTATGGACGGAATGAACATTACTATGGGTGTTTAGAATATACTATTGCACATTTTTTTAAAAAGACGTTAAAAGAGAGTAAGAAATGTAAATTTGTGATTTCCACATTGGGGGCGCTGGGCAGCTGCCCACCTTAGAGAGAACCTGATTACCACATGCCATTTCAACAACCACATGCCAAAATCACCAAAAAGCAGGTATCGGTTCTGCCGAATAGGTGCGAAATAACTGAATCCCACCACTGCTCCACTCCCCCCAGAGACTAAGGATTCTTGCAGCCAACTCACTAGCATGCCGGCAGCAACACAGCTACAAGGAGGTCATTTTTTAAAAGACGTGGGCAGTTTAATTCTTGGTCTAGAGGCACCCTGGTTAGAGAGATCCCTGGTTGTCTGGGTGGGATGCAGGGTGCCCTACAGCAGGGGGTTTCCAGACTTGTTATAGGAGCCCTGAGCACCTAACCCCACCCCTGCGGTTCACTGGATTCTGTCCACCCAGAGGGACCCTATCAGACAGAGTCGAACTGCCCTATAGGGGTTCTGAGGCTGTAAATCTTTATGGGAGCAGGCTGTCTTATCTCCCTTCAGCTCCCTGAGGAGCTGGTGGGTTTGAACCACTGACCTTTCTGTTAGCACTGGCACAGGAGACAGGAACTATGATAGTGGGGGAGTGAAAATAGCCCTATGGTCTTCATCTTCTCCCTGCTGCTCTCTCCTTCTCAGTTCTTGGCCCATCACTTCCTCTTCGTAGTCTGGTTGAGCTTGATGGCAGCTTCTTCCCAGGTCCCGAAGGCTGTCAGTTTCAGAGAGCTCAGTTGCTAGACTCGTGCCCAGGCGGGACGACAGCCATAGTGAGAGGCCACGGTCAGGTTCCTCAGCCCTGGGAAATGGCAGGGAAGGCTAGTATGTCCACGAAAGGCCATCTGGCTTATTTCAGTGGGGGGGGGGTGTGTGTGTAAACAACAACAAAAACTTAACATTATCCAAGTAGCTTCTTACTGGTAAAAAAATCAAAACTCAGGATGTCAGCTGCTCCATAACATTTCTTTTGCATGTCACTCAATGGCCCTGACATCACTGACTCAAAGGGGGTGACATAGATGCCATTTTCATGGGTGCATTTTACTTTTCTCTCTTTAGGGAGGTAGCCAAATGTTTAAGTCTTTGCAGAGAGTATTTTTAGGAAATCACTGATAAGAGTTCATCAGAATAAAATCACCTTCAGGGAGGAAGGGGAGTTACCGCACAGTATTCTTATTATTGGGAGTCAATGAACGCCAAGCCTCTCAAAGCTGTCAGAGCCTCACAGAAGAGGCCTGCCCTGTGTTCACTTACAACTAGGAAATGGGCAAGAATGTGTCAGAGGCACTTGAGAATCATGACCATCACTTGGGGAGTGTGGGTGGAATTCTGGAAGTGGTGTGCGTGTGAACTGTTTTAAAGCACTGATCATGTTCCCGAACCCAAACCAAACTCACTGCCTTCAAGTTAATTCCAACTTCTAGTGACCCTATAGGGCAGGTAGAACTTCCCTGTGGGTTTCTGAGATGGTAACTCTTTACAGACGTTGAAAACCTCCCCTTTCTCCCAAGGAGTGGCTGCTGGCTTCGAACTGCTAACCTTGTGGTTAGCAGCCCAAGAAGGTGAGTGCAAGTCTCCAAACTTTATAGTTGAGCACTGAGCTTTTGCATCACCCAGGGATTGCTCTCTGTAATATAGATGAGAAAACTGAAGGTCCAATTGAGCTGATATCAAATTGAATGTTATATGTAAAGAAAAGTCATGCATAGACTCCAGGCAAGGACTTTTAATAAAAGGCTTCAATAATTTCTTGCCATTCCCATTCATGCTAGAGTGTGATAATGCAGATTTGGATTGTATATGTCTACTATGTGTGCCACACACATTCACCACTGATTAACCAATCCATGCTGAAATCACACCAAGTTACTATTTTACTCTTTTAAATAATATAATCACATTTCAAAAGGCACTTCTGAGAGCCCTAGTGGCGTGGTGGGTTTCACACTTCACTGCAAACCATCATGTCAGTAGTTTGAAACCATCAGCCACTCTGCATAAGAAAGATGAGGCTTTCTCCTCCCATGAAGAACTGCAGTCTCAGAACTCCACAGAGGCAGTTCTACCCTGTTCTTCAGGGCTATTGAGAGTTGGAATCGACCTGACGGCAGTAAATTGGATTTTGGAGTACTGAAAGATGTATTTTAAAAGAAAGTGCTGGCATTGGGAGGAGACACTATAGTAGGAGTCTTTCTGTTTCAGAGGGTTGTGATTTAACTCAAACCAGCACAAACAGAACATGAAACATTATGATGTTATCAGTCTTATATAATTGAGAAGTCCAAAATCAAGGGGCTCAAATTATGTGATCCAGGATGAGTCTCTTCTCACCCAGTTTGCAGCAGGCCATGGAGGATGGCAAATGCCTAACCCCATTTGCAGAGGCCCTATGTGGATTAAGCCTGCAGAGAATCCCCTCTAACCAGTCGCTGTGCATGTGAATGGCCTTGCTATCAGGTCCAGGGTGTTGAAAGTGGATTAGCGAAGATGTAGTAAGGCTGAAATTTAAGACTGCATCATTTGTCTCATTTTAATTTTTTTCTAGTTTTAAATATTTGGGGGGCCAGTTATTGAGGGTTTTTAAAATTTTTATTTTGTTATTATTACTGGGGACAGTTTTCGTATGCTTTTCTTTACATGAAATCCAGTGCAGATAAGTCTATAGGGAGAATAACTGGATTGGTAGTTTCTTAAGGTTAGGGCATAGGAGGCTGGGGGACATGGGCGCCAATCATAATGAGTACACGAATGCACAGAAACGTTCGAACATTGATTGTGGTGGTGATCACACAACTCTTTTAAATAGGTTTAACCTACAAAGTATATGGAACTGTATGGCAATAAAACCATTAAAGTTAAAAATATATACAAAACCGTTAAAGTTAAAAATATATACAAACGTATTTCAAGTTCTTTGTTTACTGCGGGAGGCTGTCATCTCCTGATGGGAAGATGGCCCTAGACTTCGACTCCGATGGCGCGATCCCAGCAGAAAGAGTGCAAGTGATACTTTCTAGCCCTGGTTCCCATGCCAAGGCTAGTGCTCATTGGACATCTGTAACGAGGGAAATTAGAATCTCCCAAAATAGCAAGGTGAGGCTGAGAACCTGCTAGTGCCATGAGAGCTGAGAGTGCGAGGGAGGGGTTCCGAAGAGAAACACTGGACTGCGCTTACTTAAAGACCAAGAGCTGGGTGCTGGAGAAACACGAGCAGCAGCTAGTCACTACAAGTATCTTGGCAGGACAATGTCCCTCTCAAACTTCTCTACATGGCCAGGAGGCATGTCATGGCCTGACCCTCTGACCCAGCCATACGTGCCACTACGAACCAATCTCATTATTAACACACTGACCGGCTGGCAGTTTGCCCTGGCCTACCAAACTCTTTATCCTGCCTGAGAGGTGAAGGTAAATGTTTACCAACTGGCTCTTTGGGGGGCAAAAAGAAATCTGATTCGCTGTGTTTGCCAATTTCGGTGGTGTAAATACTCCCACTCTGACTGAGTTCAAGTCAACAATGTGACTTTGCTGCATGTGGAGTTGGGAAAGCCCACAACCAGTAAGAATGGGTGCCAGCCCAATACTGCCTCCTGGTCTTCACATGTTGGTTCCATGTAGAAGCTAATTCCTACAGATGGTCCACCTGTGGACTAGCTGTTAACACCTGGCTCTGGGGTCGTATGCCTCCTACCAGCTCACGAGTCCCTTGAGTTTCATGCCAGTTTACTCATCAGCAGATCCATTAGACCACAACCTCTATCATCTACCACACTTTGCACCGTGTCTGGCACAAAGTAAGGACAGTACTCAAAAATATTTATTGAGTGGGCAGATGAATGCACTTCTTGTTTCTCACAGACGAGGCAGGAGAACATATTTATTAAGGATGTAAACAATGCAACCTTGACATGACTTTCTAAGGGCTGGGCTAGTTGCTGGCTCTTTCTTACTTCATTAAGACACTTGAGCCCCCAAGAGATCTATAATTCACTTCTGGGTCCCCAGTCTTGCATTTGCCTCCACTTCCTGTGAAGCCCGAGGGAGGCATTCATTAGTCAATGAGAGCTTCATGCAAGGACAGAGGATGTCTGTGTGAGCTGAGGGCATTACTTGTTTATGCCTACGAAAAATGCCTACCTGAGGAACAATAAAGTCATTAGGGAGGCGTGTGTGTGTGTGTGTGTGTGTGAGAGAGAGAGAGAGAGAGAGAGAGAGAGAGTTCTGTGGTAATGGTGGGAGGGAGAGAGAATAGAGACAAGGTATACACAGGAGGACAATTCTCGGACACCAGTTGGAGGGAGAGAACATGCTACATTAAAAGGCACTTTGAAGGATGACACAGTGTGGTTGCTACCGGCTGGCAGGTTAGCCCCTGACTTCGGTTATCCGTGCACGATGGGACAAAACACTCTCCAGTCCATTGTGATTCATCAGCTTTCATCGGCTGATATTTAACAGTAGATGGACAGATCGGTTACTAGTTTGTCTTGTTCTTGAACTTCAGTGGAACCTGCCCAGCATTGTAGCAACACACAAGTAAGTCTCTGATGACAGAGCGGTGGTGGCTGCACTAGAAGTGCATTAGTTGGAAATCAAACCTGGGAAGTTGCGACCTCCACCACTGCCCCTGCTGGGATAGTAAGCTCCTTGGCTAAGGAATTAAAGACAACAGCAGATCCTTTTGACCCTCAAGAAACTCACTGACATCAAGTCAATTCTGACTCATAGTGGCCCTATAGGGTAGGGTCGACCAGCCCCTGTGGGTTTGAGATTCGCCGATTCAGAGACTGTGAATCTTTCTAGGAGTAGAAAGCCTGCTCTTCCTCCCAAGGAGTGACTGGTGGTTTGGAGCTGCTGACCTTGACTGTAACCCACTACACTACCATGGCTCTTAAGCATCCCAAAACAGGGGTACATTTTTACTTGTTCTCGAGCTAGAAGAAAGCTCCTAAGCTGCCTGGGTGTCACGTGGAAGAGGCCTGCACACATCTGTTCCTGTTCTCCCCAGGCCTCCCTCCAGAAGGGATAGTGAGGTCTGAAGTACATTCATAGGGTTGATTCAATCTCCAGCCACCTTTCAGATCATTAATGTTTAAACCTTAAAGCAGTGAGTCCAAATATTCAACTGACAAAGTAAAGTAAGCTTTGGTTTTTCCTATGTTTCCAGATTTTTGTTTAAACTCTCTGTAGGCTACTGACAAGAGCCCTGGTGGCATAGTGGTTACGAGTTGAGCTGCTAATGGCAAGGTCAGAGGTTCAAAACCACCAGCGGCTCTGTAAGAGAAGGATGGCACGTTCTACTTCCATAAAGAGTTACATCTCAGAAACTCAGGGCACATCCACCCTGTGCTTTAGGATCACTATGAGTTGACATCAACTCATTGTCAGTGAGTTTGGTCAGAGTATACTGACATATAAAGGAAAATGTGTCTGGAAGTTGAAGAAAAATACCATTGTGTGTATGATTGGAAAGTGTAGTAGCATATTCATTAAAGACACATATATTTGATGTTACCATAAGTCTCAGACACCCTCTATCAAGACAACATCTTGTTTTTATTTTTCTTGCGGAGGAAGCAAAGGTTTTTTGAACCCCAAAGACATAAGACAGAAGTATATCTTGCGGGTCTCTGTCAAACAAACACCAGCAATTGAATGTGCACTTGTCCATCAGCCCTGTCCATTCAGCCTTCCGCCCTTCTCAACCCCAGTGCTGTTAAGATGCAGATCAGTTTTCCGGTGCGATCACATTCCAGAGGTTGTTGGTCAGAGTGGCGCTCCATCACATCTACTCGATGAAAGTAGCCTTTTAAAACGGTGGGGGGTGTTGTCATTTGAAGGAGGAACTGGAAGAACTCCTGGTACTCTGCCCTCAAGCGAGCTGCTCCGGCTGTGTGTCCCCAGAAGCTCCTGCCCTCTCCCTCCCTGGGTGTTTTGCAGCCACGCTACAGCTGTTGCTCTGTGTCCGGCTCTGTTGTCCTTGCAGCGGGCCTTGTGTCCGGTGCTCACCCTCACATCAGAGGGCCTTGTACGGAGCATGTACTTTTCAAAGAAATGCAAGTCTAAGGAAAGTGTTCCTTGGGATTATTAAAAGTTTCTTGGGTTGTTAGTACAGCTAAACATTGGGGACACCATCCCCCAACTTCTCATCTTGCATGAAGAGGAGCCATTCAGCTTAAAAGATGCACAGGAAGGAAAGAAGCCCTGGGTGTGGTCATGGATCTTGTTCATGAAGAAGGGGTGCTAGGGTCAAAGTCCGCCTCAGAGTGTTAACACCACTTCACAGAGCTGTTGTGGCTGTGGGCAGCTCTCTGAAAGCCACTTCAGTGCAGGTGCTGGATGGGAAAAGGGGCACCTAGTCCTAGGGGATGTTGGAAAATACCAGCTGGCATGGAGTCAACTGTCACTCTTGGTAATCCGACATAGGTCAGGGAAGAAGCGTGTTCCATAGCCGTTTCATTGGCTGGTTTACAGAAGCAGGTCACCAGACCTTTCTCCTGAGGGACTTCTGGTTTGATTCAAACCCCAACCTCTAGGTTAACAGCCATGCATGGCTAACTGTTCCCATCACCCAGGCATGCACGCTCCAAATTATACCCCTCAGGATGCTGACTCAGGATGTCTGGAGTAGGATCCCAAAATCTGTATGTTTAATAAATGTCACCTGTAATTCAGCTGATCCGACACCCACAGTTTATCAAATCATTTTCCTTCTATTTACCCAAACAAAGGGAAAGCCTATGTTCATTGCTCATGCAAAGATGTGTACACATGTTCACAGCTGCTTTAATTCAAAATAGCCCCAAACTAGAAGCAAAACACCCTTAGGTGACCACCTCCAACATTCCACAGCCTTGTACAATCGCCTGCCCTTGACCTTGAGGAAGCAAATTGCTGTTTTGTAAACTGCCTGTGCAAACAGCCACATGACAGCGAACTGCTGAGGGCAGTCCCCAGCTGACAGCCACTAAGGTGCTGAGGTCTGTGGTCCCTACCCGGAGTTGAATGGATTCTCCCAGTAGCCCTGCGAGCTTGGAAGGGTGCTCCAAGAACCAGACAATGCAGCCTGACAATTTTGGGCACCTTGGTGCAATTCTGTGAGACCCTGAGCAAAAGATCCAGATGAGTTGGGCTTGGGTGTTTAACACATAGGAATTGGGAAATAATGCATGTGAGTGTTTTAAGCTGCCAGGTCTGTGGTGATTTGTTACACAGCAGAGATACATGGTACAAATGGCCATCGACTGGTGAATGTATAACAAAACATGGCCTATTCATGCAATGAAATGTTACTTGAACTCCCTCAACACAAGAATACTTTCTTCTAGTAAATTGGCATTCTATGATGCTCACCTTCCCGACACAACCGCTGAAGACAAAGCGGGTGAAT